>NC_082347.1:41743907-42369002 GCF_027477595.1 Haemorhous mexicanus
GAAGGAAAAGTGATTCCAGAGATGGGAACTCCCTTGGAGAGGGGATTTGTGTCCTCCCTGAACACGGGCACCTCTTCCCAGTGCTCCTCCATGCACTCCCTTCCCCTGGAGCTGTGCCCTGAGCTGTGCCCAGCACCGAGGGCTGTCAGGCTGTCCTGGGAGCCCGAGGGCTGGGCTGAGCCCTCCCAGGGCTCAGGGACCCCTCCCGGGGCTCAGGGACCCCTCCCGGGGCTCAGGGACCCCTCCCAGGGCTCAGGGGCTCCCAGAAATGCTGCTCTGAGCAGCTCGTTGGCACTGGGCAGGTTAAACTGCAAATCCATGGAAAGCACCACAGGAAATCCACACAGAAGTGGAAACGTCCAGAAGAACATCCCTGGCCATGGAAAGGGACCCCAATTCCTTGGAACTGCCCAGCAGATTAACACAAGCATGGGAATTACAAAACTGACACGGATTTAGGGCCTGAATTCCACTCACACACTTGGGATGCTCTTTCCCAAACTTTGTTTAAGGAATCCCAACATTCCACCTCTTCCTCCAGGAAGATGACGTGCTGGCACAGAACTAACAGACTACTGAAGCACAGAAACGGAATTTAAAGCTGGAGTAAGTTATGGAAAACCAAAAATGGATCAATGCACCAGGAACCTCAGCAGGAAAGGGCTGAGATGGGATCAGCAGGAAGGGAGGCAGGACAGCAGGATGGGAAAGGAATCCAAAAGTGAAATATGTACTGCAGTAAGAAAGGGAAGAATGGAATAAAATTCTGGGGAGGTCCTCTAAATCCTTGAGATTGCCTCCCATTGGGAAAACACCCTCTGCCTCTGCTGCTGCTGCAGAACTCCTCCCTTATTGCAGGGAAAGGCAAAGTGCAGCAGCAAACTGGGAACGTGTGTGAGATGAGGGGGCAAAGGGAAAAATGACTCAATGGCCCACACCAGAAGGAATCTGGCTGATTAAAAATCAACTCCAGGTATTGTTTGGGGGGCTTTACTCGGTGTCAGGAATTCAGCACATGGAGGAGACAAACTCATCCCACCAAGGCCAGCCTGGGGAGCTCCCTGCTCAGGGCAGACTGCAGCCTCTGGAATTTTCTCCTGGGGAAGAAGCAGCCCCACAGCAGCCCTGCCTGTGGCTGACAGGATCCAGCAGCTCCCTGCCCAAGGCAAGCAGGGGCTGTTGGCTCGTGCCAGGGAATGCTCTGCCCCGGCAGCTGGGAAGGAGCAGGACACAGGCAGCAGGCAGGACACATCTCCCTGCAGGGAGGCCACCCTCACTTCTTGGCCAGCTGGAAGCCCTGGGAAATCCCACTCATTTCCACTGATGGGATAAAGAGCTCAGAGAGGAAACCAAACCCAGGCCAAGCCCAGCTCCACTGGACAACCAGCCTGAAGGAGCTGTAGGAAAAGTTCTGCTCATTTTTGGGGTACTTTGGGTACAATTTTAAAGATTTCCTTCAAGTTTAATGTATCTTTGTAGTGCAATTTCTGCTTTTAGAGCCCATTTTTAAAGGCAGGCTGTCTCCAGGTTGGGGCTCCACCCAGCCTGTCCCACAGAGCCCAGCTCTCCCTGGATCAGCCCCACTGGATCCCTGGGGAGATGCTCCTTGCTTTTTTCCCCATGGAAAGATGGCTCTGTCTGGGAAGACAGAGGGAATGTGAGATCCATGCAGATCCACCTGGGAAACGCCACCTAAAGCTCAACCCAAACCAGGACACACTGGGAGCTCTGGCCTTGAAAATCTGATATTTCTCTAAGTCCAAATGCCTTAAAACCCAACCTTCCTACCCAAACCAGGCTGGAATTTTGATTCCTCTCTGTCATCTTGGAGCCAGGAGAGCAGCAATAGATGGGATTAGTGAGGCTGCCTGGGAAAGAGGGTTTCAGCCAGAAAGAAAGAAAAAAATTAAAAAAAGGAAAGAGGAACAAAAAAAAAGGAAAATAAAAAATACCGGGAAGAAAAAAAGGGAAAAAAAAAAAAAACAAAACGGGAGAAAAGTGAAAAGAAAAAAAAAGGAAAATAAGTGAAAAGAAAAAAGGAAAAAGAAAAAAGGGAAAGAAAACAGGGAAAGAGGAATTAAAAAGGAATAAAGGAAAAGGAAGAAAGGGGAAAACGAGAAATTCAAAAGAAAAAAAGGAAAACAAAAAAGGAAAAAAAGAAAAAAAAAAAAAAGAAAAGAAAAAGGGGGGAAATAAGACGAGAAAGAGAAAACGATAGAAAAACAGGGGAAAAAGGCAAAACCCCGCAGCCTGTTGATCTCAGTCCCCGGTCCGGCCGTGCCCGCTCCCGGGCCGGCACCACCCGCGACAGTCGCGACACGGCCCGGGCGGCGACGGGACCGGGAGCGGGCCCTGCCCGAGCCTCGGCCCCATTCCCGGTCCCGGTCCCGTCCCTAGGCCTCATTCCGATTCCCGTTCCCGATTCCCGTTCCCGACTCACGCATTCCGGCTCCCCGGCTGCCCCCGGCCCGAGCGCCCCACGCCGGCCCCGCACCGGCACCGCGGCCATGGCGGCACCGGCACCGCCCCGGGATCCGCCCCGGGATCCACCCCGGAACCTCCCCCTGGCACCGGCACCGCCCCGGGATCCGCCCCGGGATCCACCCCGGAACCTCCCCCTGGCACCGGCACCGCCCCGGGATCCGCCCCGGGATCCGCCCCGGAACCTCCCCCCGGCACCGGCACCGCCCCGGGATCCACCCCGGAACCGCCCCCTGGCACCGGCACCGCCCCGGGATCCACCCCGGAACCGCCCCGGAACCTCCCCCCGGCACCGGCACCGCCCCGGGATCCGCCCCGGGATCCACCCCGGATCCTCCCCCCGGCACCAGCACCGCCCCGGGATCCGCCCCGGGATCCACCCCGGAACCTCCCCCTGGCACCGGCACCGCCCCGGGATCCACCCCGGAACCTCCCCGGAACCTCCCCCTGGCACAGGCACCGGCACCGCCCCGGGATCCGCCCCGGAACCTCCCCGGAACCTCCCCCCGGCACCGGCACCGGCACCGGCACCGCCCCGGGATCCACCCCGGAACCTCCCCGGAACCTCCCCCTGGCACAGGCACCGCCCCGGCACCGCCCCGGAACCTCCCCGGAACCTCCCCCCGGCACCGGCACCGCACTGGCACCGCCCCTGGCACCGGCACCGCCCCGGGACCGCCCGGATCCGCCCCGGACCGCCCCTGTCCCGCGGTCCCGCGATGCGCTCCTGGAACCACCCCCGGATCCACCCCCGGAACCTCCCCCTGGCACCGGCACCGGCACCGGCACCGGCACCGGCACGGCCCCGGGATTCGCTCCTGGAGCCTCCCCTGGATCCACCCCCGACACCCGGATCCGGCTCCGGAGCCTCCCCCGGCCCTGCCGGGGATGCGGTGCCGGTTCCGACACCGACCCGGGCCGATCGCGGCCGCTCCGCGTCCATCGCGCAGCGCTGAGCCCGGCCCGGTCGGGATCACGGGATGGCCACACTTGGGAGGGACCCCAAATCCCACCAGTGCCACCCCAGCCATGGCAGGGCCACCTTCCCCTGTCCCAGGTGCTCCCAGCCCCAGTGTCCAGCCTGGCCTTGGGCACTGCCAGGGATCCAGGGGCAGCCCCAGCTGCTCTGGGCACCTGTGCCAGGGCCTGCCCACCCTGCCAGGGAACAATTCCCAATTCCCAAAATCCCATCTAAATTTACCCGCTGTCAGTTTAAAGCCATCCCCTGAGTCCTGTCCCTCCATCCTCAGCTCCTGCAGGCACTGAAAGGTCACTCAGCTCACCCTGGATCCTTCTCCAGGCGGAACGATCCCAGCCCTTCTCACAGGGTGAAGCTCCCTCCATCCCTCTCTCATAAAACCCTGCTGGCCTTCCAGCTGCACCCAGCAGTTTGGCAGGAGAGAACACAGATTATCCCCTGGCATCCATTCCTTCTGGAGCTCACTCTTCACTCGGGATCCAGCTGTACTTCCAGGAGATGCTCTGTCACACTCCCTGGGCCCGAGGGTGTCTCACAAAAGATAATCCACAAATTCTTATGGTTTTCCTTTTTTCATTTAGCACTTGCCATGCCTGATGGCAGAATAACCAAAATCCGGGTAAATCCAGTTTGCAGAACATCCCAAGTCCCTGCAGAGCTGGAACCAAACCCAAACCCGGTCACAACAAATCTGATTTATTTCATTATTTCCCAGCCACCTCCCAGAGCTGCTTAGCTGTCCTGCCAGTACAGCTCTGGGGAATGTTTTCCAGTGCCTGTGCTGGTGAGAACAATGGGATGCACCACAAACCCCAGGAATTCTGTGCCACATCCACCTCAGTGTGCCAGCACCGGGCAGGCCATCCCATCCTGCAGGTGCCAGCTGTGCACCTGGCTGCTGCTGACGTGGGCACACCTCCAAATTTCCACCTTGCCTTCTCCAGGTGAGCCCTGACCAAGAAACCCCTCCAGGACGGGAACACGGATGTGCTGTCACTGGCAGAGGGAGCTGGTTCCCCTCCACATCAGCTGGACTTTCCTGATTTTTATCCAACAGATTTTGTCCTGGATTTGCAGAGAAATTCCTTTGTACCACCCCAAAACCTCCTTTTTAGCTTTGGTGTTGGATCCTGAGAAAGGGAGGGCTCACAAGTCCCATTCCCCTCTCAGTTTTACCTTTTTTCCATCCTTTCTCTGCTCTTCACTCCCTCATTTCACGGGGTTCCAGGGGATTTAAAAGGAGAAGAATTTCTCAGAATTACCTGGGCTGGAAGGAACCTCTTGAGATGCTCCTGAAGCAGGATTGTGTCCCGAGGGGAAACTCCTTTTCCAAGGATGGAGATGCCACACCCTGCCCCAGTTTGGCAACCCTACAGAATTAAACCTGCTTACCCCAAATAAATGGATTTAGGAGCCACAAACTCCTCACAGCTTCCCTGGCACTCCTTGCTGAGTGCTGGGAGACAGCCTCAGGATTTACAGCATTAATTGCAATTCCAAACCTGTTTGGGTTTTTTTTTTTTGGGCCAAAGCTGAAAGAGATCTTTAGAACTTCAGCTTGGCCCTTCATTTTTCCATTTTCCCAGAGGAAAATATCAGTATTTCCATGTTTTCCCAGTAAAACTCCCCATTATTTTGTTCTATTCTGTGTGTACATCTCTGTGACATTTCACCAGGGAAACTGCTGTCCTGCCAGAGCCTTTTCACAATGCTCTTCAGTAAATGTTTTAATATTTAATTTCATTTCTTCATTTTGTTTTTTTTTAATTTCTTCATTTAACACCAATTCTATTTTAATATCAGAATAATAATATTGGAATAAAAAATGATGTATCCACACAAGAAAAAGGTTGCTAGGTGTATTCTGAAGTTATTATTTTTTATTTTACACTGCAATAAATACTATTTCTGGATCAAAACAGAGTGTGGATATATCCTGAATACTTGGCAAGTTCCAGCTACCTCCAGCTGGAATTCCAGTCTCTTTCCTGTTATGTCTTTTTTTATGTCTGCAATATTAACAGCATTAAGCCCCAGGAACTTTTCTGAAATGCAAGAAGTTGTGGGATCAGGGCCTGGCTGGAACAGGAATTAGGTTAAAACATCAATATTTCAGGGAATTCCCAGCTGGGATGTATCAGGCTATCCCTGTGTCCATAGGGAAGGTGCTTTCACTCCTCCAGCTGGGCACTAAAACGTGGGAATTAGCACATGGAAAGGTGCTGGAACCCTGAGAATTCCAGACTTTCTGTGCTGCCAGACTCTGACCCCAGGAGAGCACTGCATTGACCTGAGGCTGTGGAGAAGCTTCCAGAATGGAATGATGGAACTGGGATTGTGGGTGTGGGGTTTGGATAGAAGTGTGGGACATCACAGGGTGGGAAACTCAGAGTTTGAGGGTTTAGAATGCAGTAATGGGAATAAGGCAAGATGGAGGCTTTGGGGTGGAGGCTGCTCCTTCTTCTTCACCTTCTCCTTCCCCTTCTCCTCCGTGGGTTGGGTGGTTTTGTGTAATTGGATGAAAATGTCCCCATTGCAGATCATGGGTAGTTGGTTATTAAGCTAAAAGTAAAAATAATTTAATGTCATTTCTTGACTGAAGAGTTTATCCTTCAAAGGCCTTGGAGGGAGAGATGGGGCTCCATTTTCAGTGTGTTGGAGTGAAGTGCTGCAGAGCTCAGGGCTGCTGAGACTGTGACATGGATAAGAACTGATAAACACCTGAGTCCCAACCAGAAACACCCTCTCACAATTTAATCCCGACCTCGGCAGGAAAGAAACAAGGAATCCATTAGAAAGGCAACACAGGATTCTTTGGGAAAGCTGCTGGAAAACTGCAGTGGGATTTGGGAGCAGCCTCTTCCCTCCGGGGTTTCCCCCCAGTTTGGGCTCCACATCCATCTCCTCGGGGCTGCAGGTGAGCAGGGCATCACTGGCATCACAGGTTCATTTGTCCCCCTGCCTGCTCCACCCCGAGTCCTTGAAGCTTCCCTGGGAGGCTCCTGCCAAGGCTCCATATGGGATCCCAGAAATACAGCCGGATGGGAGGGAGATTTAGCTCCCCCCTGTCTCCCTGGGCCTATCCATTTGGAGAGCAGTCCTCGCCTCTCCCTTCCCAAGGAGCCTGGAAAAGGTCTCGGGAAGCTCTCTCAAGGCTCAGGGTTTGATTTATGGGGCAGAGCTGGAGCTGACACGGGCCACAGAGGGAAGAGATTTATTTCCAGGGGTTCCATCTGTCCCGTTCGGAGCGGAGCCGTGGCACGGAGCCTCGGCCTCCATCCCATAATGCCCGCACCCAGACCCTTGGCATTCCCTCTGCTGAATTCCTTCACAGCCCAAATCCACCCCTGCTTGTTGGGAACTCAGCAGGAATGGGTCTGGAACAGGGAAAAAGAACACCCAACCCAGGAGCCGAGGCGGTGGGAGGAATTCCGTGGAATTTTCCATGGAAGCCCGGCTGTGGCACAGAGGGAATGTCCACAGCAAAACCCTGAGGGGTGGAGAACTCCAAGGGCAAAAGGGTTTCCTGCTGGGAAATGAGTTTGTTGTGGAATTCCCTGGTTTGGCCTCATTAATGGCACAGCCAAGTGATTTCCCTCTTGTTCCACCTTTATTTGATATCTGCTGGAATCTAAAATAAAATTGGGCAATCCTGTTGATAACACAAGAATTCAGGATTTAAGCAAAATTATTTTCTTCAAAACAAATATTTTATCAGGGGAAAACCCCCATGATTTTTCCTTGTTTTGTGAGAGAGGAACAATAGTTTTTAAAAGCTACGGAAATGAGCAAAACGGGATAAAATCCCAAAGATGCTTTTCCTAAAGGCTGGAATTTCTGATTATTCCACTGGGTTTCTGTCATGGTAAAATGTCAGAGAAAATAACAGAATTAGACTTTATTTTCTCCACTCACACAATTGATATCAACCAGGATGTATTTATAGAAAACATGTAGTTTTATATATTTTCCTTTGTTTTCTTCAAAAGCATTTTAGTCTACAGAAAAAGACAATAAATGGAGATATTACCAGTTTATTTTGCATGAATTTGCTTTTTGAGAATTCAGATAAAACATTGTTGATTTATGTGCCAAAACTGTACATGAAATTTACCCAGTGAAATTGCAGGCTGTTTCATGGCCATCTTTTTAACAGCACGGAGATCAGAGTGCTTTGGGTTCATTTCTGTCTCTCTCTGCATCAGGAGGATTATTGGGCAGACCAAAATAAACATTCACTGTTCTTACCCACACTGCCCTTCCCATCACTGGGGGAATCCTGGTTCCACATTTATGGGCAGCAGCTCCAGGGCTGAGAACCTCATTTCACCTTGACAGCACCCCGGGTCCTTTTCCACGGAATATCCTGGCAAAGCCACAGGAAGATGGGCATTTGTCACCCTGAGCAGCAGCCTGGTACTGCAGAGGGTCAGTGGCTCTGGGTGCTGGGGGACAGCAGGGACCAGGGGGTCCCCTGGGGCTGTACTGGCACCAGTGGCAGAGGGGACACACCAGGGCTGACACCTGGGCAGGTGACACAGGCTGAGGGTGCAGTGACACCCCTGAAGGATGGGATGGCATCCAGGGGGACCTGGACAGGCTGCAGAAGTGCTCTGGAGCCAGGCTGGGACACCTGGGGGGGCTCACCTGGAGAGGAGCAGCTCCAGGGAGAGCTCAGAGCCCTGCCAGGGCCTGAAGGGGCTCCAGGAGAGCTGGAGAGGGACTGGGGACAAGGATGGAGGGACAGGACACAGGGAATGACTCCCAGTGCCAGAGGGCAGGGCTGGATGGGATATTGGGAATTGGGAACTGTTCCCTGGCAGGGTGCTGAAGGTCTGGAATGGAATTCCCAGAGCAGCTGGGGCTGCCCCTGGATCCCTGGCAGTGTTATCCCAAACAGGTTTTATTCCCTGGTGTGGAAGAGCCCGACCCCCACACAGAGTTTTGGGATTTATCTCCAGCTCTGCACTAAAAGGGGATGGGGCTGGTTCCCCGGGGCAGCACACAATTACCAAAACTGGTCACTTCTGATACATTGCACCAAACAAAGGCACAGACCTTCACTGGCTGCACACCACACAGCTCCCTTTAATTAGTGTTCTGTCTCCTCCTCAATGATTCTCTGATGATTCCTGGTGTTCCTCTGCTTTTGGGGTTTCTCAGCTTGCTGGTCTCCATCTGCTCCCCCTGGAATTCCCTTCTTTCCCAGCAGGAGCTGACCCAGCACAGCTGGCCAGGTGTTTTTATTGGTTTCTTCCTTATCCTGGGAGTTCTGCCGAGTGCCCTTGGGGCTGGCCAATTCTGTATTCCCCGTGCCCTCTGTCAGTGGGAATCCTTCTGATGCCTCAGGTTTGGCTTTTCTGTGTTTCACATTCTGTGCTGCTTTAGTGTGAGGGTCTGAGCTTCACATCAGGGCATGGTGAGCTCTGAGCACAGAGCAGGGAGACAAAACAATTCCTGCTCCAGCTGGGCACCAAGGACAAATGAGCCAAATCTCAGCCCAGGAGCACAAACCCCGTGGGCTGGAGAGAGAAAAACAAGCAGGGTGGGACTGGCTGGGCTAAAGCTGGGCTGGGACAATGAACTGCAAGGTGCAAATGGAGCAGAGCTGGTCTGTGAAGTATGTATTACATGGCTCTAGGCAGATATTTACTAGATGTATTTTGTTGCATTGGTTAGTAGCGCTGTATTAACATTTTAATAGTATGGTAAATGTACTTTTGTAGTTAAAAGGCAACTTTTGTAGTTAAAATAGGAACTATGTATGTGGGATATTTTTTTAAGAAAAGAATGAAGTACCCACACCAGAGAGCAGCCACAGGACACCGGAATCTTTCAGAGAAAGTGAATTTATTGCTCCATTATCAGAAGAATGAACTTCTCCCTGTCCGCTCAGCCCTGGAGACGCCGTCAGGATCCAGAGGAAGGAGCTGACCCTGCCCAGACAGAATCCTGTGTGGGAATGGAATTGATGCACCAGGGATGGGGTGTGTGAATGTGCAACAGGCTGTTGCTTTTAAGGGTTAATCCTCTGTTAACGTCGGTCCTTTTTGGGCTTACTTTGCCCAGAAAAGGTATCTGGACTGTCTGTAACTCTTTGTTTCTATTGTCTTATATTGTCCTAATCCAAATTGTCCAAATTTTTATTACTCTAATTATATTGCTATTTTTATAACCATTTTATTACCATTAAACTTTTAAAAATTTAAAACCACGTGCCTGGTGTGTTTCACCCCTTCGGGCTGGTTTCTGTTCGGACCCTCCCTGCGCACGAAGGCTTCAGGCCTCGCTTGGCCATGTCAGCTGTGTCCGGGCTGGCTGCGGTGCCCTTTCCCGAGGTGTGCTACGGCACCTTGGGCACGGGATTCCTGACAGCTGCCCTTCAACGCCGTGTGCAACAGAACACCCGAACCACAGCACCTGCTCAGCGATTCCCAACCACCTGACAGCCGCTTTTAACCCGGTTTAACAACCGGAACGGCCCGGCCGGCCCGGGAACACCTGACACAGGGAGAACACGTGACACGGGAAGGGCACGTGACACGGGAGAGATCCCTGAGGCGGGGAGGGCACGTGACGCGGGCGGGCCACGTGAGGCGGGAGGAAGCGCGTGACCAGGGCGGACGCACGTGACCCGCTGGTGCCGCCACGTGACCGCCGGGTGCCGCCACGTGACCGCCGGCCACACCACGTGTCCCTCGCTGGGCCCGGCCATGGCGGGCGCGGTGGCGGCCGCGGGCTCCGTGGAGCAGTTCCAGAAGCTGCTGCAGCGCCCGGACCGGTGAGGGGATACCGGGGCAAGGAGGGAGGGGCTGGTCCCGTTCCTGTGTCCCTTACCGGGGCTCCCGTCCCGCCGTGCCGCCTCTCAGTCTCCTCCATGGGGGCCATGTCCGCCTCCCGTCCCTCGGTGCCATCCGTTGGGGCCGTACCGGTGTCACCTCCGTGGGTGCCAGCCCGGGTTCCCCATCCCGCTGTCCCCTCCCTGGGTCCCGTCCCTCGGTGCCGTCCCGCTGTCCCCTCTCTGGGTCCCGTCCCTCGGTGCCATCCCGCTGTCCCCTCCCTGGGTCCCGTCCCTCGGTGCCATCCCGCTGTCCCCTCCCTGGGTCCCGTCCCTCGGTGCCATCCCGCTGTCCCCTCCCTGGGTCCCGTCCCTCGGTGCCATCCCGCTGTCCCCTCCCTGGGTCCCGTCCCTCGGTGCCATCCCGCTGTCCCGTCCCGGGTCCCCGCAGCACCGCTCGGGAGGGGCCTGTGGTGCCTCAGCGCTCCCTGAAACCTACGAGGGGAAGATAAAAAACCCAAAATGGAGACAAACCGAGCTCGGCTTTGCTGGGCCTCTGCCAGCCCCGCGTTCCCCGGGCTCACCAGCCGGAGGTACCACCTACAGCAGCTCCTGCCGCAGGGAATTTGGGGCCAAATTGGGCGAATCGCTGGAAAACCCCAAAAACCAGAGCTGCCCTGGGAACTGGGATTGTCCTCCAGCCGTGGGAGTGTCACCAAAACCACCGGGACACTTCAGTGGCATTGCAGTGGGAAGAGCAGTGACACTTCAGTGGGAAGAGCAGTGGCATTGCAGTGGGAACAGCAGTGACATTTCAATGGGAACAGCAGTGGCACAGCACTGGGAACAGCAGTGGCACTTCAGTGGGAACAGCAGTGGGAACAGCAGTGACATTTCAATGGGAACAGCAGTGGCATTGCAGTGGGAACAGCAGTGGCATTTCAATGGGAACCACATTTGGGTGTTCATTGCTACAGAAGTGGCTCTGAATTATCCATCTCCCACCCAGGGTCTCATTAATCTGGTTTTGTGCTCGATGATTAATGACAGGGCTCTGCTTTTCCTGCAAGCCCAGCCTGGTCTGGGACCTTGCAGTGTCCCAGGGTGCTCCCTGCCCTGTCCTGAGCAATCCCAGTGGTTTTGTTCCAGCTTGCCATGTATGTGTTTAGCTGTGGGAGGGAAGAGCTGCAGTAAGCACCTCTGTAATTGCAGATTTACAGTGATTAAAAGTGGGGGGGGAATACCAGCATCAGTTCTGAGAGACAGCCAGAGGAAATGCTGTTAGAGAGTGGTTCTGGGAGAAAGGAACAGAATTTCTTCCTGACTTGCTGCAGGACTTCCACTTTCCCTCCTGGAATTGTCCTTCAGCTGGGTTGTTTTGTAGGGACATTGCAGAAGAAACTCATGTGCCCAAAGGAAAATGGCTTCAGGAACAAACACAATATTTTAAGGTTATTTGAAAACACTCACCACTAATTTTCTCATGGCCTTTGTCACAGAACATTGTTCAGTTTTCTCTCTAAAGGAATTTATTATTTTATCCATGTTCTTGGATCCAAGATGAGCTGATAACTGATAACTCTTCCTCTGCTTCCTTTGAAAACAGCAATTATAATTACATGTTAATTTCAGAGGATTTCTTGTTTCAGAAAATTAACATTTCTTGCATCAAGTTATCAGTAAGTTTGTGTTGTAAAATGAATGTAAATTTTGATATTTAAAGAGAAAATTGGGGATTTGTCATAACCTTTTTGTCCCTGCCCTGTTTAATAGCAGAACTTGTTTTTCTTTAACCTTGACTGAACACAGGTAACACTTTGTTTAGAGTTACTTAAGTGCTTCATTTTGCTAAGTCTTTATTTTTTATCTCTCTTGATGTTTTCAAGTACTGTGTTTTTTTAAGGTGACATTGAAGTGTCAGAGAGCAGTTCAGTTGCAAAATCTAAATTGTTCTGTGAATGAATTAAAAAAAAAAAAAAACAAACAAAACCCCTAGTGCAAATGAATTTAAAATATGTTCTTCCTGAAGATAAAAATGAATATGTTTCAGGTGGATGTTGGTAAAGGAGGAGCAGGCTCTGGTGGGATGAGGATGAAGTAATCCTGTGATGATTTGTCCTGAGGTCCATCCCTGTGGCCAGGTGTGTCCTGCCGTGGGCACAGACTTAAACTGAGGACTTGGAGGGAAAAGAAAAGTTGTTCTGTTGTTTTTCTGACAGGATTTTGTAGAGTTTCACTGGAAAATCAAGTTTGTGAAAGCATCCAGGGTGTGTGATCAGGTCAGAGGAACTGCTCCAGCAGGGACCTTGTGCTGCCCATGCAGCTGCTACAAGTTACAATGAATTTCCATTACTGAGGGATAAAAGACAGGAAGTGGCTGCTGTGGGATGGGTGTCTTGATTTCTCTATTTTTCTAAGTAAATGAATACTAGTACATTGTATCTTTAACTCCTTATTCCCACTCTCTGCTGGGTTTGACCTCTGCAAAGATGGAGAGCAGAACTGAGAATTCCAACATCTTGTCACTGCTGTCGTCCCAGGGAGCTGGTACCCAGTGGGATGGGATTTCTGCTCACACCTTTCCATGCTGTGTAGAACCAATCCCAAACACCCCAGCAAACCTGCAATAAGAGGTTGGAGCTAAGGAAAGCAGAAAAATGACATTGCAGTGAGACAGGTTTGGTACTGCTTGGCCCCAGCACTGCTGCCTGGGCTCGGAATGTTCCCTGGGAAAGGAAAACTCCTGGGTGTGCTTTAAAGGGTTTTTTAATCTCAGGTGATGCCTCAGGTTTGGCTTTTCTATATTTCACATTCTGTGCTGCTTTAGTGGGTGGGTCTGAGCTTCACATCAGGGCATGGTGAGCTCTGAGCACAGAGCAGGGAGACAAAACAATTCCTGCTCCAGCTGGGCACCAAGGACAAATGAGCCAAATCCCAGCCCAGGAGCACAAACCCCGTGGGCTGGAGAGAGAAAAACAAGCAGGGTGGGAGTGCCTGGGCTAAAGCTGGGCTGGGACAATGAACTGCAAGGTGCAAATGGAGCAGAGCTGATCCCAGGGAGAGACCCCGTGCCCGGCCGTGCATTTTGGGGCCATTTTGGGTCATCTTGGGTGCAGCCCTGGCTGGGCTCTGGTGCTGCCCAAGGTGCATCCATGGAGGAGATCCTTGGAATCAATCCCTGCTTTGTTCTGGAACTCTGCCCAGCCCCTGCTCTGGGTCAGCCCTCTCAAGGCCTCACAGGCAGGTGGGAGGGGATTTATGGGGTTTTATGGAGTGCCCATCCCTGGAGGTGGCACTCCGGGCTCTGGGGACAAGGTGGGTGTCGGGCCCCTGGGTGGTGATGCTGGAGGCCTCTCCCAGGCTCAGGGGTTCCACGATCCAGGTGTTTTTGGCAGCTGTCCCCAGGAATGCTGTTTGTCCCCAGGTCCCTGGTGGTGGTGCACTTCTGGGCGCCGTGGGCTCCGCAGTGCGCGCAGATGAACGAGGTGATGGCAGCGCTGGCACGGGAGCACAGCCAGGTCACCTTCGTGCAGGTGAGGCCAGGGCAGCTCCTGGAGCCAGGACAGCGCTGGGGGAGGGAAATGGTTCCTCTTGGGTGCTGTCAGGGATGGCTCAGACAGGGAATTCTGGAATGCCTTGGGTGGGAAGGGACCCCAAAGCCATCCAGTGTTATCCCAGGAGTGCTGCTGCCATCAGGGATGGCTCAGGGAATCCTGGAATGCTTTGGGTGGGGAGGGACCTCAGAGCCATCCAGTGTTATCCCAGGAGTGCTGCTGCCATCAGGGATGGCTCAGGGAATCATGGAATGCCTTGGGTGGGGAGGGACCTTAAAGCCCATCCAGTGTTATCCCAGGAGTGCTGCTGCTGTCAGGGATGGCTCAGGGAATCCTGGAACGCTTTGGGTGGGGAGGGACCTCAGAGCCATCCAGTGTTATCCCAGAGGTGCTGCTGCCATCAGGGATGGGTCAGGGAATCCTGGAATGATTTGGGTGGGGAGGGACCTCAGAGCCATCCAGTTTTATCCCAGAGGTGCTGCTGCTGTCAGGGATGGCTCAGACAGGGAATCCTGGAATGATTTGGGTAGGAAGGGACCCCAAAGCCATCCAGTGTTATCCCAGAGGTGCTGCTGCTGTCAGGGATGGCTCAGACAGGGAATCCTGGAATGCCTTGGGTGGGAAGGGACCCCAAAGCCATCCAGTGTTATCCCAGAGGTGCTGCTGCCATCAGGGATGGCTCAGACAGGGAATCATGGAATGATCTGGGTGGGGAGGGACCCCAAAGCCATCCAGTGTTATCCCAGAGGTGCTGCTGCCATCAGGGATGGCTCAGACAGGGAATCCTGGAATGCCTTGGGTGGGAAGGGACCCCAAAGCCATCCAGTGTTATCCCAGAGGTGCTGCTGCCATCAGGGATAGCTCAAACAGGGAATCCTGGAATGATTTTGGTGGGAAGGGACCTCAAAGCCCATCCAGTGTTATCCCAGAGGTGCTGCTGCTGTCAGGGATGGCTCAGGGAATCCTGGAATGCCTTGGGTGGGAAGGGACCTCAAAGCCATCCAGTGTTATCCCAGGAGTGCTGCTGCTGTCAGGGATGGCTCAGACAGGGAATCCTGGAATGCCTTGGGTGGGAAGGGACCCCAAAGCCATCCAGTGTTATCCCAGAGGTGCTGCTGCTGTCAGGGATGGCTCAGGGAATCCTGGAATGATTTGGGTGGGGAGGGACCTCAAAGCCCATCCAGTGCCACCCCTGCCATGACATCTTCCACTGTCCCAGGGTGTCCAGCCTTGGGGATGTTCCTGGTTAAGGGATCTCAGGATTCCCAGAGGGTTCCTGTGGCACTGAAACAACCCTTCAGGAAGGTGTGTTCAGCCCCTGCAAGGTTGTCACTCTGCTTTGTGAGACCCTCTGCACATCCCACTGGGATCCAGGGGAAGGAGAAGGGAATTCCCTTCATCCACCTGCTGTTGGTTTTAAACCAAATTTCTCTGGTTAATGAGGCACTTGTGGCATGATGAGGGCAGGGAGCAGTGGAGCAGCCAGCTGTGTGTGAGGATTCTAATGTGATTTTTACAGCCTTTAGGATGTGTGTGTGGGTTTACTTAATGATTCCTCTCAGCTGGTATTTGTAAAACAGGTCAGAATTATTTTAATGGTATTTTATGACTTAGAGCTTCAAAAGATTGATTTTCAACATATTGCAGATTCAAGATGCTTACATTTATCTAGAGTTTAGTAGCTTTTACTCAGCCCAGCAAAGTCTGAAATCTCTCAGTTGCCTTTTTATTATTCCTATATTATTTATTTATGACCTTTATTATTCAGCTGTAATTTATATTTTGATAACGAGGTTCCAAAGTCATCCAGGGCTGTGAAACCAAGGTAGTGGCACATCCTTTCCCCAACTTCCCTCCTCCCAGCAATTTTAATATTACTGGTGTTCTTGCTTAGAGGAAATAAGCTGATGAAAATTCTTGGGTGAATTTTACTGATCCACTTTGGAGGGAGGAGCTCCTCCAGAGGAATAGATTTGATTTTGGCAGTTCTTGGTGGGATTTTTGTGTTCCAGGATATCCAGCCTGCCTTTGAATTGGCAAGCACCTGTTACCTCCTGGGATGTTTGGTTGAAATGAGTGTGTTCATATCCCAAAGCACTCACAAACAACATTCTGGGAAGCTGTGCCAGTGAGAGCAAGTTCCTGAAATATGAAATGAAATCTGTTCTGTGGAACATAAACATCCAAGCAGGAAATTTTACTGGGAAAGAAAATTGAGTATTAGCGGTGGAAGTCATCATTTGCCCCTGGAAAAAGAATCAATAATTGGAATTACCTATTCTCTTTCAATTATGTATAAGCTCTCAGTTCAGTTTCAGGGGGATGTAAGCTTTCATTTTCTAGCTGTAGTTTTCCAGTTGATTCTGCTGGAGTGGTGATTTGCAGGAGGAGGCTGGGGCTCACTTCTGATGCTCCTGCTTTGCCTCTCTAATCAGTGGGTTCATTAGGAGTCTGTGTAGTTGGAGCTGCTCAAAATCTGAGCCAGTGAAGATAAATTTTCATAGCAAATCCCTCTGTGCTGGAAGTGGGAGCAGTAATCCCAGGCTGGGCACTCAGCAGCCTTGCAGGAGTTAAAAATCAAGTGAAAAATCACCATCAGCTGAAGGAGCAGCTCCTTTGCCCTCCTGATTGCAGGGGGCTGCAGATGTCAGGGGGGATGCAGAGCCCCCAGAGGGGCACAGGGACACCTCTGTGGTGGTGACATCACTGGGGACAGTGATTTATGGCTTCCAATATAGCAGGAGCTGCACAGCATGGAGAATTTACAAGGTCAGGAGTGCACCAAAAATTTTATTCGCAGCCTCCGGGCATCTTTTGAAATGTGCAACAAAATAAAAACCTCTGAACCTGTTTTGACACCGTGGAGGTTCAGCGGGTGCCATGCAGCCCAGAGAGTCTCATTTAAATGCAAATGTCTCCCAGACTTCAGCAGCAGATCCTGCTTAAATGTATAAAATGCCAGGGAGAACATTCCAGGATTGACACTCTCAGTGAAACTTTAAAGAAGATTATGAAAATAATCCAGTTTTTTTTTTTGGTTTGGTTTTTAGCTGGAAGCTGAGGCTGTGCCTGAAGTGTCTGAAAAATATGGAATTAGTTCTGTTCCAACGTTCTTGTTCTTTAAGGTAAGAGGAAATGGATTTAAGAGGAAATGAATTTAAGAAAAGTGGATTTAAGAGAAAATAGAATCCATGTGGATTCTTAATACTTATACTTTTGTAATACTCTACCAGAACCTTAGGAGCTTTCTCAGTGAGGAAACACCTCTGTAACTGATTGAAGTCTATCTAGTGGAACCTAAAAATGGAAATAGACATGGTTTTTGCACTTTAAGTGGGATAGTTCAGGGCTTCCTTAAATGCTTTGGGATTCTTACATAGTTTTTATTTCAGTTGTTGTACTTGGGTCAAAAAAATTTACAGCAATATTTCTTTGTGTTGTAGCTGGGGAAAAGACCCAAGTCAATATGGTAATAACAGAAATAACAATTCTGTTTGGGTGCTATTTGCCTGTGATGATAAAATGGATAATATTTTCTTCAGTAAGTATTTCTAGAGGCAAACTTGGTGCTGTTACTGATGCCTCGGAGTGGCTGCCCAGAGCAGAGGCTAGACAAGGTTGAGAGGATAAAGTGGGCATTTATTAAAGGCCTTCAGTAGGTGCACCTTGGGCACTCAGAGCCTCCCAGAGGATGGACCATGGTCACAGGTTTTCCAGGCAGATATGAGTTTGGTCTGTTACATATCAGGGGTTAATCCTCCAGGTCACCTTCAGGTGATGAAGTTATTTACCCTCATTTTGCTCCTTCCCAATTCACTTTTGTTGATACTTTTCAGGGCCTGATGCTGTAGGGTGTTCTTAAGCTTCAGGCCTGGAGGAATTGTTTAGGCTGACCAAAATGTGAGGGCTGTAGCTCACACTATGTATGGAGTTCAGAGTTAGCATCTGAAAAAGAGAAAGGATCTGAAAAACAGGCTAAAATCCTTCAGGCATCATTACCACCAGAAAGGCACAAGCCTGGCAGTACAGCCCCTCTCTGGAAAGCCAGGCTTGGCTGGCTGTGTGTGCTGTGCTTTAGCCCACCCTGGCCTGAAGGCTGTGTGTGCTGTGTTTCTGCCCTGCCCTGTGCTGTGTTTCTGCCCTGCCCCGTGCCCCGTGTTTCCCTGCCCTGTGTTCTGTGTTTGTCCCCCTGCCCCGTGCTGTGTTTGTCCCCCTGCCCTGTGTTCTGCGTTTGTCCCCCTGCCCCGTGCCGTGTTTCCCTGCCCTGCCCCGTGCCCTGTGTTTCCCTGCCCCGTGCCGTGTTTCCCTGCCCCGTGCCGTGTTTCCCTGCCCTGTGTTTCCCTGCCCTGCCCCGTGTTTCCCTGCCCCGTGCCCCGTGTTTTCCTGCCCCGTGCCCCGTGTTTCCCTGCCCCGTGCCCCGTGTTTCCCTGCCCCGTGCCCTGTGTTTCCCTGCCCTGCCCTGTGTTTCCCTGCCCTGCAGTGTGCCATGTTTCCCTGCCCTGCAGTGTGCTTGTCCCCACAGAACTCACAGAAGGTGGACCGCCTGGACGGCGCGCACGCCCCGGAGCTGACGCAGAAGGTGCAGCGGCACGCGGCGGGCACGGCGGGCACGGCGGGCACGGCCGGCCCCGGGGGCGCTGCCCCGGCCCAGGAGCAGCTGCACGCCCGCCTCAGGGGGCTCATCAACGCTGCCCCCTGCATGCTCTTCATGAAGGGCTCCCCCAAGGAGCCCCGCTGCGGTGAGTCAGCCTGCCTGGCATCCCTCCCTGGCACGGCAGGCTGGGCTGGGCACAGCTGGGAGCCAGGGTGGGCACGGCTGGGAGCCAGGGTCAGAGCCAGGGTGGGCACGGCTGTGGGCCAGGGTCAGAGCCAGGCTGGGCACGGCTGTGGGCCAGGGTCAGAGCCAGGGTGGGCATGGCTGGGAGCCAGGGTCAGAGCCAGGGTGGGCATGGCTGTGGGCCAGGGTCAGAGCCAGGCTGGGCACGGCTGGGAGCCAGGGTCAGAGCCAGGGTGGGCATGGCTGGGAGCCAGGGTCAGAGCCAGGGTGGGCACGGCTGGGAGCCAGGGTGGGCACAGCTGGGAGCCAGGGTGGGCACGGCTGGGAGCCAGGGTCAGGGCCAGGGTGGGCACGGCTGGGAGCCAGGGTCAGGGCCAGGCTGGGCACAGCTGGGAGCCAGGGTCAGGGCCAGGGTGGGCACGGCTCTGGGCCAGGGTCAGAGCCAGGCTGGGCACGGCTGGGAGCCAGGGTCAGAGCCAGGGTGGGCATGGCTGGGAGCCAGGGTCAGAGCCAGGGTGGGCACAGCTGTGAGCCAGGCTGGGCACAGCTGTGAGCCAGGGTGGGCACAGCTGTGAGCCAGTCTCAGAGCCAGGCTGGGCACAGCTGTGAGCCAGGCTCAGAGCCAGGCTGGGCACAGCTGTGAGCCAGGCTGGGCACAGCTGTGAGCCAGGGTGAGCACAGCTGTGAGCCAGGCTCAGAACCAGGCTGGGCACAGCTGTGAGCCAGGCTCAGAGCCAGGCTGGGCACAGCTGGGAGCCAGGCTCAGAGCCAGGCTGGGCACAGCTGTGCTGAGTTGCCAGGGCATTCCATGGCAGGCTTCAGCAGGCAGATGGTGGAGATCCTGCAGAAGCACGGCGTGGCCTTCAGCAGCTTCGACATCTTCTCTGACGAGGAGGTGCGCCAGGGCCTCAAAGCCTTCTCCAACTGGCCAACCTACCCCCAGCTCTACGTCAAGGGGGAGCTCATCGGGGGCCTGGACATCGTCAAGGTGCCCATCTCAATCTCTCTCCTCTTTGGCTTGCCAGAAATGTCGTTGTCGTGCTTTTTCCACCTCATTTTTGGTTTTTTCCCCCAATTTCCTCAGGAGCTCGAGGCATCAGGAGAGCTGGACACGATCTGCCCAAAGGGCCAGAAGCTGGAGGAGAGGTGGGGGAATTGTAACAAATTTTGAGGGATTTTCTATGCTCATACAGGGGAAACCCTCTGTGAATTCCTGCTCTATCAGGAGTGCCTGGAGAATGTATTTACTTGCAGAATTCTTGCAGTTTTTCATTGTCTTTTGGGGTTTGTGCATTTAAGTCCAAGAATCTTTACTTACATTCTTGCAACAAGCAGAAATTAAACCACAAATATATCTGTTGATGTATTTATATATCTATTTATATATCTCTATATATCTATTTACCCATTTATATATCTATATCTATTTATATATCTATATATATCTATATATTTATAAATATGCCTTTCTATATTTATATATATATTTCTAAACATCTATTTTTATATATTTCTGCATCTATTTATATGTTTATAAATATATCTGTATTTCTAGATTTCTATTTATACATCTATAGATATCTGCATATATATTTATATATCTATATATTTCTAATTATGTATTTATATATCTGTAGCTATATAGATACAGATTCTTTCTTGTCTCTCTTTAGCAATTTATTCTTTAAAAATAACTGGGAAAAGAATCTTTTTAAGCCTTTTCCACCTTTATTTGCCACAGATTTCCCAACTCTGGTTGGGAAAAATGGAGTTTTTGTTGGAGGGAATCCCTCACTGGAGGGAATCCCTATCTGGTTCTTCTCCCTGCTCAGTGCAGGGCAGAAATAGTTTATAAATCCCATGTAAAAGTGGTGATAAATAATAATCCCACCATTGTTAATTCTAGGGATTTATTAATCCCTTCCAAATTTGCCTCAAGCCTTGGGTTACTTTACTTTGAAATTGTTTGACTGAGGCCACAAACCCCAATTAATGCTTTTGGCAGAGATTTAATTGGAGATAAAGATGAGATGAGCTTATCTTTAAAAACTTTTTTTGGTGGCCTTTAAAATTTTAAAGCCTTTTAGCCCCCTCGTGTGCTTTTTAAGGAGTTGGTTAAGACATTAAACATTTCTGGCCAGTTGTTGATGGGAGTTTGCAGATTGCACCAGCAGTAACCCCATTTACACAGGATTGTTTTACTTGGCACAAACTTTAGAGGGAAAGAAGGGAATGGGAAACGTCCTCTGCTTCCCAAAGGGTTTTAAGGTTCCCTTAAGGTTTTTTTTAGGCTAAGGTTGTCCATGGGATGTGTTTTGAGGAGCAGCAGCAGCTCTGGGGAGGTTTTAGTGCCATTTTTCACCAGCTGCTCCCCAGTTCCTGCTGGGGCTGCATTCCCATCCCAGGGTGGAGCTCTTGCAGATTTCCCAGTTGGAGTTTTCATTCCCACTTCTGCATTTTCTTTGGGCTGCTAACCAAGGTATTCCGTGTCTTTTTCCAGGCTTAAATCCTTGATAAACAAAGCTCCTGTGATGCTCTTCATGAAGGGAAACAAGCAGGTAACGTGGAGTGTTCCAGAAAATCCTGAATTTTCACCTTGTTCTTCCTTAATTCTAATCAGTGCTGCTGCAAAAGTTGTTTGTCTTTTTATTTGGTGCTTCTCTAAACCATGGAACAGCCCTGGTTTCTATTATTGCTGAATATTAACTATTAGATATTTCTATTAACATCTATTAATATATTAATAGAAATATCAAATGCCTAGATATTATAATAGATATATCTGATATCTTAGATCTCTTATATAATAGATATCTATAATACCTATTAATATCTAAAAATTGCTGTGTGGTTTTTGTCTTCATGTGAAGAGTTTGCAGTGGATATGAATTATTAATTCATTATAATTCCGACTCTAATGAATTTAATTACAGTTAAATTAATTATAATTCAATTAATTCTAATGATAATAAATATAGCAAGTTGCTGTTCTTGTTTGTTATAGTTTATTATGGTGAATCCAGGGCAGTGATGCCTCAAAATGCAGCAGATTTATTCCATAAACCCCTAAAAATCAGGAGATAAAGGATGGAAGAGGGATTAGGGAGTGGCTCATCCAGCAAAAAATTGGGAATTGCTGCAGTGCAATTCCCAATTCCATGGATTAAAAAAAGCAGAGACATTTAATGTCTGTATTTTATATTTTAGATGGCAAAATGTGGCTTCAGCAAGCAAATCCTAGAAATCATGAATGACACTGGGTAGGTAACGGGGTTTGAGTCTGGGGGGCAGTTTTGGGGTAAAAACTGCATTTTATGGAAGATACAGTGGAAAATATGAGTGGGATTATTCCTCAGATCTAAGGTTTTATTTTTCAAGAGGATTTCAAGCAGTTGAAGGGTTTCCTGAGAATTTTAATGAGGCTTTTTGAGATCATTGAGGAGTTTTTTTGAGAATTTTGAGGTTTTTTTGAAGATTTTGAGTATTTTTTCCAGATTTTGGGGTTTCTCTGAGAGAATTTTCAGGGTTTTTTTCTGGGAATTTTGAGGACTTCTTGTGAGAATTTTAAGAGGTTTTGAAAATTTTTAGGGTTTTTAAAAAACCTTGAGGCTTTGAGAGTTTTGAGGGGTATTGAGGCTTTTGAAAAAAATCTTGAGTTTTTAGAACTTTGAGGGTTTTTTTTTAAGTTTTGAGGATTTTTTTGAGAACATTGAGGAGTTTTTGATAATTTTGAGGGGGTTTTGAGAACTTTGAGGGGTTTTTCCCAGCATTATATGGATTTTTAAAAACCTTGAGATTTTAGAAATTTTGGGTGTAATTTTTGCAGTTGTAATGAGAATTTTGAGGCATTTCTTTACAAATGTTGTGGGGTTTTGTTGCTTTTTGAGCATTTCTTCCCAGCTGCAGTGTGAATAACGTGAATATCCCATTTTTTCTGTGAATATTCCATTTTTTCTGTGAATATCCCATTTTTTTCCCTCTCCCCAGTGTGGATTACGAGACCTTTGACATCCTGGAGGACGAGGAGGTAACAGCAGCTACCCTTCCCTGGGGATCCATTCCCTGCTGCCTCTTCCAGGGCCAGCATTCCCAGTAATCCCTGTTTGATTCCCAGACTGGACCAGCATTCCCAGTAACCCTTGTTTGATTCCCAGACTGGGCCAGCATTCCCAGTAACCCCTGTTTGGTTCCCAGTTTGGACCAGCATTCCCAGTAACCCTTGTTTGATTCCCAGACTGGGCCAGCATTCCCAGTAACCCCTGTTTGATTCCCAGTTTGGATTTGGCCAGCATTCCCAGTAATCCCTGTTTGGTTCCCAGACTTGGCCAGCATTCCCAGTAACCCCTGTTTGGTTCCCAGTTTGGACCAGAATTCCCAGTAACCCCTGTTTGGTTCCCAGTTTGGACCAGCATTCCCAGTAACCCCTGTTTGGTTCCCAGTTTGGATTTGGCCAGCATTCCCAGTAACCCCTGTTTGATTCCCAGTTTGGACCAGCATTCCCAGTAACCCCTGTTTGATTCCCAGACCTGACCAGCATTCCCAGTAACCCCTGTTTGATTCCCAGACCTGACCAGCATTCCCAGTAACCCCTGTTTGATTCCCAGTTTGGATTTGGCCAGCATTCCCAGTAACCCCTGTTTGATTCCCAGTTTGGATTTGGCCAGCATTCCCAGTAACCCCTGTTTGATTCCCAGTTTGGATTTAGCCAGCATTCCCAGTAACCCCTGTTTGATTCCCAGTTTGGATTTAGCCAGCATTCCCAGTAACCCCTGTTTGATTCCCAGACTGGACCAGCATTCCCAGTAACCCCTGTTTGATTCCCAGTTTGGATTTGGCCAGCATTCCCAGTAACCCCTGTTTGATTCCCAGACTGGGCCAGCATTCCCAGTAACCCCTGTTTGGTTCCCAGTTTGGATTTAGCCAGCATTCCCAGTAACCCCTGTTTGGTTCCCAGACCTGGCCAGCATTCCCAGTAACCCCTGTTTTGATTCCCAGACTGGGCCAGCATTCCCAGTAACCCCTGTTTGATTCCCAGTTTGGATTTGGCCAGCATTCCCAGTAACCCCTGTTTGATTCCCAGACTTGGCCAGCATTCCCAGTAACCCCTGTTTGATTCCCAGTTTGGACCAGCATTCCCAGTAACCCCTGTTTGATTCCCAGTTTGGATTTGGCCAGCATTCCCAGTAACCCCTGTTTGATTCCCAGTTTGGATTTAGCCAGCATTCCCAGTAACCTCTGTTTGATTCCCAGACTGGGCCAGCATTCCCAGTAACCCCTGTTTGATTCCCAGTTTGGATTTGGCCAGCATTCCCAGTAACCCCTGTTTGATTCCCAGACTGGGCCAGCATTCCCAGTAACCCCTGTTTGATTCCCAGACTGGACCAGCATTCCCAGTAACTCCTGTTTGATTCCCAGACTTGGCCAGCATTCCCAGTAACCCCTGTTTGATTCCCAGACTGGACCAGCATTCCCAGTAACCCCTGTTTGATTCCCAGACTTGGCCAGCTTTCCCAGTAACCCCTGTTTGATTCCCAGTTTGGATTTGGCCAGCATTCCCAGTAACCCCTGTTTGATTCCCAGTTTGGATTTAACCAGCATTCCCAGTAACCCCTGTTTGGTTCCCAGACTGGGCCAGCATTCCCAGTAACCCCTGTTTGATTCCCAGACTGGGCCAGCATTCCCAGTAACCCCTGTTTGATTCCCAGTTTGGATTTGGCCAGCATTCCCAGTAACCCCTGTTTGATTCCCAGTTTGGATTTAGCCAGCATTCCCAGTAACCCCTGTTTGGTTCCCAGACTGGGCCAGCATTCCCAGTAACCCCTGTTTGATTCCCAGACTGGGCCAGCATTCCCAGTAACCCCTGTTTGATTCCCAGTTTGGATTTGGCCAGCATTCCCAGTAACCCCTGTTTGATTCCCAGACTGGGCCAGCATTCCCAGTAACCCCTGTTTGATTCCCAGACTGGACCAGCATTCCCAGTAACCCCTGTTTGATTCCCAGACTGGACCAGCATTCCCAGTAACCCCTGTTTGATTCCCAGTTTGGATTTGGCCAGCATTCCCAGTAACCCCTGTTTGATTCCCAGACTGGACCAGCATTCCCAGTAACCCCTGTTTGATTCCCAGACTGGATCAGCATTCCCAGTAACCCCTGTTTTGATTCCCAGTTTGGATTTGGCCAGCATTCCCAGTAACCCCTGTTTGATTCCCAGTTTGGATTTGGCCAGCATTCCCAGTAACCCCTGTTTGATTCCCAGTTTGGACCTGGCCAGCATTCCCAGTAACCCCTGTTTGATTCCCAGTTTGGACCAGCATTCCCAGTAACCCCTGTTTGGTTCCCAGTTTGGACCAGCATTCCCAGTAACCCCTGTTTGATTCCCAGACTGGGCCAGCATTCCCAGTAATCCCTGTTTGATTCCCAGTTTGGATTTAGCCAGCATTCCCAGTAACCCCTGTTTGGTTCCCAGTTTGGACCAGCATTCCCAGTAATCCCTGTTTGATTCCCAGTTTGGATTTAGCCAGCATTCCCAGTAACCCCTGTTTGATTCCCAGACTTGGCCAGCATTCCCAGTAACCCCTGTTTGATTCCCAGTTTGGATTTGGCCAGCATTCCCAGTAACCCCTGTTTGATTCCCAGACCTGGCCAGCATTCCCAGTAACCCCTGTTTGGTTCCCAGTTTGGACCAGCATTCCCAGTAACCCCTGTTTGGTTCCCAGTTTGGACCAGCATTCCCAGTAACCCCTGTTTGATTCCCAGTTTGGATTTAGCCAGCATTCCCAGTAACCCCTGTTTGATTCCCAGACTGGACCAGCATTCCCAGTAACCCCTGTTTGGTTCCCAGTTTGGATTTGGCCAGCATTCCCAGTAACCCCTGTTTGGTTCCCAGTTTGGACCAGCATTCCCAGTAACCCCTGTTTGATTCCCAGACTGGACCAGCATTCCCAGTAACCCCTGTTTGATTCCCAGTTTGGACCAGCATTCCCAGTAACCCCTGTTTGATTCCCAGACTGGACCAGCATTCCCAGTAACCCCTGTTTGATTCCCAGTTTGGATTTAACCAGCATTCCCAGTAACCCCTGTTTGATTCCCAGACTGGGCCAGCATTCCCAGTAAGCCCTGTTTGATTCCCAGACTGGGACAGCATTCCCAGTAACCCCTGTTTGGTTCCCAGACTGGACCAGCATTCCCAGTAACCCCTGTTTGATTCCCAGACTGGGCCAGCATTCCCAGTAACCCCTGTTTGATTCCCAGTTTGGATTTAGCCAGCATTCCCAGTAACCCCTGTTTGATTCCCAGTTTGGACCAGCATTCCCAGTAACCCCTGTTTGATTCCAGGTGCGCCAGGGGCTGAAATCCTTCTCCAACTGGCCCACCTACCCCCAGCTCTACGTCAAGGGCGAGCTGGTGGGGGGGCTGGACATTGTCAAGGTAGGAGCTGCTTTTATTTGCAGTAAAAACTCCATTTGTTGCATTTAAAAATTCCCTTTCTTGGAATTTTCCTGCCTGTCCCCACCGAATCCCTGCAGCCACCCCAGGATGCTTTTCCAGGGAAAGGAGCTTTAATTCTCCAGTGAATGACTGGAAAAAGCCAATTTTTACCCTTTTTTTTGCACTTTCCTTTTCCTTAATTTTGCTCCTGATGTTGGTTATTTTCCCCATGAAACATTTCTGGGAAAAAGGAAATTTTCTTGGAGTGGTTGGAGCAGCCCCAGAGTTCCCAAATCCTCCTGAGCCCATTCCTGGATGGTTCAGAGCCAGTTCCTCAGACTCCTGGGGATGCTCAATCAATAAATCCCATTTCATTCTAAAAATCCTGGGACTACTGAAATTACAGAGATTTGTTTGATTTATTTAAGAAGTGTGAGGGATTGCCTCAATTACATAGATTAATTTTATTTACAAAGATTAATTTTACTTCAATTACATAGATTGATTTTACTTCAATTACATAGATTGATTTTACTTCAATTACATAGATTAATTTTATTAATCTATATTAATGTTACTTAGTGTATATGGATTTTATTTGCAAAGATTAATTTTACTTCAATTGTATAGCTTTATTTTATTTATATAAAGTAACTTTACTTCAATTATATAGATTAATTTTACTCAAAGTATATAAATTTTTATTTATTTAACAAGTGTAGGGACTGCTTCAATTATTACATAAAATTATTATTTATATACTAATTTTATATAATAATTTCAATAATAAATTTATTTGTAGATACTATTTTTACCTAAATTCTGTAGATTAATTTTATTTATGTAGATTAACTTAAATTATATGGATTAATTCTATTTATATAGATTAATTTTACCTAAAGTATATCATTACTTCTGTTTATTTAACTGATGTAGGGATTGTTTTGATGATATAGATTAATTTTGCTTACATTATATAGATTAACCTATTTTATAGATTAATTTTATTTGTTTATTTGGCAAATGTGGGGATTAAATCAATGAAATTCATCTAGATAATTTAAGAAGTGTGGGGGCTTTTCCAGTGCTCAGGAAGAGAAGTCTTGGGCATTGGGAGATGCTGTAAAATCCTTTTTTCTGCTCTTTCTCTGTAATTTCTCCCTTTGCATCCTTGGCCTGTTTGGATTCATGGCTCATATGGTGGGTGGCTGCTGTCAGTGCCTTAAATTTCCTTTTTTCATGCAGCCTAGTGTGGAAGTACTGAAATGGAGCTGTTGGTTCCAAGGGGTGGGAGAAGAAGAACATTGCACGTTGTTCCAGGCGTGTCCTGGGGCAGCTGCCAGCCCTGAGGTGGGGATGTCAGTCCCCAGCAGGAGCAGGGCAGGCACCTCCGAGTCCTCAGGGCTTTCGTTTTCTCGAGTTTGTTTGATGGGTGGGAAAACAAAGCCCCTCTGGGGGAGGTGAATTCCTGCTGTGGGCTCTTGGAGAGTTCTGTGCCTGCAGTGCCTGCAGTGCCCCTGGCAGGAGATCAGGGACTCCAGCAGAGCTTCCAGGGTGTGCTTTGTCTTTTTCACTAAATACACCCAGACCAGAGTTTGAATCCTTTCTAAAGCCCATCCTTGGCCTGTTTGAATTCATGGCTCATATGGTGGGTGGCTGCTGTCAGTGCCTTAAATTTCCTTTTTTCATGTAGCCTAGTGTGGAAGTACTGAAATGGAGCTGTTGGTTCCAAGGGGTGGGAGAAGAAGAACATTCCAGGCGTGTTCCCAGGCGTGTCCTGGGGCAGCTGCCAGCCCTGAGGTGGGGATGTCAGTCCCCAGCAGGAGCAGGGCAGGCACCTCCGAGTCCTCAGGGCTTTCGTTTTCTCGAGTTTGTTTGATGGGTGGGAAAACAAAGCCCCTCTGGGGGAGGTGAATTCCTGCTGTGGGCTCTTGGAGAGTTCTGTGCCTGCAGTGCCTGGAGTGCCCCTGGCAGGAGATCAGGGACTCCAGCAGAGCTTCCAGGGTGTGGTTGTCCACGTCAGTGCTTTGTCTTTTTCACTAAATACACCCAGACCAGAGTTTGAATCCTTTCTAAAGCCCATCCTTGGCCTGTTTGGATTCATGGCTCGGATGGTGGGTGGCTGCTGTCAGTGCCTTAAATTTCCTTTTTTCATGCAGCCTAGTGTGGAAGTACTGAAATGGAGCTGTTGCTTCCAAGGGGTGGGAGAAGAAGAACATTCCAGGCGTGTTCCCAGGCGTGTCCTGGGGCAGCTGCCAGCCCTGAGGTGGGGATGTCAGTCCCCAGCAGGAGCAGGGCAGGCACCTCCGAGTCCTGAGGGCTTTCGTTTTCTCGAGTTTGTTTGATGGGTGGGAAAACAAAGCCCCTCTGGGGGAGGTGAATT
Source organism: Haemorhous mexicanus (assembly GCF_027477595.1). Lineage (NCBI taxonomy): Eukaryota > Metazoa > Chordata > Aves > Passeriformes > Fringillidae > Haemorhous > Haemorhous mexicanus. The sequence goes on from NC_082347.1 coordinate 41,772,288, forward strand.
CCTGCTGTGGGCTCTTGGAGAGTTCTGTGCCTGCAGTGCCTGGAGTGCCCCTGGCAGGAGATCAGGGACTCCAGCAGAGCTTCCAGGGTGTGGTTGTCCACCTCAGTGCTTTGTCTTTTTCACTAAATACACCCAGACCAGCGTTTGAATCCTTTCTAAAGCCCAGAGTGTTGCCCAGGAGGGGCCTCTGTGAGGCATGCCCTGCTGCCAGGGAGTGTTTCCTGCTGGGATCCCCTTGGGCCATCCCAACCCATCCAACTGCTGCCTTTGTGTCTTTCAGGAGCTGAAGGAAACTGGGGAGCTGCTGCCTGTGCTCAAGGGGGAGAATTGATGGGGAGGACATGAGAAATCCCTGGAACAGTTAGAGATTCTCCTGGAGAAACACACAGCTGCAGCCCTGAGGAGCATCAGGAGGGGAAGCAGACAGCAAATAAACAGAAATATTCTCTCTATGAAAAGGAGTTTCACTAGGGACACAAAAGGGTCAATTAAAATTTTCAGTGCTCCAGGATTTGTGGTGTTGGGGTTTCATTATTTGCACCCCTGTCCACCCCAGAATTATTTAAGGTGAAATTGGCACTTGCTGGTTTTGGGCTCAGCTCTCATTAGGGGAATGTTAACATGTTGAGCACCATCTTTTCCTGCCCCCATGAATTGTTTCCATGTCTAATGAACAAGAGAAACACTTTGGGAGCCTTGAGCCAGCACAGCTTTAGGGAGTTGTTGATGAGCAGCAGCTCTGTCCTCTGCAAACTCATTAAGTGGGCATGCTAATTGCTAATTTGGGGTGCTCAGTCACTGACGTGGGGTTTTGGGAAGGTTTCAGTGGTTTTGGAAGTGCTGCTGAACCCTCAGGTCTCAGGTTTCTGTGGCTGAGATGACCCCGAGGTGTTGGAAAGTCTCTTTTTCCCAGCCCCAGGACAGCAGAAGTTGGGATTCCCGGGCTCTGGCTCCCAGGGCTGGTTATTCTCTCTCACCCATCCCAGTCTCTCTCTGCCCTGCTGAGCTCTGCCCAGCAGGTCGGGCTGTGCCTCAGTCCCTGCCCTCGGGCTGCTGGTGGCTTTTTGTACTGAGAGCTGCCTGTGCTTCATTTACAGTGATTTCCCAATCCCTGTCACCTGTGTCAGACAGGCTGTCTGCTCTAAACCAGTCCAGCAGTGCCACCATCCCAGCAGGAGATGGAGGACAAGAAGGAGAAGGAGAAGAAGGACAGGACACACCCAGATTCCTCCATCCTGCCTCCTGATCCCCCACTCTAAACCCCCAAATTCTACTGTTTCACCCTGTGACAAATTCACTGTCATGCTACTCAAACCCTTGTGCCTTGTAACTCCTCCCTCAGAGTTGGGAATTGTTCCCATGGCTAAAATCCAAGGCACAGGTGGTTCTGACCCCATGCCAGGGTCTCTGAGCCCCTGGCAGGGTCTGGAATCACCCAGGGCAGCCAGAGGGATGTGCTGGCTCCTGACACCCAGGGATCCTCCAGGGCTGGGGAAAGGTTTCCTGGCTTTCTCCAGGGCTAGGGAAAGGTTTCCTGGCTTTCTCCAGGGCTGGGGAAAGGTTTCCTGGCTTTCTCCAGGGCTAGGGAAAGGTTTCCTGGCTGCTCCAGGGCTCCTGCTCTGCTGCACCCAGGGGATTTCGTTGGGCTCAGTCCCTGTTTCAGCACCTGAGCCTGGGTGAAGTCCAAGTCCCCAGATCCTGGCAGAAGTCTCTCCCTGCTGGGAGGGCCAGGACTGCCATTCCCAGGTGTGCCTGGAAAAGCTCCAGGTGAGCTGCAACCTTCAGGCAGCAGGGGAAGGCTTGGGGAGCAACTTTGGGGCTTTTTCCCTAAATCCTAAATATGATCCAAGTCTCAGACCTTGAACCTAATCTGGTGTTAAGCTTATCCCAACCTGGAGAAGGTTGGCTGCAGGGAAGCAGGTCCTTCCTTCCACGTGTTAGAGCATTCCTAGGGATGGATATTTAATTTTCTGGGATTAGTTTTAGTAATTGCTATCAAATATGTGTTATAACTTTAAACCCGATTTTAATTGCTTTTAAAAAATCCTTGTCATGAAAACAAGCCTTAATTAATCCTCTTAAGTGAATTGCAAATGCATTCAGGTAGTTGTCAGTAGGAAGAAAATAATTTATTACAGCAAAACGTAGCACCCCTGTGGTGAAATAAGGAGTTAGGAGCTTTAATTAAATACTAAATACCAAATGCTATTTAGTTTTCCTTCAGAATTCAGTGTAGTGGAATTTATTTGGGGTTTATGGAGTCCTGTTAATGGATTTATGGACGTGCAACAGAGCAGCAGGGAACAGCAGTTGGTTCCTGACAATTTGTGGTTTTATTTATTCCAGTTTGGGATATTGGGAAGGAATTGTTCCCTGGCACGGGGTGCCCAGAGCAGCCGTGGGTGCCTTGTTTGTGTTTCCCTCCTTATTTTGCAATATTTCCCTTGTTTGTCCCAACATTTCAGCTGGATTATTTTTTCCCTGCAATTTAATGTTGGGGTATTAGGAAAAAACCCCAAATATTCCTAAGGAAGATGTGCTACTAAATATCTTAAATAACTTCACCTGGCAGATAATTGTCACCTCTGTCACCTCCTCGGTGCTGGGATAAGAAATTCCTTCCAACCTCCATGAAATATTCCAGGTTTGAAAGGGAAGCATCAATACCTGGGATTTAAATTAAAAATGAACCTGGCTGCACGTGGACATTGATGGAGGGCTTCTGCCAGGCCCAGGAGAAATTGGTTAGTTCATGATTTTAATTAGGATGTATTTTATGGGGAAATCTGGGTTTGTTCATGATTTTAATAGGATGTATTTTATGGGGAAATCAGTGTTAGTTCATGATTTTAATTAGGATGTATTTTATGGGGAAATCAGTGTTAGTTCATGCTTTTAATTAGGGGGTGTTTCTTGGGGAGTAATCAGGATTTCATTTCATGGGGCTGAGACCACAGGGGAGCAAACAGGGACTTGTTTTTCCTTCAAGGTGTGGTTCCAGGGATCAGGTTCAGGTGAGATTTGGGGGACTTGAAGGACAGTCAGGGGACATGGGGTGAAAGGAGCTGGTTTTGGGTGAAAGGAGCTGGTTTGGGGGTGAAAGGAGCTGGTTTGGGTGAAAGGAGCAGGTTTGGGTGAAAGGATCAGGTTTGGGTGAAAGGAGCAGGTTTGGGTGAAAGGAGCTGTTTTTGGGGTGAAAGGAGCTGGTTTGGGGTGAAAGGAGCTGGTTTGGGGTGAAAGGAGCTGGTTTGGGTGAAAGGAGCTGGTTTAGGTGAAAGGAGCTGGTTTGGGGTGAAAGGAGCTGGTTTGGGTGAAAGGAGCTGGTTTTGGGGTGAAAGGAGCTGGTTTGGGTGAAAGGAGCTGGTTTTGGGTGAAAGGAGCTGGTTTGGGTGAAAGGAGCTGGTTTGGGGTGAAAGGAGCTGGTTTGGGGTGAAAGGAGCTGTTTTTGGGGTGAAAGGAGCTGGTTTTGGGGTGAAAGGAGCTGGTTTGGGGTTAAAGGAGCTGGTTTTGGGTTTAAAGGAGCTGGTTTAGGTGAAAGGAGCTGTTTTTGGGGTTAAAGGAGCTGGTTTTGGGTTAAAGGAGCTGGTTTTGGGTGAAAGGAGCTGGTTTGGGTGAAAGGAGCTGGTTTAGGTGAAAGGAGCTGGTTTTGGGGTGAAAGGAGCTGTTTTTGGGATTAAAGGAGCTGGTTTTGGGTTTAAAGGAGCTGGTTTTGGGGTGAAAGGAGCAGGTTTGGGGTGAAAGGAGCTGTTTTTGGGGTTAAGGGAGCTGGTTTTGCTCATGCTGTGTCTGCCCTCACCGCAGCGGTGTCCCAGCGCTGTGCCGGTGTCACTGGGGCCGGTCCCTGTCCCCTCCTGTCCCTATGATCCCCGGGGCCAGGGCAGCAGGATCCCTCCGAGCCGGGGAACCTCCTGCGAGTGAGCTGAAAAATTCGGGAGTGGGGACGGCGAGGTGTCAGCACAGCCCTGACCTTTCCTTTGTGGGAAACCTTAACCCCCCTGTCGGCCCGGGGACCCCAAATCCTCCTGCCATCCCGGAATTCCCCTTCTGCCATCCCGGGCTGGGGGCTGAGGGGCTCCTCCCGTGCCCCAAACTGAGCCCAAACCCTCATGGGGGTCCAGAGTGACCCCAAAACACCAAACCCAAACCCCAAACTGACCCCAAAACACCAAACCCAAACCCCAAACTGACCCCAAACCCTCATGGGGGTCCAGACTGACCCCAAAACACCAAACCCAAACCCCAAACTGAGCCCAAACCCTCATGGGGGTCCAGAGTGACCCCAAAACACCAAACCCAAACTGACCCCAAACCCTCATGGGGGTCCAGACTGACCCCAAAACACCAAACCCAAACCCCAAACTGAGCCCAAACCCTCATGGGGGTCCAGACTGACCCCAAAACACCAAACCCAAACCCCAAACTGACCCCAAACCCTCATGGGGGTCCAGACTGACCCCAAAACACCAAACCCAAACCCCAAACCCCACATGGGGGTCCAGACTGACCCCAAAACACCAAACCCAAACCCCAAACTGACCCCAAAACACCAAACCCAAACCCCAAACCCCACATGGGGGTCCAGACTGACCCCAAAACACCAAACCCAAACCCCAAACCCTCATGGGGGTCCCAGACTGACCCCAAAACACCAAACCCAAACCCCAAACTGACCCCAAACCCTCATGGGGGTCCAGACTGACCCCAAAACACCAAACCCAAACTGAGCCCAAACCCTCATGGGGGTCCAGACTGACCCCAAAACACCAAACCCAAACCCCAAACTGAGCCCAAACCCTCATGGGGGTCCAGACTGACCCCAAAACACCAAACCCAAACCCCAAACCCTCATGGGGGTCCAGACTGACCCCAAAACACCAAACCCAAACCCCAAACCCCACATGGGGGTCCAGACTGACCCCAAAACACCAAACCCAAACTGATCCCAAACCCTCATGGGGGTCCCAGACTGACCCCAAAACACCAAACCCAAACCCCAAACTGAGCCCAAACCCTCATGGGGGTCCAGACTGACCCCAAAACACCAAACCCAAACCCCAAACCCTCATGGGGGTCCAGACTGACCCCAAAACACCAAACCCAAACCCCAAACCCCACATGGGGGTCCAGACTGACCCCAAAACACCAAACCCAAACCCCAAACTGAGCCCAAACCCCACATGGGGGTCCAGACTGACCCCAAAACACCAAACCCAAACCCCAAACTGAGCCCAAACCCTCATGGGGGTCCCAGACTGACCCCAAAACACCAAACCCAAACTGACCCCAAACCCCACATGGGGGTCCCAGACTGACCCAGGCAGGACCCTCCGGGGAACCCTCCGGGCACAGGGACGGGACGGGGCTGGAGAGTCCGGGACGGGGGGAAAACCAATCCCGGGGATTTTCCTGGGGGCGGCAGCACCGGGCATGGCCACGGGGCGGTGCTGGGCACCGCGGAGCGCGGGAGAGAGGGAGAGAGGGATAACGGGATAACGGGATAGAGGGATAATGGGATAACGGGATAGAGGGATACCGGGATAGAGGGACAAAGGGATACCGGGATAGAGGGATAATGGGATAACGGGATAGAGGGATACCGGGAGAACGGGGCAGGGGATGCTGCTCCGGGATAATGGGATAGTGGGATAATGGGACAGGGGATGCTGCTCCGGGATAATGGGATAGTGGGATAATGGGACTGGGAATGTTGCGCTGGGATAATGGGATGGAAGGATAATGGGGCTGGGGATGCTGCCCCAGTATAGTGGGCTAGTGGGATAATGGGACTGGGGATGCTGCCCCGGGATAATGAGATAATGGGGCTGGGGATGCTGTCCCAGGATAATGGTAGAGTGGGATAATGGGGTAACGGCACTGGGAATGCTGTCCCGGGATAATGGTAGAGTGGGATAATGGGGTAATGGGGCTGGGGATGCTGTCCCGGGATAACGGGATAGTGGGATAATGGGGTAATGGGGCTGGGGATGCTGTCCCAGGATAACGGGATAGCGGCAGGGCACGGGAGCAGAGCTGGGGATGCCACAGCTCAGGATGGTGGGGGGTGATGGGGGACACGGGGCTGGGGATGCTGAGGGGGAGCTCGGGGGGATAACGGGGAGTAGGAGCTGGGAGAAGGAGGGAAATCAGGCTGGGAATGCTGCAGGGTGGGATAACGGGGCAGGGAATGCTGTGGGGTGGGATAACGGGGGAATAACGGGGCAGGGAATGCTGTGGGATGGGATAATGGGGGAATAACGGGGCAGGGAATGCTGTGGGGTGGGATAATGGGGAATAACGGGGCAGGGAATGCTGTGGGGTGGGATAATGGGGAATAACGGGGCAGGGAATGCTGTGGGGTGGGATAATGGGGAATAACGGGGCAGGGAGTGCTGTGGGGTGGGATAATGGGGGAATAACGGGGCAGGGAATGCTGTGGGGTGGGATAATGGGGGAATAACGGGGAGGGAATGCTGTGGGGTGGGATAATGGGGAATAACGGGGCAGGGAGTGCTGTGGGGTGGGATAATGGGGGAATAACGGGGAGGGAATGCTGTGGGGTGGGATAATGGGGAATAACGGGGCAGGGAATGCTGTGGGGTGGGATAATGGGGAATAACGGGGCAGGGAGTGCTGTGGGGTGGGATAATGGGGAATAACGGGGTAGGGAATGCTGTGGGGTGGGATAATGGGGAATAACGGGGCAGGGAATGCTGTGGAGTGGGATAATGGGGGAATAACAGGGCAGGGAATGCTGTGGGGTGGGATAATGGGGAATAACAGGGCAGGGAATGCTGTGGGGTGGGATAATGGGGCAGGGAATGCTGTGGGGTGGGATAATGGGGAATAACAGGGCAGGGAATGCTGTGGGGTGGAATAATGGGGGAATAACGGGGCAGGGAATGCTGTGGGTGGGATAATGGAATAATGGGGCAGGGAATGCTGTGGGGTGGGATAATGGGGGAATAATGGGGCAGGGAATGCTGTGGGATGGGATAATGGGGGAATAACGGGGCAGGGAATGCTGTGGGGTGGGATAAAGGGGAATAACGGGGCAGGGAATGCTGTGGGGTGGGATAATGGGGAATAACAGGGCAGGGATTGCTGTGGGGTGGGATAATGGGGAATAACGGGGCAGGGAATGCTGTGGGATGGGATAATGGGGAATAACGGGGCAGGGAATGCTGTGGGGTGGGTGGGAAAGGGGGACAAGAGGAGGGGCCCCAGGCTGGGGGCTCCTTAGCCCAGCACCCCCCGGTCTCAGGGTAAAGTGTCCAACGTGACTTTGTTGGGGATTCATTTAAACTTTCAGTTTAAATCCATTGGTTGCTGTTCCCAAGGCAAACCTGGACTTTTCAGCCATTTCTCAGATCAAATGCTTGGGAATAATAGTAATAATAGTAATCATGATAATAGTAATCATGATAGCAATGATAATAACAGTAGTATAATGATGATGATGGTGCCAGTAGCAGCCGTGGTTGCTGTTCAGTCTGAGAGCCCCAGGGAGCAGCTCTGAACCCCCGGGGTGCCCCGGGTGCCTCTGAAGGAAGGGCAGAGCCGAGGCTTTCCTGCCCCTGGGAAGGTTTGGGTTAAACTGGGAGTGCTCCCCCTGGGCAGGCTGGAGCTGTCAGGAGGACCCGAGCTCTCGGGGATTTTGGGCTCCTGGCAGAACCAGCCTGGCATTTCTGCCCCTCAGCCTGGGCTGATCCCCCGCTGAGTGCCTGAGCCTGGCACAGTCGGGGTGCCAGCTCTGCCCCCCGAGGGCTGCTCGGGTTCCTCCTGGATTTGGGCCCAGTGCTGGTCACAGGGCAGATCCTGGGGTCATTGAGTGATGGCACAGAATTCAGGGAGCAGTGTGAGCCATCACAGAATCCCAGACTGGTTTGGGTGGGAGGGACCCCAAATCCCCCCCCAGTGCCACCCCTGCCATGGCAGGGACACCTTCCCCTGCCCCAGGTGCTCCCAGCCCCAGTGTCCAGCCTGGCCTTGGGCACTGCCAGGGATCCAGGGGCAGCCCCAGCTGCTCTGGGCACCTGTGCTAGGGCCTGCCCCCCCTGCCAGGGAACAATTCCTCATTCCCAATCTCCCACCCAGCCCTGCCCTCTGGCAGTGGGAGCCCTTCCCTGGGTCCTGTCCCTCCCTTTTCCAAAGCCACCATGGAAGATCTGGAATTCACCTTCTGCGGACAGCAAAACACGGTAAGAAAATCCGGGTTTTTGGGGTTTTTTTGGCAGCTTAAAAGCCCATAGCAATTCTTATCCCCTGCCTTTCCTCCTTTTTCCCGGGAATATGCCCGTGTGACACTAGATGGAGCCTCCTGTGCGCGGGAGGAGCTCGGAGCTGGAGCAGCTCTGTAAATCGTGTCAATGCCTTCGCTGCTGGAACAGGGGGGCGATCACTGGGAAAACACGTGGGGAAGGATTCCTGCACCTGCAGAGGGCAAAGCTCACCTGGATTGAGTGACTCAGACTCCCTTCTGCATCTGAGCCGACAGGCAGGGCTGCACACGGCGTTTTAAAGTGGATTTTGGGGCTCCCTGCCCGCGGCAGGGCTGGGATGCGGTGGGTTGGGGGGTCCCTTCCAGCCCAAAGCAGCCTGGCATTCCATGGCTCTGGGGGATGTGGAGAGGAGGCAGAGCTGTGCTCGTGCCTTTGGCAGCAGCCGGGGGTGTGCAGAACCTCCCGTCCGTCAGACATCTCACTGTTTGGGGCTGTCTGTCCTGGGAACCTTCCGAGGGCAGAATTGTTTGGGGCTGTGGCTTTGGGGGCCGTGCTGTGGTGGGGAGCACTTCCCAGTGCTCTCCTTGCACCAGAGGGGTGTCACCGGAGGGGTGTCACCAGAGCGGTGTCACCAGAGGGGTGTCACCAGAGAGGTGTCACCAGAGCGGTGTCACCAGAGGGGTGTCACCAGAGCGGTGTCACCAGAGCGGTGTCACCAGAGGGGTGTCACCAGAGCGGTGTCACCGGAGGGGTGTCACCAGAGCAGTGTCACCAGAGGGGTGTCACCAGAGCGGTGTCACCAGAGCGGTGTCACCAGAGGGGTGTCACCAGAGCGGTGTCACCAGAGGGGTGTCACCAGAGGGGTGTCACGTCTGTCACTCGGAGCGCAGCCCGAGCCCCGAGAGCTCCCACAAAGCAGATTCTGGGGTGCCGGTGCCGGGGCAGGCGGAGCTGCAGCACGGCTCTGGGATTTCCAGAGGGTAATTCCAGTTATTGACTCTGGGCTGTGCCCTCTCCATTGCCCCCTGCCCGTTTCAGTGCGTGAGAACAGCTCGGGCACCGCGGGCACCCGGCATGCTGGGAGGGCACTGGGAACATGCAATTATCCATCACATTTGGGGCAGGGTATCTCTGTTTTTACAGGGTGAGAACTGAGAGGGGCCTGCTTGTAGGGAGCTCTGGGACAGGGACGCAGGGGAGATCCTCTGCCCCAAGGCTTTCAAACTGCAGGAATGGCTCTGCCCCAGCCCTGCAAGTGTGCAAGGCCAGGCTGGAGGGGCTTGGAACAACCTGGGACTATGGAAACTGGGAGAGGGGTGGCTGTGATAGAATCACTCGCTCGGGTCTCTTCAGGGGGAGGACAGAAAGTGAATTCAGTCCTTGGAGAGACCTCCAGGACCATCAGTCCCACCCAGCCCCAACACCCCAAATCACCCCTGGCACCCAGTGCCACATCCAGGCTTTGTTAAACACACCCAGGGATGGGCACTGCACCACCTCCCTGGGCAGAACATTCCAGAACTTTGTTATTCTTTGAGAGGATGTCCAGGACTGGCAGGGATCCCCCAGGGCTGGCACAGGGATCCCCCAGGGCTGGCACAGGGATCCCCAGGGCTGGCACAGGGATCCCCCAGGGCTGGCACAGGGATCCCCCAGGACTGGCACAGGGATCCCCCAGGGCTGGCACAGGGATCCCCAGTGGTGGCACAGGGATCCCCCAGGGCTGGCACAGGGATCCCCAGGGCTGGCACAGGGATCCCCTGTGTCCTGAACCACTCCTGGTGCCAGCCCAGCCCAGCCCAGGGGTGGCTCAGCCAGCTCAGGAATTCTCTTTCTCCTTGTTCTGAAGGCTCTGTCCCTGGTTCTGCTGGGGGTTCAGGGTGTGTGCCCAGCCCTGGGAATGTCTGTGCCCAGGGCACAGGGAATGGGCTGGGGCTGGACAGGGAGGGAGGGAGCTCCTCCAGCCCCCCCTTTGGCATTCTGGGATCTTTTCCTGCTGCTCAGGCTGTGTTTGCAGTCCTTTTTGCCCAGGGAGGGTTGAGTGCCCATCCCTGGGTGCCCAAGGGGTTCCTGGAGGTGGCACACGGAGCTCTGGGCTGGGCAGGGTGGGATCAGGCATGGCTGGGACTGGAGTTGTTTTCCAGCCTGAATGATCCTGGGATCCCATGGCTCTGTGGCAGCTGGGTACCTGAGCAGACCTCATTAACTTCAGATCAAATGCAACACAAATTCATGCCCTGAAATGGTAATTTTCAAAACATGTTTTGTGTTAAAAGGGTCTTTTTTCTCCTCCCGCTTCGCTTTCATCCGGAATTCATTTCCAGTCTCTCTGCAGCCAGCTCCTGTGTTTCAGGAAATGTTTCCGAACTCCTGAGCTCAAACACCATTTGAGAACCTCATTTGAATTTTTAAACAGCTCTGCCTGCCCCAAATGGTTTTTGCCAAATGAAAGAGCTGCACCTGAAAAGTTTTTCCCAGCTCCAGGGAAGAGCAGGGTGTGCGTGTGGAAGCAGCTGGAATGTGAGGGAGAGCAGGGGGAGAGGAGCAGCACAGAGGGAGGCAAGGATGGGGTTTCCTGTCAGTGAAACCTCCACCTTAAAGCACAAATAAAGCACAACAGGCCCTTGGGAACAGCAGAGTGGGGAGCAGGAGCACGAGGCTGGAGCGCAGGATCCTGGTTCCTCTGCCCTGCCCAGGTCTGGGCTTAAACCAGGATCTAGGCCATGGTGGGACCTTGGGCACCTTGGGCTCTCCAGGGCTTCAGATGGAAAGGGCAAGGGCTTCAACTGAGCAGGTTTAGGTGGGATTTTGGGAATTGAGAATTGTTCCCTGGCAGGGTGGGCAGCCCTGGCACAGGGTGCCCAGAGCAGCTGGGGCTGCCCCTGGATCCCTGGCAGTGCCCAAGGCCAGGCTGGACACTGGGGCTGGGAGCACCTGGGACAGGGGAAGGTGTCCCTGCCATGGCAGGGGTGGCACTGGGTGGGATTTGGGGTCCCTCCCACCCAAAGCAGGCTGGGGTTGTATGAAAGCTGCTCTTTCAGGAGCTTGGTATCCCAGGACAAAAGGAGTTGGAATCATGGAATCTTTAAGGCTGGAAATAACAAATCAAAATAATCAAACCCCTCCAGCAAATGCTGCTCTGCATTGTTTGTTTTCCCCCTCTGAGGAATGGGGAGCTGGATGTCACCAGCCCAGCACCTGGCTGAAATCCTGCAGGGTGAGCTGGCCTTGCACAGTCAGGAGAGCTCCCAGCTGGAGCAGAGGGTTTAAATCAGGTTTGGGAGGATTTAAAATGCAAAATAAAATAAAAATAAAATAAAATAAAAATAAAATAAAAAATAAAATAAAATAACATAACATAAAATAAAAAAAAAATAAAATAACATAAAATAACATAAAATAAAATAAAATAAAATAAAATAAAATAAAATAAAATAAAATAACATAAAATAAAATAAAATATAAAATAAAATAAAATAAAATAAAATATAAAATAAAATAAAAAATAACATAACATAAAATAAAATATAAAATAACATAACATAAAATAAAACAAAATAAAATAAAATAAAATATAACATAAAATAAAATAAAATATAAAAAACATAACATAAAATAAAATAATATAAAATAAAATAAAATTTTTTAAAGGAGTTTGGTGCACGTGCAGCAGAGCAGCAGGGGAGTGACTCCAGCATGGAGCTGCTGCTGGGGCAGGAGCAGGGCTGAGCCTGCCTGGGTGGGAGATGTCAGGGCTTTGGCCAAGCCCAGCAAAAAGTGACAGGAAATGACAAAAAGGCCCTCGTGGGCCGTGTTCAGGAGGCTCAGGAAATGAGTGGCTGAAGGAAACCCAATTTCAGTCCTCAGAGCTGGCTGCTGGCACTGAGCTTCTCCTGTAAATGGGATTTTTCTGCTGGGGGCAGAGGAACGCTGGGCTGGATGCTGAAAGCTCGTTAAGATCTGATGTTAAACAATTAATGCTCCCGGGGACAAAGTGGTTCGTGGAGCAGGCCTGGCGTGGCCAGAGGAAAATACAATATCCTGGGAAAATACAATATCCTGGGAAATTACAGTATCCTGGGAAAATACAATATCCTGGGAAATTACAATATCCTGGGAAATTACAATATCCTGGGAAAATACAGTATCCTGGGAAAATACAATATCCTGGGAAAATACAATATCCTGGGAAATTACAATATCCTGGGAAAATACAATATCCTGGGAAATTGCAGGGCTTGCAATCACCCCGTGGCCTGCAGGTTCCCAGGGAGCCTGGCAGAGCCCTGCTGCTCTCCTGGGGCATTTCCTCCTGGAAAGGCTTCTCCAGCCCTAGCACAGCTGCCCAGGGCACTGCTGGGCTCCCCATCCCTGGGGCATGGAAAACCCTTGGCTGTGTCCTTGGCAGTGCTCTGGAGCCATTGGATTTGATGGGTTTGGAGGGTTTTTCCCCAAAAAAATCCCAAACCCTTGGCTGTGCCCTTGGCAGTGCCCTGGAACCATTGGATTTGATGGGTTTTGAGGGTTTTTTCCCAAAAAACTTGATGGGTTTGGAGCGTTTTTCCCCAAAATACCCCAAACCCTTGGCTGTGCCCTTGGCAGTGCCCTGGAACCATTGACTTAATGGTTTTGGGGGTTTTTTCCCCCCAAAAAACTCAAACCCTTGGCTGTGCCCTTAGCAGTGCTCTGGAACCATTGGATTTGATGGGTTTGGAGGGTTTTTCCCCAAAAAAACCAAACAAACCCTTGGCTGTGCCCTTGGCAGTGCCCTGGAACCATTGGATTTGATGGGTTTGGAGGGTTTTTCCCAAAAAAAACCCCAAACCCTTGCCTGTGCCCTTGGCAGTGCTCTGGAACCATTGATTTAATGGTTTTGGAGGGTTTTTCCCCCAAAAAAAACTCAAACCCTTGGCTGTGTCCTTGGCAGTGCCCTGGAACCATTGGATTTGATGGGTTTGGAGGGTTTTTCCCAAAAAAAACCCCAAACCCTTGGCTGTGCCCTTGGCAGTGCCCTGGAACCATTGGACTTGATGGTTTTGGAGGGTTTTTCCCCCAAAAAAAACCCAAACCCTTGGCTGTGCCCTTGGCAGTGCCCTGGAACCATTGGATTTGATGGGTTTGGAGGGTTTTTCCCCCCAAAAAACTCAAACCCTTGGCTGTGCCCTTGGCAGTGCCCTGGAATCATTGGATTTGATGGTTTTGGAGGGTTTTTCCCAGCCTGAACCATTCTGGGATTCTGGAATTCATGAGACACCTTTAATGCCTTTGAAATCCTTCCCTCCCTGGCTGTTTGCTGGATTTAGCTCCAAACATTACAAAGGAATGCACCAATGAATTTAATGAAAATCCCAGTTTGGATTGAAGTCTTTTTTTCTCTGCTGCACCTTCATAATGGCAATAAAAATAATACCAAAATTCCTTGGGGGGTAAAGCCACTTCCCAGGGCCTGAGTTTGGGGTCAGGGCCCTCAGTTTGTGGGGGAGATATTTTTGATGCTGAAATCCCAGCCTGTTCCTGCCTCACCTCGTGGCCCTGGCTCCTCCTGAGCTGCAGCCACTTCACAAAATCCCTGTGGAGCCTGGAATCCCCAGGGACCCCAAACCCTGCCTGGATTTCCCCAGGGACCCCAAACCCTGCCTGGATCCCCCAGGGACCCCAAAACCCTGCCTGGATTCCACAGGGACACAAACCCTGCCTGGATTCCACAGGGACACTGAAACCCAGCCTGAATTCCCCAGGGACCCCAAAACCCAGCCTGGATTCCCCAGGGACCCCAAAACCCTGCCTGGATTTCCCAAGGGACCCCAAAACCCTGCCTGGATTTCCCCAGGGACCCCAAAACCCTGCCTGGATTCCCCAGGGACCCCAAAATCCTTTCTGGATTCCACAGGGACCCCAAAACCCTGCCTGGATTCCCCAGGGACCCCAAAACCCTGCCTGGATCCCCCAGGGACCCCAAACCCTGCCTGGATTTCCCCAGAGACCCCAAAATCCTGTGTGGATTCCCCAGGGACACAAACCCTGCCTGGATATCCCCAGGGACCCCAAAACCCTGCCTGGATTCCCCAGGGACCCCAAAATCCTGTGTGGATTCCCCAGGGACACAAACCCTGCCTGGATATCCCCAGGGACCCCAAAACCCTGCCTGGATTCCCCAGGGACCCCAAAATCCTGTGTGGATTTCCCCAGGGACACAAACCCTGCCTGGATTTCCCCAGGGACCCCAAAACCCTGCCTGGATTCCCCAGGGACCCCAAAATCCTGTGTGGATTTCCCCAGGGACACAAACCCTGCCTGGATTTCCCCAGGGACCCCAAAACCCTGCCTGGATTCCCCAGGGACCCCAAAACCCTGCCTGGATCCCCCAGGGACCCCAAACCCAGCCTGAATTCCCCAGGGACCCCAAAACCCTGCCTGGATTCCCCAGGGACCCCAAAACCCTGCCTGGATTTCCCCAGGGACCCCAAAACCCTGCCTGGATTCCACAGGGACACAAACCCTGCCTGGATTTCCCAAGGGACCCCAAAACCCTGCCTGGATTTCCCCAGAGACCCCAAAATCCTTCCTGGATTCCCCAGGGACCCCCAAAACCCAGCCTGGATTCCACAGGGACACAAACCCTGCCTGGATTCCCCAGAGACCCCAAAATCCTTCCTGGATTCCCCAGGGACCCCAAACCCTGCCTGGATTTCCCCAGGGACCCCAAAACCCAGCCTGGATTCCCCAGGGACCCCCAAACCCTCTCCCACAGACCATCCCATGATTTCAGCCCCTGGGACAGGAGCTGAGTGCCACAGAGCAGAGCACTTGTCCCCTTTCCATTCCTCCTCTGAATTTCATCAGGGACCACTGATGGGTTTTTTCCTCCCTAAATTTTTAAGATCTACTTTTCCATTACTTACATGACTCAAAATGAAAATACTTTCCTCCTCTTTCCCCTTTCCCTTCCTCTCCCTTTTCCTTCCCCCTCTTTACCTCTCCTTTCCCCCTTCTCTCCCTCCTTACTCACCTTCTCACTTCCCCCCCTTTATTTCCCTCTTAACCCAATTTTCCCCACTTTCTCCTGGCTCCCCATTTTCCCCTTTTTAGATTTTCCCCATTTTCCCCTTTTTAGATTTTCCCCTTTTTAGATTTTCCCCATTTTCCCCTTTTTAGATTTTCCCCTTTTTAGATTTTCCCCATTTTCCCCTTTTTAGATTTTCCCCATTTTCCCTTTTTAGATTTCCCCCATTTTCCCCCAGATTCTTGTCTCCCAGCAGTGTCACACAAGTGCCACCACGGGCAGCTGAGGCTGTTCCCTTCCTCCTTCCCACAGCAGCTGCTGCCAGATGTTCCAGAGGAAATGTCAGTACCTTCAGCCTTCTCCACAAAACCAGTGCAGAAATGTGCTTTTCCTCAGAACAATTCCCTGCTCCAAACCCAGCTTTTCATTCCCCTGCTTCCCTCAGAAAGCCAGGCTGGCTTTAGGGTGTCTCCAGCTGATTTCCCCCCTGTCATGGGCAGCATTTCAAGTTCCAGCTTCTCCCAACCTTTTCCTTCCTGGGGGCTCTGCAAAACCCCAATTTCTGTCTCTGGAGCTCCAGCTGGATGGGCTCTGCTCAGGCTGGGCTGGGTGCTGAGAGGGAAATCTCAGTTTTCCAGGGAGGGTTTCTCTGGGCTCTCCCAGAGGAGGACACGGGGTGGATTTCCCAGGGGATGGATTGGTGCTGGGCCCCACTGCCAGAGGGGTCTGGGCAGGAATTGTTCCCCAGGAGGCTGGCACAGGGTGCCTGTCACCCTGATTGTTAAAGTTTTCCTGAGCCTTCTGATGTTGACATTCTTGTAAGGAACTTTCTCACACACTTTCTGTAAATAACTCATTGCTTTGCATTCTTTTATGGAAGAAATCTGATGGGCTGTTGGTTTGTGCAGTGTCACTGGAGAGGTGGCACTGTCACCCTCCAGTCCAGGGTCACTTCTGGAGCTCTATAAATGCTGGAGTCAGAAATTAAAATTCTCTTTTTACCTGGAAAGAGCAGCGTGCCCACCTCGTGTTACTTCGTGTCCTGCAGTGACAGGTGCCCACGAATAAAGGAGATTTTCCTCACTCTCAGGTGGATTTTCTGGGCACCCCTCTCCCCCTGGCAGCCCCCTGCCCTCTCCAGGGTGCCCAGCCCAAACTCAGTTGGTGAATTGGTGAGTTCCTGTGGCCCAGCAGAGCCTGGCTCTGAGCCCCCTCAGCTGCAGCCCAGGGATGCATCCCTGGATCCATCCCATACTCCAAAACTGTCACCCCAGTTTTTAATTCCTTGGGCTTTTTCCCCTCCTGCAGACTTCCCACAAAGCTCATTTATGGGATCAGCCTGATTTGGGAGAGTCTGCTTTAAATATTTCAGTTTCCATTTTATCACCTGCAGCTCCAATCAGGCTCTGCACAGCGCTGAGTCTGATCACAAATAATTATTTTTGCTACCAGACATCTTTAGTCCCAAAAAAATGACTTTGAGAAAATGAGCAGTGATGCATTAAAATGCATTTTACAGAGAAATTATACGCTTTGTCTTTTTTTTTTTTTTTATTATTATTATTTTTGGTAAAAAATACAGCTGCTGCAAAACCACAAAAATACAAAAAAAAATCTGCTACACTTGGGAAAAGGATTTGCAAAATATGCCCATGAATGTCTTGGAATCATGAATGGATTTTAATAACCACCCGTTGGTGAGGGCAGGCTGCAGGTCCTGATGAATTATTAACGTGTTTAACAGGCATTTAGCAAATAATGGGCTAATCACTGCAATTATGTGTTTTCCAAGTGGGCAGGGCTGTGCTCCCAGGCAGTCCTGGAAAACTCCCTGGCCAAGGCTCTGCTTCCCAGGCTGCTGTTTGTTTTTGTGGGCCATCGATTTCCTGCCAGGATGGAGTGGATTTAATTTTAACTGATGGTCCAGTGGCTCATTCTGGCTGTGAATCATTGGTGAGCCTCCTGCTTGCAGCATTCCAGCGCCTGGGAAGGGAGGGGATTCCCCACAAACACCTGGGCAGGTGAGCAGGGAAGGGGAAATACTTCCCTGGGGGATTCCTGCAGAGCTGGGCTGCTGCAGGGCAAAGGGAAACTCGAGGGAGGGACAAACAGAGACACAGCTCCTGCTGAGGATAAGGAAGGAGCCCAGGAGAGAGGGATTCTCACCTTTTAAACTCCTTTTGTTTGGTCCTGCAGGCCACGATCAGCACAGAGCCCAGGAGGGTTTGGGAGGGAAGGAACCTCCCAGAGCATCTCATCCCCACCCGGGACACCTTCCAGGAGGGGCTGGGGGTCTGCCCCAGGGGGAGCATTCCAGAGGATCTGGGCACACCCTGTGCCAGTCTGGGCACACCCTGTGCCAATGTGGGCACACCCTGTGCCAGTCTGGGCCCACTGACCCAACCTGACCCAGGCTGGGATCTGCTGGTTCTCGTCTGGGTGTGGAAAATGCTGAGGGAATGGTGATTTTCTGTCCCAGCTATGGAATACTGAGGGAATGGTGATTTTCTGTCCTGGACATGGAAGTGCTGAGGGAATGGTGATTTCCTGTCCTGTCCTGGATGTTCAGGTGCTGAGGGAATGGTGATTTTCTGTCCTGGACATGGAAGTGCTGAGGGAATGGTGATTTTCTGTCCCAGCTATGGAGTGCTGAGGGAATGGTGATTTTCTGTCCTGGACATGGAATGCTGAGGGAATGGTGACTTTCTGTCCTGCCCTGGATGTTCAGGTGCTGAGGGAATGGTGATTTTCCCTCCTGGCTATGGAAGTGCTGAGGAAATGGTGATTTTCTGTCCTGGCTATGTAGTGCTGAGGGAATGGTGATTTTCTGTCCTGTCCTGGATGTTCAGGTGCTGAGGGAATGGTGATTTTCTGTCCTGCCCTGGCTATGGAATGCTGAGGGAATGGTGATTTTCTGTCCTGGACATGGAATGCTGAGGGAATGGTGATTTTCTGTCCTGCCCTGGATGTTCAGGTGCTGAGGGAATGGTGATTTTCTGTCCTGGCTATGGAGTGCTGAGGGAATGGTGATTTCCTGTCCTGCCCTGGATGTTCAGGTGCTGAGGGAATGGTGATTTTCTGTCCTGTCCTGGATGTTCAGGTGCTGAGGGAATGGTGATTTTCTGTCCTCTGGGAATGTGCTGTGTGAAGTTTGTTGGGATTTCGGGGGGACTTTTTGGGAGCTGTTAAATCCTGACAGCCTTTCCCACTGGACACCCAGCGCTGACCCCAGCCCCTCTGGAGTGCAGAAATGCCCACAGCTCTGGTGCCAAGGCCCCCGTGCCTCCCTGCCAGGATTATTGCTGAGCACAGGGGCAGCACAGCGAGCTGCGTGCTGCAGGGCCTGATGAGAGAGAGGCTGCACTTGGGGCTGGGGCACATAATAAAATAAAAATAAAAATGCACAGCCACAGGGGCACTGGTTAACAGCAATCAGCTGATTAGTGTCCTGCACCTCCTGGCAGCCCCAGCAGAGCAGGCTGGGCTGATCAGCAGGGATGCAAATGAGCAGAGGAGGCTGCAGAGATCTGGGTGGTCAGGGGGGCCAAAACGGGGCTGAGAGCCTGAATGAGGGACGTGGGACTCCAGGTGGTTCTTCAAAATGCAGTGCATTGTGTACAAAATGCAGTGTATTGTGTACAGAATGCAGTGTATTGTGTACAGAATTGAGTTTATTGTATACAGAATGCATTTATTGTATACAAAATGCAGTTTATTGTGTACAAAATGGAGTTTATTGTCTACAGAATGCATTTATTGTATATAGAATGCAGTTTATTGTATACAAAATGGAGTTTATTGTATACAGAATGCATTTATTGTATACAAAATGGAGTTTATTGTATACAAAATGCATTTATTGTGTACAAAATGGAGTTTATTGTATACAAAATGCATTTATTGTGTACAAAATGCAGTTTATTGTATACAAAATGCAGTTTATTGTGTACAAAATGGAGTTTATTGTATACAAAATGGAGTTTATTGTATACAAAATGCAGTTTATTGTATACAAAATGGAGTTTATTGTATACAAAATGCATTTATTGTGTACAAAATGGAGTTTATTGTATACAGAATGCAGTTTATTGTATACAAAATGCACTTATTGTGTACAAAATGGAGTTTATTGTATACAAAATGGAGTTTATTGTGTACAAAATGCTATTTATTGTATCCAAAATGCAGTTTATTGTGTACAAAATGCTGTTTATTGCCTACAAAATGCAGTTTATTCCATCCAAGAGGTCACAGCAGCCCAGGGTGGTGGGTGACAGAGCTGTGCCCACAGCTGTCAGCTCCAGCTGCAGGCAGGCCTGCAGACCCTTAGTTTGGGCTACAGTGCATTATTTACTTTTCTTTGCTGAGCATCTTCACACAGCAGAACCAATCTCTGCCTGAACTGTTACCTGCAGCCCCCCATAGCTGCTGTAATTCCCACATCCATGGCACTGCTCTCCAGTCTCTCACAGTCAGTTCACTGCAGTTCCAGCCAGAAGTTGGTTTGCAGTTTTCTTGCAGTGGGAAATTCTGAGCCCTTTTTTCTCCTTGCCACATGTGCTGCCTGGTTTGCCTGTGCTCTCTTCCTGCTTGGTAAAAACATCTTCTTGTTTGGGGAGGGTTTATCCTCTGCTCTGAGCCATAAAACCCCTTCTCACTCACACACCTTTTGCCTCCTTGGTTATCCAGCAAGACTGGCTCAGCAATTCTCTTCTGGATCAAAACTTGCTTCCATCTCTGTTCCTTCTTCAGATTCCCCATTTAAAAATCTTCCTGCCAAGCACACACATCTGTGAGACTTTCCTGTCAAACTTCCATCCTTCCCAGCAGAGGGGATTGCAGGTGGGCAGGGACCCAGGGACCCTCAGGTGTGTGTGGTGGCTGCTGTGGGGGAAGGTTCCCAAGGGAAGGAGCCAGGAGGAGTCAGAAGCACAGAGCCATGGAATTCCTGCAGAGCTGGACGGCTGCAGGGCAGAGGGAAGTGACTCAGGGGATGGACAGAGACACAACTCCTGCTGAGGATAAGGAAGGAGCCCGGGAGAGAGGAATTCTCACCTTTTAAACTCCTTTTGTTTGGTCCTGCAGGCCACGATCAGCACAGAGCCCAGGAGGGTTTGGGAGGGAAGGAACCTCCCAGAGCATCTCATCCTCACCCGGGACACCTTCCAGGAGGGGCTGGAAAAGCCCTCCAGGATCATCCAGTCCCAACCCACCCCCACCTGTCCCCAGAGCCCTCAGTGCCACCTCCAGGGACTCCCTGGGCACCTCCACCCCCTCCCTGGGCAGCTCCTGACAGTGTTTAAGGAAATCCTCCCTTCAGAGCAGGTTTGGGTGGGATTCCAGGGCAGATTCCTTCATGGGAAGTGCTGGATGTCCCTGTGCCTGTCCCAAGCCATGTAAATGTGGCACGTGGGGACACAGGTTGGTGGTGGCCTGGGCAGGAGTGGTTCTTTCATATCCCACACTGAACAAACCCCTGAAATGCAGCTTTCTGAAGAAAAGTTCCCAGCTACAGTGGCACAATCAAAACTTTATGAGATGGAGGAATCAAAGGTGGATGTGACAAGGCTGAACCTGCAATAATAAATGAACAACAAAGCAGGGGGAATAAAAGGAAGGAGAGACTTAAAAGAAGTGCACGGGGTTTAAAACTCTAAACAGAACTGCAAAAGTTAAATTGGCACAGCAAAGAGAGCTCCCAGCACCCGTGGGGAGCATGAAGGAAGAGTCAGCCTGTGCCTGGACTGGGGTGGAGGAGGGCAATAACCAGTTTGTGGCTGCAGTCCAAACTGGAGCTGCTCTGCTGAGGAAGGAGTAGCAGCTGGGGTGTGGCAGGGGTATCACTGTGCTGCTGATTTGGTTGGGGTGATCTCCGTGGTCCCCTCCACCTGCCAGGCTGGGGTTTGAGCACAGCCAGCCTGATTTCTCATTTCTCCTGTCACTTCCTATCTTTGAAGGCATTGCAGAAAAATTTGAGCAAGCTATTTTTAGTCAGGCTTGAAAGCACCTATTTTTTTTTTTTGTTTTCCCAGGCCTGATTCTTGAGGGGCAGCTTTGATTCTGCTTCCTTTTGTTTCTGCTCTCAGTTCTGGCTGCCTTGAAGTGCAGCTTTCCTTTGGCCACCAGGCTCCCCTGGGCAGGGCCCCTGCCCTGCTGCATTCCCAGTCCCAGGCACACCTGGCAGCCCAAGGTGAGATCCAAAGGTGTTGTTCACCTTGCAGGAGCTGCCAAAGGCAAGAGTTTGGTTTCAGCTGCAGGGCAAACGCTGGAACAAAGGACAGGCTGTGTCTGAAAAGGGAACTATCAGGAAATAATGCCCACCTCATCAGTTCTGATCCCAGCAGGAACTGGGTTGTCCCTGAACTGAGCAGTTTCACCTCTGCCTTTGGGAGGCCTGAGCTCACCTTCTCTGCCTGGGGTCCCACCTGTGTGAACAGATCTGGAGGAGTCAGTGCCAGCCTTGCCCTGAGCTGGGAACTGGCACCACTGGTTGGACTGGTGTCCCAAAGGGATCTCCTGTCCCCAGTGCTCCACCCCACCCTGCTGGGATTTCATTTCTCTTTTCCATTCCCTCCCACCCTTTGTCCTCAGCTGGAAGCACCTCACCAAGGGCTCTCTTGGTATTGCCAATCATTAGAAGACAGGAGAATGAAATTAGATTTCTCCAAACTCAGTGT
Source organism: Haemorhous mexicanus (assembly GCF_027477595.1). Classification (NCBI taxonomy): domain Eukaryota; kingdom Metazoa; phylum Chordata; class Aves; order Passeriformes; family Fringillidae; genus Haemorhous; species Haemorhous mexicanus. The sequence continues at coordinate 41,794,187 of NC_082347.1, forward strand.
GGCTTTCTTTCATGGCTTACACTTCTCCTCCTGCCCACACTCATCAGTCCTGAAGTCTGTAATTCTCCTCAGTGAACCCTCCACTGCTCTTGGGTTCTCTTCTCCACCCATTTCCCACCTCCAGGGCTCCTGTCACTGGATCCAAGGCACCATCAGCAGGGATCTGTCTCCCTCCCTGGCCCTGAGAGCAGCAGATGTGATTTTGGAGCTGGGCTGAGCAGCAGTTTCTCATCTGGAAGGAAGATGGATGGTGGGCACAGACCCGATTTTCCAGGCGGATTCAGAGGGCTGAGAAAGGGGGAATTTCTCATTTTGGGCAGGGGAGAACATTGACCAGGCCTGGTGGAGGAGTGTGGAAACCCAGAATATTGCAGGCTGGAGCTGCCCATGGCCTTCCCTCTGCAGGGCTTCCTGTGCATCCTCCTCCTCCTCCTCCTCGTGGCTTTTATTTTCTGTTTTCCCTAACACTACACACAAACCACAGATTAGAACAGCAAAGGAGAAAGGGAGTAGAAAAGCAGAAAAATAATATTTTGCTGTTTACTTTTTTTTCCCCATTACCCATAATTTTTTGCCTCCCAGAACCCCAGGTTTGCCCCCCAAGCAGAGGGGGAACAGTTTTGGCTGTATTTGTGTCTCGCCCCTCGTGCTGTGCCCCACCTGAGAGTGGACTCCACAAAGAGCCTGGCAGGGGATTTCCTGGTTTGGCACATGGATCCCAGACTCCGTGTGCTGCTTGTTAAACCCACAGGAATTCTGGAATTCCACAGGTCCTGGAGCAACACCAGGCTCTGCCCAGGGTGCTGAGCACCACAAACTCCCAGTTTTTAATCCCATGGCTGGTTACTGAACAGAGCTCCCCTCTCCTGGCACTGGGGTGTCCCAGGAGCTCTGGGCTGTCCCTGGAGAAGGATGGAAGGAGCTGTGGGCATGACAAATGTGCTGCTCCCATCCTTCTTTACCTGCCTGGCTCTGTGCAGCACGCAGGTGCTGGGGGGGTCTGGGAACCTGGACTCCAACAGGGGCACTGCAGAACGGGGAGAATCCCTGGGCAGGGACAAACCCAGCCCCTCCTGGGGAATCCCTGAGCAGGGACAAACCCAGCCCTTCCTGGAGAGATCCCTGAGCAGGGACAAACCCAGCCCCTCCTGGAGAATTCCTGAGCAGGGACAAACCCAGCCCCTCCTGGAGAATTCCTGAGCAGGGACAAACCCAGCCCCTCCTGGGGAGATCCCTGAGCAGGGACAAACCCAGCCCCTCCTGGAGATCCCTAAGCAGGGACAAACCCAGCCCCTCCTGGAGAATCCCTGAGCAGGGACAAACCCAGCCCCTCCTGGAGAGATCCCTGGGCAGGGACAAACCCAGCCCCTCCTGGAGAGATCCCTGAGCAGGGACAAACCCAGCCCCTCCTGGGGAGATCCCTGAGCAGGGACAAACCCAGCCCCTCCTGGAGAATTCCTGAGCAGGGACAAACCCAGCCCCTCCTGGGGAGATCCCTGAGCAGGGACAAACCCAGCCCCTCCTGGAGAGATCCCTGAGCAGGGACAAACCCAGCCCTTCCTGGAGAATTCCTGAGCAGGGACAAACCCAGCCCCTCCTGGGGAGATCCCTGAGCAGGGACAAACCCAGCCCCTGCTGGGGAGAATTCCTGAGCAGGGACAAACCCAGCCCCTCCTGGGGAGATCCCTGAGCAGGGACAAACCCAGCCCCTGCTGGGGAGAATTCCTGAGCAGGGACAAACCCAGCCCCTCCTGGGGAGATCCCTGAGCAGGGACAAACCCAGCCCTTCCTGGAGAATCCCTGAGCAGGGACAAACCCAGCCCTTCCTGGAGAATCCCTGAGCAGGGACAAACCCAGCCTCTCCTGGAGAGAATTCCTGAGCAGGGACAAACCCAGCCCCTCCTGGGGAGATCCCTGAGCAGGGACAAACCCAACCCCTCCTGGAGAATCCCTGAGCAGGGACAAACCCAGCCCCTGCTGGAGATCCCTGAGCAGGGACAAACCCAGCCCCTCCTGGGGAGATCCCTGAGCAGGGACAAACCCAGCCCCTCCTGGGGAGATCCCTGAGCAGGGACAAACCCAGCCCCTCCTGGGGAGATCCCTGAGCAGGGACAAACCCAGCCCCTGCTGGAGAATCCCTGAGCAGGGACAAACCCAGCCCCTCCTGGGGAGAATTCCTGAGCAGGGACAAACCCAGCCCTTCCTGGAGAGAATTCCTGAGCAGGGCCAAACCCAGCCCCTCCTGGGGAGATCCCTGAGCAGGGACAAACCCAGCCCCTCCTGGAGAATCCCTGAGCAGGGACAAACCCAGCCCTTCCTGGAGAATCCCTGAGCAGGGACAAACCCAGCCCCTCCTGGGGAGATCCCTGAGCAGGGACAAACCCAGCCCCTCCTGGAGAGATCCCTGAGCAGGGACAAACCCAGCCCTTCCTGGAGAATCCCTGAGCAGGGACAAACCCAGCCCTTCCTGGAGAATCCCTGAGCAGGGACAAACCCAGCCCCTCCTGGAGAATCCCTGAGCAGGGACAAACCCAACCCCTCCTGGAGAATTCCTGAGCAGGGACAAACCCAGCCCCTCCTGGAGAGATCCCTGAGCAGGGACAAACCCAGCCCCTCCTGGAGAGAATTCCTGAGCAGGGACAAACCCAGCCCTTCCTGGGGAGATCCCTGAGCAGGGACAAACCCAGCCCCTCCTGGAGAATCCCTGAGCAGGGACAAACCCAGCCCCTCCTGGAGAGAATCCCTGAGCAGGGACAAACCCAGCCCTTCCTGGGGAGATCCCTGAGCAGGGACAAACCCAGCCCCTCCTGGAGAATCCCTGAGCAGGGACAAACCCAGCCCCTCCTGGAGAATCCCTGAGCAGGGACAAACCCAGCCCCTCCTGGAGAGAATCCCTGAGCAGGGACAAACCCAGCCCCTCCTGGGGAGATCCCTGAGCAGGGACAAACCCAGCCCCTCCTGGGGAGAATTCCTGAGCAGGGACAAACCCAGCCCTTCCTGGGGAGATCCCTGAGCAGGGACAAACCCAGCCCCTCCTGGAGAATTCCTGAGCAGGGACAAACCCAGCCCCTTCTGGGGAGAATTCCTGAGCAGGGACAAACCCAGCCCCTCCTGGGGAGAATTCCTGAGCAGGGACAAACCCAGCCCCTCCTGGAGAATTCCTGAGCAGGGACAAACCCAGCCCTTCCTGGGGAGATCCCTGAGCAGGGACAAACCCATCCCCTCCTGGAGAATCCCTGAGCAGGGACAAACCCAGCCCCTCCTGGAGAATCCCTGAGCAGGGACAAACCCAGCCCCTCCTGGAGAATCCCTGAGCAGGGACAAACCCAGCCCCTCCTGGAGAATTCCTGAGCAGGGACAAACCCAGCCCCTCCTGGGGAGATCCCTGAGCAGGGACAAACCCAGCCCCTCCTGGAGAATCCCTGAGCAGGGACAAACCCAGCCCTTCCTGGAGAATTTCTGAGCAGGGACAAACCCAGCCCCTCCTGGAGAATCCCTGAGCAGGGACAAACCCAGCCCCTCCTGGGGAGATCCCTGAGCAGGGACAAACCCAGCCCCTCCTGAGGTGATCCCTGAGCAGGGACAAACCCAGCCCCTCCTGGGGAGATCCCTGAGCAGGGACAAACCCAGCCCCTCCTGGAGAATCCCTGAGCAGGGACAAACCCAGCCCCTCCTGGAGATCTCTGAGCAGGGACAAACCCAGCCCCTCCTGGGGAGATCCCTGAGCAGGGACAAACCCAGCCCCTCCTGGAGAGATCCCTGAGCAGGGACAAACCCAGCCCCTCCTGGGGAGAATTCCTGAGCAGGGACAAACCCAGCCCTTCCTGGAGAGATCCCTGAGCAGGGACAAACCCAGCCCCTCCTGGGGAGATCCCTGAGTAGGGACAAACCCAGCCCCTCCTGGAGTGAATTCCTGAGCAGGGACAAACCCAGCCCCTCCTGGAGAATCCCTGAGCAGGGACAAACCCAGCCCCTCCTGGAGAATCCCTGAGCAGGGACAAACCCAGCCCCTCCTGGGGAGATCCCTGAGCAGGGACAAACCCAGCCCCTGCTGGAGAATCCCTGAGCAGGGACAAACCCAGCCCCTCCTGGGGAGATCCCTGAGCAGGGACAAACCCAGCCCCTCCTGGAGTGAATTCCTGAGCAGGGACAAACCCAGCCCCTCCTGGAGAATCCCTGAGCAGGGACAAACCCAGCCCCTCCTGGAGAGAATCCCTGAGCAGGGACAAACCCAGCCCTTCCTGTAGAATCCTGAGCAGGGACAAACCCAGCCCCTCCTGGGGAGATCCCTGAGCAGGGACAAACCCAGCCCCTCCTGGAGAATCCCTGAGCAGGGACAAACCCAGCCCCTCCTGCCCCAGAGTGATCCTGGGGAGGCCAGGAAGGGATGGACTGGGAAGAGTTAAACTGGGATGGGATAAACTGGGATGGGATAAACTGGGAGGGGATAAACTGGGAGGGGATAAACTGGGATGAACTGGGATGGGATAAACTGGGATGGGATAATTGGGAAGGGATAAACTGAGAAGGGATAAACTGGGAAGGGATAAACTGGGATGGGATAAACTGGGAAGGGATGAACTGGGAAGGGATGAACTGGGAAGGGATAAACTGGGAAGGGATGAACTGAGAAGGGATGAACTGGGAGGGGATGAACTGGGAAGGGGTGAACTGGGAAGGGATAAACTGGGAAGGGATAAACTGGGACGGGATGAACTGGGTTTCACCTGTTTCATTTTGGAATAAAGCTGGTTAGATTTCATTCATAGCTTTGGTATCCAAACGTGTGCAGCACAAACCTCTGCTGAGTGATGCTGGTGGAAAGCACAGGGGCTGTGGGACCTCCTGCTCTGGAAATTCATCTTTTCTGGCTTTTTTCTTTGTTTCTGTGGCTGCCCCAGCCCTGGAGTGTCCACAGCCAGGCTGGACAGGGCTGGGAGCAGCCTGGGACAGGGGAAGGTGTCTCTGCCATGGCAGGGGTGGCACTGGGTGGGATTAAAGTCCCTTCCACCCCAAACCATCCTGGGACTCTCTGATTTTATGAGGACAATCAGTGGTTCCAGGGGAGAACATCCCAAAAGGATGGAGGGTGAATGATAATTTCTGTGTCCCAGTGACATGTGCTCAAGAGAAAGAAAACCTTTTCCCATTCTGAATTTCAAGCAGAAATATTCATAAACTCTTTAACTGGGTAATCAAAAATAAGGCAATCACAGAATGGCTCAGGGTGGGAAAGGCCTCTGAGATCATCAAGTTCAAGAGATGAAAAATAATGTCTTGTGCAAAGTGGCAAAATGGGGTGGCATGAGGCTGAAAAGATGGCAAAGAAAGCATTTCTGGCCTGGTGTGGTGCTCACCTTTAAATGGTGGGGGCAGTGAGGTGGGCCAGAGAGCCAGCACAGCTCTGCTCTGCCCTCCCCCTGCAGCCCCTCACCCCCAGCCCGAATCCCTGCTGGGCTCTGAGCCCTCCCTCCTTCCTCTGCATGGCTCTGTGGGGCTGGCTGGCACAGACAGAGCCATCCCCCTGGCCCCAGCCCTCTGTCTGCCCTCCTGTGAGCACTGGGAGCCTTCCCCTGTCCCCGCAGTGCTCTGGAGGGATCCCTCTGTCCCCATCCCTCTCTCTGCCCTCCCTCTGAGCACTGAGAGCCTTCCCCTGTCCCCACAGTGCTCTGGATGGATCCCTCTGTCCTCAGCCCTCTCTCTGCCCTCCCTGTGAGCACTGGGAGCCTTCCCCTGGCCAATTAGTGCTCTGGATTAACCCCTCTGTCCCCAGCCCTCTCTCTGCCTTTATGTGGGTACTGGGAGCTTTCCTCTAGCCAAGCAGTGCTCTGGAGGGATCCCTCTGTCCCCACAGTGCTCTGGAGGGATCCCTCTGTCCCCATCCCTCTCTCTGCCCTCCTGTGATCACTGGGAGCTTCCCCTGTCCCTGCAGTGCTCTGGATGGACCCCTCTGTCCCCATCCCTCTCTCTGCCCTCCCTGTGAGCACTGGGAGCCTTCCCCTGTCCCCACAGTGCTCTGGAGGGATCCCTCCGTCCCCACAGTGCTCTGGAGGGATCCCTCTGTCCCCAGCCCTCTCTCTGCCCTCCCTCTGAGCACTGGGAGCCTTCCCCTCTCCCTGCAGTGCTCTGGATGGATCCCTCTGTCCCCATCCCTCTCTCTCTGCCCTCCTGTGAGCACTGGGAGCCTTCCCCTGTCCCCGCAGTGCTCTGGAGGGATCCCTCTGTCCCCATCCCTCTCTCTGCCCCCTCCCTGTGAGCACTGGGAGCCTTCCCCTGGCCAATTAGTGCTCTGGATTAACCCCTCTGTCCCCATCCCTCTCTCTGCCTTTCTGTGAGCACTGGGAGCCTTCCCCTGTCCCTGCAGTGCTCTGGAGGGATCCCTCTGTCCCCACAGTGCTCTGGATGGATCCCTCTGTCCCCACAGTGCTCTGGAGGGATCCCTCTGTCCTGAGCCCTCTCTCTGCCCTCCCTCTGAGCACTGGGAGCCTTCCCCTGTCCCCGCAGTGCTCTGGAGGGATCCCTCTGTCCCCATCCCTCTCTCTGCCCTCCCTCTGAGCACTGGGAGCTTTCCCCTGGCCAATTAGTGCTCTGGATTAACCCCTCTGTCTCCAGCCCTCTCTCTGCCTTTATGTGGGTACTGGGAGCTTTCCTCTAGCCAAGCAGTGCTCTGGATGGATCCCTCTGTCCCCATCCCTCTCTCTGCCCTCCCTCTGAGCACTGGGAGCCTTCCCCTGGCCAATTAGTGCTCTGGATTAATCCCTCTGTCCCCATCCCTCTCTCTGCCTTTCTGTGAGCACTGGGAGCTTTCCCCTGTCCCTGCAGTGCTCTGGAGGGATCCCTCTGTTATTTTTCCCAGCTGGGCTGCTGGGGTTGCTGCAGAATGAGAAATGAATTTCCAGAGGAGCAGGGCTTTGCTCCTTCCCGATGCCAGAGCACTCAAATTCTCCTTTCTTCCCCTCTGCTCTGGGGGGTTGGATGCAAATTCAGCAAAGCTGAGGCTGGGGTTTGTAGCTGGGATGCAGCCTGGTGCCACCTGTCCTGCCCCGTGCTGAAGGTGTGTCTGGGGCTCAGCAGGGCTCAGCTCAGGGTCAATCCCTCCATTCCCTCCTGGGATGGCTGCAGACACCACTGGACTGGAAATGCACACGAGGAACAATGACTGCCTGGGAAACCCAGGGGAAATTGGAGAAATGCATCGACACTCCAGGGCACAGCTTCTCTGGGTGCACAGCCCGAATTGCCAGCTGTGGCATTCCAGTCCATTCCTGTGCTGGAACTGCAGCCTGGAGAAACGCTGGCACCAGGTCTGGCTTGCAGACTTGCTGAAGGAATAGAAAATCCAGAAAGTTCCTTTGCCACCAGGAGGAAATTGGGATTTTTCCCGTGCTTAACTCCTGCTGCTCTGTGCCTGGAAAAGCAACAGAGGTGGGAAGAGGTGGGAAGGTCCCAAACCCTGGGATGTAACCAAAATTAACAATAATTGGATATTCTTTCATCTTAAAGTGGATAAAAGCTGCAGGGAGAACTCTGAGGACATGTCTGTGGCACAACCAACTGCTCAGGGCTCTGAGATATTCCAAATTTTCCTTTCAGAGGGAGCTGAGAGCTCTCCTCCCCCCTTCAGCCTGGGTGCTGGGAAGGAGGGAGGACTAAGGGCTGAACTTGCTGTCAACCCTCTTAAAAGCTTTTTATTGCAGCTGGAGAGTGTGATAATGGCCCCCAGAACCATCATTACAGTTAATTAAAGGTCTGTTTCTTTTCTCTAATGTGAGGGGTTCATTTCTGCACTTGATAACACAGCAATAAAACCTTGCTTTAGGCAAAATCTTGGTAGGCAAGGTCACAATTTAGAAGTAATTTGGAAATTGAAAGGAAAACCAGAAAGCAGCATCTGGTTCCTGTTATTTCTGAGTTGTGGAAGTCCAGAGGGAATGATTCAGAGTTACAAGGGGAGGAAAAGAGGAACGTCAGAGTCTGTGCACTGAGGGGATGGTCGTGGGGAAGAGGTGAAAGGAGGACAGGGAATTTGGGGTAAATGTTTACTTAAACATGAACATTTGTCAGATCCTGGTTTAATTTGGGTTGGACAGGCAGAGCCTGCTTCCAGGGACAGGAAAAAGCCAGGATGGAGGCACAGAAGTGTCAGGAATTTATGACTTCTGTGTATTGGATGTAAATTGGAGATTTGCATCTGCTGGGAGTGGAGCTGGTGTGGGGCTGGGGTGTTGTGGGGAGCTGCCATGTCCCAAAATTTGCTGTTCAGGGTGAATTCCTTCAGTGCTTGGAACCAGCTGGGATTTCTTTAAGGATCTTGGCTCAGAAATCCAGGGATGGGCACGGAGAAGGTGTGGGGTGTCCATCCCTGGGGGTGCTCCAGCCCCCTGGAACACCCTGAGCTGGGGGGGCCTGGGGAACTCAACCCCTCCCTGAATATTCACCCCAGGTTGTGGCTTTGAACTTGATGAGTCAAACAACATTTCTGCACTTTCATTGCAGGGCCAGCTGAGAAGCAGCAGGAGCTCAACTGGTCAGAAAAGTCATTTCCTGAGATAAGAAATGTAAAATAAGTGCCAGTGGTGGAGATTTAATTGCTGCAAATCTGTTGAGTGGGAGCTGAGCTTCCTGTTCTCCAAAATAATCACATCCCCCTTCCAGCCAGCACAGCTGTGCTGGAGCTGCCTTCAAGTCTGTAGTAAATTCGTTGTGGATATGTTAATTAAAAGGTTAATCATGGTGGAGATGTTCTGGTGCTCAGGTTAGCTGCTGCTGGTGTGGGGTGCAAATGCTCCTCACCCCAAAGCCAGGGGAAATGGGGAGGCCCTGGGAGGTTATCCAGGGAAGCTGGGGCTGCCCCTGGATCCCTGGCAGTGCCCAAGGCCAGGCTGGACACTGGGGCTGGGAGCACCTGGGGCAGGGGAAGGTGTCCTTGCCATGGCAGGGGTGGCACTGGGTGGGATTTGGGGTCCTTTCCACCCAAACCTGTGGGAACCCAGGAAATCCCTCTGGCTGCCCTGGAGGGCCCCAGCCCCTGCCCAGGGGGCTCCCAGACCTTGGCACAGAGCCCCAGACCCCTGGGCCTTTGATTCAGCCCTTGGAAAAAACAATTCCAACCTTGTATGAAGGATTGCAAGCCACGACAGTTTGAGTAGAATGATAGTGAATTTATCATGGGGTGAAAAATAGATTTTTGGGGGTTTAACATGGGGGTTCAGGGGGCAAGATGGAGGAATCTGGGCATGTCCAGCCTTTCTCCTTCTTCTCGACCTCCACCTTCTGCTGTGGTGGTGGCACTTTTGGGTTGGTTTAGGGTAGAAGCTCACTGTCTAACACAGGTGATAGGGATTGGGAAGTTATGGTAAACATTGTACAGGTAGTTTTTAGTATAGAAAGATAACACTGCCCCAGGGCAGGCAGAGTGCCTCTGACTGTCCTGCTGAGGGGACCTCGGCTGGACAGGAGAAAGAATTTTATAGATAAGGAACAATAACAGCCTTGAGAGTGAGAACTGAAGAGCTCTGAGTCCTTCTTTGAGCACCAGGCTGGGAAAAGAGACTTTGTGACACATCTGGGGGTCACTGTGAGCAGCAGAGACCCCGAGACAAACCAGTCTGGGATCTGTGCTTTGGGGCTGGATGAGGATGAGGTGGGAAGGGTTTGCTCTGTGTGTGGTGCCAGGGACACCCCTGGTGCTCCCAAAACTGTGTGATGTGACCCTGCCTCTGCAAACTCCATGAGAAACCAATCCTGGAAATACACAAGGAAAAAAAAAAAATTTAAAAAGGAGGAAAAGGTGTCATCTGGTGATAAGGAATTTCCCAGCTGGTGGCAGAAAAGCTTCAGTGGTGATTAACAGTGAACCGAGCTGAGATTTCAAACAACTTCTGGAACTGATAAAGCAAGAGTAAACAAAACAGAGTCCAATCCCCAGAATTTAATCCTCAGAACTGCAGCTCTGCATCTCTGAGGTGGTGCCAGCGAGCTTGGACCCTGGGAAGGACTGGAAAATAAATTCCCCAGCCTCCTTCAGCAGCACCAGGTGCTGGAAAAGCCTCCTTGGTGCCACTAATGGATCTCTGGGGACCCTGCTGCAGCTCGGAATGGAAAGCAAGATTAGGCTCTGGAGCTCTTTGAAGAGAAGCAGAGTCTGTAAACAAGATGCACTTCTGGGATCCTGGCTGATAAAAGGGGATGTAGATCTGGGCTCCTGCAGAACCTGAGGAGCTCTGAGTGGTAACCTCACTGCAGGCTGAGGTTTAAATGGGAGGAATTCTTCCTAGGGCCCAGAGGTGCCACCTGGCCCAGAATCTCCTGAAATCTGCACCATGAACAGCATTCCATCCTCTTTCCAGCAGGGAGCAGAGCAGGAGCCAAGGTCCAGGGAGGCCATGGGGAGGCTGCAGGGCCTGGGCTGCTGCTCCTTCCCAACTCCCTGGCACCAGGGAGCAGAGGAGCCCCAGGAGAAGGGTGGGAGAGCCATGGCTCCCTCCCTGCCCAGGCTTAGGGACAGTCCTGCCACTTCAGTGCCATTAGAAAAGGGATGGAAGGGCTCTGTGCTGTCTGCAGGGGATGGGTAATTAATGAAAGGCAGGATAATTTAATGGAGATACTTCCAGGAGTGCAGGCTGGGTTTGGGAATTTATTCACTGACAGCTTCAGTTCTCTGTCAGGGAATTGGGCCAGTGACCCCTAAACCAGTCCTGCCCCAAGCCAGACAGGCTGTGCCCTGCTCTGGGGGTCTGTCACCCTGACAGGGGCTGAGGGAGCCTGGCTGGGCAGGCCTGGGGCAGCCTGGCACCGTGGGGGCTGTCCCACCCAGAGGGTGGCACTGCCTGGCCTCTAGGGTCCCTTCCCATCCCAGCCAGTCTGGGATTCTGTGACTTTGGGATAGCCATGGAGCTACAGCAGGATTCAGGTGAACAGATCCAGTGTTCCCTTTCTGCAGCAAAGGCCCAGCCCATCCCTCAGAATTTGCCTGTTCTGCCAGATTGTGGAGCCTGTCTGGGAGCCACAACAAGCTCTTCCTGTCTGAGACACAGCTTCAGAGGAGAGCAGAAGCTGCAGAGAGAACTGTGCAAGTTCTGGCCTCCAGGGTGCCTTTAAAATGCAGGAGTTCTGGCATGTAGGGCTGCTTTAATGGGATATTTATCTCCCTTGGAGAAGTTCCTGCTGGAAACCTTGAAGTTGTAACAGGCTGCAGTAATAAGACTTCTCTATTCATTAAGAGATAACTTCTATTTTTCCTTCTTTTTTTTCTGTCAGAGATTTGTTTCCTAGGGCAGAGTCTTTTTTCTCCCCTTAATTTCCTAAATTTTCTAATTTCAGGAAAACTGAGGGAAATAAATTTCCGACAGCAGCAACTGAAGCCCCTTGGGTTGTTCCACCCCAGGGTGGTGTCCCCCTGTCCCAGCCACAGCTGGCATGAGCTGGGCTGCTCAGGGGCATCAGGGAGGGCGTGTGGGAGCAGAGATGCAGGCAGGTGTGTCCCTGGGAGCTCCAGGAGAGCTGAAGGTGCCCAGAGCTGGAATTCCCTCCCTGGAGGAGCCTCATCCATCCCTGGCTGTGTTCAAGAGCACTTTGAGGTCTGTGAGGGTTAATCCAGGAAGATTTCTTCCTGGAAAGAAGGCAGGGGGGGTTGGGTGCCCAGCCCTGGAGGTGCCAAGGGATTCCTGGAGGTGGCACCCAGAGCTCTGGGCTGGGGACAGGGTGGGGATCCAGGGCTGGCCTCTGCTCCTGGAGGGCTTTTCCAGCCCCAGGAATTCTGTGGTTCTCAAGGAAAGGCTCCTTTGCAGCAGGCAGCCCTCATCCATCAGGCACCCAGAATGCAGAGTGACAGATGAACACCCCTAAATATGAGACTGTGGAGGTGCCACTGGATGTGCCACCCCCCAGCCACAGCAGCCACTGGTAAATCACAGAGCTCTCGCTGCAGCCACGACTCTGTTTTGTTATTTTGTAATAACAAAATGATTAGAAAGCCATAAAAAACAGAGTTGTTTTGTCAGGATCATTTCCTCCCTGATCACAGGGCTGCTGGAAGTGGCTCTGGGCTTAAGTGATAGATGGGAGCCATTAATGGAGCCCGGGACCTTCCCAGGCTGTTTGCAGCCAAAATTAAAAGGGAACTCTGACAGTCCTGGGGGCTTTGGAAGCCTGGAGAGTGGTTGGGTGTTGTGCTGGGCCTGGTATAAAATTCAGCCTCTCACAGCCCTAAATCACGTTGTTATTCATGAATAATCCCATAATGGTGTAAGGTTGGAAAATCCCCTCTTACTCCCCTGCTCTGTGGCCCCCTGAGACCCTCCTGGCGTGACATTATAGGGTGAGAGTGGCTGGGGGTGGAAGGGACCCTAAGGTTCTGTTTGAAATGCTTTTTTGTGCCTCACAGGTGCAGTTTGACTTCTCTCCCTCTGTGTTTATCACTCCAACATGAAAACAAATGCCTCAGCAGGACACAAGATGAACAACAGGCACAAGCTGAGGTGTCCAAGGTAAAAAGAGCTCCAATATTTACAGAACTCCAATATTTACAGACTTTCAAAAGTGTCCAAGCACTGGAGGATGAGATTGCTCTCTCTCCAGCCACGCTGGCCAAACTAAGAGTCCATCAACCTCTCCTCCTCCAGAAAGGAATGCAAACCAATCTTTATTCACATGGGAAGTGCGTGAGAGGCCCCATCACAGAGATGTGAACACCAGAGGGCTGAGCAGAGCTTTAGGAGAACAGGGTGACAAACAAACACCTCCCTGCAGCTTGGGGTGCTGCAGGGAATATTTGTGGCTGCCCTGCAGAGCTCCCTCAGCGGGCACTGAGCTCACCTGTGTCTGCAGGTACAGTGAAAATCCAGAATCATTCTGTGCCCTCCAGAGGAGGCACTGCAGGGTCCCGGGGCTCTGCCTGCTGAGGGGAGAGCAGAGCCAGGGCAGCCCTGCCCTCCCAGCACCAAAATCCCCCTTTTCAGCAGGGAAACAGGGCCCAGGTGCCCCAGGGAGATGGCAGGGATGGAGGGCTGCTGGCTCGGGCAGTTTGTTTGGTTTGCCTCTGGAAGCTCTGGGATCTCCTGCCCGGGCTGAGGGATAATTACTGCAAGGGGTGAGGGCAGTGGCAAAGGTGAGAAACTGGGACACTGGGGAGCTCCAGGCACGAGGGAAGGGCTGCAGCTTCCTGTTCTCACTGCCAGGGTACAAAACCCTCATCCCTGTGGGCTGGGCCCCAGCAGGAGAGGGAAACTCTGTGCCCAGGTGAGCCCCACCTGCAGAGCCCAGCCCAGCAGGGACCTGGGGCTGCTGGAGAATCCAGAGGCTCCAAATGCTCAGGGGATGGAGCAGCTCTGCTGGGACACCTGGGGGGGCTCACCTGCACAGGAGAAGGTTGGGGTGACCCCAGAGTGGCCTCACAGCACCTGAAGGAGCCACAGGAGAGCTGGGGAGGGCTGGGGACAGGGCAGGGAACTGAGCTGGGAAGGGAATGGAGCCTCAGGAGGGGCTGAGGGAGCTGGGAAGGGGCTGGAGAATCCCTGAGGGAGCTGGGAAAGGGCTGGAGAATCCCTGAGGGAGCTGGGAAGGGGCTGGAGAATCCCTGAGGAGCTGGGAAGGGGCTGGAGAATCCCTGAGGGAGCTGGGAAGGGGCTGGAGAATCCCTGAGGAGCTGGGCAGGGGCTGGAGAATCCCTGAGGAGCTGGGAAGGGGCTGGAGAATTCCTGAGGGAGCTGGGAAGGGGCTGGAGAATTCCTGAGGGAGCTGGGAAGGGGCTGGAGAATCCCTGAGGGAGCTGGGAAGGGGCTGGAGAATCCCTGAGGAGCTGGGCAGGGGCTCAGCCTGGAGCAGAGGAGGCTCAGGGGGCCCTTGTGGCTCTGCACAGCTCCTGCCAGGAGGGGACAGCCGGGGGGTCGGGCTGTGCTCCAGGGAACAGGGACAGGAGCAGAGGGAACGGCCCCAGGCTGGGCCAGGGCAGGCTCAGGGTGGGCACAGCAGGAATTCCCCCATGGAAAGGGGGCTCAGGCACTGGCACTGCCCAGGGAGGGTTGCAGTGCCCATCCCTGGAGGATTTCAGCCCTCTGTGGATGTGGCCCCTGGGATGTGCTTTAGGTGCTGCAGTTGCTGGTGGAGTTATTTCAGATTAATTCCAAATAACTTCTGGAGATTTCAGGTTGTTCATCCATCCCAACACCCAGAGGTCTTTTCCTTTATGCCCTGTGTTCTCTGACTCCTGCTGGATTTCCCCAGCTCTGGGGGAGGCTCAGAACCCCCCTGGGCTTGCTTGGCTCCCCAATTTCCCTCCCCAAAAGCCCAGAGTGATTTTCCCTCCATATTCCTGTGGCTTCCTGAACGTTCTGAGGTGCCTCTCTGACTCCTCATTCCCCCTGTCCCTCCCATCTCCCTGCAGATGCCTGGGGATGTAATGATGGCTCAGGCTCCAATTTCCCTGATTCATCATGCCAAATCCACTGACAAAATCTTCTGCTCTCAAATCCTATAATACTGTGGAGAAAATTTGTTTTCCAGCCAGGATGCATTATGGCTTTTAGGCCTTGGAAACTGCAGCCTCAATAGCATTACATTTCTCTTTTTTTTGTTATTGGGCCAGATTATTCTTTTGTTCCGCAGGAACAAGAGTCCAAGGATTTTTAAAATTTTTATTTATTTCCTTTTTTCCCCCTCCCCTTTTATTTCCCAGGATTAAGACCCTTCAGTCTCAAAGTCTTTATTTCAGTGAGCAGCATTCCTACCCCCTCTGAATCTCCATGTTTTTCCCCACGGGCTTCAGCATCAATCAAATCCCTTTAAATGTCAGTTGTGTTTCTTCCTGGGTTTCCATTGTTATTTTTACTGTTTTAGGAGCTGCAAACTGACCTTGCATTGTTCAGAGCAGTGCAAAACTGGATCACTACACCCTTGCTTGGCTGGCTTTTTCCATGGGACAGGCTGGGAATGTCTGGGAGGGGGTTGATGGGGTTGGGGCAGAATTTTGGGGCTGTTCCAGTGTGGCCTTTCTGCTTAGGCTGGGAATTCTCTGCTTAGGCTGGGAATTCTCTGCTTAGGCTGGGAATTCTCTGCTTAGGCTGGGAATTCCCTGCTTAGGCTGGGAATTCATCACCAGACAAACCTGGGCCAGGCTTGCTGCCTGCAGTCACAGCTAAATGCTGCTTGTGGGGCTTAGGAAAGGATATAAAAATGGAAAACTTGGTAAAAAATGGAGAAATTCTTCTCTCAGTGGTCCAAAGGGTGAAGGCCTGTGGTCATGCTGGTTCCTGGGTGGGTTTCAGGAGGAATTAATTGGCTCTTTCAGGGGGAATTTGGCTCTTTCAGGAGGAATTTGGCTCTTCCAAAGCAGCTGTGGGTTAAGAGGAGCCTTGAGCAGGAGCAGTCCTGCCCAGCCCAGCCTCACTTTGCCCTCTGAAGCTCTGCCTTGTGCTGCTTTCCCCCAGGGCTTGGTCTAAATTGTCTAATCCTGGAGCAAATCTCCTCCCTGCAGACCCTGCCTCGTTTCCACTGTTCAAATTAAGGTTTCAGGGTTCTCCCTAAAGGAAGAATCTGTTCAGCTCTAATTCCCAAAGTGGCACTAAACTTTTTTTGGTAATTATTCCAGGAGAGGACCACGATGACTGTGAACCCTTTGCTTAACTCCTGGTCCTGGGTCGGGAGGGGAAACAATCCCTTGCTCCCTCCCTTTTACAGATTTCTCTCAGGTGACAGTTTTTAAAGGGCAAAGGAAGCAGAGTTATTAAGAGAATTAAAGAGCCACGTCCTGCCCCTGAGCTGCAGCACTCAGGATGCTGAGGAGCTCCCTGGGGAATCCCTGTGCCAGTCCCCAGCTCTCACTCCCCAGCTGCCCAGGAGGCTGTGGGGCTGAGCCTGCCCTTGGTGCTGCTCCACGAGGAGATCCTGGCCCTGCTGCTGCTGTGGGGATTCTCTGGATTACCCAGGGAAAGAAATTCTAAACCAGTCTTGGCTGCTTTGCTCCCCGTGTGAAGGGTGTGAGCAGGGTTAGAGCATCCTTTATTTCCCGATATTCCCATTGATAAGGACATGATTCACAGCTCCTTGGGCTCTGCTCTCCCCAGGAAGCTTTCAAAAAAGGATGAGGCTTTCAGGATCTTTTATAAACAACGTGTCAGCTCTGGAGTTAACAGAGTTTAGATCTCTCTCTGCTTCACAGGTAGCTCCAAAAACCCAAGAATGTGATTCCAAGGCAAAGGAATGCTGCAGCAGCTGGGTGCCAAGCCAGGCTCCCCTCCAGCAGCACTGGGGTGATCTGGCAGCGTTGCCCTGCTGCCTCTGTCATTAATGTCCCTGCAATTAGCAGTTTAATTGATGGGAGGGTGACAGCCTGGCAGGAGATATCACCAGCTTGCCAGCGAGGCTGTGCCACGGAGGTGCCAGCAGGGCTGAGCTGCTGTTCCCACCCAGCTGGCCCTGGCCACCTCCTCTGCTCCCAGAGGGCTCCCCCAAAGCTCAGGGGGACAGTCTGCCCCGAGGAACTGCAGGAGAACCAGTGACAGTGACAGCACAGCCAACCTGTCACCAGGGCCACCTCCTCTCACCCCCTGCCCTGCAGAACTTCCCCTCTGGGCTCTTCTCTCCCTCCCCAGCCTCTGCTGGCCTCAAAACTTGGGCAAACAGAAGGAGAACACT
This sequence comes from Haemorhous mexicanus, assembly GCF_027477595.1. Taxonomy (NCBI): domain Eukaryota; kingdom Metazoa; phylum Chordata; class Aves; order Passeriformes; family Fringillidae; genus Haemorhous; species Haemorhous mexicanus. The sequence continues at coordinate 41,810,819 of NC_082347.1, forward strand.
GCCAGGAGGAGTGCAGCCCTGCCTGCCATGATTCAATCCTGTGGAAAGTGAATGTTCTCTCTTCAGGGGAGCACCTGGATGTGCTCATTGCCAGGGGTCCCTGCTGCCCGCCCTGGGAGGGGCTGAATCCCTTGTGGATGTTGGGAAAAGGAACCCACAGACACCAGAGGTTTGTGTCCAAAAGGAGACACAGGAATTCCTTTTTGGCTTTATTCCAACCAAGGCAGAGGCCATGGGGCATCCCCTGGGGTCTCTCACATTTTTGGAGGTCACAGCCTCCTTTTATCCCAATTTCCAGCCACATTTCCCTTCTCTCTTTCCCCATTCCTGAGGGACTTGAGAGGTTCAGACTGCCCAGAACACCTGATCCCAGAGATTCCCCTCTAATGTACAGCCCTCCCTTTTAATGTTTAATTCTTACTGAATTTAGGGGTTTTTCCCCATTCCTGAGGCACCTGAGAGGTTCAGACTGCCCAGAACACCTGATCCCAGAGATTCCCCTCTAATGCACAACCCTCCCTTTTCATTTCTAATTCTTACTGAATTTTGAGGTTTTTCTCCCCCATTGTTTCTTTCATCTTTCAATGTCTAATTTCTTTTCTCAGCAAACCTAGAGTTCATTTGTAAAGGCAAATATCTCTTTCCATCCATCACTCAGTGGAATCCTTCCCGTGGTTTCTTTTCTCTCCCAGAGCTGGTTTTATCCACCAGCAGCCCCACAGCTGGTTTGGAAAGACAAATCCCCCATTTCTCTCCTGGAGGTTCAGAGGAGGGGTCTGACACTAAAGAGGCACCTGCAGAAGCTTCAGCAGCTGCCCCAAGTGCAGGGGATGGCTCAGAGCTCTCTGCTCTCAGTGCTGTGGCTCCACTCCAGGGCTCTGCAGGGCTTGAGGACACCAAATTCAAGGTACAATCTAAAATATTTATATATAGATATATTTTTATATTTCTGTAGCTTCAAGAATTACATGGTTCTCTGATCTGATGAACTTCTGTGGTCATTTTGTACCTGCCTGGGGAGATGTGGTGTATGAAACCCCTCTTTGGGCAAAAGCTGCTTTGGAATTTTGACCAAATCCACATCCAAGCATTTGCTCCTCTCAGACAACAATCTTTTTACAGCTGCTGTGACTTTTCTGGTGGGTGATGCCCAAATTTTGCTGGTTTTCTCCTTGCTGGTTTTGCCTTCTGCCATCAATAACAGCCCTTGGCAGAGCTTTAGAAACCTGACAAATTGTTGGCTATAAAACAGATTTGCCCACGGATGAAATATCTTTGTGGCCAAGCCCTCCCTCCCATAAATCAGGAGCACCGGGGCTTGTTTAAGTGACAAATTTTAGAACTCAGCGGGGGGAAAATGAAGTCACTGACTGATGGCAAAGCACTCCTTCCTCTGCTTTTCATCCCAGGAATTCCAGGTAGGAACGGAGCCCCCCAGGGAGCCCGGCAAGCCCTGATGGCAGGGCTGGAAAGGGAGGGAAAAGGCTGGGAACAATTTGCTGTGTTTGTAAGGAGCCTGGAGAGGACAGCAGCGATTACCTTAATGAGTCAATCAAGGGCAGGGCAGTTTGGGGGGGCTGGGGCTGCCACTTGTGCAGCCCCCACTGGGAAGGGGGCTCCCAGACCAGTAAGAAAAGGGCTCCCAGACCAGTAAGAGCCTGGCTGGGCTGCTGGGCCAGCAGAGAAGAGCTGGAAGAAAGGATAATTCACCAGCCTGAGCGTTCTGACCATGGTAATTACCTTTGTTACTTTGGTTAATTACCTTTGTTACTTAGGTTGGACCAGCTGTGGTCCCTGACCCTCTGGAAAAAGAGAGGTGGAGTTGGAGGAGTGGGAATTTATTAAAAAAAAAAGAAAAAAAGGAGAATACAGCTCCTGTGGCAGCAGCACTGAAGCTCCCTGGCTGTTTGCACCATCAGCCACAACATTTTTAAATGGAAATTTACTCCAGCTGGGATGTTTCTTTGTGCTTTCCAATAGCATTGAAAGCAAATTAGTAGAAATTTGGGTTTTGTTTGGAGTTGAGGCCCATCCCAGTCAGGATTTGATCAGTGCCCAGCACTGGGATTTCCCTGAGCTGATTCCAGGCCAGCAGCTCTGCCTGAACTGGAGCATTTCCTGTAAAAAACCACTCAGCCTTGTGTTAAAGACCTCTGGCAGTGGAGCAGCCCCGAGAACCTTTGGTAATTTTCTTCAGTCATTAATTATTCACAGCTTTGCTTCAAGAGCTGCTTTTCCCTCGGTGGTTCTGGCACTTTTCCCCTCGTAACCCCTGGAAATTGATGTGTGTTCCTGGCTGGATGAAGTGCTTGCTCCAGCAGGTTCTGTTATCCTTTTGGGCTCCTTAAACTGTGATCAAAGTGCCCCTGCCACCCTCTTTGATAAACCAAGTGCTCTGACCCTGCAGGTCTTGCTCTCTGGTGCTGCTTTCTCACCCCTAGCCTGGTTCTGCAGCTTTTCCCTCACCACCCTGCAGTGTGCAAGCAGGGAGAGCTGCTCAGGGAAACCCTTTAAAGGGCTGGGGTTTAGGGGCTGAGAGCTGTCCAGACCCTCCACCTGTGGGAGGTGAAGAATTGGCCTTTCTGGTTTTCTCTTGTGGGCCTGGCACTCATTTGCTGAAGGACTTTTCACCAAAATTTAAATCCTTTCCATCCTTTTACTGGGGACAATGATTTTCCTGTTGCTCAGGCCCATGTCAGGGCTAATTTCACTTTGGGTACCAGGGGTGTTGACACAAATACTTTTAATGCTGAGAAGAAATACTTTTGTCTTTGTCTCAGCTGCAATCACTTGCACATTTTGAATTTGTGGATAATTTACATGTGAGATGGACACATTTCTGGAAAGTCTTGTCCAGCCTGAGGTGAACAACTCCAAAGGGTGGGAAGGGACCCCAAAACCCACCCAGTGCCCCCCCTGCCATGGGCTTTTACTGGGGACAATGATTTTCCTGTAACTCAGGCCCATGTCAGGGCTAATTTCACTTTGGGTGCCAGGGGTGTTGACACAAATACTTTTAATGCTGAGAAGAAATACTTTTGTCTTTGTCTCAACTGTAATCACTTGCACATTTTGAATTTGTGGATAATTTACATGTGAGATGGACACATTTCTGGAATGGCTCATCCAGCCTGAGGTGAATGACTCCAAAGGGTGGGAAGGGACCCCAAAACCCACCCAGTGCCCCCCCCTGCCATGGGCTTCTCCTGTCATGATCCAGGTGTTCCTGTGAGGAGTTTTCCCCCTTACCCAGACTCTGAGGGCCTCCGTGGTCTCAGCAGGGTTTTTATTCACTTGGGAGATGGGGGAAGATTCCACAAGAAAGAGGAGTTCCCTCTGGATGGCTGTGCCTTGGCTCTGCACTTTTCCTGCTGGCTGTGGGAGCCTTTTCCAGCTCTTCCCTCCCAGTGTCTTGGATCAGGTGCCCAGTCCCTCCTGTTCTTGTTTTTCACTAAGAGATCTCTCATCCCCAGGGAGGAAATCCTGGAGTGCTGCAATTCAAGCCTTGTTCCAGACACATTCTTTGGTCTGCTGTGCAAAAATGGAGCATCTTGTGCAAAACTTCATTTGAGGGGCTCGACAAACTGCACAGGAGATGAAAATGCAGGAGGGATGGGCTGCTGGCTGAGGATAAACACTGCTGCTGCTGCTGTGTGCAGGGGCAGGACGTGCCTGGGTGGTGGAGCACAGCAGCTGTTCTGGGCACAAAATGGGGCAATTGACCAGGCTGGACAGACAGACAGACAGGATTCCTCTCATCCTGACATCCACTGCACAGTGCAGGGCTGCAGATGGGCTCAGAGCAAGTGAGAAGCATTAAAATACACAACAGGGAGGCAGAATAATCTTGGTTGTGTTTCCTGCTCTTACAAATATGAAGGATCAGCTGAAGGCCACTGGATACAATCCTGAGAAACTTTAGATCTATCAAAAGCTGTTTCCAGACAGCTTTTCCATTCAATCAAGCCTCTCTTTACCTCTATGATTTGTTTGGCCTCAATCACTGAAGGTGTCAATTGTCTGAAGCAGCGTGGACTCAGGGAGTTAATTTTGGGTTTAAGAAGAGAATTTCTGCCAGGACATGAATATTTAAGATTTATTTGTCCTAAGAAGCACAAATTCTGTGTTTTCAGTGGCTGCAGGAGGATTGATGAAGATCATTCCCGCTTTGATGCAGAAATTGTGTTTTAGTCGTGTTTGAATGAGACTTGCTGCAGTGGCACGGGGATTTCTGGCAGCTGGAGGGACAGATATGAGAGCAGTACACCATTCTTTGCTTGTTTTTCTTTAAATGACTACTAGGAGGCACAGGAGGAGATTTACAGTAGTCAAATGAGATGTGCTGTAATGTAGCATTGAATTAATTTCGCTGTAATGATGCTTTGCTGTGCCATTTACTCTGTGACATTCCCACAAAGCTGCTGCTCTTAACAAGAAACCCGAGTGCCCTTCAGCTAATTCCTGCAAATCCTCTCATTTCCTCATTAGGGCTTTTTATTTTTTTTTAATTTTGCCTTCAACGTGACAAGTTGACCCGAGGGCTGGAGCACCTCTGTTATGAGGGGAAGGTGGGAGAACTGGGCTGGTGCAGCTGCAGGGGAGAAGCTCTGGGCTAACTGTGGCCTTTCAGCACCTCAAGGAGCCAACAGGAAATGTGGAGAGGGATTTGGGACAGGGGACAGAGGGACAGGACACAGGGAATGGCTTCCCTCTGGGAAAAGGGAGATTGAAATGGGATATTGGAAGGAGCTGGGATGGAATTCCCAGAGCAGCTGGGGCTGCCCCTGGATCCCTGGCAGTGCCCCAGGCCAGGCTGGGGCTGGGAGCAGCCTGGGAAGGGTCAGGGCTGGAGGAAGGTGGATTTCAGGTCCCTCTGCACCCAAAGCAGGCTGTGGTTCTGGCTAAAGCAGCTGGGAGGGCCATGCCTGCTGTTCCAGCACGTTTCTCTCCCCAGATGCAGAGGTAGGAGCTGGACCTCTGGGCAGCATCTCCCAGTGCCTTAATTTCTGCAGCCAGTTATCTCCAACACTCATCACTCAGTGCCCAGGGCCCCTCAGAGACACCAGACTCTCCCTTTCCCCCACGTGTGTGTCTCCCTAACTTGGCTTTTTCCTCATGGAGATGGAGGATCCTCAAATTAGAGGAGATAAATTACACACACACACAGAGACATTTATTTATCTCTGCTTGGCATGGGATCAGTTACACCTGGAGTAGGTGTGGGAGGTTTTACTCTGCTCACACAGGGAGGGTTGGGAATGTGCCAGGCACGGAATCCTCAAGGTTGGCAAAGCCCTCCAAGAACACCCAGGCACATCCAAGTCCCCTTCCCAGCCCCCATTTCCTCAAATTTCACCATGAGTGCTTCAGGATCAAACTTGGAGCAGCTTGAGGATCCCCAGGGGGAGGAGGCTGTGCCCTGGTGAGCCGGGGGTGCCCAGGACAGGCAGGGAGGAGCACACACACAGGTCTGGGCTGGGAAAAGCCCCCAGCAGAACAAAATCTGGTTCCTGCTGCTCCCTATTCTCAGCGCTTGAGGGAAAGGTGGTCAAGAAAAGTGGTGGAGGAAGCCCAGGGGTAGAGCCTCAGCCCCTATTTAGAGAAGCAATTAGGCACCTGTCAGAGCAATTAGCGGGTAATGTGATTTCTGGATAATTGCGGAATAATTGCCCGCGTGCCAGCGCTGGGTTGGGTTTCTTGTTGTTAAAGCTGTTGTAAGTTAATATGCCGCTGATGTTTGGGCCGTAGCCACAGAACACACTTTAATATCCAATTAAAATGGATAAACAGGCTTTCATCCCGGCGAAGGCGCTGGTGGCCGTTGATGGAGGGTGAGCACAAAATCCAACATTTGTTTTGGATACCAGTCTGTGCCCAGGCAGGTTCTGGGGAGGGGAGCAGGCTGCTGAGGTGCCCGGGAAATCCGGGGGGAGTTCTTTGACTCTTCTAACTCGTATTTCAGAGCTTAAAATTACTGGAAGTGCCCAAGGCCAGGCTGGAGCAGCCTGGCACAGCGGAAGGTGTCCCTGCATGGCAGGGGTGCAATGGGATGAATTTTAAGGTCCCTTCCCACCCAAACCACTTTGTCATACTTCCAAATACCAGGAGATGATGGGAATTCTGGGGATGGAAATCTGCCTCCCTAATTGCTGGAATCCTGTGCTGACTCCTCGGGGAGGCTGGACCAAACCCCTTGTACCCTTGTGTCCTCTTTGGGCAAGTGCCTTTGGCAATCAAGGGAAATCACAGCTCAGATTTCCCTCTGCATTTGGTCCTGTCAGGTTTTGGCAGGGTTTGCTGTTGGGGGAAGTGTTTGATTTGATTTAAGCACGAGATAAGATAAGCACATTGGAAATGGAGCTATCGATGGCGGGGCTATAATTTACAAAATTGCAGCAGTTTCTTTATTGAAGCTCTGAAAAATAAAGCAGCACCACAGCTCACAGCTGGTTGTTTAAGGTAAGTAGGCACAGAGTGATCAGCCCAAATCACAGAAACCCAACAGGAATTCTCTCCCATCCTCCTGTGCTGAGAGGGAAGAGCTGAACTTTCATTGCCATTAAGATTGCTTTTGGTTTGAGCAGAACTCAAATGGTTCCAAATCACCAGAACTCTGCATCTGGGGGAAGAAAAGGCCTTTGTGTTCTGGTGGCTGTGGTGTGACCACGGGAGATGTGAAATGAGAACATTTGTGGGGTTTTCTGCTTTGTCCTGCAGGGAATTGTCTGAACTTGGAGCTTCTGCCTGCAGGACCCTTGGGACCACTGTTCGTTTTGGGAATCAGCTCAGGGTGTTTGTGGCTCTCCTTCCTCTTCCTCCACCATGGAATCATGGAGCTGTTTGGGTGGGAAGGACCCCAAATCCCCCCCAGTGCCACCCCTGCCATGGCAGGGACACCTTCCCCTGTCCCAGGTGCTCCCAGCCCCAGTGTCCAGCCTGGCCTTGGGCACTGCCAGGGATCCAGGGGCAGCCCCAGCTGCTCTGGGCACCTGTGCCAGGCCTGCCCACCCTGCCAGGGAACAATTCCCAGTTCCCAATATCCAGCTACATTTCCCCTCTCTCCCTTTGTGCCCATTGCTCCTCATGCCATCAGCTGAAGGTCCCTGGGACCTCCTCAGGCCCTGGAAGGTTCTGGGAGGGCTCCCCACACCCTTCTCCTCTCCAGGTGAGCACCCCCAGCTCTCCCAGCTCCATAGGGGAGGTTTTCCAGTCCTCCTACCAACCTCATGGCCTCCTCTGGCCTTGCTCCATGTCCTCCTCATCCTGGCATCCACCAGGGAGGGACAAATCCACGATCCCTTGGTGGCAGCAAGGACCCCTCACCTTTGCTCTGCCCCAAACCATCAGCAGGTCACGGGCTCTGCTCCTTCTGAGGAAGGAATTGGTCCAGGATCTCCAGGGGAGGCTCAGGTTGGATATTTGGGAGAATTTTGTCCCTGGCAGTGTGGTCAAGCCCTGGCACAGCTGGGCAGGGCTGGAGTCCCCATCCCTGGGGGGGTTCCACAGCCCTGTGGAGGTGGCACTTGGGGACATGGGGCAGGGCTGGGAATGGTTGGACTCTGTGAGATCTTCTCCAGCCTTAAGGACCCCATGACTCATAAGGAATCCCCGAAGTTCCAGCACCTCAGCTGCTCCTGCCCCTTTCTGTGGGAAATGCTCAGATTTCCTCAGTCAGTCTCCAAACAAAGCCATCAAACTCCTCAGGCTCCCGGGCAAAGCAGAAACCCCAGATTTTGACAATCTATTTTTCTGCAGGCAGGAAATTATTTTTCAATGAATTTTCACATAACTCGAAGTAATTGGAGGCTTAATATTTGCAGTATTTTTACATTTGCTTTCTACGAGTATTTAAATATTTGCACATAAAATAAATTCTTTCACCACACTAATGAAAATCTAAGGACCCAATAGTCACATTCATTATTAGAGGCAGTAAATCACCTCTGGTGAGTTCAGTTTTACTTCCAATATAAATGCAGATTTATGAGCTTTCCTGTTGCATGATTTATTTGCATGATTTTTTTTCTTTCCCAGGAAGACTATTTCCCTCTTCCTAAACATCCAATATACATGAAAAGGGATTTAAGCGCTGAGGAATTATTAAAAAAAATATAGTAAAAATAAAAAACCAAGTTGCTGCTTCTTCAACTGGACAGCTCAGGTAAGAATTTGCAGCTGATGTTTTGATGGGAATTTTGTGTGGGAGGAAATGGTGGCTAGTGGAATAAGATGAGACATTTGTGTGTGTGCTGCTGCTTTTACTGCTGGGTTATTGACTTCAGAGTGTGTTTCGAGCAGTATTGAATTTGCAGCAGTAAAACACTTCACATTGCCGAACATTTGTGTTTAATAAATTGCTTTTTATGGGAGCAGGAGCCTGTATTTACCAATTGCTTTCTGGAACCTGTGGGATATTCCATCATTCCGCAGAGAACTACCTGAAAACTTTTCGTTTCTGAGTGAGACCAGCCAGTCTCATTTGTTCTGAGGCTGAGGAAAGACGAACAAGGGAAAATCTGTGCCACAGGAGCCTCTCAGGAAATATTAGAGGAGAGAAATACATTTATGGGGATGGAAGGAGGGAGAGAACAGCGTTAACATCCAGCTGCTAATGGACTGTGTGGCATCCACCACTTCCACGAGTTCTTAATGGCCTTTGTGACTGAGAAAAGCAACATTCACCGAGGTTTAATAAATTTTTTAGCTTTCTAAGCGAGGCTGACAGCTCCAAAGAGCGACATTTTCACCAGCCCATTAATGCCTCCTGAATTTTCTACATTGCAACCTTCTGCCTGCCGGTTGGTGCCTCTTTATCTGCACTAATTAAGCAGCATTTCCATCCAGTGTCTTTGATTTGCACCCGAGGATCTCTCCCCTTCCATTTTAGTGCCGTTTTGTTCCCCTGAACGCCTCTGATGTCACCAGCCCAGGCCGCCTGTTCCAGGACATGAATTTTTCACCAAGTCCTACACCTTCATTTTTGGGATGGGGGGAGGAAAAAAGGGGGCGTGAATACAAAATGACTCCTCTATTTTCACTTCAAAGGCTATTTGGGCCGCTTCAAAGGGCTCCTTTGCCACAGAGAAATCGTGGGTTTTGAAAATACTTAAAAAAAAATGAAAGGCAGAAAGCGACTTTGTGCTGAAAGAATTCCTCCTTGTCGACTCGGGCTGGGCAGTGGTGATTTCGGTGTGCTCAGAGGACTTAATCATCCCGGGAGCTTTGATTGGTGCCTCCGGGCTCCTCGTCTCTATAACTACATTTCAATTAAAAATAAGGCAAAACGTTTTGCTCCGCCGCGTCCCTGGCGCTCCCTGTTTGGCATTCTCCCGTCGTCCCCAGGACTGCAGCGGGAAACCTCAATTTATCTGTTTGCCCTTGTGGGCTGTCTGCTCAAACACCCACCCGTGGGACTGAAGGGGCCTGATCTGCCCGTGATCCCAGCCCTGGTAATTCTGTTTAATGTCGTTTAATTCTTGCAGCGGAGCCGCGGGTGAAGTTCGGCGTCACGCGCTCGCGTCCCTCGGTGACCCCGGCCTTGGCAGAGGAGGGAAGAGGGCTCCACGTGGCACTCCCTGCCATGGCTGCTTGATATTCCTGGGATTTAACGAGCTTGGAGTGAGCAGGAGGGAGTTGTTACAGAATCCCATTTTCTCCTCCTGGCTGTCTCCAGGGGCTGGCGGCTGGCGGGAATTCCCGGGAGCACTGCGCGGCTCTGGGTGCCCACGGCTGCTCTGGGCCTCCTGAGGAGAATCCCAGGGGAAATCTGGCTGCTATGGACAGGAAAGAAATGGAGATTTCAGCTGGGGAAAGTTCTGGGGTTTTTAGTTTTTTGTTTTCTTGCTTTTTCCTCCCTCGGGAATTGTGCTCTCATGCTTTCCTTCTCTGAAACTGAACTGTGTTCCTCACGAGCAATCCACATTGCAAAAATGGATTTTAATTAATTTTTTTTTGTGTGTGTTTCCAAATATAGGTAATTCTGGATTATTGCAGGAGAGATGATGGTGCCTAGAAGGGAAATTTGGATCTCCTGCCTTCCAGAAGAGGGTGGTTTTCTTGAGAAGAGTAAGTCCCTGAAATGCTGAAATATGCCAAAATTGGAAAAAAGGTAAATTTAGATGGGATATTGGGCAGGAATCCTTCCCTGGCAGGGTGGGCAGGCCCTGGCACAGGGTGCCCAGAGCAGCTGGGGCTGCCCCTGGATCCCTGGCAGTGCCCAAGGCCAGGCTGGACACTGGGGCTGGGAGCACCTGGGACAGGGGAAGGTGTCCCTGCCATGGCAGGGGTGGCACTGGGGGGGATTTGGGGTCCCTTCCCACCCAAACCATTCCATGATTCCCTGGTATTGCACTTCAGCAGATCAGAGTGGAAAATGCAAATATATTTATTTTTAGATGCCACTCTCTGGTTGATTCCCAGCTGGGTGTTCTCCTTTCAGGCCCTGGCACTGGGACAGCTGGGTGCCTGGAGCTCTACACCCAAACCAACACTTCCCTGGAGCAGGAGCCATTCCAGAGGTCAGAACAGCAGTGAAATTCCTTTGAGCCACATATATGGTGTAAATTCAGCCCTGAAACAGGTGTAGATTAGAAATCCTGACCTTTGAACAAGAAGCAGATTTTGCTTTCTGAGGTTTGAATTTGTGAATAGTCCAGGATTAGAAAGGATAATGGGCAAGGTTCATTTTAGAAGAAGACAGGTGGCTCTTGGATAAATTGTTGAAATTGTTATTGTTGATTGGTGTTGGATATTCTTCTTGCTTTCCTTCCATTTGCAACTTGAAAAAAATATTTTAAAAAAGCTTTTTCTTTTCTTCTTTTGGCTGACATTGGCATTTCCAGGGAAGCCCCCAAGAATTTGATTTGGGGCTGGATGAGATCCATTTTATGGGAAAAAGAGCACATGAACTTGACATTTCTGAATTCTCCTGAGCTTTGGGCCAGCCCAAGCACATCCTCCCGAGGTCCTGGCTGTGTGGGAGAAGCACAGCTGAGTTGTCTGAGACAGAGCTTTCACTTCTACCCCTTAAAACATTTCCTGCCTCCCTTGCTCTGTGCCTCCTGTCCTCAGGAGCTGTTCTGTGCAGGGGAGATGAATTCACAGAATTCACAAATTCTCCAGGCTGGGAGAGACCACCAAGACCATCGAGTCCAACCCAGCCCCAACAGCTCAAGTGAGCCCTGGCACCCAGAGCCACACCCAGGCTTTGTTAAACACCCCCAGGGATGGGGACTCCACCACCTCCCCGGGCAGAACATTCCAGAACTTTATCAACTTTCTGTGAAAAACTTCTTCCTGATATCCAACCCAAACTTCCCTTTGTACAGCTTGAGAAATTCCACCCAAATCCTTCCTCCTTATTTCCCCAGGAGCCAACACCTGAGAGAAGGAGCACTGAGCCTTCCTGGAGGGGGATCCTGGGCTCTGGGAGTGCTGAGCCTTCCTGGGAGGGGGATCCTGGGCTCTGGGAGTGCTGAGCTTTCCTGGGAGGGGGATCCTGGGCTCTGGGATCACTGAGCCTTCCTGGAGGGGGATCCTGGGCTCTCGGAGTGCTGAGCCTTCCTGGAGGGGGATCCTGGGCTCTGGGAGTGCTGAGCCTTCCTGGGAGGGGGATCCTGGGCTCTGGGAGGGCTGAGCCTTCCTGGAGGGGGATCCTGGGCTCTGGGAGTGCTGAGCCTTCCTGGGAGGGGGATCCTGGGCTCTGGGGTGCTGAGCCTTCCTGGGAAGGGGATCCTGGGCTCTGGGAGGGCTGAGCCTTCCTGGGAGGGGGATCCTGAGCTCTGGGAGTGCTGAGCCCTTCTGGGAGGGGGATCCTGGGCTCTGGGAGTGCTGAGCCTTCCTGGAGGGGGATCCTGGGCTCTGGGAGTGCTGAGCCTTCCTGGAGGGGGATCCTGGGCTCTGGGCAGGCTCTGGGATCACTGACCCTTCCTGGGAGGGGGATCCTGGGCTCTGGGAGTGCTGAGCCTTCCTGGGAGGGGGATCCTGGGCTCTGGGAGTGCTGAGCCTTCCTGGGAGGGGGATCCTGGGCTCTGGGAGTGCTGAGCCTTCCTGGGAGGGGGATCCTGGGCTCTGGGAGTGCTGAGCCTTCCAGGAGGGGGATCCTGGGCTCTGGGAGTGCTGAGCCTTCCTGGGAGGGGGATCCTGGGCTCTGGGAGTGCTGAGCCTTCCTGGGAAGGGGATCCTGGGCTCTGGGAGTGCTGAGCCTTCCTGGGAAGGGGATCCTGGGCTCTGGGAGTGCTGAGCCTTCCTGGGAGGGGGATCCTGGGCTCTGGGAGCACTGAGCCTTCCTGGGAGGGGGATCCTGGGCTCTGGGAGTGCTGAGCCTTCCTGGAGGGGGATCCTGGGCTCTGGGCAGGCTCTGGGAGGGCTGAGCCTTCCTGGGAGGGGTTCCTGGGCTCTGGGAGCACTGAGCCTTCCTGGGAGGGGGATCCTGGGCTCTGGGAGTGCTGAGCCTTTCTGGGAGGGGGATCCTGGGCTCTGGGAGGGCTGAGCCTTTCTGGGAGGGGGATCCTGGGCTCTGGGAGTGCTGAGCCTTTCTGGGAGGGGGGTCCTGGGCTCTGGGCAGGCTCTGGGAGTGCTGAGCCTTCCTGGAGGGGGATCCTGGGCTCTGGGAGTGCTGAGCCTTCCTGGGAAGGGGATCCTGGGCTCTGGGAGTGCTGAGCCTTCCTGGGAGGGGGATCCTGGGCTCTGGGGATGCTGAGCCTTCCTGGGAGGGGGATCCTGGGCTCTGGGAGTGCTGAGCCTTCCTGGGAGGGGGATCCTGAGCTCTGGGGATGCTGAGCCTTCCTGGGAGGGGGATCCTGGGCTCTGGGAGTACTGAGCCCTTCCTGGAGGGGGATCCTGGGCTCTGGGAGTGCTGAGCCTTCCAGGAGGGGGATCCTGGGCTCTGGGAGTGCTGAGCCTTCCTGGAGGGGGATCCTGGGCTCTGGGAGTGCTGAGCCTTCCTGGGAGGGGGATCCTGGGCTCTGGGAGTGCTGAGCCTTCCTGGGAGGGGGATCCTGGGCTCCGGGAGTGCTGAGCCTTCCTGGGAGGGGGATCCTGGGCTCTGGGAGTGCTGAGCCCTTCTGGGAGGGGGATCCTGGGCTCTGGGAGTGCTGAGCCTTCCTGGAGGGGGATCCTGGGCTCTGGGCAGGCTCTGGGAGGGCTGAGCCTTCCTGGAGGGGGATCCTGGGCTCTGGGAGGGCTGAGCCTTCCTGGGAGGGGGATCCTGGGCTCTGGGAGTGCTGAGCCTTCCTGGGAGGGGGATCCTGGGCTCTGGGATGGCTGAGCCTTCCTGGGAGGGGGCTCCTGGGCTCTGGGCAGGCTCTGGGGTGATGAGGGATGCCTGGCTCTGCTTTCCCAGCCCTTTTCCCAGAGAACCAGCAGCAGCTTGGCTGTAATTGCTCGCTGCTCTCCGTTAGTGCCTCTCCCTCCTGGCAGCTCTTTAATAGTTTACATCTCTCGGGGTTGGAAATTACTGGTTTAATTAAAACAATTTGTTTCAAATGGGGCTCCCAAATCCCCACATGATGTTTTAGGAGCCTTGGGCAAAAAGCTGGAAATGGAGAGTAGCAATTGTTGGGAGGGTTTAGAGTGAGGCTGGAAGGAGGAGTTGGGACTTCTGCATAATTTTTGAGGCCTGGACTGGCAGTGGGGGAGACAAAATTGTGTAGGACTGAGATTTTGTCTCCCAAAAATTAAATTGATTCCCCATGGGCAAGCCTTTGCTGGGTTTGGCCAATGCTCTCAGCATGGGTTGGGGTTTTGGGGAGTCCTGTGCAGGGCCAGGAGCTGGACTGGATGATCCCTGTGGGTCCCAGCTCAGGATTTTCCACAATTCTGTGAGGTTTTGTTTGTTTTGTGATTGAGAGAAGATGTTCTTTTCTGGTGAAGGAAAGGAGAGAGCCCAAAAGAGGGACCTGGGACACCTGAGTGGCACAAAGATGCACTTTGGAGTGGGGTTGGAGGGGCAACAGCCACGGGTGGGAGGGGAAGGTGGCAGTGCCAGGCAGGAGAACTCCTGGAATCTCCTGAGCTGGAAGGGACCCACAGGGATCACAGAGTCCAGCTCCTGTGTGGATCAAGCCTGGGTTTACTCTGGGGTGCTCTCCCTTGCACCCATGGACAGCTGCAAGGCTTTGGGGCTTGGCTTTGCTCTTAGCTGGCAGGAATTTAATTTTTGTTTAAAATAATATTTCAAAATATTTTCCTTCCAGTTTGCTACTTTGGGTCTTTTACCACGTTCTGTGTCACTGGTGCCCAGAGCAGCTGTGGCTGCCCCTCGATCCCTGGCAGTGCCCAAGGGATGTGGGACAGGGACAGTGGGAGGGGTGGGATTTAGGGGTGGATTTTAATGTCCCTTCCCACCCAAACCAGTCTGGGATTCTGGGATCTGCTTCCCTTGGAGCAGTGCTATTGCCAGAGAGCACAAACCTCACGAGCCTTTCCCCTTCTGGACACTGAATTATTTTCCCAGCAAAGAATCAGTTTCTGGCTTGGATTCCAAGGAGAACACCCAGCGAGGCTCACAGCTCCTGCTGCCTCTGCTTTTCCATCTTTCCCTGTTCCCCCACTCCCTGCAGCCCTGACCAAGTCTCCCTTTCCTTCCCCCTGCAGATGGGAGCTCATTATGGGGATTTGTCAGACACTCCCAGCATGTTTAGCAGGAGCACAACACACGCACTGCATTTACATGGTTTCCTTGTTAGCTCTTTTTTTTTCCTCCCTGACAAGCCACTCTCAGATTCCAGTTGTTTTAAATGCAGCCTGCCTTCAGAACATCTTGTAAATTATGATTTCCTTCATGTACTCGTTCTTCATTTTCCTCCCAGACAGGTTCTGGAGGCAGCCTGGGAAAACACAACCTGGAGAATGAGTTGTTTTGGGTGGAGAATGGGTTTTGCCAGGATTTATGTTGCCTTTATGGAGACACAAGGAATTCTTCTGACAATTTAAGTCCCTGCACTGAAGTAAGTTGTTCTTTGGCTTTTTTTTTTTTTTCCCCCAGTGCTGACAGTAATTTAGACAGAAAGCACAGAGATGTTCAACTCTGCTTGGCTGAACTTGTTGTGTGATGGGTTTTGTGTGGATTTTGTGCCAATAGTGAGAATAATATCCAAGGAAAACTGTGGATACCCATCCCTGGAGATGCCCAAGGCCAGGCTGGACACTGGGAGCACCTGGGGCAGGGGAAGGTGTCCCTGCCATGGCAGGGGTGGCACTGGGTGGGATTTGAGGTCCCTGCAATCCCAAACCATTCCTTGTTTTTAGGATTCTAAGCTTTCAATCCCAGTCCTGAGCAGTTTCATGGAATATTTGTCAAACTACAAACCCAGTTTTCTCAGGAAAACTGTTTTAATTGGCTTTGAGTTTTTGAGTGCTGATAAAGATTGAGATAAAATCGAATGTCAGAGGTGGAAGAGCTGCTGCAGATAAAGGTCAAACCAGGTCAGGGTATGATCAGAAATTTAGGAAATTTGGCCTGGAAATGACAGATGGAAATTCCTCCAGTAATCTCAGACAGTAGGTAACGGATCAGGATCCTTTGGAATGACACAGGGCCTGAAGAAGCACACGGATTTTCCCAGTGGACTCACAATAAAATAAAGGATTTTTTCATGGTGTTATACAAACAAGAAAACCAAACCAAGCTTTCTATGCAGCAGGAAATGTCTGGTGTTTCTCAGTGCTGGTTTCAGTGCTGGCTGGTATAAAAACTTACTTTGAAGCTCTTGGAATTTAATTTCCATAGAAAAAAGCTGCTTTCTTCAGAGCAACAATCCAGCAACAAACAAGCAGCAATCCTGTAAAATTAATGGGCTTAATTAAAATGTACATGGATTGGGGAAGGATCCACAAGCATAACAGAGATTTACTCTCTCATACCAGACTGAATAAATTTCCATGAATTTCCTGGGAGATTTTTAAGGCATTTTATGACCTTGTTTATAAAAGGAAACTTGGGATTTCGAACTTGATTAGTTTTAAGAAAATACTGGAAAGAGCATCTCTGAGTGTTTGGTAAGGCATTTCTTACTATCTTCAGGAGATTATTATCTTTCTAAATAAGTATAAAGCAGAACTCACAGATTTTGCATTTCTGTTTCAAAACAGAGATTAATTTTTTCAGTAATTTTTAGTAATAATTTGCAATTTATGGTTAATTGTTGAGACTGGCTTTGGCTGAGAGCTCTTACTTGTGTCTGGCTGGCTTGAGCAGGGAAAAGCCATTCCCTGCTCCCAGCTCCTTCCTGCTGGTTTTTCCAGCCTGCAGAATGTCCTGGATCTGTGTGGGTGCCACCTCCTGGGGTTGTTCCTGGGAATCTGGTGGTGCCAGGGAGTGGAATCTGTGCATGGTTCCCTTCTGCAGCAACCCACCAAAACCTGGGGAGAGGAGCCTCAGGGGGACCTTCTGCTTCTCCAGGAAACTCCAGGCAGGAGCTGGGGGAGGAGCAGGGACAGGAGCAGAGGGAACAGCCCCAGGCTGGGCCAGGGCAGGCTCAGGGTGGGCACAGCAGGAATTCCCCCATGGAAAGGGGGCTCAGGCACTGGCACTGCCCAGGGAGGGTTGCAGTGCCCATCCCTGGAGGTGTCCCCTGGAGGTGGCACTCAGGGCTGGGGACAGGGTGGGGATGGGCACAGCTGGGACTCCAGGGCTGGGAGGGCTTTTCCAGCCCCAGGGATTCTGGGATTCTGGAAAATAAAAAAGCCTCTGCAGTTCCAAAGGTGCTGAGATGGGGCAGCAGCTGCAGGTGCAGCACGGTGTGCTCACAACCAGAAACCTGGGGCAGTTTTAGGAAGAGTGGAAGCCAGAGCCAGTAACAAGGAAAAGCTCCAGGAAGGCTTTGACTCAGCAGGAATTCCCCCATGGAAAGGGGGCTCAGGCCCTGGCACTGCCCAGGGAGGGATGGAGTGCCCATCCCTGCAGGTGTCCCCCGGAGGTGGCACTCAGAGTTGGGGACAGGGTGGCATTGTCACCAGCTGTTTGGACTCAATGGGCTGGCAGGTCTTTCCAGCCTCAGTGGTCCTGTGGTGCAGCTCCAGCTGTAGAGCAGCAATTTCAGCTCTGCTGTGTTTGGTTTTCCATCCAAAACCTGGGAAATGGAGCTGCTGGCTTCCTGGAACCAATCAGAAACCTTGGGGCGATTTTCATTTTTGTTGTGCTTTGTTGGGTTTTTTTCTCTGTGGGATTTATTTGGGTGTTTTTCTGTGTTGTTTTGTTTGGTGGGCTTGGGTTTGGGTTTGGTGGGGTTTGGGTTTGTGTTTGGTGGGGTTGGGTTTGGCGGGGTTGGGGTTGGGTTTGGCGGGGTTGGGTTTGTGTTTGGTGGGGTTGGGTTTGGTGGGGTTGGGTTTGGGTTTGGTGGGGTTGGGTTGGGGTTTGGTGGGGTTGGGGTTTGGCGGGGTTGGGGTTGGGTTTGGTGGGGTTGGGTTTGGTGGGGTTGGGTTTGGTGGGGTTGGGTTTGGGTTTGGTGGGATTTGGGTTTGGTGGGATTTGGGTTTGGTGGGGTTTGGGTTTGGTGGGTTTGTGTTTGGTGAGGTTGGATTTGGGTTTGGTGGGTTTGGGTTTGGTGGGGTTGGGTTTGGGTTTGGTGGGGTTGGGTCTGTGTTTGGTGGGGTTGGTGTTTGGTGGGGTTGGTTTGTTTTTGGCAGGGTTGGGTTTGTGTTTGGCGGGGTTGGGTTTGGGTTTGGTGGGGTTTGTGTTTGGCGGGGTTGGGTTTGTGTTTGGTGGGTTTGTGCTTGGTGGGGTTTGGGTTTGTGCTTGGTGGGGTTTGGGTTTGTGCTTGGTGGGGTTTGGGTTTGTGCTTGGTGGGGTTGGGTTTGTGTTTGGGGGGGTTGGGTTTGGTGGGTTTGGGTTTGGTGGGGTTGGGTTTGGGTTTGGTGGGGTTGGGTTTGGGTTTGGTGGGGTTTGGGTTTGTGTTTGGTGGGGTTTGGGTTTGTGTTTGGTGGGGTTGGGTTTGTGTTTGGTGGGTTTGGGTTTGGTGGGGTTGGGTTTGGTGGGGTTGGGTTTGGTGGGTTTGTGTTTGGCGGGGTTGGGTTTGTGTTTGGCGGGGTTGGGGTTTGTGTTTGGTGGGGTTTGGGTTTGGTGGGGTTGGGTTTGGGTTTGGTGGGGTTTGGGTTTGGCGGGGTTGGGTTTGGGTTTGGCGGGGTTGGGTTTGGGTTTGGTGGGGTTTGGGTTTGTGTTTGGTGGGGTTTGGGTTTGTGTTTGGTGGGGTTGGGTTTGTGTTTGGTGGGTTTGGGTTTGGTGGGTTTGGGTTTGGTGGGGTTGGGTTTGGTGGGTTTGTGTTTGGCGGGGTTGGGGTTTGTGTTTGGTGGGGTTTGGGTTTGGTGGCGTTGGGTTTGTGTTTGGTGGGGTTTGGGTTTGGCAGGGTGGGGTTTGGGTTTGGTGAGGTTTGTGTTTGGTGGGGTTGGGTTTGTGTTTGGTGGGGTTGGGTTTGTGTTTGGTGGGTTTGGGTTTGGTGGGGTTGGGTTTGGGTTTGGTGGGGTTGGGTTTGTGTTTGGTGGGGTTGGGTTTGTGTTTGGTGGGGTTTGGGTTTGTGTTTGGTGGGGTTTGGGTTTGTGTTTGGTGGGTTTGGGTTTGGTGGGGTTGGGTTTGTGTTTGGTGGGGTTTGGGTTTGTGTTTGGTGGGTTTGGGTTTGGTGGGGTTGGGTTTGGGTTTGGTGGGGTTGGGTTTGGGTTTGGTGGGGTTTGTGTTTGGTGGGTTTGGGTTTGTGTTTGGTGGGGTTTGGGTTTGGTGGGGTTGGGTTTGGGTTTGGTGGGGTTGGGTTTGGGTTTGGTGGGGTTTGGGTTTGGCGGGGTTGGGGTTGGGTTTGGTGGGGTTGGGTTTGTGTTTGGTGTGGTTGGGTTTGGTGGGGTTGGGTTTGGGTTTGGTGGGATTTGGGTTTGGTGGGATTTGGGTTTGGTGGGGTTTGGGTTTGGTGGGGTTTGGGTTTGGTGGGTTTGTGTTTGGTGAGGTTGGATTTGGGTTTGGTGGGTTTGTGTTTGGTGGGGTTGGGTTTGGGTTTGGTGGGGTTGGTGTTTGGTGGGGTTGGTTTGTTTTTGGCAGGGTTGGGTTTGTGTTTGGCGGGGTTGGGTTTGTGTTTGGTGGGTTTGTGCTTGGTGGGGTTTGGGTTTGTGCTTGGTGGGGTTTGGGTTTGTGCTTGGTGGGGTTGGGTTTGTGCTTGGTGGGGTTGGGTTTGTGTTTGGTGGGGTTTGGGTTTGTGTTTGGTGGGGTTTGGGTTTGTGTTTGGTGGGGTTTGGGTTTGTGTTTGGTGGGGTTGGGTTTGTGTTTGGTGGGTTTGGGTTTGGTGGGGTTGGGTTTGGTGGGTTTGTGTTTGGCGGGGTTGGGTTTGGGTTTGGTGGGGTTGGGGTTGGTGGGGTTGGGTTTGTGTTTGGTGGGTTTGGGTTTGGTGGGGTTGGGTTTGTGTTTGGCGGGGTTGGGTTTGTGTTTGGCGGGGTTGGGGTTTGTGTTTGGTGGGGTTTGGGTTTGGTGGGGTTGGGTTTGGTGGGTTTGTGTTTGGCGGGGTTGGGGTTGGGTTTGGTGGGGTTGGGTTTGGGTTTGGTGGGGTTGGGTTTGGGTTTGGTGGGGTTGGGTTTGGCAGGGTTGGGTTTGGGTTTGTTGAGGTTTGGGTTTGGTGGGGTGGGGTTTGGGTTTGGTGGGGTTGGGTTTGGCAGGGTTGGGTTTGGGTTTGGTGAGGTTTGGGTTTGGGTTTGGTGGGGTTTGTGTTTGGTGGGTTTGGGTTTGTGTTTGGTGGGGTTTGGGTTTGGTGGGGTTGGGTTTGGGTTTGGTGGGGTTGGGTTTGGGTTTGGTGGGGTTTGGGTTTGGCGGGGTTGGGGTTGGGTTTGGTGGGGTTGGGTTTGTGTTTGGTGTGGTTGGGTTTGGGTTTGGTGGGATTTGGGTTTGGTGGGATTTGGGTTTGGTGGGATTTGGGTTTGGTGGGGTTTGGGTTTGGTGGGGTTTGGGTTTGGTGGGTTTGTGTTTGGTGAGGTTGGATTTGGGTTTGGTGGGTTTGTGTTTGGTGGGGTTGGGTTTGTGTTTGGTGGGGTTGGTGTTTGGTGGGGTTGGTTTGTTTTTGGCAGGGTTGGGTTTGTGTTTGGCGGGGTTGGGTTTGGGTTTGGTGGGTTTGTGCTTGGTGGGGTTGGGTTTGTGTTTGGTGGGGTTGGGTTTGTGTTTGGTGGGGTTGGGTTTGTGTTTGGTGGGGTTGGGTTTGTGTTTGGTGGGGTTTGGGTTTGTGTTTGGTGGGGTTGGGTTTGTGTTTGGTGGGGTGGGGTTTGTGTTTGGTGGGGTTTGGGTTTGGTGGGGTTGGGTTTGGTGGGTTTGTGTTTGGCGGGGTTGGGTTTGTGTTTGGTGGGTTTGTGCTTGGTGGGGTTGGGTTTGTGTTTGGCGGGGTTGGGTTTGGGTTTGGTGGGGTTGGGTTTGTGTTTGGTGGGGTTGGGGTTGGTGGGGTTGGGTTTGTGTTTGGCGGGGTTGGGGTTTGTGTTTGGTGGGGTTGGGTTTGGTGGGGTGGGGTTGGGTTTGTGTTTGGCGGGGTTGGGTTTGGGTTTGGTGGGGTTGGGTTTGGGTTTGGTGGGTTTGGGTTTGGCAGGGTTGGGTTTGGGTTTGGTGGGTTTGGGTTTGGTGGGGTGGGGTTTGTGTTTGGTGGGGTTGGGTTTGGTGGGGTGGGGTTGGGTTTGTGTTTGGCGGGGTTGGGTTTGTGTTTGGTGGGGTTGGGTTTGTGTTTGGCGGGGTTGGGTTTGGGTTTGGTGGGGTTGGGTTTGGGTTTGGTGGGGTTGGGTTTGGGTTTGGTGAGGTTGGGTTTGGGTTTGGTGAGGTTGGGTTTGGCAGGGTTGGGTTTGGGTTTGGTGAGGTTTGGGTTTGGGTTTGGTGAGGTTTGGGTTTGTGTTTGGTGGGTTTGTGTTTGGTGGGGTTGGGTTTGGCAGGGTTGGGTTTGTGTTTTGTTGCCGGGGCTGAGCTCCAAGCCCAGGAGGGAAGGCTGCCCCCTTAACTGGTCAAGGCCTCCTGAAAGAGCTGAAACCCAGGGAAAATGATCCATCCAAGGCTGCTAAACAGGCTCTAACTGTGTCTGGAAGTTGCTGGAGTTGGGAGAACATTCCAGACAGACTCAGGCAGAGCTTTCCCTGTGCTGATCCTTCCTGGGGGGACCCACTGCTGCCCTCAGCCCCGGGCAGGAGAAACTCCTGCTTCCATCTGGGAAAGAGAGGCTCAGTGTCCAGGGGTTTGGGGCTTTGCCTGCACTCCCAGGGGCATCCCAGCCCTTCTCCCTGGGCTGCTCTGCAGCTGGCACCTCCTGCCTGGCACCATGCTGGGCACCGGGAATAATTCCTGTGGGGATAATTCCTGTGGGGATAATTCCATCGGGAATAATTCCATTTGGAATAATTCCATTGGCAATAATTCCATCAGGAATAATTCCTGTGGGAATAATAATTCTATTGGCAATAATTCCTGTGGGAATAATAATTCCATCAGGAATAATTCCATTGGCAATAATTCCTGTGGGAATAATAATTCCTGTGGGAATAATTCCTGTGGGAATAATTGCTTTGGGAATAATAATCCCATTGGCAATAATTGCTGTGGGAATAATAATTCCATCAGGAATAATTCTATTTGGAATAATAATTCCATCAGGAATAACCCATTGGCAATAATTCCATCTGGAATAATTCCTGTGGGGATAATTCCATTGGCAATAATTCCTGTGGGAATAATAATTCCATCAGGAATAATTCCATTTGGAATAATATCATCAGGAATAATTCCTATGGGAATAATAATTCCATTAGGAATAATTCCATTAGGAATAATAATTCTATCAGGAATAACCCACTGGCAATAATTCCATCAGGAATAATTCCATTTGGAAGAATAATCCCATTGGCATTAATTCCTGTGGGAATAATTCATCCCCTGGTGTGGCAGGGTTGGTGGGAGGACACCTGGCCCTGGCTTTTCTCAGCTGGTGGAGCCCCTGGGAGCAGGAGCAGGAGCAGGGACACCCCCCTCCTGCCCCACAGGCTCGGGGTGATGACAAGAACCCTTTCCTGGAGGGATCAGGTGCTCAGTCCTGACCATTCCTGTGGGAAATCCCCCTGCCCAGGCTGCTGGAGAAGCTGCAGCTCCTCAGCCTCTGTTTCAATTCAACAGGAAAACCAACAAAAAGCCCCATTCTGGGTAATTTCAAACTATTTACTTTTCCAATTTGGCTACTGAACTGAAAAATCAATTGTTTCTACAGCTCTGCTGGAGATCCTGGGCTGAGCTCTCCATTTGTCTGCCAGGGCTGGAGTGAAAGCATTTCTGAGGCTGTGGAGTAAATCAGCTGCTGTTGTGTTTTCCATGCTGCATCCCCAGGCTTTGGACCAAATTACCTTGTTTAGCTGGCCCTTGCTGGGATCACATATCCCCAGAAAATGAGATTTGAATTCTGGGAACTGGAGTCCCTTCCAGCCCAGCCATGCCATGAGTTTTACAGCATGCAGCTCATGCTGAAATCCTTTACTGGAGCCATCAGCTGCAGGGGCTGCCAGCAGAAAACAGATCTTTTCCATGAGATGCTTCATAATAATTATTTCAATAACAAGGAACTCCTCTGGTGGGCTGAGCCCAGTTCCTCCAGGGGCAGTTCAGGGACAGCACCTTCCTGCCAAGGTACAGACAGCAAATGTGTGGGGTCAAATATCAGCCCGAGAGGGGAGAAGTACCAGGAGCTCTCTGAATGCTGAGAGGCTCTCAGAAACCCTCTGGGAAGGGGAGATTGTCATCCCTGGGATGATTTTGTGGGGGTTTTTTGGGTTTTGGTTTTGGTTTGGGTTTTTTTTAGTTGGTTGGGATTTTTTGGGGTTTTTTTGGTTTGTTTTCTGGTGTTCCTGTGTATTTGAAGCGTGGAAGTGGCAGGTTCTGAGCACTTCAGAGTTTGCATTTATAGTCTGCTGGTATCCAAGGGCAGCCCTGGAACAGCCTGGCTCGTTCCCATGGATAATTGCAAATGGAGTTTTCTCTGCTCAGGAGAAACCAGAGGTCAGTGGTGAAATGATGAAAATGAAGTTTGGGTACTTATGGCTGGAATTAGTCTGGAAGGGGCTCCAGGTGAACTCTCCCAGCCTGGCTGCAGAGCAGGGCACTCTGGACTCTCTCCACCAGGTTTTTCTTGTGCTGGGATGGGTGCAGAAACATGGACTGGGAGTGACAGTGGTGGACTGGGAGTGACAGTGGTGGACTGGGAGTGACAGTGGTGGACTGGGAATGACAATTGTCTCTGTCTCAGAGCAGGAGCCCTGCAGGGATGCTGTGCTTTGTGCAGTGGAATTCCTGAGAGGAGCAGAACACCCAGCACCTCCAGAAGAGAAACAGTGCGAGGGTGTAATTAAAGTGTAGGCTGCTGGAGGCCATCTCAAGTGCAGGGTGAAGAGGTAATTAATAAAATCAGGGAGAACCAGCTCATGCCTGCTGTTGAAGCACAGGGAGGTGCTGATGTCACAGCTCCACCCCAGTGCCCTGGCAGGCTGTGGGGCTTGGGGGAAGGTTCTGTGCTCTGGGGTTCCCTTGATCATCCCTTCTGGGCTGGGTGAGCCTCAGGAGCAGCTTTTGCTGGGGCTGTGAGGAGCCAGACTGGGTCAGTTCAGGAGGGTCTCGTGGTGGATCCCTGACTCCACCTGGGCCGGTGCTTTAACCCCTCCTCTCCCATTTCCCTTCTCCAAACCCTCCCCAGATCCTCCCAGGCTGACCCTGACCCCCCAGTGCTCAGGGCATGGGGTGATGCCCTTTAGCACCCACCCCTTCAGAGAGGCTGCTGCTGAAAGCCTCCCCAAAACCTCATCCTTTGCCTCTCTTCTGAGCAGAATAACCCTGGTGATGTCCTTTAACAGAATAACAGAATAACCCTGGTGATGTCCTTTACCAGAATAACAGAATAACCCCAGTGATGTCCTTTACCAGAATAACAGAATAACCCTGGTGATGTCCTTTAACAGAATAACCCCAGTGATGTCCTTTACCAGAATGACAATAACCTGAATAACCCTGGTGATGTCCCTTAACAGAATAACAGAATAACCCCAGTGATGTCCTTTAACAGAATAACAGAACAACCCTGGTGATGCCCTGTAACACCCACCCCTTCACAGAGGCTGCTGCTGAAAGCCTCCCCAAAACCACAGCCTCATCCTTCCCCTCACTCTGAGCAGAATAACCCAATGTTCCCCAAAATCCACCAGGTGAGCTCAGAGCAGAGCTGCAGCCAGAGCAAATGGAGCAGATATTTACATTTTCTGAGATAATCCCAGCTGAGTCAGGAGTGTGATGAGGAGGAAACTCGTGGAGGGGAAGGAAAAGCAGAGAACAATATTTCTGCAGTGTCAGCAGGCCCTGACTTGGCTGCATTTAAAACAAAGTCACTTCATTTGCAGTTATTTCTGCCTGCTTTCCAGCCTGTCTGCTCGGGCTGGGTGGAACACCTGATTTATTGCAGACTGCTCCGTGTGGCTGAGGAGCTTTTGGGGAGTTTCTCAGAGCCCAGATGCACTTCTTCACTGCCAGGGCTGTTATCTTTAAAGGATGAATTATGGAAAAGGGAACGACAAAAAGAAGAAAGGGGAAAAACAAAGAAGTGCATCAGTTTGGCCATGAAGAACAGCCCCTGGTGGCAGATAAAGCAGGTGCTGTGCCAGCCCGGGATGAAAGGGAGGTGGGGACAGGAGGGACTGGCCAGGGAGGGGCTCTGCATCAGAGCTGAGCCTCAGACAGGGATTGATGCACACAGCCTGTCCTGAGCTGCTGTTTGTTCCCTTCACACAAAGGGCGAGGGAAGGGAAGATGGAAGGAGTGTCCTGGTGGCAAACACCTGCCAGAAGTGGTGAATTGTGGTGAGTTTTGATTAATGTGTGTTAATTGATGATCCCAGCTGGCAGTGGCCCCCATCAATAATGAAAATGGTGATGAAAGAGAGGCAGATGTTGGTGTCTGTGCAGTGGCAGAGCCAGAAGGGTTGGATCCATGGCTCTCCCAGCAATTTTGGTTTCCTGTTGTTTGTTTTCTTGGGGACCCTGGCACAGAGCCCCCTGTGGAGCCAGGGCTGGGCTGGAACTGCTCCTGAGGGGCTGCAGGGAGGAGTGCAGTGGGAGTTGGACCTTCCCAGCTGCAGAAGCAGCCCAGAGCTCTGCCTTGGCTGCTGGAACCCCTGGGAGAGGCACTCTGGGCTCTGGTGAGGAACCTGCCAAGCTCTGCAGTCACGGCTCTGGCTGAGGAGCCGGGGGTGGGCTGGCAGAACATGCCAACATCCCAAGCACAGAGAGGAAACACCCCACAGAATCACGGGCTCTCCCTGTTTGCTCTTGGCTCTGACCCCCAGGAATCAGCCCTGGCTGCTCAGAGGGGCTCCAGGTTAAAATGATGTTCCCACATTGCCAAGCCTTCCCAGGAGGGGCTCCTTCCTTCTTTCCCAGGCTCCTGGGATTCCTGGGGTCACTTTCCCCATTTTTATCTGGATTGTGCTTCAGGCTGAGCCTGGAGTCTGATTTTCCAATGAAAATCTGGGACATGGGTCCAGTGTCTGGGAATGGGGAGGGAGAGCAGGAAGGGAGCAACGTTTGTGCAGGGAGAGAAATGGGACAGACAAAGATTCTCTCTGGAATTTGGGTGGCAAAACGTGCATTTATCCTTTTCCTCCCTGCTGGAGCTCCCCACCGAGCTTCCTGTGATGGAAAAGGAGCAAACTGCATTTCTGTTCAGCTGGAAAATGCATTCCCAGCACCAGGGAGTGGAGGCTGGGAAGCTGCAGGGGGGGTTGGAGGGGTCCCTGCCCCAGCCAGCCCAGCCTGGTGCCACCAGATCCCTGCCCTGCTGGGAGCATCCCCCCATCCCATCAGAGCTGGCCAAATTGCCAGCAAAACGAAGACAAATTTGAACGTGGCAGGCTGGAATGATGCTTCCCACAGCTAAACAATATTAAAAAAGAGAAAAAAAGCAAAGAGAGAAGTGATTCTGCCTGAAGGCACCTCGGAACAACAGACTTGGTAAATGACTTCAGACCTCAAGCTGTCCCATCCTCCCAGCCCACGGGGAATTGCTTCCCTTAAAAGCAATTAAAAGCTCCACACAGCTGTGGCTGGGCTCTGATTTGTATTCTGCAAAGTTTTCTCCGGTTTAGTTTTTTAAGGCTGCCTTCATTCCCTTTTTTCCCCTCTTCTCCTGCTCTCCAGGTGCTCAGGAGGGGTTGGGATTGCAGGTGGCAGCCGTGGCAGTGATGGATTTTCACCTCATTCCTGCTTCTCACTCACTCGGGGCCTGAATGCTGCTGCAGCTCCCAAGCTGAGGCTCAAAATCACTCCCTGAACTGGGAACTCCTGCAGAGCCTTGGAAATGTGGGACACAGGGAGGAAACTTTGGCCAAGGAGAGATCTTTGTGTCCAGGTATCCCCGTGGGCAGCAGGAGAGGGGAGTTCTGCCCCTGTGCCCAGGTGAGCCCCACCTGCAGAGCCCAGCCCAGCAGGGACCTGGGGCTGCTGGAGAATCCAGAGGCACCAAATGCTCAGGGGATGGAGCAGCTCTGCTGGGACACCTGGGGGGGCTCACCTGCACAGGAGAAGGTTGGGGTGACCCCAGAGTGGCCTCACAGCACCTCAAGGAGCCACAGGAGAGCCACCTGGAGCAGCTGCAGCAAATCCAGAGGAGGTCTCAAAGATGCTCCAAGGGCTGGAGCCCCTCTGGAGCCAGGCTGGGACACCTGGGGGGGCTCACCTGGAGAGGAGCAGCTCCAGGGAGAGCTCAGAGCCCTGCCAGGGACTGGAGGGGCTCCAGGAGAGCTGGAGAGGGACTGGGGACAAGGGATGGAGGGACAGCACACAGGGAATGGCTCCCACTGCCAGGGGGCAGGGCTGGATGGGAGATTGGGAATTGTTCCCTGGCAGGGTGGGCAGGCCTGGCACAGGTGCCCAGAGCAGCTGGGGCTGCCCCTGGATCCCTGGCAGTGCCCAAGGCCAGGCTGGACACTGGGGCTGGGAGCACCTGGGACAGGGGAAGGTGTCCCTGCCATGGCAGGGGTGGCACTGGGGGGGATTTGGGGTCCCTCCCACCCAAACCCCACCACATCCCTCACTGTCCCTGTCCCCAGGTGCCACAGCCACGTTCCTTGGGCACCTCCAGGGATGTGACTCCACCACAGCCCTGGGAGCCCCTCCCTGTGCCTGAACCCTTTCCATGAAGAAATGAGGCAATTTCCCATTCTCCAGCCTAACCCCTGGGGCAGCTCGAGGCCTTTTGCCATAATCCCATTTTGACAGAGATCTGTGAGGAGAAATCCTCTCCTGGCTGCCAGAGCTGTGGTCAAGTGGCTCCATTAAAACCTGCTCCATCATCCCAGGCAGGAAATTTCCCTTTCAAGAGGGAGCTCCAGTGTTTGCAGAGTGTCAAATAAACCTCGAGGACACTCCTAATTTTTCTGCTGGGGATATATTTTAGCTAATTAAATCCCTGAAAAGGAACATCTTAAGCCTTGTCAAATTAAAGAAGGCACAAGCAGAGCTTTTCCTTTCTCAGCAAGATAGAGGGAAAAAAAACCTCTGTAATTTTATTGTTTCTCTTTTTTGCAGGTTGAAGGTGTTGGAAGCTGCCAGAGCCACTGATTCCAATTTGTGTTTCTCCATCTGCATGGAAAATCCATCTGCTTGCAGAAATTGTATTTACACAGCCCATAATCCTGAGCAGCCTCAGATATTGGGGATTGAGGCTCTAACGACATTGGAAACCATTTTTATTAAGAGGCAGAAATTGAATTAGGTAATTATATTTATTGATGGGAAATTAAATTTAACAACTGCGAATTGCCTTAAGTCAGTGTAGCCAGATTTTCATTACTCCAAATGTGAGGAGCTGCTGCTTTAGTGGATTCTGCTCAGCTCGGGAGGGACAGCCTGGGCTTGGGCTGGGAAAGGGGATTTTGGACCACAACAGCTCCCACCCCCTGCCTGGGTTTTCCTTCGTGGGTGAAACAAATCTGTTTTGTGTTTTAACAGCCTTTCAGAGACTGTGAAGTGCCCAGCATCCCCAGCCAGGCCGCTCTGCAGGGGAGAAAATGTCCTCAGCTTCCTACAAAAAGGAGGTGAAAAAGGGACTTTTGTGGTGGAGCCAAGGTCCTGCCTGCACATCGGGGCTGTCTCCCTCTAGTTCCCTGATCAAAATTCAAATTTGGAGTGAATTTTGCGAGCCTGGGATTTTGTGGTTTATGTTTGTGTCCCCCAGTTCCAGCTGTGAGGCTGACTTTTCCTATTCCTCATAAAATGAATTTTGCATCACTGTCCAAGAGCTCTGTCAGTGCCCTGGAGCTGTGACCTGCAAACATGTAATTCCTGCTCCAGCCATCCATCCCAGTGGGGCAGGGAGATCCCTGGGATACAAAACCCACAGGCAGGAGCAGGAAATGCTGAAGTCAACCTGGAAGCCAGGCAAAGCCAGATTTGCACCAAACCCCATCCAATCAACACCAGGAAAAAGGAACTTCATGTTCTCTGTAAAAATCTTCAATTTTTCCATGCCTGTAAGTTTCCCTGCGTATCAGAACTTTGTTATCTTCTGAAGATAAAGAACTTTCCTTCTCTTAATTCCCATTAATTCCCAATTTGACTTTTAACTTCACCTGTCCTGTCCCTTTTCCTGCTCCAAGCTCCTTCCCACAGGGCACACCTCCCGTTCACTTGTTACCAATATTCCTTTTCCATCCATCCAAACCTCCTGGTACCTGCCTGCTTTTCTCCTTCCTGCACTCTTTATTCCTGCAGAAGAACTCGTTCCTGCCCAGACCCCATGGCTGAGCCCAGGGAACTCATTCACAAGCTGCTCACTTCTCCCCCTGTAATTACTCCTCACTGCTGCTGTCTTTATTGAGCTGCCTGTCTTTGGGGTTATTTCAGATTTATCTATTTTAATATTTCAGCCCCTGTTTTTATAGCCTTTGGATTGTTCAGTGATCTTTGATTGCATAATTGAAATGTATTTTCCTGCCTCCTTTCAACTCCTGAATTGGCAGGCAAACTCACTTGGCTTTCCTGTTAGTCTCTTCAAGGCTTTTTGATTGATTCCAGCAAGGATCTATCTTTTCTTTTTCCTGATAGTTCCTTTTATTATCTCAATAAAACCTCCCGTGTCAGCTCAATTGAGCAAACTCTTTTTGTACCTGTGCACACTCAGCCAGGGTTATGATAAAGCACATTTGGTGGAAGGAATAGCATTAACTTCTTCCCTGGACCTGGAGAGCAGCATCCCAACTCCTGCCTGCAGGCCTGTCCTGCTCTGGCCGCTGCTCAGGGAGGGCTTTGCTTTCAGCTCTGCCAGCTCTTTTGCACTCTGGTAATTATCTGGGGGATAGCTGTTCCTTTTCCTTTTTGTGCCCTTTTCCTTTTTGTGCCCTTTTCCTTTTCCGTCCCCTTTTCCTTTTCCATCCCCTTTTCCATCCCCTTTTTCTTCCTTTTCCCCCCTTTTCCTTTTCCTTTTCCCCCCTTTTCCTTTTCCCCCCTTTTCCTTTTCCCCCCTTTTCCTTTTCCCCCCTTTTCCTTTTCCCCCCTTTTCCTTTTCCCCCCTTTTCCTTTTCCCCCCTTTTCCTTTTCCCCCCTTTTCCTTTTCCCCCCTTTTCCTTTCCCCCCTTTTCCTTTTCTTTTTCCCCCCTTTTCCTTTTCCCCCCTTTTCTTTTTCCCCCCTTTTCCTTTTCTTTTTCCCCCCTTTTCCTTTTCCTTTTCCCCCCTTTTCCTTTTTGTGCCCTTTTCCTTTTCCGTCCCCTTTTCCTTTTCCATCCCCTTTTCCATCCCCTTTTTCTTCCTTTTCCCCCCTTTTCCTTTCCCTTTTCCCCCCTTTTCCTTTCCCCCCCTTTCCTTTCCCCCCCTTTCCTTTCCCCCCCTTTCCTTTCCCCCCCTTTCCTTTCCCCCCCCTTTCCTTTCCCCCCCTTTTCCTTTTCCTTTCCCCCCCTTTTCCTTTTCCTTTTCCCCCCTTTCCTTTCCTTTTCCCCCCTTTCCTTTCCTTTCCCCCCTTTCCTTTCCTTTTCCCCCCTTTCCTTTCCTTTTCCCCCCTTTCCTTTCCTTTTCCCCCCTTTCCTTTCCTTTTCCCCCCTTTCCTTTCCTTTTCCCCCCTTTCCTTTCCTTTTCCCCCTTTTCCTTTCCTTTTCCCCCTTTTCCTTTTCCTTCTCCCCCCTTTTCCTTTTCCTTCTCCCCCCTTTCCTTTCCTTTTCCCCCCTTTCCTTTCCCCCTTTCCTGCTAGCTTTGTTTCTTTTCCTATCCCTGGTGAAAAGATGTGCAGCTGCAGAGGGCAGAGCTGCACTGGGACTCCCAGCCCTCACCTGTGCACCCCGGCCAGGTGAGGCCCTGCTGATGCTCCTGGCTGTGACCCTCCTGACACAGACATGGGTGTCCTTTGCTGCTGCCTCCCCAAACCCAAGCAGAGACCCCTTCCCATTTCTGCACCAGATCAGTCCTGCCCAAAACAGCTCAAAATTCAGTGTACAACTCCGGATGTTTCCCAAAGGGATGAATTCCTGCATTTCAGCCCCCTGGAAGGGCTGCTGATGGAACTCCTTTCCTCAAATGCATCTCTGTGTGGCCAGGAAATCAGCAGAACAGCCAAGAGATTTGTGGGGAATTGTTGGGTGATTCCAGAGGAGCTGATTTGGTTTAGTTGACAAGGCCAAAGGTTGGACTGGATCATCTTTGAGGTGTTTTCTGAGTTTTCATGTTGAGAATGCAGTATTTGCTTTGGGGTTCCTTCTTTCTCTTTCATTCCTTTTTTCTCTTTCCTTCCTCCTTTCCTTCCTTCTTTTCCTCCTTCTTTTCCTCCTCCTTTTCCTCCTACTTTCCTTCCTCCTACTTTCCTTCCTCCTTTTCCTTCCTCCTTTTCCTTCCTCCTTTTCCTTCCTCCTTTTCCTTCCACCTTTTCCTTCCTCCTTTCCTTCCTCCTTTCCTTCCTCCTTTCCTTCCTCCTTTCCTTCCTCCTTTCCTCCCTCCTTTCCTCCCTCCTTTCCCACCTCCTTTCCCACCTCCTTTCCCACCTCCTTTCCCACCTCCTTTCCCACCTCCTTTCCCACCTCCTTTCCCACCTCCTTTCCCACCTCCTTTCCCACCTCCTTTCCCACCTCCTTTCCCACCTCCTTTCCTCCCTCCTTTCCCTTCTTTCCCCTTCCTTTTCCTCTCCCAAGTAATGGCCCAAATCCAGTTAAAAACCTGCAGTGTTTGGAGTCATGACCAGTGTAAACCTCCAGCAGAAATAAAGTCAGGTAGCCAAGCTAATTTTTTAACCAAAGGCTTAAAAAGGAACCAAAAATGAGAATTAAATTTTAATTAGTTATTCATTCCCGTGGTTTAATTATGCAGTGTTCCTCCAGCAATGAGTGTTTGACTCTGGAATGATTGTTAATTTATGAATGCATTCTGTATTGATTTGGGAGCAGAGCTGTGTGAGCACCACCACCTTTCTCTCAGCATTTCTCCTCAGCAGGCTCAGAGTGTTTGAATTTCTTGTCTGAATTCCTGGCTCAGGCATTTATTAGAGCAAAGGCCGAGCGTAATTACATTAAAATATGAAATGAGGCCAATAATTGCAATGGAGTTCCATCATGCAGCAGCTGGAACGGGGCCACTGGGGGGTCTGGGAGGGGTCAGGCTTCCCAAAATGTTTGTTCTTCTGGTTTTTAGGAGTAAATTGATATCAGGGATCAGAAGTGAGGGATTTGGGTAGGGAAAGCTGGGGTGTAACTGATGGAAGAACAAAATGGTTTGGAAATCAATTGGGGGGTTTTGGGGAATTATTGTGTTGTGTTATATATATTACATATTTTATTATAATATATATTAGATAAATGTTATTATATAAAATATTGTTGTTGTTTTTATTGTTATTAATTATTGGTGTTATTGGAATTTCAGCCTCCACGTGCCCCACAGGCTCCCTTAGTCACAGACATGGAAATACTCTCCAAGACCCTGAAAACTCCTGGTTCCTGGATTCTCCTGCTCTGCAATTGCTCCAATGTCCAGGCTCTGCTTAGTCCAGCCTAAAGTGGCTTCACTCCACAATTTTTACAAAAAAACCAAGGGAGAAAATTCACATAATTCCAGGGTGTGAAAGTGATGAAGGCACATAGCAGGAGAGAAGAATTCCTGGTGTTGGAGAAGCAATGATGGAATAATTGTGAAGAGGCAGAGGAAGTGTTTTGGTTTCAGCATCATGCCAAGATTCCCTGACACGTGGACCAGGCTTTCCCCAGTATCTGCAGGAAATGAAACCCACCACAGTGACCTTGGAAAGCAGAGGGAAACAAAGCAGCCCCCCTGACTTCCTCCTGTTTTCCAAACAGCCAGAATTCCGTGGCTGGGTGGGGTTGCACACTGAGATCCAGGCATGATCCTGGAGGAACCACCTGGAGATCCCTGGAGCTGCTGTCCCAGGGCCCCGTGCTGTCTGCAGGACACTCAGGGTGCATTTTGGGGATATTTTCATTTCCCAGTCCTTGTTGCTGTTTGTTTCCTTGGATTTAGGAGGATGTCTGGAAAGCAGCTCGCTCTGATTGCAGCGCAGCAATAAACAGGATAAGTAATTAACTCCAGGCAATTTCCTCCACCATTTATTTGCTGCAGCCATCCCTCCTCTCCAAAGGGGGGAAAAAAAAGAAAAAAAGTCTTGTTTTCCAGGTCATTTGGAGCGCTTTTGCAGTGGGAATTTCCTCTCCTGTCCATTCTCTTTTCCCAGCCCCTGTGCCTCAGGAAGCAGGAGGACAATTGCCAGCTCTGAGGTGCCCTCACCCACCTCTGCTGGATCCCTTGGATCCTCGTGATTTCCACAGGAACTTGAGATTTATGGAGACCAGCAGCCAAGGCAAAGCTGCAAACAGAGAGAGGTTTGTGGGCAGATGGCAAAACTTGCTTCATTTTCCAGGGTGGGAATAATTCCAGGGAAAAGTGTAAAAAGCCCTGCAGTCATTTCAGCTCCTCACTGTCATCGCCCTCCCCCTCATCCCAGGCTGGGTTTTATGGCACAAACCAAAGCAGGGGAGCTGGCTGGGAGTCCTGTGCAGAGTGTGACAGTGACATCAGCCCTGTGTGAGCCAGCAGGCCAGGGAGAGGAGCCCCACTGCCCCTCCCAGGGGGCTCTTTGCCTGAAAAAAGGAGGAATAAACCCTCCAGGAATGGCAGAGCCAGTGATGTTTCAGAGCACAGAGAAGGAAATCCCTTGCAGTATTTATTGTGGCCCCCAGGCTGTCCCTAGCAGGTGTCCCAGGGGCTCCAGGAGCAGGGCTGGGTTGGGATTTGGGCTGCACCATTCCCAGAGCTGCTCCATCCTTTGTGGCTCCCTGCCACTCCTGGGGCTGCAGCCTGGAGCTGGGCTGTGCCTGGGGATGTTCAGGGAATGCAGGCAGGCTGCTCAGGGGGGTTCAGAGGCTGGGGGATTGGATATTCCATGGGCTCCCTTCCCAAAACCAGCCAGGGCTGGGCAGAGGGCTCCCCATGGCAGCTCCTCCTCCCCAGCACCCTGTGAGCCACCTGAGAGGGACACTGGGATGATTTTGGAGAGGGATGAATGGAAATGTCCACCTGGAGCCTGGGAATGCTGCAGGAGCTGGGGCTGGAGGGGGTGATCACCTCCTGTATCAGCTTTGTTAGTAAAAAACCCCAAAACAAACTCAAAACCCCAAAAGAAACTCAAAAATACCCCGAGCAAACCCAGCTGGAGAGAATGTTTGAAGAAAACTGAGAATTCTCAAGCAGGTGTGTGCTTTAGGGCAGGACTGGGTTCCACAGGTATCCATGAATTATTCATTGTATTGGATCCACACAAATCCTGCAGGAAAACCAATCCCTGTGTGTTCCAAAGGGAAGGTTCCTGCAGTTCCAGGTTTCTGTACTGGGATCCTGATTTACCCTCAGAAATGAGCTCTGGAGCTGCAGATTCCTGCAGAGTTTTCCTGCAGAGTTTTCCCTTCTCCCACCCCACATTCCAGTGCTGCTTTTCCACCCCTTTGTTTTCCCTTCCCTCTCTTTTCCAGCAGCTTCATTTTGGCACTGCTGTGTTCCCAACAGGGAGGAGCTCTGTGGATGGGGAATTCTGCTCTCCCCTGGGAATGCTGGGCATCTATCCCACAGGAATTCAGGAATTCTCCCCTGGGAATGCTGGATCTCCATCCCACAGGAATTCAGGAATTCTGGGAATGCTGGATCTCCATCCCACAGGAATTCAGGAATTCTCCCCTAGGAATGCTGGATCTCCATCCCACAGGAATTCAGGAATTCTCCCCTGGGAATGCTGGATCTCCACCCCACAGGAATTCAGGAATTCGGGGAATGCTGGATCTCCATCCCACAGGAATTCAGGAATTCTGGGAATGCTGGATCTCCATCCCACAGGAATTCAGGAATTCTCTCCTGGGAATGCTGGATTTCCATCCCGCAGGAATTCAGGAATTCTGGGAATGCTGGATCTCCATCCCACAGGAATTCAGGAATTCGGGAAATGCTGGATCTCCACCCCACAGGAATTCAGGAATTCTCTCCTGGGAATGCTGGATCTCCACCCCACAGGAATTCAGGAATTCAGGGAATGCTGGATCTCCATCCCACAGGAATTCAGGAATTCTCTCCTGGGAATGCTGGATCTCCATCCCACAGGAATTCAGGAATTCTCTCCTGGGAATGCTGGATCTCCATCCCACAGGAATTCAGGAATTCTGGGAATGCTGGATCTCCACCCCACAGGAATTCAGGAATTCTCTCCTGGGAATGCTGGATCTCCATCCCACGGGAATTCAGGAATTCTCTCCTGGGAATGCTGGATCTCCATCCCACAGGAATTCGGGAATTCTGGGAATGCTGGATCTCCATCCCACAGGAATTCAGGAATTCTCCTCTGGGAATGCTGGATCTCCACCCCACAGGAATTCAGGAATTCTGGGAATGCTGGATCTCCATCCCACGGGAATTCAGGAATTCTGGGAATGCTGGATCTCCACCCCACGGGAATTCAGGAATTCTGGGAATGCTGGATCTCCATCCCACGGGAATTCAGGAATTCTCTCCTGGGAATGCTGGATCTCCATCCCACAGGAATTCAGGAATTCTGGGAATGCTGGATCTCCACCCCACAGGAATTCAGGAATTCTGGGAATGCTGGATCTCCATCCCACAGGAATTCGGGAATTCTGGGAATGCTGGATCTCCATCCCACAGGAATTCAGGAATTCTCCTCTGGGAATGCTGGATCTCCACCCCACAGGAATTCAGGAATTCTGGGAATGCTGGATCTCCATCCCACGGGAATTCAGGAATTCTGGGAATGCTGGATCTCCACCCCACGGGAATTCAGGAATTCTGGGAATGCTGGATCTCCATCCCACAGGAATTCAGGAATTCTCTCCTGGGAATGCTGGATCTCCATCCCACAGGAATTCAGGAATTCTGGGAATGCTGGATCTCCACCCCACAGGAATTCAGGAATTCTGGGAATGCTGGATCTCCATCCCACAGGAATTCTCCCCTGGGAATGCTGGATCTCCATCCCACAGGAATTCAGGAATTCTCCCCTGGGAATGCTGGATCTCCATCCCACAGGAATTCAGGAATTCTCTCCTGGGAATGCTGGATCTCCACCCCACAGGAATTCTCCCCTGGGAATGCTGGACCTTCTCCCCACAGGAATTCAGGAATTCTCCCCTGGGAATGCTGGATCTCCACCCCACAGGAATTCAGGAATTCTCCCCTGGGAATGCTGGCCCCTCTGTCCATCCCTGGCCCCTCTGTGGCTGCCCTGAGGCTGGTGAATTCCTCAAACCCCACAATTCACTTTGTTCTGCTTTCCTGGGCAATTAAATTCCCACAAATGCCATTTTTCCTGCTGACCCTCCCTGGGCTGCTGGAAGAAGCATTGCTCCAAATAAAGCTCCACTGAGCACATAATGAAGCTGCTCTAAAATGCATTTAAAATTCAGATGATGAAAGATCATCTATTAGGCACTAATCCTTTTCATTTTTGCATGCTGAATGGAAAAGTGAATATTTCTGCTGTGAAATTCACCCCCAGCCAGACCTGGAGAGGGGCTGGGAGCACCTGGGGCAGGGGGAGGTGTCCCTGCCGTGCCAGGGGTGGCACTGGGTGGGATTTCAGGTCCTTCCCAACCCAAACCACTCTGGGATTCTCTGAAATCTGAGTGTTTAAATTTTATTTTTTCGATTTTCAGTGTTTTCCAGAGCAGCTGGGCGTGTTCACACCTGAAGGATCAGCTAAAGAAACCAGGGCATGGAAATAATTCTGGTTTTTAACAGCTTGGAGCAACCTGAGGTAGTGGAAGGTGTTGCTGTCCATGGAAGGGCTGGAGTGGGATGGGCTTTTCTCTTTTCTGGGATGATGTTTGAGGGTTGCACCTCTCCTTTTTGGTGGAATCCAGTGTTTTTCTGCAGTAATCTACATGGAATTCTTCACTCCTGGTGGTTTTTACTCCTCCCACTGCAGGACCCAGCACAAGGAGGGGACCCCTCATGGGAGTGGCTCCTCATGGTGGCATTGCCAGCCCAGGGATTTTTCCCTCCTTTCCCTCCCTTTCCAAGGACCAGACCTGTGGGCACCCCTGGGACAGAGTTTCCACCTCTGGAATTCTCTCTGTGGTGGCTGAGAGCCCTCCTTGGGTCTGGGTATGGTTCTCCTCAGGTGACAGAGGTTTATCACAGAATTTCATCTCAGGGGGACTTGGGCACATCCTCCCCACTCCAGCCCTTATCCCAAAACCCAGCTCCTTTTTTTGGCTGTTCCTGCAGGAAGCTCACCAGAGCCACAGACCCTGCAGGTGAGCTGTCCTTCCAGATGGATTTTAAGGAGTTTTCCTCCATGGAACACGGGCTGGAGTCCCCCTCCCTGTGGATGTGGCACTTGGGGACACGGGGCAGGGCTGGGGTGATGTTCCCAGAGGGATTTCCCAGCCTCCCTGACTCCACAATTCCCAGATTCCTGCTGAGGAGCTGTCCCTGCCCCATCTCCTGCAGCTGCCTGCAGATGTGCCAGCAGCAGGCAGGGCTGTCCCCACGTCTGGCAGTGTCCCCTCCAAGGCAGAGGGACACCACTCCTGCCTCCCTGGGCACCAGCACACCCAGCAAGAGCCTGGACAGCGTTCCCAAGTGGGAAATGCCCAGATTTCCCCCTCCCCAGAGGCAGAACATGGTGGTCCCTGCAGGAACTTGGGAATGGGTTCAGGGAGCTCTGGGAGAGCCCTGCAGGCACATCCCAGCTCCTGGGGCTGGCCTTGGACTCAGGCAGGGAGATGGCAAACCTGGGTATGAACCTGGGAAAATGGCAAACCTGGGTATGAACCTGGGAAAATGGCAAACCTGGGTATGAACCTGGGAAAATGGCAGATCTGGGTATGAACCTGGGAAAATGGCAAACCTGGGCATGAACCTGGGAAAATGGCAGATCTGGGTATGAACCTGGGGCTGGCTTTGGATTCAGGTAAGGAAATGGCAAATCCCTGCTCTGAATCTGGGAAAATGGCAAACCTGGGTATGAACCTGGGAAAATGGCACATCTGGGTATGAACCTGGGAAAATGGCACATCTGGGTATGAACCTGGGGCTGGCTTTGGATTCAGGTAAGAAAATGGCAAATCCTGCTCTGAACCTGGGTTTGCATTTGGATTCAGGCAGTAAAATGGTAAATCTCTGCTCTGAACCCGGGTCTGGCCTTGGATTCAGGCAGGGAAATGGCAAATCCTGCTCTGAACCTGGGTTTGGATTCAGGCAGGGAAATGGTAAATCCTGCTCTGAACCTGAGGCTGGCCTTGGATTCAGGCAGGGAAATGGCAAATCCTGCTCTGAACCCAGGTCTGGCCTTGGATTCAGGCAGGGAAATGGTAAATCCTTGGTCTCAGCCTGGGGTTTGGGGATTCGGGAGCTTTGTTTGCTCCCACCAACCCCAGACTGAAATAAACCCCCAGCTTCCTGAAAACTTTGTTTCACCTGGAGCTGGATATTGGCTAAACTGGGATTTTTTCTCCTGGGGGTGGCCCCCAAGCTGCTCCTGAGCCTTTCCCACGGCTCTTCCTTCACTGAACACCCAAGTGCAGGTGGCTCCTGGGGATGAGGAGCCTCAGGCGTTCCAAAGGTGCTGTTTGGAGAGCCAGGCCCACCCTCCTCAGGGCTCAGCACAATCCTGGTTTTACCCTCCTGCCCAGCCCAGAGGGGCCAGACCCCCCCCGAGCTTTATCAGCATTAATCTGATGTGCAAGGTCTAACAGAGTTCTTGTTTTAAATTTAAATCCCAGCCCCAAGTTAATCCATCTCCCCTGACGCTCCAAATCAGAAACCTGCAGGAATTGCTTCTCATAGTGGTTTTCTGGACTGGTGCTGATATTTCAAAGTGTGACTCTTCTCCTGCTCAGTAAAATAATGCAAATATTATCACAAAAACAATGACAGCAGGGCAGGAGCTTCCTCATCTCTTTAAGGCAGAAAAGGACAAATTGGGGCTTTATGCTCTGGTTCAGATGCTACAAATTCTTTGCATAACCCTGGAAGTTTCATTTTCCTCTTTTACTCAAATTTAACTCTTCAGTGAAGCTGCACAGCGATGTTTGCCTTG
The DNA here is from genome assembly GCF_027477595.1 of Haemorhous mexicanus. NCBI lineage: Eukaryota > Metazoa > Chordata > Aves > Passeriformes > Fringillidae > Haemorhous > Haemorhous mexicanus. Next base: position 41,849,364 of record NC_082347.1, read on the forward strand.
CCCATGAGCTGAAACATTTGCTTAATGGTTACAAATTGCTTTGAAAATTCAGCATTAAAAGCTTTGATCAGGCAACTCCATAATTGCTGCTTGCTTTTTGAATGTGTAGCAGGGAGTTCTGGTAGCCCTGAGTCTTCAGGAGTGGCTTTCTCCTTGATTGCTCAGCCAGGAGTGAGCTGCAAATCCTTATTATTTCTATATTATGGATGTATAAAGTTAAGTCACAGGCTATTTATATGTGGTTTGAAGAGTGGTTTTAGAGGTGCTGGTTTTATATTCTCAGCACACCTCGGTCTGATTCTCAGGGCTCCTTGTTTGACTTGTTTGCATTTTTAACAACCCTGTTTGAATGAACTGTCTGGGTCAGGTGCTGCTGGGAAGGATGGAAGTTTGACAGGAAAGTCTCACAGATGTGTGTGCTTGGCAGGAAGATTTTTAAATGGGGAGTCTGATGAAGGAATAGAGTTGGAAGCAAGTTTTGATAGAGAAGAAAAGAATTGCTGAGCCAGTCTTGCTGGCTAACCAAGGAGGCAAAAGGTGTGTGAGTGAGAAGGGGTTTTATGGCTGTGGGGTGTCTGCAGTGTTATCCCTGTCTGTGGGGTGTCTGTGGGGTGTCTGCAGTGTTATCTCTGACTCTGGGGTGTCTGCAGTGTTATCTCTGTCTCTGGGGTGTCTGTGGGGTGTCTGCAGTGTTATCTCTGTCTCTGGGGTGTCTGTGGGGTGTCTGCAGTGTTATCTCTGACTCTGGGGTGTCTGCAGTGTTATCTCTGTCTGTGGGGTGTCTGCACTGTTATCTCTGACTCTGGGGTGTCTGTGGGGTGTCTGCAGTGTTATCTCTGTCTCTGGGGTGTCTGTGGGGTGTCTGTGGGGTGTCTGCAGTGTTATCTCTGTCTCTGGGGTGTCTGCAGTGTTATCTCTGTCTGTGGGGTGTCTGCAGTGTTATCCCTGTCTCTGGGGTGTCTGCACTGTTATCTCTGAGTCTGGGGTGTCTCTGGGGTGTCTGCAGTGTTATCTCTGACTCTGGGGTGTTTGCACTGTTATCTCTGTCTCTGGGGTGTCTGCAGTGTTATCTCTGTCTGTGGGGTGTCTGCAGTGTTATCCCTGTCTCTGGGGTGTCTGCACTGTTATCTCTGTCTCTGGGGTGTCTGCACTGTTATCTCTGTCTCTGGGGTGTCTGCAGTGTTATCTCTGTCTCTGGGGTGTCTGCAGTGTTATCCCTGTCTCTGGGGTGTCTGCACTGTTATCTCTGTCTCTGGGGTGTCTGCAGTGTTATCCCTGTCTCTGGGGTGTCTGCACTGTTATCTCTGTCTCTGGGGTGTCTGCAGGGTTATCTCTGTCTCTGGGGTGTCTGTGGGGTGTCTGCACTGTTATCCCTGTCTGTGGGGTGTCTGTGGGATGTCTGCACTCTTATCTGTGTCTCTGGGGTGTCTGCACTGTTATCTCTGGAGTGAGCTGTGAACTCAGAGCAGACATTTCACACATCAGAGCTGAGTGGATGTTCCTCATCCCTGAGTCCCACTGCTGGGGGAATTCCTCCCACCCTCACTGGAATTTGGGAGAACATCATCAGGTGCTGCCCCTGCACCCTCTGGTCCCCAGCTCCAGGGTTGTTTTCCTCTCCTGGTTTTAGGTTGGAATTGTGTTGCAGTACAGCAGACAGGGCTCAGTTTCTTCAGGCAGGAAAAGCCAATTTTTTATCCCCAGAACTCACTTTTATACAGCTTTCACAGATTTGTGTTTAACTCTCACTGGCTAGCAGATTTCCTGCCACTCAATTCATTGGTTAGAAAGTGTTTGTGTGTGTGTGTGTTAGGACTTTATCTCCAGGTGTTTACATATCTTCTTTGTGGATTCTCATGGGACAGTCCTTCTGGTTTTACCTGTTATTATCTTGTTACAGGTGCAACTTATCTTTCTTTACAAGAATAGCTTGTTGTGTTAATTGACTTTTTATTTTTCTGATTTTTTTTTTAAATGGGAACTTGTAGGCTTAGCTGACTCAGTAAAGCAAGACCTGATTTTATAAGGCCTTTTTAAAATAATATTTTCACTTGTATGCAGCAGGATTGCTCTGAGGTGCATTTCCCACCAGTGCTCCAGGCAGTCTCCCTCTGCTCAGGCTGTGCTGAGCCTTTGCAGCCTGTCCTGCCTGTTCCATGCTGTTTTCTGAGAAATCCCACTGAACCAGGGCAGTCTGGGGTCCTCCCTGGGGCTCTCCCCATGGGAAGCAGCAGCCTGGCACTGCAGGAACCTCCTGGCACAGAAGCTTTGCCTGAATCTGAATTTAAAGCTCAGGTCATTAGTAAGCCTTCATAAGGATTCAATTCACCATTAAAGCCACTTAAATGGCTTTTTATTTCCCATTTGTTACTCAGCGCTTCCTCGTATAACTCTGGCACTTTTTGGGTTTTTTCTTCACCTACTTCATGCAATTTTAATATTCATATTCTCTCAGGTCAAGTGTGAATGAATTCCAAAGGAGCTGAAAACCAACACAAGTGCTCTCTTTGCCCTCCTTCCTTTGCTCCTCTTCCTCAGCTGTGCAATCCTCCAGTTTGTTTGGGAGATTTCTCCCCCCTGATGGGAAGGGATTTCATTGATCCCAGGGTGAGAGGTCACATCCTGGGCTAGTTTAACAGAGGGGAAAGCCCTTCATTATTCCACTGGTGGAAATGAAAATACCTGACATTACAGGACTGCATTTTGAACAACCCAGTTTTTACCCTCACTTTTAAAACATTTATTCCATCAGCGAGCTCTGAATTAAGTTATTGCACCGTGAAAATGAAGATGGGGTTTGTTGTTTTGATATTCATTTTGATATTTAATTTCAATATTCATTTTCTCCATTTTTTTTTTTAAATTAAAAGAGGGATCCCCAGTCTCAACAAACCCAATTGTTGTGTAAAGTTAACATTGCACTTGGCATTTTGAAACCCCTTTAGAAACCTCGTGCTAGAACACAGGGATCAAACGGACTTTTATCCTTTATTCCATTATATAACTGGAATAACATCCTTCTATAAATTCAGCAGAGCCCTGTTTGCCTCCCAAAGCTTGGAGGGAAATTTATGGGGCAATGAAAATGTGTTCAGAAAGATAAATTTCTATTTCATTCTCTGGATTTTTGTCACAGTTTCCAATTCCTGTATTAAATAATGTGTTTCTTTTAAAGAGGGTTATATAACGTCAGGGCTGACAGCTGAGCTTGCAGGATGCTGTAATTAAGCTGAATTGTAAATAACTGCACAAAAGGGCTGCTGGAAACACCAATCTCAGACCTGAAAAAGCCCCTAATTCATCAGAAATACAAAAGATATTCCACAGGTGGCATCAATTTCATGTTCTTGAAATAACTTCATTAAGATGATACCAAATAATTGAATCATTACATTTTTAGCCACGGCCCTGAGAGCCCCTTTCAGCAGAGAGATCATTTCATGAGAGATTAGTGGCTGAGGCTGAGATTGAGATGGTTCAGAGGCAGCACATGACAGTTTAAGAGGCTGTGTTAGTTAGAAAAGCTTTTAGGGTGTTGGGAAATGGGGTTGGGATCATGTGGAGCCAAATTGCCCTCCCTTCAAATGAACAGCGATGCTGTCTTGATTAGTGCCACAGAGATTGGCCCAGCAGGTTTCTCTTTGCTGGCTTTGCAGGTCAGCTTTTGCTCTTTTCCTCCCTGCAGCCCTGGCAGAGTGGCTGGAGAGGTCCTTGCAGGGCCACCTCAGTCAGGGCTCAGCTAAAGCTGGGCTTTGTTCCAGGCTGTGCCATCCCGGTGATCACAGCCAGGCTGCGTTTTTAGGAGCTGTGATGTGGAGTAGGGATGAGCTGAGCTCCTTCCCCCCAGGCTCCCCTAATGACTCCCATTTCCAGGGGGAGGGTAAAGGGCTCTAATTACCATCCTGAGCCTGGCACAGGGCAGGGGGGAGAGAAACCAGCGCCAGGCAGAATTCCAGCCTCATCTCCCATTCCCTTCCATGCTCAAAGCCTTTTGGGAACCTTTGGACACTCCTGGGGAAAGCCCATGCCATCATTAAAAGTCTGCTGGGCCACAGAGGAGGAGCTTTGCCCCCCCTGAGGTAAATGGGACATTCAGGGGGATAAAGTTCTGGAATGTTCTGCCCGGGGAGGTGGTGGAGTGCCCATCCCTGGGGGTGTTTAACACAGCCTGGATGTGGCACTGGGTGCAGGGCTCAGCTGGCTGTTGGGGCTGGCTGGGACTCCGTGACCCTGCAGGTCTCTCCCATCCCAGTGATTCTGGGATTCAGTGAATTCCAGCCCATTTCCTTCTGATAGAAGAAAACCATGGAATAACTGCAGTGCCAGGCTCCCTGACCCTCACCCCACCTTTCCAGGGCTGCCTTTGCCAGCCCCAGGGCAGCATTCCCTGCATTCCCTGCAGCCTGGGCATTATTCCCGGGGTGCAAAGCAGATTTTGCCAGTGCCAGGGCAGGCTCCTGGCTCCCTGAACTCCAGGGCTGGTTGCCATTTCCTGGCCAGGCACAGGAGCTGCTTTTCCTGGGGCACGGGGAGCAGCTGGCTCTTCCTGGAGAGCTCCTCTTCTGGGAGGTTTTATTCATTCCTCTTTTTCCTGCCTGCCCTTCAGATGTTTGAATGGGCACGAGGCAAATGCTTTTTATTCCTCTGCTGCTCCGAGGAGTGATCCTGCAGCTTTTCTGAGCAGAGAGGGCTTTAATTAAACTCTTCAGGGGGAATTTGCTTGATTGTATCACAATGGCAGAAGTGAAGAGGAAGATGTGCTGAGGATAATGAGTGCTGAGACAGTGGAAATACGAGGTTTTGTGAGTGATTTTCTTGTAGCTTTTTGATAAAAGGGGCTCTGGGGTGTGTTCAGGCCCCTGGTCAAGGCTGGATAAAATGCTGGTGGTAGGATTTGATGCAAAAATGGATTTTCAAGGCCACTTCTCTGTTTGAATGGGTAAGAACAACAGCCACCAGCAGCAGGAACACTCCTCTCACTCCAGCTGCAACTCTAGAGGGAGAGCACATCCCACTCTCTGAGCCAAGGAACTCAGCTGGTTTAAAGAGATCATGCCTTAGGAGCTGGCCTGGGCTGGGTTTGCTGGTTTAATGTGTGGAATTTCCTTGTGCCTTAAGACTTGAATTCAGAAATGTTTGGAATTTAGAAAACAACCCTGCTGGGCTCTAAATTCTCTGGCTACACCACTTCACCCCTATGTTAAAATTTCCTCTTTAAGCAGGAAGAGTTTGAGCCTCAGGGGAATAAATCAATGAGAAAAATTATCTTGAACAATCCTTTTCCAGGGAGAGGCAGCTGCAAATCTGGGTTTGTTTGCAGCTTGGGAAGGGTGCAGAGCTTGCTGTTGTGTGATTTATTTGGGAAAGTGGGAATAACTGTGAATTTTGGCAGGGAAGCTGTGCCAGTTGCACAGATATTTGGGATGCTCTGGCCTCGAGGATGTGTGTCTGTGATGTGGTGCAGGAAACAAATCCAGCAGTGGATTTTACCTTGCATCTGAGACTCGAGGAAGATGCTGTTCAGTAAAATGAAGTCTGAGTGACAAAACCCACTTGGACAAGAAACAAATGGAGCACTAATTTCTCACTTGCCTGAGAGAAATGCTCTGGCAGTGAAGCATTAAAGGTGAGAGCACCCAAACTATCTGAAGTTGTTTTATATGAAGCAATGTAACTTGTGACATGAATCAATGGAATCAAAGAGGGCCTGGTGCAGGGAATGCCATCACATTCCCTCTCCAGGAGGAGTGGGCTGTGCCCTGCAGAGCCCTGTGCCTTTGCCAGGCTGCTCATGGAGGTGTGGGGTCCCAAAGGTGGGGTTTCTGGGGCTGGAGCAGTGCTGGTGCCAGGCTGAGCCCTCCTGTCCCTGCTCCCCCTGCCTGGGCACAGCTCTGGGTCCCTGCTCCCTGCAGCTCTGCCAGCTCAGCACCAGCAGCCACCCCTGGCCTCTGCTGCTGTGCCCGTGGGCTGGGCAGGGCACAGCTGGCACTGCCTGCTGGGCATGCTCTGCTGGGCCACCTCTGGCAGCTCCAGATCCTGTCTGCAGGCAGATTTAAATATTTACAGTGATTCTGTGATCCTGTGTCCAGTAAGGATTAAACATTTACACTGTTTGATTTTGTGATCCTGTTTGCAGGCAGATTTCAACATTCCCACTGTGATGGAGATCCTGTTTGCAGTCAGATTTGAATATTTACAGAGTGATTATGTGATCCTGTGTCCAGTAGGATTTCAACATCCACACAATGATTCTGTGATCCTGTGTCCAATAAGAGTTAACCATTTACACAGTGATTCTGTGCTCCTGTTTGCAGGCACAGTTCAACATCTACAGTGTGACTGAGATCCTGTTTGCAGGCAGATTTAACCATTTGCAGAGTGATTCTGCGATCCTGTTTGCAGGCAGATTTAAATATTTAGTGTGATTCTGTGATCCTGTTTACAGGCAGATGTCAACATTTACAGAGTAATCGAGATCCTCTGTCCAGTGAGATTTCAACATTTACAATGTGAATCTGTGATCCTGTTTGCAGTGAAATTTAAACATTCTCACTGTGATTCTGTGATCTTGCTTGCAGTCAGATTTAAATATTAACACTGTGATTGAGATCCTGTTTGCAGTCAGATTTCAGCATTTACAATTTGATTCTGTGATCCTGTGTCCAGTAAGAGTTAAACATTTACAATTTGAATCTGTGATCCTGTTTGCAGGCAGATTTAAACATTCACACAGTGATTCTGTGATCCTGTGTCCAGTAAGAACTAAACATTTACACTGTTCGATTTTGTGATCCTGTTTGCAGGCAGATTTCAACATTCCCACTGTGATGGAGATCCTGTTTGCAGGCAGATTTAAATATTCACACTGTGATTCTGTGATCCTGTGTCCAGTAAGAGTTAAACATTTACAATTTGAATCTGTGTTCCTGTTTGGAGTCAGATTTAAACATTCACAGTGATTCTGTGATCCTGTGTCCAGTAGGATTTAAATATTCACAGTGATTCTATGATCCTGTTTCTGGTAAGATTTAAATATTTACACAGTGATCCTGTGTCCAGTAAGAGTTAAACATTTATTTACAATTTGAATCTGTGATCCTGTTTGCAGTCAGATTTAAACATTCACACAGAGATTCTGTGATCCTGTGTCCAGTAGGATTTAAATATTCACACTGTGATTCTATGATCCTGTTTCTGGTAAGATTTAAATATTTACCCAGTGATCCTGTGTCCAGTGAGAGTTAAACTTTTGCAGTGATTCTGTGATCCTGTTTGCAGGCAGAGTTAAACATTTACAATTTGATTCTGTGATCCTGTTTGCAGTAAGATTTAAATATTCACACAGTGATTCTGTGATCCTGTTTGCAGTCAGATTTAAATATTCACACAGAGATTCTGTGATCCTGTGTCCAGTAGGATTTAAATATTCACACAGTGATTCTATGATCCTGTTTCTGGTAAGATTTAAATATTTACACAGTCATCCTGTTTGCAGCAAGAGTTAAACATTTGCAGAGATTCTGTGATCCTGTTTGCAGATTTAAACATTTACAAGCTGTAAGATGCCCAGTTCAGCAGGGGAAGCTCACCCTGCTCAGAAGGCTGCAGGTTTTATTTTGGGAGACGTTCTGAAGTCTTTCCAAACCAACACCTATTGAAGGGAGCTTTGTCTTTCCACAAGTGACTCTGATGCTCAAGCTGCAGTGAAAATGATGAAATACAGGCCCGGAGTGGGACATAAATAACAGCAAAAGTTGGGATTTGAGGCGTTTCAGTGACTCAGAGCTCTGGTTTTTACAAGAGTGATGGTGAGGAGCAGGATTTTCTGGGCAGCTGGGCTCATTCCCACCCTCAGATTTGGGGTGAATGTGACCCAGCTCCTGCCTATCCCTAAAAACCAGAGGGAATGGTTTTTCTGAAACAGGCATTAGAGGCTTTTGCCTGCTGTAAAGTGCAGTGAGTGCTCTGTGAGAGGCTGAGCATGGCCAGGTTTTTCACAGCTCAGTTCAGCAGTGCCTGGTGCCTGTCACTGTCCCCATTCCAGGCTCTGGGATTCTGAACACCCTGCTGCAGAATTCAGCCTGGAGTCAGGGGAAGCACCAAAGGTGACCAGTGTCAGGGGAAGCATCCCTCCCCCTGGGCTTGAGAGGAATGGGGGATTTGTCTTTCCAAACCAGCTGTGGGGCTGCTGGTGGATAAAACCAGCTCTGGGAGAGAAAAAAAACCATGGGAAGGATTCCACTGAGTGATGGATGGGAAAAGATATTTGCCTTTACAAATGAACTTTAGGTTTGCTGAGAAATGAAATTAGACATTGAAAGATGAAAGAAACCATGGGGAAGAAAAACCCCTAAATTCAGTAAGAATTAGAAATGAAAAGGGAGGGTTGTGCATTAGAGGGGAATCTCTGGGATCAGGTGTTCTGGGCAGTCTGAACCTCTCAGGTACCTCAGGAATGGGGAAAAACCCCTAAATTCAGTAAGAATTAAACATTAAAAGGGAGGGCTGTACATTAGAGGGGAATCTCTGGGATCAGGTGTTCTGGGCAGTCTGAACCTCTCGAGTACCTCAGAAATGGGGAAAAACCCCTAAATTCAGTAAGAATTAAACATTAAAAGGGAGGGTTGTACATTAGAGGGGGATCTCTGGGATCAGGTGTTCTGGGCAGTCTGAACCTCTCAGGTACCTCAGGAATGGGGAAAGAGAGAAGGGAAATGTGGCTGGAAATTGGGATAAAAGGAGGCTGTGATCTCCAAAAATGTGAGAGACCCCAGGGATGCCCCATGGCCTCTGCCTTGGTTGGAATAAAGCCAAAAAGGGACTCCTGTGTCTCCTTTTGGACACAAACCTCTGGTGTCTGTGGGTTCCTTTTCCTGGCAGGCTGGAAGGTGCATTTTGGCTGGGAAGGCTCAGGGAGCCTGCCCTGCCCTCAGTGCCCCTGCTCCTTCCCCAGGGCAGCCAGGGAGGGCTCCCAGCCCTGGAGCAGTGAGAGCCCCCAGGGCATCCAGGCTCAGCCTTCAGGAGCAGCTGAGGGCACTGAGGTGTCCAGCCTGGCAGGGGACACCCCTGGGGCTGCAGCTGTGCCCTGTGAGCAGGGCCAGGACCTGGGAATGGCCATGCCAGCACTGCCTGACCCCTGGTACGTGCAGGAGCCACGGGGTCACCCCCTGGAATCACTGATAACAAAGGATAAAGGAAATATTCTGGCCCAGCCCAGCTTCCAGGGGTGTCTGTAACACTGTGCTCCCAAAAAATCCATTTCAGGGCTCACTCCTGCCGTGTCATTACAGGTTTGTAGGAAGAGACAACAAGTACCTGTCACAGGAGGTGGAGTCTGGGTGGTGAGAAGGGTTTGAAGTGAAATAAACTGGAAATATGAGGAGGAGAAATGAGAGCCCGGAGGAGAGGAAGAGTGGCTGTGCTGTTTTTAACCCCCGAGGGGCTGCGTGCTGGGGGAGCAGCAGGGAAGCCAAGACCTCGAGGTGGGTGATGGAGGTGCTGTCAGACAGGTGTGCTGTGGTGGAGGCTGAACGTCTCCTGTGAGTCTGGAGAAGTCCTTGCACAGCTTTTCCAGGAGAGGATCTTGGTGCGTGTGCTGCCCATCTATAACAGCAAAGTGTCGCCTAGCTGATGCTTTTTAAATTAATTATAGATTTTATAGTTATGAGCAGCTCTTCAGGCCGGCTGTCTCCCAGACATGAACAGTTTATCTGCACTCAGAACACTTTGAAAGAGTTTCCTCCACACCTTCTCCAAAGACTTGGATGAGACTCGGGGCTGAAATAAATGTGCATGAGCAACGTGGGCCCTCTGCAGCCCCAGCTAATTGGGAGCATATTTCAGCATTGAATTACACCCGAATATCTCATCATTTCCCTCACTTGTCACTAAAGGTCATGCAGAGCTGTAAACAATCAATGGTTTTCATGTCTGAGAGGGGAAGCTGGAGCAGTTTTTCATGAGCTGTGAAGGTTAAACGAGGCTCTTGCCAAGATCTATTGAGCACCATCCAGGCTTTACATATTTTATGGAATGTTCAGTGCATGCTCATTACCACTGCTGTTAATGGTTTATGATGAATCAGAAGGGCTGGGGCTGGAAATCACAGCATGTGCCCCTTCTGCTGGGATCATCCCAGCAGGGCTCTGAGGGGAGGGGTCTCTGTGACAGGGGCTGTGCCAAACAGCCTGAGCAGGAAAAGGAGGCTTTTGGTGCAGAATATCCCAACCCTTGTTATCAAAAGTCATTGTTATCATTTCTGGCCCCTGTTCCTGGCCTGCCCTGGCTCCTCCCAGGGAACGAGGACAGGACAGCAGGGAATGGCCTCAGTGCCACCGTGGGAGGGCTCGATGGGACATGAGGGAGGATTTCCCCACAGAAAAGGTGTTCAAGCTTGGAACAGTGGTGGAGTCACCTGGCAGGGTCAGAACCTGCAGATGTGGCACCTGGGGACAGGGACAGCAGTGACCACGGGGCTGCTGAATGGTGGCTGATGATCCTAAAGGTTTGTTCCAACCTTAATAATTCCCAGTCTTAATAACCAAGAGGCTTTGCTTCTTGTTTTGGTCACTGCCATGCTGCTGGAGACACTCTGGGAATTGGGAAAGTTCTGGCATTTCCCTGTGAGCAGTCAAAGCAGGCACTGAACAGCCCAGAGTGGTCCCCAGAGTCACCTGAGGGGCTGGGTGGGGGCAAGGAAAGGAGATTTTAGAATCCCAGCATATCCTGGGCTGGAAGGGACCCACAGGATCAGCCAGTGCAGCCCTGGCCCTGCCCAGACACCCCAGAATCCCACCTGGGCACCCCTGGGAGAGCTGAGCAAGCTCTCCTGGAGCTGCGGTATTCCCTGGGCAGTGCCAGCACCCTCTGGGGATGGCCCTGTCCCCAAGGACCGGATCATTGCCACTCTTGCTGTCACAGGAGAAGTCCCTGCCCGCCCTGTGACAGTCACAGCTCCCACAGCTCGTGCCTGCCCCTCAGAGCAGGGCTTAGCTGTTGTCAGGAGTTAATCTGGAGCAGAGATGAGCAGGGATTAGCGCTAAAGCCGCCCCGGGGCTAATCCTGCCTGTGTCACTTTGCCTCTGCAGAGATAAGGGACCCGATCTGGGAACAGATCTGCTGGGGACCAGGCACTGAGTGTCCCCAGGAGCTGTGTGAGAGCTGCTGAGCACTGGAGATGGGCAGGTGTCGGAACTCAGGACATTCCTTTGGGAGTCCGGAGTTCCTGGGACCCTTGCCAGGGGGCTCGGAGACCCTGGCACACAGCCCAGAACACCAGTGGGTTCGATTATGAACCACGGAATAACTTGTCACCTTTATAGAAAGAGATAAAAACCACAATAGTGTAAATAGTGTAAGAATAAATAATTACAGAGTCTAAATGTAGGTTTTAGGATTTTTGGTATAGGGGTTTCTGGTGACAAGATGGAGGGATTTGGGCGTGTCTAGCCTTTCTTCTTCTTCTCTACCTCCATCTTGTCTGGTAATGTTGGCACTTTTAGATTGGTCTAAAGTAGAAACTCACTGTCTAATATAGATGATAGGTATTGGAAAATAACTGTAAATATTGTACACGTAGTTTGTAGTATATAAAGATAACACCGCCCTGGAGGAGGGGGGAGTGCCTCTGGCTGTCCTGCCAAACGGATCTCGGCTGGACAGGGAGAAAGAACTTTATAGATAAGATGCAATAAACAATCTTGAGACCGAAAAAATGAAGAGCCCTGACTTCTTCTTCAAGCACCGGGCTGGGAAAAGAAACTTTCGAACTTTAGTCGGGGTCACTCTGACCAGCTAGAAAGAGAGACCCCGGCAGGCAGGGAGGGAGGGAGGGAGGGATGGATGATTCTTGGGCAGGGAACTGGAGCCTTCTCAGCCCCTGTTCCTCGTGTCCCTCCCTCTGCTGGCCTCGTGTGGAGCAATCCTGGCTCTGGTGCCTTCCCAGGGTGACAGAGACTGTCTGCAGTGCTCAGCCATGCCTCAGGGCCACGGCCTGAGCAGGGTTTTAGTGACCCTGAACACCCCAAATGCCCTGGGGAGGTGTGCCCAGGGCCATGGACTGAGCAGGGTTTTAGTGACCCTGAACACCTCAAATCCCCTGGTGAGGTGTGCTCAGGGCCCTGGATTGAGCAGGGTTTAAAACTGACCCTGAACACCCCAAAATGCCCTGGGGAGGTGTGCTCAGGGCCCTGGACTGAGCAGGGTTTTAGTGACCCTGACCACCCCAAATCCCCTGGTGAGGTGTGCCCAGGGCCAGGGCCTGAGCAGGGTTTAAAAGTGACCCTGAACACCCCAAATGCCCTGGTGAGGTGTGCTCAGGGCCAGGGCCTGAGCAGGGTTTTAGTGACCCTGAACACCCCAAATGCCCTGGTGAGGTGTGCTCAGGGCAATGGCTTAAGCAGGGTTTAAAACTGACCCTGAACACCCCAAATCTCCCCTGGTGAGGTGTGCCCAGGGCCATGGCCTGAGCAAGGTTTAAGTGACCCTGAACACCCCAAATGCCCTGGGGAGGTGTGCTCAGGGCCATGGATTGAGCAGGGTTTAAAACTGACCTTTAACACCCCAAATCCCCTGGTGAGGTGTGCCCAGGGCCCTGGATTGAGCAGGGTTTAAAACTGACCTTTAACACCCCAAAATGTCCTGGTGAGGTGTGCTCAGGGCCATGGATTGAGCAGGGTTTAAAACTGACCTTTAACACCCCAAAATGCCCTGGTGAGGTGTGCTCAGGGCCTGAGCAGGGTTTAAAAGTGACCTTTAATACCCCAAATTCCCTGGTGAGGTGTGCTCAGGGCCATGGATTGAGCAGGGTTTAAGTGACCCTGACCACCCCAAATGCCCTGGGGAGGTGTGCTCAGGGCCTGAGCAGGGTTTAAGTGACCCTGACCACCCCAAATGCCCTGGTGAGGTGTGCTCAGGGCCATGGATTGAGCAGGGTTTAAGTGACCCTGACCACCCCAAATCCCCTGGTGAGGTGTGCCCAGGGCCTGAGCAGGGTTTAAGTGACCCTGACCACCCCAAATGCCAGGCTCAGCTCGGGCAGTGTCAGGGGTGGGTGCCAGGGACCTGCTGCCAGGGCCTGTCACCACCCATGTCCCCAAGGGATGGACAGAGGGGTCACAGAATCATTGTCTTTGGAAGATCCCTCTGGGCACATCGAGTCCAGCCACTCCCAACCCTGTCCCCAGGTGCCACATCCACAGAGCTCTAAACCCCTCCAGGGCTGGGGACTCCACCTGGGTGTCACCAAACCCCTGCAGTGGCAGTGGCTCCGGTTTGCCTCCCTGCATTATTCCCTCACTGGAGGTTGTGGAGCCCCAGTCTGCTCCCCTGATAATGATTCCAGGAATTATTCCTGCTGTGTGCTTGAAGGATTCTCTGAGGCTTCCTTGGGAAGCTGCTGCTCCTCAGGGACTCAGCTGCTTGATATTCACAGGGTTTGTTTTTCAGAAATATCCAATTTTCCAGCCATTCTTTAAAGAAAATGAAGATTTCTTCCCACTCCCGAGCGTGGAACACATTTCTCATGCAGCAAACCTGTTTTCTTTTGCACTGTGAAGCAGAGCAGCAAGGTTCCAGGGCTGGCTCCTTGTTCCCTGGAGGCACAGATGGGTTCCAGGGGAGCTGAGGGGGTTTGCACAGCCTGGAAACCCCATCCCAAAACCTGCCCAGCCTCCAGGGACCCCCTGGCAGGTGGGGATGTTCCTCGTGAGGGTTTGTGTGGGGGCTCCCTGAGGGGAAGGGTTAAAGCCAGGAGTTCTGGGGTGCTGTGCAGTGAAGTTCAGTGGGGATGGTGGTGCTCACCCAGAGCCTGGATTGATGATCCTGGAAACCTTTTCCCTGTAAATCCCTCAGGGCAGGGGAGGGGACACCATCAGCTGCTCTTGGGTTTTAATATTTGGAGCTGCACCAAGAAAATGGAGAGAAATCCTCCCCAAGAGTCTTTGTTTTTGTTTTGGTCACTGCCATGCTGCTGGAGGCACTCTGGGAATTGGGAATCAGGAAAATTCTGGCATTTCCCTGTGAGCAGTCAAAGCAGGCACTGAACAGCCCAGAGTGGTCCCCAGAGTCACCTGAGGGGCTGGGTGGGGGCAAGGAAAGGGGATTTTTGAATCCCAGCATATCCTGGGCTGGAAGGGACCCACAGGATCTCCCAGTGCAGCCCTGGCCCTGCCCAGACACCCCAGAATCCCACCTGGGCACCCCTGGGAGAGCTGAGCAAGCTCTCCTGGAGCTGTGGCAGCCTCGGGCTGTGCCCATTCCCTGGGCAGTGCCAGCACCCTCTGGGGATGAACCTTTCCCAAAATCCATCCAAACCCCTGGCTCAGCTCCAGCTGCTCCCTGGGGTCACTGGTGCCACGGCAGGGCTGGAGCTGCCCCTGCCCTCCCACCGTGCCCAGCTCAGCTGCTAATTAATGAGCAAAGGGCTGGGCATCCTCTGTGGGAGCTCCCAGGCCCGGGTGGTTTTCTCTGGGCACAGCCCTGCCCGGCTGGGGGCGGCTCTGGCTAATGAGGAGGGATTAATTAACTGGGGTTTCCTGCAGCCCCGTTGGGTTTGGCTGGCAGCTGTGCCCTGCAGGGTGCACACCCTGTCTGTTCTCTCCTCTGCAGGGGAGGGGGGTTCAACAGCTCTGTTTGAGGGGGATGCTCCGTGTGCTGGGCACGGGGAATCACCCACCCACAGCTGCTCTGGGGGGCAGGGTTTATGGAAGTGATTCCAGCACCCTCTGGGGATGAACCTTTCCCCAATTCCATCCCAAACCCCTTTCCTCAAATCCATCCCAAAGCCCTTTCTCTGAACCCACCCCAAAGCCCTTTCCCTGAACCCATCCTAAAGCCCTTTTCCCAAATCCACCCCAAACTCCTTTCCCCAAACCCACCCCAAACCCCTTTCCCCAAATCCACCCCAAAGCCCCTTCCCCAAACCCTCTTCCCCAAATCCACCCCAAAGCCCTTTCCCCAAATTGACCCCAAACCCCCTTTCCCCAAATTGACCCCAAAGCCCTTTCCTCAAATCCATCCCAAAGCCCTTTCCCCAAACCCACCCCAAAGCCCTTTCCCCAAATCCATCCCAAAGCCCTTTCCCCAAACCCACCACAAACCCCCTTCCCCAAATCCATTGCAAACCCCTTTCCTCAAATCCATCCCAAACCCCTTTCCCCAAACCCACCCCAAACCCCTTTCCCCAAATCCACCCCAAAGCCCCTTCCCCAAACCCACCCCAAACCCCCTTCCCCAAATCCATCCCAAACCCCTTTCCCCAAACCCACCCCAAAGCCCTTCCCCAAACCCCACCTCCCTGGGAAGGAGCCTGCCCAGAGCTGCTGGGGGAGGAGGCTGCTCCCCGAGGCTCCCCAAGCCCCCATCTGCCATCCCCGGTGACAACCCCCGCGTGTGACAGCGCGTGCAGGGGGAGGACGGCGCTGGCACCCCGGGCCCTGCCGTGTGTCACTTGCACAGCTGCCATTCCCATCTGGAAGCGCTGTCCTGGGCAGATGTGGGCGATCCGCGGGGTTTGGAGCAGGAGCTGTGAAATGTCAGAGCGTGGGAGGAGAGCTGGAGCTCTGCTGGGCACCCAGGAGGGCACGGTGCCACGGGGGAGCAGCAGATGGCACAGGGGCTGCTCTGCCCCACTGCTGGGTGCTGCTCACGGGGGTCCCAGGGGCTGCCTCTGCCCCACTGCTGGGTGCTGCTCACGGGGGTCCCAGGGGCTGCTCTGCCCCACTGCTGGGTGCTGCTCACGGGGGTGCCAGGGGCTGCCTCTGCCCCACTGCTGGGTGCTGCTCACGGGGGTCCCAGGGGCTGCTCTGCCCCACTGCTGGGTGCTCTCATGGGGGTCCCAGGGGCTGCCTGTGCCCCACTGCTGGGTGCTGCTCATGGGGGTCTCAGGGGCTGCCTGTGCCCCACTGCTGGGTGCTGCTCACGGGGGTCCCAGGGGCTGCCTCTGCCCCACTGCTGGGTGCTGCTCACGGGGGTCCCAGGGGCTGCTCTGCCCCACTGCTGGGTGCTGCTCATGGGGGTCCCAGGGGCTGCTCTGCCCCACTGCTGGGTGCTGCTCACGGGGGTCCCTGGGGCTGCCTGTGCCCCACTGCTGGGTGCTGCTCACGGGGGTCCCAGGGGCTGCTCTGCCCCACTGTGGGTGCTGCTCACGGGGGTCCCAGGGGCTGCCTGTGCCCCACTGCTGGGTGCTGCTCACGGGGGTCCCAGGGGCTGCCTGTGCCCCACTGCTGGGTGCTGCTCACGGGGGTGCCAGGGGCTGCTCTGCCCCACTGCTGGGTGCTGCTCACGGGGGTGCCAGGGGCTGCCTCTGCCCCACTGCTGGGTGCTGCTCACGGGGGTCCCAGCTGCTGCCTGTGCCCCACTGCTGGGTGCTGCTCACGGGGGTCCCAGGGGCTGCCTGTGCCCCACTGCTGGGTGCTGCTCATGGGGGTCCCAGGGGCTGCCTCTGCCCCACTGCTGGGTGCTGCTCACGGGGGTCCCAGGGGCTGCCCTGCCCCACTGCTGGGTGCTGCTCACGGGGGTCCCAGGGGCTGCCTGTGCCCCACTGCTGGGTGCTGCTCACGGGGGTCCCAGGGGCTGCCTCTGCCCCACTGCTGGGTGCTGCTCACGGGGGTCCCAGGGGCTGCCTCTGCCCCACTGCTGGGTGCTGCTCACGGGGGTGCCAGGGGCTGCTCTGCCCCACTGCTGGGTGCTGCTCACGGGGGTCCCAGGGGCTGCTCTGCCCCACTGTGGGTGCTGCTCATGGGGGTCCCAGGGGCTGCTCTGCCCCACTGTGGGTGCTGCTCACGGGGGTCTCAGCTGCTGCCTGTGCCCCACTGCTGGGTGCTGCTCACGGGGTCTCAGCTGCTGCCTCTGCCCCACTGCTGGGTGCTGCTCACGGGGGTCCCAGGGGCTGCCTCTGCCCCACTGCTGGGTGCTGCTCATGGGGGTCCCTGGGGCTGCCTGTGCCCCACTGCTGGGGGCTGCTCACGGGGGTCCCAGGGGCTGCTCTGCCCCACTGCTGGGTGCTGCTCACGGGGGTCCCAGGGGCTGCCTCTGCCCCACTGCTGGGTGCTGCTCACGGGGGTCTCAGCTGCTGCCTGTGCCCCACTGCTGGGTGCTGCTCACGGGGGTCCCAGGGGCTGCTCTGCCCCACTGCTGGGTGCTGCCCATGGGGGTCCCAGGGGCTGCTCTGCCCCACTGCTGGGTGCTGCTCATGGGGGTCCCAGGGGCTGCTCTGCCCCACTGCTGGGTGCTGCTCACGGGGGTCCCTGGGGCTGCCTGTGCCCCACTGCTGGGTGCTGCCCATGGGGGTCCCAGGGGCTGCCTGTGCCCCACTGCTGGGTGCTGCTCACCGGGGGTCTCAGCTGCTGCCTGTGCCCCACTGCTGGGTGCTGCTCATGGGGGTCCCAGGGGCTGCCTGTGCCCCACTGCTGGGTGCTGCTCACGGGGGTGCCAGGGGCTGCTCTGTCCCACTGCTGGGTGCTGCTCATGGGGGTCCCAGGGGCTGCTCTGCCCCACTGCTGGGTGCTGCTTACGGGGGGTCTCAGCTGCTGCCTGTGCCCCACTGCTGGGTGCTGCTCACGGGGGTCTCAGGGGCTGCTCTGCCCCACTGCTGGGTGCTGCTCATGGGGGTCCCAGGGGCTGCTCTGCCCCACTGCTGGGTGCTGCTCACGGGGGTCTCAGGGGCTGCCTCTGCCCCACTGCTGGGTGCTGCTCATGGGGGTCCCAGGGGCTGCCTGTGCCCCACTGCTGGGTGCTGCTCACGGGGGTCTCAGGGGCTGCCTGTGCCCCACTGCTGGGTGCTGCTCACGGGGGTCCCAGGGGCTGCCTCTGCCCCACTGCTGGGTGCTGCTCACAGGGGTCCCAGGGGCTGATCTGCCCCACTGCTGGGTGCTGCTCACGGGGGTGCCAGGGGCTGCTCTGCCCCACTGCTGGGTGCTGCTCACGGGGGTCCCAGGGGCTGCCTCTGCCCCACTGCTGGGTGCTGCTCACGGGGGTCCCAGGGGCTGCCTGTGCCCCACTGCTGGGTGCTGCTCACGGGGGTCCCAAGGGCTGCTCTGTCCCACTGCTGGGTGCTGCTCATGGGGGTCCCAGGGGCTGCCTGTGCCCCACTGCTGGGTGCTGCTCACGGGGGTCCCAGGGGCTGCCTGTGCCCCACTGCTGGGTGCTGCTCACGGGGGTCCCAGGGGCTGCTCTGCCCCACTGCTGGGTGCTGCTCACGGGGGTCCCAGGGGCTGCTCTGCCCCACTGCTGGGTGCTGCTCATGGGGGTCCCAGGGGCTGCTCTGCCCCACTGCTGGGTGCTGCTCACGGGGGTCTCAGCTGCTGCCTGTGCCCCACTGCTGGGTGCTGCTCACGGGGGTCCCAGCTGCTGCCTGTGCCCCACTGCTGGGTGCTGCTCATGGGGGTCTCAGGGGCTGCCTCTGCCCCACTGCTGGGTGCTGCTCACAGGGGTCCCAGGGGCTGCTCTGCCCCACTGCTGGGTGCTGCTCACGGGGGTCCCTGGGGCTGCCTCTGCCCCACTGCTGGGTGCTGCTCACGGGGGTCCCTGGGGCTGCCTCTGCCCCACTGCTGGGTGCTGCTCACGGGGGTCCCAGGGGCTGCCTGTGCCCCACTGCTGGGTGCTGCTCACGGGGGTCCCAGGGGCTGCTCTGCCCCACTGCTGGGTGCTGCTCACGGGGGTCCCACGACGAGGGAAGAGACGAGGACCTGACCTGACTCCGTGTTTCGGAAGGCAGATTTGTTATTTTAGGATATATGTTATAGTAAAACTATACTAAAGGAATAGAAGAAAGGATTTCATCAGAAGGCTTGCAAGCAAAGGAAAAAGAATAGAATCAGTAACAAAAGCTGGTAACTCTCAGAGTCCGAGCCAGCTGACTGGGATTGGCCATTAATTAGAAATACCCACGTGGACCAATCACAGAATCACAGAATTTCTAGGTTGGAAGAGACCTTTAAGATCATCGAGTCCAACCCACGCTCCAACACCTCAAGTAGAACACAGCACCAAGTGCCACATCCAGTCTTTTTTTAACCACATCGAGGGATGGTGACTCCACCACCTCCCCTGGCTGATGATTCCAGTATCTGACCACTCTTTCTGTGAAAAGCTTCCTCCTGAATTCCAGCCTGTATCTCCCTTGGCACAGCTTGAGACTGTGTCCTCTTGTTCTGTCTGTTGTTGTCTGGAGAAAGAGACCGACCCCCAGCTCAGCACCACCACCCTTCAGGAAGGTGAAGAGAGTGATAAGGTCACCTCTGGGTCTCCTTTTCTCCAGGCTGAACAACCCCAGCTCCCTCAGTTGTTCTTCACACGGCTGGTGTGCCCAGCCCCAATGCCCCTGGTGCATCCCACGGCCGCAGAGAATCCTTGGTTACAGTTTGTTCCTGAGGCCTCTCAGCTCCTCAGGAGGGAAATCCTAAGGAAGGGATTTTCCAGAAAACATCCTAACTGCACCCTGCACCTCCTGCCAGGCCTGACGGGGCTGCAGGTGGCCCCAGGCAGCCCTGGGCCAGCCCTGGCCCCAGCGAGGGCTGCAGCTCCAGGGCTGCTCAGGGAGGAGCTCTGGGCTCCTGAACCCCCTGCCTCAGGGCTCTGGGGTGCTCACCTGGCCCACTTTGGGCTTGGTGCTGCTGAAATGGTTTTTGAGGTGTCAAAGAGTTTTTTTTGGTGTTTTTTTTTTTTGTTTTTTTTTTTTTTTGTGACTGAAGAAGTTGGGATTTTGGCTTTGGTTTTTAAGGCTGTTTATTTTTTTTAATTTAATTTTTTTTTGACTTTGTTGAGGTTTGTTTGGTAGGTCGGTTTGTGGCACACTGACTGCTTTTGGGGAGGTGTCAGTTGTTTATGCTGGCCCTTCTGTCACCCAGCTCACCCCTGCCTGCCTGGCAAGGGCTGCAGGAAACTCCTCTCTACCCTTGGGCTGTCCCCAGGGTGTGCCTGGCCAGGCCAGGCCAGGGATCACAGCTCTGGAGGATGCAAAAATGGGTCCTCAACCCCCAGCCTGTGCCCCAAGAGGGGTTTCTGGTTGAAAAACACAATTCAGACCTATTTCTTGTCCAGTTCATTCTTCCAACCTAGAGCCTGGTGCAGTTTGCTGAGCAGGGGGGGTATTTCAGGACATATTTTATTAGGGTTTAACTAAGATGGATTATATATTTTTTTTAATTTTTATTTTTATTTTTATCTTATTATTATTTTGTAATGAATAATATAATATAATATAATATAATATAATATAATATAATATAATATAATATAATATTATATTATATTATATTATATTATATTATATTATATTATATTATATTATATTATATTATATTATATTATATTATATTATATTCCTGTATTAGGATTTAATGAAGATGGAATTGCATGGTTTGGGTGGGAAGGACCTTAAAGCTGACCCCATTGCACCCCTGCCAGGGTCAGGGACACCTCCCACCATCCCAGGCTGCTCCCAGCCCCACCCAGCCTGCCCTTGGGCACTGCCAGGGATGAGGAATCCACAATTCTCTGGGCACCAAGGCTGGGGGGAGGTTTTTGGAGCAGCAGGGTCTGACCAGCTCCAGTGGAATTTAGCAGGAATAAATAATTGCATTTGGCCCCTGCTGAGTGTTGCACTTCACCCCCTGTTTCTGCAGACCTGCTCTGAGGAATTAAAATAATCACATTCTGGTTTACAATATTTTTTATGTATTATTGATGGCCCCTTATAAAATGGAACTGCATCCCATTGCCCTCCACACAATTGAAAGGTTCCAGTCTATTAAGGTTTTCTTGCTGGAGGGGACAGAGCTGCACAATCCATCCCAAAGGCACCAGAACTTGCTGAAAATGGGGGAAATTCAGCTTTCAGTAATGGGTTCAATTGTTACAACTTGTTCATGGTAGTGCTGTGCTGGCACCACGATGGAATTTCTGAATTTGTGGCTGCAGTGGTGCCTCCTGCGCTTCTCCCCGTGCCCACAGACCCCAAGAGCAAGAGGAACCTTTTCATCTCAGCTTCCTAACGCTCCTGGGTCAGAGCGAGGAGGAGCTGTCCCTCCCCCAGGCCCTGGTCAGCAGCCCCGGGGTGGGCAGGACCCTGGAACCCATCCCTGCAGCTCCCTGAGCCCTCCCAGCCAGACACAGACCCTCCCTCCCGAGCCAGAATTGCTGAAGGTTCCCTGTGTTTTGGGGAATTCCCTGAGTTTTGGGGGTTCTCTGCATTTTGGGTGTTCCCTGAGTTTTGGGGGTTTCCCTGTGTTTTGGGTATTCCCTGTGTTTTGGGTGTTCCCTGAGTTTTGGGGGTTCTCTGCATTTTGGGGGGATTCCCTGTGTTTTGGGTGTTCCCTGAGTTTTGGGGGTTCTCTGCATTTTGGGGGGTTCCCTGTGTTTTGGGTATTCCCTGAGTTTTGGGGGTTCTCTGCATTTTGGGGGGTTCCCTGTGTTTTGGGTGTTCCCTGCATTTTGGGGGTTCTCTGCATTTTGGGGGGTTCCCTGTGTTTTGGGTGTTCCCTGAGTTTTGGGGGTTCTCTGCATTTTGGGGAGTTTCCCTGTGTTTTGGGTATTCCCTGAGTTTTGGGGGTTCTCTGCATTTTGGGGGGTTCCCTGTGTTTTGGGGAATTCCCTGAGTTTTGGGGGTTCTCTGCATTTTGGGGGGTTCCCTGTGTTTTGGGTATTCCCTGCATTTTGGGGGTTCTCTGCATTTTGGGGGTTCCCTGTGTTTTGGGTGTTCCCTGCATTTTGGGAGTTCTCTGCATTTTGGGTGTTCCCTGTGTTTTGGGTGTTCCCTGCATTTTGGGAGTTCTCTGCATTTTTGGGGGTTCCCTGTGTTTTGGGTGTTCCCTGCATTTTGGGGGTTCTCTGCATTTTGGGGGTTCCCTGTGTTTTGGGGGTTCTCTGCATTTTGGGGAGTTTCCCTGTGTTTTGGGGGTTCCCTGAGTTTTGGGGGTTCTCTGCATTTTTGGGGGTTCCCTGTGTTTTGGGTGTTCCCTGTGTTTTGGGGATTCCCTGAGTTTTGGGGGTTCTCTGCATTTTGGGGGTTCCCTGTGTTTTGGGGGTTCTCTGCATTTTGGGGGGATTCCCTGTGTTTTGGGTGTTCCCTGTGTTTTGGGGATTCCCTGAGTTTTGGGGGTTCTCTGCATTTTGGGGGTTCCCTGTGTTTTGGGGGTTCCCTGAGTTTTCTGGGTTCTCTGCATTTTGGGGGGTTTCCCTGTGTTTTGGGTATTCCCTGAGTTTTGGGGGTTCTCTGCATTTTTGGGGGTTCCCTGTGTTTTGGGTGTTCCCTGAGTTTTGGGAGTTCTCTGCATTTTGGGGAGTTTCCCTGTATTTTGGGGATTCCCTGCATTTTGGGGGGTTCCCTGTGTTTTGGGTATTCCCTGTGTTTTGGGTATTCCCTGCATTTTGGGGGTTCTCTGCATTTTGGGGGGATTCCCTGCATTTTAGGGGATTCCCTGCGTTCTGGTAGGTTCCCTGCATTTTGGAGGCTCTCTGCATTTTGGGGAGATCCTCTGTGTTTTGGGGGTTCCCTGCAGTTTGGGTGTTCCTTGCATTTTGGGGGGTTCCCTGCATTTTGGGGGTTTCCCTGTGTTTTGGGGATTTCCTGCATTTTGGGGAATTCCATGCGTTTTGGGGGGTTTTCCATCCCAGCCAGACACAGAACCCCACCCCTTTGGAACCAGAACTGCTGTGGGTTCCTTGTGTTTTGGGGGGATTCCCTGTGTTTTGGGTGTTCCCTGTGTTTTGGGCGTTCTCTGCATTTTGGGGAGTTTCCCTGCATTTTGGAGATTCCCTGCATTTTGGGGGGTTCCCTGTGTTTTGGGAAATTCCCTGTGTTTTGGGGAATTCCCTGTGTTTTAGGGGTTCCCTGTGTTTTGGGGAATTCCCTGTGTTTTGAGGGGTTCCCTACATTTTGGGTGTTCCCTTCATTTTGGAGATTCCCTGTGTTTTGGGGGTTCCATGTGTTTTGGGGAATTCCCTGTGTTTTGGGGGTTCCCTGTGTTTTGGAGATTCCCTGCATTTTAGGGGATTCCCAGCGTTCTGGTGGGTTCCCTGCATTTTGGGGGTTTCCCTGTGTTTTGGGGATTCCCTGTGTTTTGGGGTTTCCCTGCATTTTGGGGTTTCCCCATGTTTTGGGGGATTCCCTGTGTTTTGGGGGGTTCCCTGCATTTTGGGGGATTCTCTGTGCTTTGGGGTTTTCCAGGCAGTGCTGCTCTGGGGCAGGAGGGCTGCAGGCTGCAGGACCAGCTTCTCCTGGCTGTTTCTCCACTCTCCCTGCAGGAACAGGACTCTCCCTGCCCCTCCTGTGCCCCGGAGTGCCCCGGGTGTGCCCCTGCCCTCCCAGGGGAGCTGCTGGGCTGGGATGGCCTGGACCTGGGCAGGGACTGAGGGTCTGCACACAGGTGAGGAGCCCGTGGGGAAAAGCCTGCCCTGGAATGGGGAAAAGCCTGTCCTGGGATGGGGAAAAGCCTGCCCTGGGATGGGGAAAAGCCTGCCCTGGGATGGGGAAAAGCCTGCTCTGGGATGGGGAAAAGCCTGCCCTGGAATGGGGAAAAGCCTGCTCTGGGATGGGGAAAGCCTGCTCTGGGATGGATGGGGAAAAGCCTGCCCTGGGATGGGGAAAAGCCTGCCCTGGGATGGGGAAAGCCTGTCCTGGGATGGATGGGGAAAAGCCTGCCTTGGGGTGGGGAAAAGCCTTCCCTGGGATGGGGAAAGCCTGCCCTAGGTTGGATGGGGAAAGCCTGCTCTGGGATGGGGAAAAGCCTGCTCTGGGATGGATGGGGAAAAGCCTGCTCTGGGATGGGGAAAAGCCTGCTCTGGGATGGATGGGGAAAAGCCTGTCCTGGGATGGGGAAAGCCTGCTCTGGGATGGGGAAAAGCCTGCTCTGGGATGGGGAAAAGCCTGTCCTGGGATGGGGAAAAGCCTGCTCTGGGATGGATGGGGAAAGCCTGCTCTGGGATGGGGAAAAGCCTTCCCTGGGATGGATGGGGAAAAGCCTGCTCTGGGATGGGGAAAAGCCTGCTCTGGGATGGATGGGGAAAAGCCTGCTCTGGGATGGGGAAAAGCCTGCTCTGGGATAGGGAAAGCCTGCTCTGGGATGGATGGGGAAAAGCCTGCTCTGGGATGGGGAAAAGCCTGCTCTGGGATGGGGAAAAGCCTGCTCTGGGATGGGGAAAAGCCTGCTCTGGGATGGGGAAAAGCCTGCCCTGGGATGGATGGGGAAAGCCTGCTCTGGGATGGGGAAAAGCCTGTCCTGGGATGGGGAAAAGCCTGTCCTGGGATGGGGAAAGCCTGCTCTGGGATGGGGAAAAGCCTGCTCTGGGATGGATGGGGAAAAGCCTGCCCTGGGATGGATGGGGAAAGCCTGCTCTGGGATGGGGAAAAGCCTGTCCTGGGATGGGGAAAAGCCTGTCCTGGGATGGGGAAAGCCTGCTCTGGGATGGGGAAAAGCCTGCTCTGGGATGGGGAAAAGCCTGCCCTGGGATGGATGGGGAAAGCCTGCTCTGGGATGGGGAAAAGCCTGTCCTGGGATGGGGAAAGCCTGCTCTGGGATGGGGAAAGCCTGTCCTGGGATGGGGAAAGCCTGCTCTGGGATGGGGAAAGCCTGCCCTGGGATGGGGAAAAGCCTGTCCTGGGATGGGAAAAGCCTGCTCTGGGATGGGGAAAAGCCTGTCCTGGGATGGGGAAAAGCCTGTCCTGGGATGGGGAAAAGCCTGCCCTGGGATGGGGAAAGCCTGTCCTGGGATGGGGAAAAGCCTGCTCTGGGATGGGGAAAAGCCTGCTCTGGGATGGATGGGGAAAAGCCTGCTCTGGGATGGATGGGGAAAAGCCTGCTCTGGGATGGGGAAAAGCCTGCCCTGGGATGGGGAAAAGCCTGCTCTGGGATGGGGAAAAGCCTGCCCTGGGATGGGGAAAAGCCTGCTCTGGGATGGAATCCCAGACCCCAGGTGGTTTGAGGGAAGGGACCCCTGAAAGTCCATCCCATGGCAGGGACACCCCCCACTGTCCCCCTGTCCAGCCTGGTCTGGGACACTGCCAGGGATCCAGGGGTCCCCACAGCTGCTCTGGGAATCCCAGCCCCTCCCAACCAACATTCCCCCCCGGTATCCCATCCCACCCTATGGATGGGAAAAGGGCTGTTGGATGGAGAAGCAAGACTTGAACCCAGCCCTGGTGCCAATGCAGCTCCTTCCTCATTCCCAAAATTTCTCCTGCTTAAAAACCCCCTAACTGAAAATCAACCCTCTTTGGTTTGAGCTAAGTGGGAATGTCCCAGCTAAAATGAAAAAAAAGGAAATTAAATCGAGTAAATGATGTTAAAAGAGGGATTTTCTCTTCCCAAATCACTGGGAAGCCACTGCAGAACTTCAATTTCTCGAGCAGAGAATGGGTTAATGTTAGAACGACGCCGCTCCACTGCACAACAGGACCAGAAAAACGTTTATTTGTATCAGTATAAAAAAGAAAGGACACGGGGAAGGGCAGCTCCCGAGCAGGCTGCACACAGTGAGGTGGGGGATGTGCTGTGGGTCAGCACTGCCCCAATCCTTCCTCATCCTGTGCCTGTCACGGGCCCTTGATGGCTGAATGAGTCAGGAAACCTAAACTGGGGATAAAATAACCACTGACCTCTGGCAAATATCTGGTATTCCTCCTGATGGAACATCTTTAAAGCTGTCAGACAGCTGGGAAAAGCTGTTGTTGCACGGATGGAGCAGATTTTAGGGCCATATTTCAGATTCCATTCTCTCCTTCTGGCTTTGTGAACTCCATTGTCTCTTTTCTGTGTGTTATAAAATCCTGATGAGCTCAGCCCCCACCGTTTGTGCTACTCCCAAACATTTCTCCTTCTCCTGCTTGTTCCTCATCCAGGACTGGAGTTATCGTGCTTAAGTGAAGATTTAGGTGTGAAATGGAAGGGGGATTTTCACATCTTTAATAAATAAAATCATTTCTCAGCTAAGAGCTCGCCAGGCATTGATTTACAGTGATTTCTCTTCACTCTCTGTTTTTTATCCTCTTTTCCAAGCAAACAAAGCAACAGAGAGCTCCAGAGTGAAAATGCCGTGAGGAATCACAAATCAAGACTACTCACTTGAACTCAGCCTAAAGTGAAGCTTCAAAAGACCTGGAGGAGAGTGTGGATTACAAAGGAATCCCAGCAGGTCTGGGCATTCAAAGGAGAAGTTTTCCCCTGCTGGTGCCTGACATCCAGTGTGCAGTGCTGGAGGAGAGCCTGGAAGTTTTCCAGGTAAATCATTCCCAAGGTGGTGCAGGGCTGGGTTTGGTCCTGGCCTCCAAGAGGAGCCAGTTTGCCTTGATGAGTTTTCCTCCTGCAAGTAAATATCAGAGGGTTCTGATTTATCCTGCAATGGCTGGGCTGGGAGGGATCCTAAAGCTGATCCCTGTCCCAAGGGCAGGGACACCTTCCCCTGTCCCAGGTGCTCCAGCCTGGCCTTGGGCACTGCCAGGGATCCAGGGGCCACCACAGCTGCTCTGGGAATTCCATCCCAGTCCTTCCCCACCCTCCCAGGGAGCAATTCCTTCCCAAAATCCAATTTAAAGCTTTTCTCTGTCAGTTTAAAGCCTTCCCCCCTTGTCCCCTCCTGACACCTTCCACCAGACCAGGCTTTCCCAAACCCACCTGAACTGGCCTTGATTTATGGCACTGCCAAATGGATTCTGAAACAAAACCCCCAAGATGAGTTTGGGCTGTTGCTCACACACAGGCTCCTTCTAAAGCTCTAAATATGAAGATGTACTTTAAATGCATGCAGATTTAAATCTGTGCTTTCCATCTCTTCAGGAGCAGTTTAGGAGTTTGGGGATGAATTCCATTTGCAGCCAGAGCCTTGGCTTTCCCCCCAGAGCACCTGAGTCACCAGCAAGCAAAGGCTGACAGCAACCAGGGAGCTGCTTTGTTCTGCCCTAGAACCATAAAGTTATGGGAAGAAAACAAAAAGCAAACCAGGAAAGCAGCTGGGAACAAAATGCTGCTGCAAAGGAGGTGAAATCCAGCAAAGAACTTCAACTTGTGGGTTTAATATTTAAGGGTTGTTTAATATATAGGGTGGCATTGGATTTGAGAGTGTCCTGTCCCTGTGGGAGGGGGACTGGGGGTGGGGTCCCCATCCTGGTGGAGCCTGGCTTGGCCAGAAATCTGCTGGGAATCCTGCATAGAACCATGGAATCCTGGATGGTTCGAGTGGGAAGGACCCCAAATCCCACCAGTGCCACCCCTGCCATGGCAGGGACACCTTCCCCTGCCCCAGGTGCTCCCAGCCCCAGTGTCCAGCCTGGCCTGGGGCACTGCCAGGGATCCAGGGGCAGCCCCAGCTGCTCTGGGCACCTGTGCCAGGGCCTGCCCACCCTGCCAGGGAACAATTCCCAATTCCCAATATCCCACCCAGCCCTGCCCTCTGGCACTGGGAGCCATTCCCTGGGTCCTGTCCCTCCATCCTTGTCCCCAGTCCCTCTCCAGCTCTCCTGGAGCCCTCCAGGCCCTGCCAGGGCTCTGAGCTCTCCCTGGAGCTGCTCCTGCCCAGGTGAGCCCCCCCAGGTGTCCCAGGCTGGCTCCAGGGCAGGCTCCCATCCCTCTGGGCATCCCTGTGCCTCTGGCACTGCAGTGCTTCCCAAGCTCCGAGTTCCTGGAATCCTGAGGCTCTCCAGGGGCTCAGAGCAGTGAGCTCCCCCTCTGATTCCAATGGTTTCCATCAGGAGCAAACCTTTCTGCAGGAGTGGAGCAGCAGCAGGTGATGGATGGAGCCTCTCCTGCTCAAACTTCATCTCCCAGGATGTGTGGCTGCAGAGAATTCCAGGCACTTCCACATCAAGGTAGGGGAAAAATAATAAAATCTAAAAAAAGTAAAAAAATACCCACCCCAATCTCCTTTCTAACCCAGCCCTGAGTAACCAGGGAACACTAAAGCTAAAATGACTTTTTGCCAATAATTGTCTTTGGGTTCTTTAGAGCAATATCATCGAAGCTCTGTAGACTTAACACCACTGGTTATGGGATTTGGGGCTCAGCTAAATGCAAAACTTAATTCTGTGTTCAGTTGTTTAAAATTTAAAATCCAAACTTGAGTGTGTCATAAAAAATCAGGCTGCTTCTCCTGCTTATTAGGGGAGGAAAAACTCAGCCTAATTCCATGGAATTCACAGGCACTGAGCCCACACTGGCGTTTATTAGAGGGAAAATGTTCCTTTAATACAGAAAGCAGGAAGGGGCTGGAGCACCAAGCAAATTATGCAGATTCAATTGTGTAACAAAAGGGACTGAATTCACATTGAAAATTTGCAGTTTGTCCCTTCCAGGCTCTGCCTGTGAAGGTTACTGGGGCTCGTGCAGTGCCAGGGAATGTCAGAGGCACTTCCCTTCCCTCTGCTGGGCAGAAATCTGGGAATTCTGCACAGAACCTTGGATGGGTTTGGGTGGGAGGGACCCCAAATCCCCCCCAGTGCCACCCCAGCCATGGCAGGGACACCTTCCCCTGTCCCAGGTGCTCCCAGCCCCAGGGTCCAGCCTGGCCTTGGGCACTGCCAGGGATCCAGGGGCAGCCCCAGCTGCTCTGGGAATTCCATCCCAGCCCTGCCCACCCTGCCAGGGAACAATTCCCAATTCCCAAGATCCCATCCAAATCTCCCCACTGTCAGTTTAAAGCCATTCCCTGGGTCCTGTCCCTCCATCCTTGTCCCCAGTCCCTCTCCAGCTCTCCTGGAGCCCCCTGAGGCCCTGGAAGCCTCAAACAGAGGCGTTTTTGTGGTCTGGAATAATAAATCCCAAAATTAATAGAAGTTCCCTTAAAAAAATTACTGAACCTTGAAAATTCTCTCTCTACATTTAATGCCTTGAAATAGCACTGAAACTTTTTTGAGAAACTCCCAGAGATTTCCATGAAAATATTCATAAAGGATTGAAGGAAGCATTTTTAAAGTGCCCATAATTCCAGGAACAGGCCAGTAATAAGAACATCCTCCTGACAGCATCGTGCAGGAGAAAAACATGACTTATATTTATCATCTTATTGTGTTTCAAACAAGGCATTAAAACAGCTCAGAACTGAAAATAAAGTCTAACAAAGGCATGAGAGTAAACTCCACTCACCTAAGGAAAGCCCCATTAAAAATGCACTTTCTAAACTTCAAACCATGGACGGAACACTCCCGTTTTTGTACCACTCCATAAAACCAAGGCTGGAATATTTCACTCCTGGAGAAAGCCTCCCTGAAATCCTAATGAAGTGCTCATAAAAGATTCATGGCAAATGTGCAGAGGAGTGAAAAGGGCAGGGATTGCAGATTGCACTGGAAATGTCTCTTCTTTGGGAGAAGGAAGATCCCCTTTGGCTGCTCAGGACTGTCTGGTGTCTCTGAGTCACAGACAGCCCTGGCCCCTGCCATAATGCTCTATATTGCACGGGGCTGGGACAGGGCAGGGTGTCCCTGACCTGGGCTCTGGGGGGCTGGAGGCCTTCCCCCCCACCCACTGCAGGGTTTGTCTCAGGGTCTCTGCTGCTCACAGTGACCCCAGATGTGTCACAAAGTCTCTTTTCCCAGCCTGGTGCTCAAAGAAGGAGTCAGAGCTCTTCAGTTCTCACTCTCAAGGTTGTTATTGTTCCTTATCTATAAAATTCTTTCTCCTGTCCAGCCCAGGTCCCCTCAGCAGGACAGTCAGAGGCACTCTGCCTGCCCTGGGGCAGTGTTATCTTTCTATACTAAAAACTACCTGTACAATGTTTACCATAACTTCCCAATACCTATCACCTGTGTCAGACAGTGAGCTTCTACCCTAAACCAACCCAAAAGTGCCACCATCACAGCAGAAGGTGGAGGCCAAGAAGAAGAAGGAGAAAGGCTGGTCACACCCAGATTCCTCCATCTTGCCCCCTGAACCCCCTTCTAAAAACCCCCAAAATCTATTTTTCACCCCGTGACAAACTAATTATTATTCTATTTATACTTTCGTGGCATGCAGCTCTTCATATAAGGCTGGTAACTTTTTCCACGGGTCACAATCAAAGGCCCAGGGGTCTTGGGCTCTGTGCCAGGGTCCCTGAGCCCCCTGGCAGGGGTCCTGCAGTCCAGGACAGCCAGAGGGATGTCCTGAATTCCGACAGGTTTGCTGCTGCCGTGGCATTCAGCCCAAGGGGTGGTGTTGGTGCTGGGGTCCCAGAGCCAGCCCAGCCCAGCTCAGCCCCCCCTTCTCCCTTCATGGAAAACCAGGAAAGGACACTGGGAAGCTTCCCCCAGCTCAGTTTCACTCTGCTGCTCTGCTCTGCTCTGTGCAGCTCGGTTCCAGTGGCACTGAGTGTCACCCTGATTTTTTAAGTTTTTCTGAGCCTTCATGTAAATGATGTTGACATTCTTGTAATGAACTTTCTCACACACTTTCTGTAAATAACTCATTGGTTTGCATTCTCCTATGGAGGAGGAGAAATTTGATGGGCTGTTGGTTTGTCCAGTGTCACCGGAGAGGTGGCACTGTCACCCTCCAGTCCAGGGTCACTTCTGGAAATCTATAAATGTTGGAGTCAGATAAACAAAGGTCCCTTTTTTGCCTTAGAAAGAGCAGCAAGTCTGTGTCGTGTTGTTTCGTGTCCTACAGTGACAACTGAGAGGAGGATTTGGGATTTTCTCATGGAGTTAAACGGGCACAGTGGGAAAAGCCCTGGATCCAGCTCCTCCTCTCAGCCTCTCCACAGAGGCCAGAGAATTATTTCCTTTTTTCCCAGGTTTGTTCCTCTCTCCCTCAGCCCATGGGAATCCCAGAGCCTGTGCTAACCCACTGAATTATTGCACTGGCCTTGCCATAATTTGTTCTGTGGGAAGAGTGGTGGTGAATTCCCTGGCTGCAGTTCCTGCCTTTGCTGCATGTGGAAGTGGGGTGTTTTCTGGGTCCCCAGGACCAAGGAGGAGTTGAGAATCTGACTCCATGTTCTTAGAAGGCTAATTTATTATATATTATATTATATTATATTATATTATATTATATTATATTATATTATATTATATTATATTATATTATATTATATTATATTATATTATATTATATTATATTATATTATATTACATTATGATGTTATGTTATGTTATGTTATGTTATGTTATGTTATGTTATGTTATGTTATGTTATGTTATATTATGTTATATTACATTATATTATATTACATTATATTATATTACATTATATTGTATTACATTACATTACATTACATTATATTATATTACATTTATATGCTGTACTAAAACTATACTAAAGAATAGAGAAAGGATACTTACAAAAGGTTTAACAAGATACTAATGAAAAACTGACTCTGCAGAGCCTTGACACAGCTGGCTGTGATTGGTCATTAAATTAAAACGATTCACACAAAACCAATCAAGCAATGACCAGTTGGTAACAATTTCCAAACCACATTCCAAAGCAGCAAACACAGGAGAAGCAAATCAGAGAATTATTGTTTTCCTTTTTCTCTGAGGCTTCTCAGCTTCCCAGGAGAAGAAATCCTGGGGAAGGGATTTTTCCAGAAAACATGATGGTGACATGGAAGCTCTTCTGGATTTCTGCTGGCAGCAGCTGAGCAGGTCTGTGCTGGGCACACAAGGGATAGTGAGATGTTTTAACCTTGGAACTGATCCCAAAGCTGAGCCTAAGGCACCTGCACCAATCCCTGCCTGCAGTCTGAAATGTCCCTAGGAGGAGCAGTGTTAATCCTAACACTTTCTCCTTGTAAATTTAAATATTCATCCTTGTCTCCTTCAAATTCCCCTGGGATTGCTGGGTGTGGAGCTGCCCTGATTCTGGAGGTCTTTGGGATTTTATTGGTTCCTGTTTCCAGCAGTTTTTCCCATGTAAATGTTGGATTTACAGGCTCCTGTCAGACTCAGCGTAAAGGGAATCATAATCACGGGCTAACATTTTTCTGCTTTACAGCTTCAAGTAAATCTTTATTAGAGGTTGCAAGGAGTGAAATAACCTTTGGCATGGGGCACTTAGGAGGTGATGGAAAACCCTCCTGGAGCTCCCTGGGGAGGGATCCAGGAGAGGCTCAGCCAGGCTCCTCTCCATCCCCAAACGCTCCCCCTGCACACCAAGCTCATCCATCACTTCATTTAAATCCCTTCCTCTCTTTATGGACTCGCTGCTGCTTCATCCTGCTTCATCCAGAAAAAAAAAAGTTGGAGGAAAAAGAAACTGGGGAAATTCCTGAGGGAGAGGTAAAGCTGGATAATTGTCCTTTAGCATGAAGAGCACAAGGTAAATGCAGTTCCAGATGGCTCCTTTAATAAACAGGGTTTAGCCCAGAATTCCAGACTGGTTTGGGTTGGAAGGGACCCCAAATCCCACCCAGTGCCACCCCTGCCATGGCAGGGACACCTTGCCCTGTCCCAGGTGCTCCCAGCCCCAGTGTCCAGCCTGGCCTTGGGCACTGCCAGGGATCCAGGGGCAGCCCCAGCTGCTCTGGGCACCTGTGCCAGGGCCTGCCCACCCTGCCAGGGAACAATTCCCAATTCCCAATATCCCATCCATCCCTGACCCATGGCACTGGGAGCCATTCCCTGGGTGCTGTCCCTCCATCCCTGTCCCCAGTCTCTCTCCATCTTTCCCATGGCTCTCTCAGCCCTGCAAGGCCTCAGCCAGGTCACCTTGGAACTCCTCCTCTCCAGGGTGAACAATCCCCCCCATTGATCCCATGATTTTTGCTGTCAGGCTGGTTTGACAGCTGAGAAACGTTAATTGGCTTGGAGTTTCTCTCCTGTGTTGCTTCACTAAAAGCCAGGCAGTCCCCAGGAGATAATTCCCTGGATTCCTGCCCTCAGCACTCCCAGCCCTTCCCCCTCCATCCAATGCCACACTCTGAAGTGTTGGAACAAAAGACTCAGCTTTGTTGTGCAGCTTTGTGGAGTAACCATGTTCAACATCCCAATCAATGGGAAATGGATTTTGTGTTCTCTCCTGGCCTCTGTCTCATCCTGGGCATCTCTGGAGCCCCACCTGCAGAGCCCAGCCCAGCAGGGACCTGGGGCTGCTGGAGAATCCAGAGGCACCAAATGCTCAGGGGATGGAGCAGCTCTGCTGGGACACCTGGGGGGGCTCACCTGCACAGGAGAAGGTTGGGGTGACCCCAGAGTGGCCTCACAGCACCTGAAGGAGCCACAGGAGAGCTGGGGAGGGACTGGGGACAGGGGATGGAGGGACAGGACACAGGGAATGGCTCCCTCTGCCAGGGGCAGGGATGGATGGAATATTGGGAATTGGGAATTGTTCCCTGGCAGGGTGGGCAGGCCCTGGCACAGGGTGCCCAGAGCAGCTGGGGCTGCCCCTGGATCCTTGGCAGTGCCCAAGGCCAGGCTGGACACTGGGGCTGGGAGCACCTGGGACAGGGGAAGGTGTCCCTGCCATGGCAGGGGTGGCAGTGGGGGGGATTTGGGGTCCCTCCCACCAAACCCATCCCTTCTGTGCCACATTCCTGGTGCTGGCTGTGAGCACCAGCTGCAGCCCCCGAGATTGCCCAGCCCCCGGGATGCCCAGGCTGTGAGGGGCTCCCTCCTGTCACCATCCCCTGAGGAGCAGCCCTGGTGCTGCCCAGCCGCCCGTGCCGGGCTGTGTGTGACAGTGACGAGGCTGGAAGTGACACCTGCAGGGGCTGGCTGCCTGGCACAGCCCCAGCCTGGCTGGCTGTGAGCTCGGGCTTTGGTTGATTTCTCACAACCACTCCCGGAGCCAGGGCTGCCGTGCTGCTGGGATGCTGTGTGCAAAGGGGGGAGTTCCACCCTCGGGGAGCAGGAAAAGGGGGAACTGGGGGAACTGGGGGAACTGGGGGCAGGGAAGCTGCAAACACCCCGGGCAAAGCCGTGCCTAGGTGCCATCAGATTAATTTTAAGGCCCTGCTTAATTTTAGAGCTGCTCTCGTTCCGGGGAGAGAGCAAAACTGGGATGAACACGAGTAAACAGGCAAGGACAGCTGGAAACAGTCCTGGATCTCATTACCAGGCACATTTCCTGATGGAAAAGAAGGTAATTAGTGGGATATTGAACTTAGCCCTCTCCTGTGGGAGTGACCCAATCCTGTGACATTTCAGCCTGACAAACTTTGTACCAGATGTGACTCCAGGCTGCCCTGGGGAGCCTCT
Organism: Haemorhous mexicanus; assembly: GCF_027477595.1. Lineage (NCBI taxonomy): Eukaryota > Metazoa > Chordata > Aves > Passeriformes > Fringillidae > Haemorhous > Haemorhous mexicanus. Next base: position 41,883,466 of record NC_082347.1, read on the forward strand.
GCAGGTGGAGGGGACACCTGAGGACCCACCCTGCCCACAGCCCCAGCCATCCACAGCCAGGAGAAGGATTTGAGAAAGCTCCTCAGCCCAGACAAACTGCAGAGGCATTGCCTGGGGTGCTGCTGGCCGGGCTGGAGGGATGAGGGGGGCAGGAGGATCCTCCAGCCCTGCTGGGCACACGAGGAGCAGCCCCACGGCCCGGGCTCTGCACAGGACACTGCCCAGCAGCTCACTGGGATTTCTCTGGGGAATGGGAAGTCCAAGGACACTGGCAGGGGGTGGGGGCAGGTGGGATATTGGGAAGGAATTCCCAGAGCAGCGGGGGCTGCCCCTGGATCCCTGGCAGTGCCCAAGGCCAGGCTGGAGCCCCTGGGACAGTGGGAGGTGTCCCTAGATGATCTTTAGGTCCATTCCCTCCCAAACCTTCTGTGATCCTATGGATCTATGGATTTCTTTTCGAAAGAAATCTAAATCTGGTTAAAAGCCCAGCAACAGATATTTTGTATTTTACATTTTTTATTTCACTTCTCTATTTTACATTTTATATTCTACATTCTCTCCGGGTATTGGCGATAGGGCTGAGGAGATTTTCCTCCACACCTTGGAGAAAAAGGAACTGCCAGGAAATGTCCTGTCCCTCTGCCTCTCACTCCTCGTGCCACTGTCACTGGGGATGTCCCTCCCTGCCACCCTTGGCCCTTCCAGGTGCTCCCAGCTCCCCGTGCCCTCCCAGCTCCAGTGCTGCCAACTTCCAGGATTGCTCCATTCCCAGTCCAGTGGGATTGCTCCATTCCCAATCCAGTGGGATTGCTCCATTCCCAGTCCAGTGGGATTGCTCCATTCCCAGTCCAGTGGGATTGCTCCATTCCCAGTCCAGTGGGATTGCTCCATTCCCAGTCCAGTGGGATTGCTCCATTCCCAGTCCAGTGGGATTGCTCCATTCCCAGTCCAGTGGGATTGCTCCATTCCCAGTCCAGTGGGATTGCTCCATTCCCAGTCCAGTGGGATTTCTCCATTCCCAATCCAATGGGATTGCTCCATTCCCAGTCCAGTGGGATTGCTCCATTCCCAGTCCAGTGGGATTGCTCCATTTCCAGTCCAGTGGGATTGCTCCATTTCCAGTCCAGTGGGATTGCTCCATTCCCAGTCCAGTGGGATTGCTCCATTCCCAGTCCAGTGGGATTTCTCCATTCCCAGTCCAGTGGGATTGCTCCATTCCCAGTCCAGTGGGATTGCTCCATTCCCAGTCCAGTGGGATTGCTCCATTCCCAGTCCAGTGGGATTGCTCCATTCCCAATCCAGTGGGATTGCTCCATTCCCAATCCAGTGGGATTGCTCCATTCCCAGTCCAGTGGGATTTCTCCATTCCCAGTCCAGTGGGATTGCTCCATTCCCAGTCCAGTGGGATTTCTCCATTCCCAGTCCAGTGGGATTGCTCCATTCCCAGTCCAGTGGGATTGCTCCATTCCCAGTCCAGTGGGATTGCTCCATTCCCAATCCACTGGGATTGCTCCATTCCCAAGGCTTCGTGGAAAGAAAAGCAGAAAAACCACCACAGCCTGAGGATCCTCCCTGGAAAGCAACTGCAAACCTTGGTATTTATATCCAATATCTGGGGAGTGTGTGTGTCATTCCCTTTGGGGGGGTGTTGTCCCTTGGTCCTGCAGGAATTTTCTGTGTAAGAGCACAAAGCTACAAAATCTGCTGCTAAAGTCATTGGTTGCTTTACCATGGATTGAGTAGGGAAAAGTGAATTAGTTTGGGTTAAAAGAGTAATTTTTTGGGCAAAGAAAATTAATTTTTAATAAAATAGTAAATACCAGTACAAGCAATTTGTAGAACTTTTAATTTACAAAATACTGAATGATTTTTTTTATTTTTAGTAAAATAGGAAATGCCACTAAAAGCGTTTTGTAGAATTTTTAATTTTACAAAACACTGAATAATTTTTAATTTTTAATAAAATAGGAAATGCCAGTGAAAGCATTTTGTAGAATTTTTAATTTTACAAAATACTGGACCCTAACCTGAAACAAACCCAAAAAATAAAGCTCCAGTCCAAGTGGGGCTGCCTGAGTTAGGAGCAGTGGGCAGGGAGGTGATGGAATTCATTGCAAATTGCTCCGTGCTCCAAAACAGCAGGAGTGGAGATAATGAAGGATTAATGGGATTTGCTTTTGTCTCTCTGTAAAGGGGGGAGAAGGCTCCTTAAATCAGCCTGGGCTTGTCCTGCTGGTGGAGACCCCGGGGTTATGGAAATCAGCCCCATCTGCTGCTTGGGGTGATTTAATTAAGATAGCGCTGTGAGGAGCAGCAGAGGGGCTGCAAGGCATCCACTGGAGGAAAACCCCGGGAATAAAAGGGTGGGAAATGCCAGGGGAGAGCAGCTGGGATCGGTGGGGAGGGAACTGAGAGCTGGTTTTACCAAATCTGTGAGAAAAACCCTTTATTTGGAAGATCCCAACACTTGATGAGCTCTCCAGAGGTTTCTGGCTCAGCTCAGAGTGAAATTCCAGGATATTTCCTGGCAGTTTCTTTTTCTCCAAGAGGTGGAGGGAAATCTCCACAGCCCTATTGCCAATGCCTGGAGAGAATGCAGAATATAAGATGTAAAATATGAAATATAAACTATAGATTGCTTGGGTTTAAACCAGAGCCTCTGGAATCTGAGATGTGTCCCTGGCTCTCCTGCCATGGATCAGGGAATGGTTTGGTTGGAAGGGTCCTGCAGCCCGTCCATCCCAGCCCTGCAGGGACAGGGATCCCAGGGTGCTCCAAGCCTTGTCCAGGCTGCCCTGGGAGCCCTTTGCCCACCTTGGTTGATAGTGGGAGGTTTTCAGGGGAAGTCTCAGAATCTCTGCTGGCCAGAGTGACTCTGAGATGGGTCCAAGTCTCTTTTCCCAGCCCGGCGCTCGAAGAAGGAGTCAGGACTCTTCAGTTCTCATTCTCAAGGTTGTTTATTGTTCCTTATCTAGAACATTCTGTCTCCGACCTGCTGAGGTCTGTCTGGCAGGACAGGCAGAGGCATTCTGTCCACCTCAAAGGTGGTGTTGTCTTTTCTACTAAAAACTACCTGTGCATTATTTACCATAACTTCCCAATCCCCATCACCTGTGTTAGACAGTGAGCTTCTGCCTTAAACCAACCCAAAAGTGCCACCATCACCCAGAACATGGAGGCCAAGAAGAAAAAGGAAGAAGGACAGGTCACACCCAAATTCCTCAATCTTGGGACCCCGAGCCCCTGTTCTAAAACCCCAAAAATCTCTTTTTCACCCCATGACAAACTAGCTATCATTCCACTTAAACTTTCATGGCTTGTCAATCCTCACATAAGGTTGGTAATTGTTTCCTCTGGGTCAAGATCAAAGGCACAGGGGTCTTGGGCTCTGTGCCAGGGTCTCTGAGCCCCCTGGCAGGGCCATGCAGGACAGCCAGAGGGATGTCCTGCATTCTGACAGGAAGAAGGCAGTGGCCAGGCAAGTCTGTGGCTGTTCTGAGCCCTTGGCCAGCTGTGGGAATTGCTGAGTGGACAAGGCTGTCAGGCTCTGGCAGGGGCTGCCAGGGAGGGCTGGAGTGCCCATCCCTGGAGGTGGCACTCAGAGCTCTGGGCTGGGGACTGGGCACAGCTTGGGCTGGGAGGGCTTTTCCAACCTCAGCAATCCTGGGGTTCTGTCATCCAGGCAGCAGAGCCAACCGTGGCATTTTTTAGTGTTTATTTTCTCACCTAATCAAATAATAATTGAATTTAAAATGTTCTCTTCCAGCACCTATTTTTTCCCATTGAAATGCTCCCTTCTCCTTATCAATCCATGCCCTAATTAGTGGAGCTGTTCCAGTGTCTCAGATCCAGGCTGAGGAGCTGGAAGATAATTAGCATTTCACCAATTAAGCTTGTTGCAAGTTCAGGAATTCACCTCTTAGCTTTTTTCCCCGGCACATTCAGAGTGACTCCAGTAATTTAACACGTTTCCAGGAGCCAGCAGAGGAGCTGCTCAAAGAGTTTTTGGGGTTTGAAACATTCTTCTAACAGCAGCTCCAGGATTTCACCTTTCCCTGCCGGCTGTCCCCCAGCTCCCTCTGATCCCTCATCAGACCTCATTAAGGGATGGTTGTTAGATTATGGCTCTGACCCCAGCTGACCCCACAGAATTGCTTTTTCCAGCTCTAATGTAAAAACAGAACAAATACCAAGCTGGGAGTTGTGCTGAAGATCAGAGTGGTTTCCTTCCCTTTTTCCAGCTGGGTCCCAGCCAAGCAGTTCCCAGAGGTGTCTTCTCCTCTGCAGGTGAGACCCCAGGTGTCCCAGCAGAGCTGCTCCATCCTTTGAGCATTGGGTGCCTCCTCTGGATTCTCTCCAGCAGCTCCAGGCCCCTCCTGGGCTGGGCCAGCTCTGCAGCCCCCAAGCCAAGAAAGGAATGGGGAACCTGGAATTAGGAGCTAAACAGCCATTGATGCCTTGGGAAAGCTGACCTAATTAAGCTGGGCAGAGTCCCAGAATAAAGCAGGGATTGATTCCAAGGATCTCCTCCATGGATCCACCTGGGGCAGCACCAGAGCCCAGCCAGGGCTGCACCCAAGATGACCCAAAATGGCCCCAAAATGCACGGCCGGGCACGGGGTCTCTCCCTGGGATCAGCTCTGCTCCATTTGCACCTTGCAGTTCATTGTCCCAGCCCAGCTTTAGCCCAGGCACTCCCACCCTGCTTGTTTTTCTCTCTCCAGCCCACGGGGTTTGTGCTCCTGGGCTGAGATTTGGCTCATTTGTCCTTGGTGCCCAGCTGGAGCAGGAATTGTTTTGTCTCCCTGCTCTGTGCACAGAGCTCACCATGCCCTGATGTGAAGCTCAGACCCACACACTAAAGCAGCACAGAATGTGAAACACAGAAAAGCCAAACCTGAGGCACCACCCTGCCCCATCAGGGAGCTGAGGGAAGCTCACCTGAGGTGTCCAGAACCCTGGTGGTTCCCAAATCCTGTGGGAGAGCAGGGCTGGCTCCCTCAGCTGCTCCTGCAAGGAGAGCTCCTGAGGCTGGAGCTGGAAACAAACCCCTCGTGGTGCTTAGAACCATAAAAGCACAGAAAAGGTGCTCTGTTTATTGTCTTCCCCCCCATTTTTAATGGGAAAAAGCCTCTCACATTGATATTCTGATTCCATCCATGGACACCTGCTGCTGGTAATGATGGAATTAAGCAAATGATCCTTTTATTGCTTTGTTCCCGAGCCTTTATAAAAACTCTCCTCATATTTTTCTTGTCACTGCAGTTGCTGAAGCCCTTCCATTGAAAGAGGGAGATGATTCCCCTCGGAGGGAGTTCTTCCCTGCCTTTTCAGGGAGACACAGAAGCTGTAATTGCCTTGCCAGGTTGATGTTTCCAGGGTTTTATTATCCTTTTTTTTCTCTGGGCAGGGTCAGGAGTGGGACTTGGATGATCTTGGGGGTCCTTTCCAGCTCAGGATGTTCTCTGATTCTACAATTCTAATTATTCCCTCTGCCAGTCACTTCCTCAGCTTGGGCTGCTTGTCCCAATTTGGGGTTAGGTTCAGCTCAATGCTGCTTTTCTTGGTGAGTGACAGAAATCCCAGATTATGGAGGTATTTTTCCCCCCAAAAACGACAATCCCTTAGGCTTCCTTTAAAGGCTTTCAGAAGAAGAGGCTGCAAAAAACCCAACAACTGAATGATTTAAAAATCAAATATTTGCTCATTTTTGCAGTTTCCTGAATTCCCAGGGACCTGGCCATGCTGGAAATGATGTGCAAGGAAAGCTTTATCCCTGGAGCCATCAGTTCTTGGAAGTTGGGCTGCCAAAACAGATTCCTGTACTCTAAAATGGTTTGGGAAAAATTCAGGTGCTGCTTGATGAGCTCTGGGGTTGAGCATCCCTGATCTGGAGATCCTGAGGACCCGGAATGTCCTGAGATACTGGAGATGTTTGGAGAGCCCGGAATGTCCTGAGGTGCTGGAGATGTTTGGAGAGCCCAGAATGTCCTGAGGTACTGGAGATGTTTGGAGAGCCCAGAATGTCCTGAGGTTCTGGAGATGTTGGAGAGCCCAGAATGTCCTGAGGTACTGGAGATGTTTGGAGAGCCCGGAATGTCCTGAGGTACTGGAGATGTTTGGAGAGCCCGGAATGTCCTGAGGTACTTGAGATATTGGAGAACCCAGAATATCCTGAGGTAATGAAGATGTTTGGAGAGCCCAGAATGTCCTGAGGTGCTGGAGATGTTTGGAGAGCCCAGAACATCCTGAGGTGCTGGAGATGTTTGGAGAGCCCAGAATGTCCTGAGGTGCTGGAGCTGTTGGAGAGCCCAGAATGTCCTGAGGTGCTGGAGATGTTTGGAGAGCCCAGAATGTCCTGAGTTACTGGAGATGTTGGAGAGCCCAGAATGTCCTGAGGTGCTGGAGATGTTTGGAGAGCCCAGAACATCCTGAGGTACTGGAGATGTTGGAGAGCTCAGAACATCCTGAGGTACTGGAGATGTTGGAGAGTCCGGAATATCCTGAGGTACTGGAGGTGTTTGGAGAGCCCAGAATGTCCTGAGGTTCTGGAGATGTTGGAGAGCCCAGAATGTCCTGAGGTGCTGGAGATGTTTGGAGAGCCCAGAATGTCCTGAGGTACTGGAGATGTTGGAGAGCCCAGAACGTCCTGAGGTACTGGAGATGTTGGAGAGCCCAAAATGTCCTGAGGTACTGGAGATGTTTGGAGAGCCCAGAATGTCCTGAGGTACTGGAGATGCTGGAGAGCCCAGAACATCCTGAGGTGCTGGAGATGTTGGAGAGCCCAGAATGTCCTGAGGTGCTGGAGATGTTTGGAGAGCCCAGAATGTCCTGAGGTGCTGGAGATGTTGGAGAGCCCAGAATGTCCTGAGGTGCTGGAGATGTTGGAGAGCCCAGAATGTCCTGGGAGCTCTGCCAGCCCAAAGGCCTTTGTGGCTCTGTCCAAGGAGCAGGGGAGGGGCTGCCAAGGGGCTGAACCTGTGTCCAGATGCACTGAGCAGGCTCAGAAAATGTTATTTGGGGTGCTCAGGCAGTGGGGTCTGAGGAACAGGAGCCTGACTGCAGGAGAACAGCCCCAAAACTCCACAATAATGATTGAAAACGAGCAAAGCTCTTGGTAAAACTGCCTGGAGGTAGCCTGTGGGACAGGATCCAGTGAGAGGTGTCCTTTGAAGGTCCCTTCAGCCCAGCCTCTCTTGTGGTTCCATGATTTTATCATCCCTGAGCAGCAGGAGGCCCTGGCCTGTGGCTGGGTCTGGGTCTGGCAGGGTGTCACCAGCCACTGGTGGATGTCACACCACCTTGGGAGAGAGCAGAGAACATGGGGTTACCTGAGGGAGTCAGGCTTCCCTCTCTTGCTCCCACAGTGCTGGGATTTTCCTCTGGACAGGGAATTTGGGACACCATGGCTCGGGGAGGGGCGCTTTCCTGCTGCAGGTTCCTGTATTCTTTTTGCATATTTTTTCCTCCTCCTTTAATTTTTAAATTTTTTTTAAGTGTTGTTTGTTGTTCTGCTTTTCCCCCTCCTGCTTTTTCCATATTCCATGTAAGAATTCCTGCTGCAGGTGGCGTGCACACCTGGGACTGAGCTGCAGCTGCCTGGGGGAGGTGTGAGAGGGAAGGCAGGAAATCACTGTCTGCTTTTGCTCCCTCTCCTTCCCCACACTCCCCTCTCCCAGAGAGAGAGCAGGGAAGGCTTGAAAGGGAACAGAGGCTGCAGCAGCCTGCAGAGCCAGGGAGAGAACAGAAAACACAGAGGATGCAGCCCCTGCTCCCTGCTCTGCCATTCCCAGGGGATTCCTCTGCTCTGTGCCTGGAGCCAGGGCTGAGCAGCTCTGCCTCCCCTGGCATCCCTCTGCCAGCTCCTGCTGACACCATCCCAGCTTAAAGAATCTTAAATCCAACCCATGAATCTTAAATACCACCCCAGCCATGGCAGGGACACCTTCCCCTGCCCCAGGTGCTCCCAGCCCCAGTGTCCAGCCTGGCCTTGGGCACTGCCAGGGATCCAGGGGCAGCCCCAGCTGCTCTGGGCACCTGTGCCAGGGCCTGCCCACCCTGCCAGGGAACAATTCCCAATTCCCAAGATCCCACCCAGCCCTGCCCTCTGGCACTGGGAGCCATTCCCTGTGTCCTGTCCCTCCATCCCTTGTCCCCAGTCCCTCTCCAGCTCTCCTGGAGCCCCTTCAGGCCCTGGCAGGGCTCTGAGCTCTCCCTGGAGCTGCCCCTGCCCAGGTGAGCCCCCCCAGGTGTCCCAGGCTCAGCCCAGCTCCTGCTCCCCTGCAGGGATGGCCAAGGATGCTCCTGGGGGTTCCAGGCTCAGTGCTGAGCCACGGGAGGGGAGGGATGAGGAGACACCCGGCCCTGGAGCTGGGGTGGGGTGTGGGGGGCTGTGGATGGGGTTTGTGGTGTGTGGATTTGTTTGGGGATGTGGGGATGTGTTTATGGGTGTGTGGGTGTGTGAATGAGGTTTGTGGGTGTGTTTGTGAGTGTGTGGATGAGGTTTGAGGCTGTGTGGGTGTGTGGATGAGATCTGAGGCTCTGTGGCTGTGTTTGTGGGTGTGTTTGTGGGTGTGTGGATGAGTTTGTCAATAAGTGGCTGTGTTTGTGGGTTTGTGGATGAGGTCTGAGGCTGTGTGGCTGTTTGTGGGTGTGTGGATGAAGTTTGAGGTTCTGTGGCTGTGTGGGTTTGTGGATGAGGTCTGAGGCTGTGGCTGTGTTTGTGGATGAGTGGGTGTGTTTGTCAATAAGTGGATGTGTTTGTGGGTGTGTGGGTGTGTGGATGAGGTCTGTGGGTGTGTTTATGGGTGTGTGGATGAGGTTTGTGGATGAGTGGAGGTGGTTTGGGGGTGTGGCTGTGTTTGTGGCTGTATGGGTGTGTTTGTCAATGAGTGGATATGTTTGTGGGTGTGTGGATGAGGTTTGTGGTGTGTGGCCGTGTTTGTGGATGAGGTCCGAGGCTGTGGCTGTATTTGTGGGTGTGTGGATGAGGTCTGAGGCTGTGTGGCTGTGTGGGTGTGTGGATGAGGTTTGTGGGTGTGTGGCTGTATTTGTGGGTGTGTGGATGAGGTCCGAGGCTGTGTGGATGAGGTCTGAGGCTGTGGCTGTGTTTGTGGTGTGTGGATGAGGTTTGTGGCTGTGTGATGAGGTCCGAGGCTGTGGCTGTGTTTGTCAATGAGTGGATGTGTTTGTGGGTGTGTGGATGAGGTTTGTGGCTCTGTGGGTGTGTTTGTGGCTGTGTTTGTGGATGAGGTCCGAGGCTGTGGCTGTGTTTGTGGATGAGTGGGTGTGTTTGTCAATGAGTGGATGTGTTTGTGGATGAGTGGATGAGGTCTGTGGGTGTGTTTATGGGTGTGTAGATGTGTTTATGGGTGTGTGGATGAGGTTTGTGGCTATGTGGCTGTGTTTGTGGATGAGGTCTGAGGCTGTGGCTGTGTTTGTGGATGAGTGGGTGTGTTTGTGGCTGTGTGGATGAGGTTTGTGGCTGTGTGATGAGGTCTGTGGCTGTGTGGATGAGGTCTGAGGCTGTGGCTGTGTTTGTGGTGTGTGGATGAGGTCTGAGGCTGTGGCTGTGTTTGTGGATGAGTGGATGTGTTTGTGGGTGTGTGGATGAGGTTTGTGGTGTGTGGGTGTGTGGATGAGGTTTGTGGTGTGTGACTGTATTTGTGGCTGTGTGATGAGGTCCGAGGCTGTGGCTGTGTTTGTGGATGAGTGGGTGTGTTTGTCAATGAGTGGATGTGTTTGTGGGTGTGTGGATGAGGTTTGTGGTGTGTGGATGAGGTTTGTGGCTCTGTGGGTGTGTTTGTGGCTGTGTGATGAGGTCCGAGGCTGTGGCTGTGTTTGTGGATGAGTGGACGAACACCCACCCTGGGATGGGAGTTCTGTAGCAGCTTTAACCAGACCCTCTGAGGAGCAGAGAGCAGCAGGGGATGGCCCGTGGCAGCACAGAGCTCTCCTCCTTGGGCTGTTTTCCGTGCTGCTGCAGTCTGGATGAAACATTTGCCCTTCAGAGGGGAAACCCCTCCCCAGGAGCCCTTCTGGCCCTGTGTGGGCACTGGAGCTGTTGGCTTGCCCAGCAGGCTCTTGTGCAGGGTTTCCCCTCAGCCTGTGGGATTTCTGTGCCCACTGAAGTATTTTAATGGTTTTTTTCTCTTTTCTGGGGGTAGATGTGAGAGCAGCAGGTTTCAGCAGGGCTGTGAGCTTCCCCTGCCACCAGGAGGGGGTCAGGACAAAAATGCTTGAGGCCAATCTCAGATTTCTCTGAAGAAGTCTCTGCTGAGACCCTGGTTTTCCTCCTGCCCCTCTTCCCCACGTTATCCCTCGGGACACACTCGAGATCCCAGCACTAATCAGTGCCCTGCTGCTCCAGCTGAAGGGAACAAACGGAGCTGCCCAGGATGGATTAACTTTGGGATTCTTCAGGAGTCACTGTGAGCGTGAACTCCAGTTCAGCACCATTGTCAGAGACATAATTTATTGTCTAATTGATAAGAAATATTGCAGGGAGAGCCCAGACAATGAAAACAACTTCTACAGGAAATATTTTACCAAGAAGAAGCTACTTGGGGATGGAGCGGGGGCAGAAAATTGAGTTGCAAATTAAAAAGGATAAAAAATATGGAGTCGTATATAACAAAATTCTACTTCTTAAAATGCAGCGGGTGAGGGCCATCATTTATTTGTGGAAGGGAAAAACCAGGGCAGAGATTTCAGCAGAGAGGGCTGGGAAGGGAGGCTGGGAAGGGATGTGGGAGCTAAAAGGAGCTGGGAGGGGTGAAATGGTGAGAGAGGGAACTTGAGTCTTGACTCTGTGTTTCAGAAGCCTATTATATTATATTATATTATATTATATTATATTATATTATATTATATTATATTATATTATATTATATTATATTATATTATATTATATTATATTATATTATATTATATTATATTATATTATAATTTATTATATTATATTAATTCTATTATATTAATTCTATTATATTAATTCTATTATATTAATTCTATTATATTAATTCTATTATATTAATTCTATTATATTTATTCTATTATATTTATTCTATTATATTTATTCTATTATATTTATTCTATTCTATTCTATTTATTCTATTTATTCTATTCTATTTATTCTATTTATTCTATTCTATTTATTCTATTTATTCTATTATATTTATTTTATTATATTATTTTTATTATATTATTTTTATTATATTATTTTTATTATATTTATTCTATTTATTATATTTATTATATTATACTATATTTATTATACTATATTTATTATATTATTATATTTTATTACATTACATTACATTATATTTATTCTATTATATTTATTATATTATGTTATATTGCTATATTAAAACTATACTAAAAGAAGAGAAGAAAGGATTTCATCAGAAGTCTTGCAATGAATAGAAAGGAAAGGAATGATAATAAAATCCTGTGTCTGAGCAGACAGTCCAAGACAGCTGGACTGGGATTGGCCATTAATTAAAAACCACCACATGAGACCAGTCACAGGTGCAGCTGTTGCATCCCACAGCAGCAGATAATTATTGTTTTTCTTTTCCTCTGAGGCTTCTCAGGAGAGAAGATCCTAGCAAAAGGATTTTTCAGAAAATACCCTGGCGACAGTTCTGCCAGGGGAACTGTTTGGATTTCACTGCTTTGCATCTTTCCAGGAGGCTGGGATCACCTCCAGGGGAAGCTGCTGCTGGGAGCTCGGAGCCTTCTGACTCCCAGAGCTCTGCTGCTGCTGCAAGAGCTTCTGCTCAGACCAGGGGAGCCCGAATTTGCCAGGGGGAAAAGGGCTGGGAAAACAACTCCAATTGAAGGTGGGTAGAGCAAGGACAAGATTGAAAAATCTCAAATCTTCCCTGATTTTACAGCTCTGCCCTGTTAAGAGGGTTCCCTGGGAACTGCCCAGGCTGTGACACCAGAACTTCCAGCTCTGTTTTCCTCCTGTGGCTCTTCCCAAGTGTCCCTCTCTCCTCCCTCTGAGTCCTGCACAGCATTTGAATCAGCCCCTTCCTTCACTGCAATTTTCACACTTTGCTCCCAGAAATGCAGGGGGAAGCCCGAGCTGAGGGACAGGGAAGGGGAAGGTGGGGAACCCCTCCAGCCAGGCTGCCAAGGCACCCCCAGGCAGGTGATGTGGGTGGGGAATTCAGGAATTCAGCACTGGCGTCGGGGAAGAGCTGCAGGCTGAGGAACACGAGATCCCAACTCACCCAAAGGAACTGAAAATGAAAGAAAAACAGGGAATTTGGAATGTTTTCTACCTCAAGAGGTTTTTGTAGAATCCCAGAATGGTTCAGGCTGGAAAAGACATCTGAGAGCATCAACCAGCAGCACAGTCACCTTTAGAGCAGGAGCCACGTCCACGCAGTTCCAAGGCTGCTCCCCAGAATTTTCTGTCCCCCTCAGCCACTCCTCTCCTCCATCCCTAATGCTATCAAACATGGCAGATACAACTTCCCCAGTGACGTTCTCAGCTCTGTCCCAAACCTCCTTCCAGGGATGAGAGGGTGGAAATCACTTGATGGGGATTGATCCAACCCTGTCTTCACATGCTTTTTTATCACCCCCAAAACCCTGCAGTAGGTGAGGTCTGAATGCTCCTTCCAGCAAATACTGCCCCCAAAGGGAGCTGGCTTTGGTGGTCCTTATGGATTTCATCCAGCTCCAGATGTTTCTGGGATTATTTCTAACTCTGATCAACGAAAAGGCTGCAGAAATCCAGATGCAAACCTTGACTCTCCAATATTTATTGGGACAAGCTGACCCAGCAGCAGGCTGGGACTCACAGGGTGCAATGAAATCCTTGCTAAATCATCACCTCATGGAGAAAATTGCTTTTTTAATTTAATGTTTCTCTTTCAGCTGGTGCTGCAGAGACATGCTAATTTAGCAGCTTAATTTGTTATCAGGAAGAACATTATCCCAGACACGAGTTCTCCCCAAGTCACTTCCAAGTGAGACTAAAGGCTCAGGCAGGCGAGGCAGAGGCACAAATTGCCTCCTTCACCAGGGGCTGGTGGGAGCCCTGGCCCAGCAGCACAGCTGAGATCGATGCTCTTGGCTGCTGCTTCGGGCAAAAAACCCCAGAGCTGGGGGCAAAGCAGCAGCTTTCTGCTGGAGATGGAGCACAGCAGCAAAAATGGGGCTTTCTGGGTAGTGCTGGTCCCCTCTGGATGAAGACGGGAGCATTCCTGTGTGGATGGGTGAGTAAAACCCACTGAGACCTGGTCAGATGTGGGATAAAACCCTCAAGGAGCTCCGGAGAGTCCCTGTGGCTTTGTAACTGGGAATTCTGCAAGGCTCAGGATTGCAAACCTGAGGGTTCCCTTCACACCTGAGTGTTCCAAATGAAACCTGAGTGTTCCTAATCACACCTGAGTGTTCCCAGCCCTCCCTGAGTGCTCCCTTCACACCTGAGTGTTCCCAATGAAACCAGAGTCTTCTGTGCCCTTCCTGAGTGTTCCCCAATCACACCTGAGTGTTCCCAGCCCTCCCTGGGTGTTCCCTGCCCTCCCTGAGTGTTCTGTGCCCTCCCTGGGTGTTCCCCATCACACCTGAGTGTTCCTAATCAAACCTGAGTGTTCTGTGCCCTCCCTGAGTGTTCCTAATCAAACCTGAGTGTTCCCTGCCTTCCCTGAGTGTTCCCTGCCTTCCCTGAGTGTTCCCCAATCACACCTGAGTGTTCCCCAATCACACCTGAGTGTTCCCTGCCTTCCCTGAGTGTTCCCAGCCTTCCCTGGGTGTTCCCTTCACACCTGAGTGTTCCCAATGAAACCTGAGTGTTCTGTGCCCTCCCTGAGTGTTCTAAATCACACCTGAGTGTTCTAAATCACACCTGAGTGTTCTGTGCCCTCCCTGAGTGTTCCCCATCACACCTGAGTGTTCTAAATCAAACCTGAGTGTTCCCAGCCCACCCTGAGTGTACCCTGCCTTCCCTGGGTGTTCCCTTCACACCTGAGTGTTCCCAATGAAACCAGAGTGTTCTGTGCCTTTCCTGAGAGTTCCCCATCACACCTGAGTGTTCTAAATCACACCTGAGTGTTCCCTGCCCTCCCTATGTGTCCCCAATGAAAACTGAGTGTTCTGTGCCCTCCCTGAGAGTTCTCCAATCACACCTGAGTGTTCCCTGCCCTCCCTGAGTGTTCCCTGCCCTCCCTGAGTGTTCCCTGCCCTCCCTGCTGACCCAGAGCCCATTGGCCCCAAAGCTGAGCCCAAGGGCCCTGAGCCAGCCCAGGGCTGCTCTGAGCAGGTCCCACAGCGAGGGCTGTGCCCCCAGAGGGAGCAGGAGCTCTGCTGATCCCTTGCAGTGGCTCATTTGTTGGTTGGATGTGTTCTATTTGATGTGTGCTGTGCTGCTCCGGGCTGTTTAGCTCTGCATTAGGACAAATCCCACCCTGACCACCCTGCCAGCCCTGCTCCTGGGCCAGCCCAGGGCACAGAGGCTTTGGAGGGTCCCCCTGGGGCTGTCCCTGTCCCAGCCCCACCCCTGCCCTCAGAGACCCCCAGCTCCTGCTGCTCCTGCAGGGGGTGAGGACAGGGATCACCACTGGTGAGGGTGAGGAAGGGTCTGGGACCCCAGCAGAGCCTGAATTCCCAAAGCTGCCTGGGAAAGGACCCAAATGAGCACTCTGAGCTTTGGGAAGCTTCTTCTGTGACCTCCCTGAGCTCTTCTCAGGAGAACTTTCCCCATCCCATCCCCAGCAGAGGACTGAGCTGGCAGCCTCCAGTTGCAGGAGCTGCTTTGAGGCACACTCTCTGCAGAGCCAGCCCCTGTCCCTGGCAGTGGAGAGGAGCAAATGATCCAGAATTCACCAGCCTGGCAGCAGAGGGATGCTATTGCAGCTCTGATCACACCGAGAGACAGCTCTGCATGCAGGAGCTGCCAGCCCAGCCCAGCCCAGCCTTGCTGAGTCACAGGAATGAGAGAGCTTTGAGCTCTTCAGGTGGGATTTACACAGAGCACGAGCCTCATGACAGAGCCCACATGAAAGGACAGCCAGAGCAGGGATGTTCTGCTGCTTTGGGCAGGGAAAATCCCTGTCAGCTTGGCAACACCTGGGGAAAGCTCATCTCCTCCCCAGAGCTGGGCAGCAGCTCCAGGGATGGGCACTCCAACCCTCCCTGGGCAGTGCCAGTGCCTGAGCCCCCTTTCCATGGGGGAATTCCTGCTGTGCCCACCCTGAGCCTGCCCTGGCCCAGCCTGGGGCTGTTCCCTCTGCTCCTGTCCCTGTTCCCCGGAGCACAGCCCGACCCCCCGGCTGTCCCCTCCTGGCAGGAGCTGTGCAGAGCCACAAGGGCCCCCTGAGCCCCCTCTGCTCCAGGCTGAGCCCCTGCCCAGCTCCTCAGGGATTCTCCAGCCCCTGCCCAGCTCCTCAGGGATTCTCCAGCCCCTTCCCAGCTCCTCAGGGATTCTCCAGCCCCTTCCCAGCTCCTCAGGGATTCTCCAGCCCCTTCCCAGCTCCTCAGGGATTCTCCAGCCCCTTCCCAGCTCCTCAGGGATTCTCCAGCCCCTTCCCAGCTCCTCAGGGATTCTCCAGCCCCTTCCCAGCTCCCTCAGGGATTCTCCAGCCCCTTCCCAGCTCCCTCAGGAATTCTCCAGCCCCTTCCCAGCTCCCTCAGGGATTCTCCAGCCCCTTCCCAGCTCCTCAGGGATTCTCCAGCCCCTGCCCAGCTCCTCAGGGATTCTCCAGCCCCTTCCCAGCTCCTCAGGGATTCTCCAGCCCCTGCCCAGCTCCTCAGGGATTCTCCAGCCCCTGCCCAGCTCCCTCAGGGATTCTCCAGCCCCTGCCCAGCTCCCTCAGGGATTCTCCAGCCCCTGCCCAGCTCCCTCAGGGATTCTCCAGCCCCTTCCCAGCTCCTCAGGGATTCTCCAGCCCCTTCCCAGCTCCCTCAGGGATTCTCCAGCCCCTTCCCAGCTCCCTCAGGGATTCTCCAGCCCCTTCCCAGCTCCTCAGGGATTCTCCAGCCCCTTCCCAGCTCCTCAGGAATTCTCCATCCCCTTCCCAGGTCCCTCAGGGATTCTCCAGCCCCTTCCCAGCTCCTTCAGCCCTTCCCACAGGATTTATTCCTCTCCCCTTGGCCTCTAAAGACACCTGTGGCCTGGAGAGGAATAAGACCACCCCCAAAGCTGAGCTGAGATGATTTTTGCTGCAGTCCCCCCTCCTCAGCCCAGCTCCCTCCCTGCCCTCCCCCAGCTGGAATTGCCCATTCCTTCATTTCTCAGGATTGCTGCTGCTGAGCCTTCTCTGCAGAACTGGAGCATTTCACAGCCCATCCTCTGGAACCCCCCGGTCTGCCAGGACTGCTTCATCCATCCCCACAGACAAATCCAGGGGGTTTGGCTGAACCCCAGGCAGGGCCAGGAGATGAGGGGAGCATTCCCAGCTCCAGGGATGTGCATGCCCTGCCTGGCTCTCAGCAGGGCAGTGCTGCTGCTCTGAGATAAGCTGGGCAGGCAATTTATGGCTGCCAGCTCCAGCTTTGTTCCCTGGCAGGGGCTTGGGTGCTGTGGATGGAAGAATTCCCTGATTTTCACAGCAGAGAGCTCAGAACAAAAGGAGATTCCCTGGGTGCTGCCTGCTCAGAGGTGGAGTGGGGCTGTGGCTGGGGAAATGCCCTGCAGCAGCCCTGGGGAGCAGAGCTGGCTCTGCTGCTGCTCTCCAGGGCAGGAATTGGGAATTTTGTGAGGATCAGCTGCTGTCCAAAGGGCTCTGACTGATGGTGGAGCTTCATCACTGGAGGAGCTCCTGCTGAGCTGCACCAGAAACCTGCTGGAGAACAGTTTGGGTTGTAGCTGGTACAGTTTGGGGTTATTGGCTACAGTTTGGGATTTATTGGGTACAATTTGGTTTGTATTTGGGCACAGCTTGGGGTTTATTTGGGTACAAACTGGGTTGTATTTGAGCTATATTTGGGGTTTAGTTGGGCACAATTTCCATTATATTTGGACACAACTGAGGTTGTATTTGGGCACAATTTGGGGCTTATTTGGGTACAAACTGGGTTGTATTTGGGCTATATTTGGGGTTTATTTGGGCACAATTTCCATTATATTTGGACATAATTGAGGTTGTATTTGGGCACAGCTTGGGGTTTATTTGGGTACAAACTGGGTTGTATTTGGGGTTTATTTGGGCACAATTTCCATTATATTTGGACACAACTGAGGTTGTATTTGGGCACAATTTGGGGCTTATTTGGGTACAAACTGGGTTGTATTTGAGCTATATTTGGGGTTTATTTGGGCACAATTTCCAGTATATTTGGACACAATTGAGGTTGTATTTGGGCACAATTTGGGGTTTATTTGGGTACAAAGTGGGTTGTATTTCAGTTATATTTGGGGTTTATTTGGGCACAATTTCCATTATATTTGGACACCATTGAGGTTGTATTTGGGCACAAATTGGGGCTTATTTGGGTATAAACTGGGTTGTATTTGGACACACTTTGAGTTGTATTCAAGTACAATTTGGGTGATATTTGGGCACAATTTGGGTGATATTTGGGCACAAATTGGGTGATATTTGGGTTATATTTGGGCACCACTTGGGTACAATTTGGGCACAATTTGGGTTATATTTGGACATACTTTTGGTTTAATTTGGGTTTTATTTGGACACAATTTAGGTTGCATTTAGGCACAATTTGGGTTGTATTTGGGCACCATTTCAACTATATTTGGGTTATATTTGGGCACAATTTGGGTTTTATTTGGGCACAATTTGGGTTCTATTTGGGTTTTATTTGGACACAATTTAGGTTATATTTGGGTACAATTTGGGCACAATTTGGGTTCTATTTGGGTTTTATTTGGACACAATTTAGGTTATATTTGGGTACAATTTAGGCACAATTTGGGTTCTATTTGGGTTTTATTTGGACACAATTTAGGTTTTATTTGGGCACAATTTGGGTTCTATTTGGGTTTTATTTGGACACAATTTAGGTTATATTTGGGTACAATTTAGGCACAATTTGGGTTCTATTTGGGCCCATTTTGGGTTGTATTTGTTTCTTTGGGAGTTTTAAGACAGCCCCAAAATCCCCTGACAGGCACTGCCCCCCTCCATCCCAGCCTTGGCAGGAGGGAACTCAAGGAAAAGGCAGGATATTTTTTTTTCCCTGGGATTTTTGCATTGCTGTTCCCTGGAGAGGGAGGATCAGGAGGTGATAAATCAAAGGGAATGGCTGATTTCACCAGGGTGTTCCCATGGGATGCAGCCCAGCCCTGCCTGCCCAGGGTCAGCTGCTCAGGGTGGGTTTCCCATGGACCAGGAGCTCTGGGGCAGCTCCCAGCATGGACCTGACTTAATTGAGAGCCGAGCACAGGAGGAGTGGAATTGATTTTCTGTTCCTGCAAATTCAGGGCACTGCTTGGAAAAGCCCAAGGAAGGGTTGCTGGGATGAAAAACCACAATTACCCAGCATCAAACAGCAGCTCAGTGCTCAGACTTTGTAATCACCACAATTTAAACCAGCTTTTCTGATGGCCAGGACTGGCTGTAGGACAAGACTAAAGAGTCTGGTGATTTCCCTGTGATTTACCACCCATTTCCACCAGGTTTGTGTGGAAATGAAGACTTTTTTCCAGCGTAGGTGAGTTTTTTCCAGGACAGGTGTCCCCCTACAGAGAATTCATTAATTAGAGGTTGATTTCCTGAGGATTCTCCCCAAACTCGAGTCCTTGAGCATCTCCTCAGGCAAACTGAGAGCAGAGGATCCAGCATCCCCCGCACTGTCCTGAGAGTGCCTCTGCAGTCAGGGACCTGGAGAAGCCCCTCAGAGGTGAGATGCAATGGGAACAGTCGGAATTTCAGGACAGGTTTTGGCACTGAGGGGTCCTGGAGCACATTTTGCTCCTCACCCACACAAAGATGGTTTTGGATTTGCCATAAGGATTGAGAGGAATGGTGGATTTGTCTTTCCAAACCAGCTGTGGGGCTGCTGGTGGATAAAACCAGCTCTGGGAGAGAAAAGAAACCATGGGAAGGATTCCACTGAGTGATGGATGGAAAGAGATATTTGCCTTTACAAATGAACTTTAGGTTTGCTGAGAAAAGAAATTAGACATTGAAAGATGAAAGAAACAATGGGGAAGAAAAACCCCAAAATTCAGTAAGAATTAGAAATGAAAAGGGAGGGTTGTGCATTAGAGGGGAATCTCTGGGATCAGGTGTTCTGGGCAGTCTGAACCTCTCAGGTACCTCAGAAATGGGGAAAAACCCCTAAATTCAGTAAAAATTAAACATTAAAAGGGAGGGTTGTGCATTAGAGGGGAATCTCTGGGATCAGGTGTTCTGGGCAGTCTGAACCTCTCAAGTCCCTCAGGAATGGGGAAAGAGAGAAGGGAAATGTGGCTGGAAATTGGGATAAAAAGGAGGCTGTGACCTCCAAAAATGTGAGAGACCCCAGGGGATGCCCCATGGCCTCTGCCTTGGTTGGAATAAAGCCAAAAAGGGACTCCTGTGTCTCCTTTTTGGACACAAACCTCTGGTGTTTGTGGGTTCCTTTTCCTAACAAGATGGTTTTGTCTTCCCTTCTCCCCTGTGCTTCCCTTCCCAGCAGGAAACCCTCACTGCCCTTCATCCCCACCCTTTTGGTTCCCGGGACATTCCTGGGTGTCAGGGGGATCTGAGTGTTTTTATCTCATTTATTTTAACAGTCATGAGGGGCTGTCTGTGTCTGGGGAATGAAGGAGCAGCCATCTGCCCCTGCTGGGCTGTGACACCCTGGGAATCCTCTGGGAATGAGGGAAAAGGGAGAGTTTATTCCTGGCTCTGATCTGCACTCCCTGATCCAATGTTTGCCTTGGCAAACGAGTGTTTGTCAACACCAGGGATGGAACAGACAGGAGGCAAAATATTGCTTTGGTTTGTGCTGAGAGCTTCCCTGGGCCAGGGAATCCTGGAATCCTGGATGGGGTGGGTGGAAAGGACCTGAAATGCCACCCAGTCCCACCAGGACACCTCCCCCTGCCCAGGCTGCTCCAGCCCGGCCTCGGGCTCTGCCAGGGATGGGGAATTTCCCCAGCTCTGCTCCCTCCAGATTGCTCCCTTTAATCCCAGCCTTTGCTTTTGCTCCTACAGGCCTGAACTGGGGTGAGTGGTGAGATCTGAAGCCGTGGCTGCCATGGAGAGCTCTGGGCCCAGCTGCATTTCCAGCATTTAATAATGATTAACATCACCATTAACCCATTCTTACATTATCACAACATTTATCCCTTTCTTTATGGATAACCACTGAAAAAAGTACAAATATCTGGTACAGAACATATAAAGTACAAATATCTGGTACAAATAAATGAAAGTACAAACAGCTGGTACAAACATATAAAGTAGAAATATCTGGTACAAAACATATAAAGTACAAATATCTGGTACAAACATATAAAGTACAAATATCTGGTACAAAACATATAAAGTACAAATATCTGGTACAAACATATAAAGTACAAATATCTGGTACAAACATATAAAGTACAAATATCTGGTACAAACATATAAAGTACAAATATCTGGTACAAACATATGAAGTACAAACACCTGGTACAAATATATGAAGTACAAATATCTGGTATAAACATATAAAATACAAATATCTGGTACAAATAAATGAAGTCCAAATGTCTGTATTAAGCAGGATGAATTCCTTGTGACCAGTGACAGCAGGCTTCAAATTTAAACATTTAAAATTATTCATTATAAAATTATTGTAATTATTGTAAAATTAAACCGCTTGAGTTTGGCTTCCATAAGGTCAGGGAAGTGTTGGGATCTTAAGAATTGAATTGCTACAGGTCTGGGAATAAAGGAACTGCTCCTGAGAGTGGGTGGATGGTTGTGGAGGATTTGTAAAGGTATTTCTGAGGAAACAGGCTAAGAAAATTCACTGAAGCAGCTTTTCCAGGGGGGTTCACCTGCAGGGAGTGAGCCTTGGCTCTGGCATGGAAGGCTGAGGTGCTGGATGGAAAAGCATCAGGAGAGGCCCTTGGAATGTTCCCTGCACTGATCCTCCCTCAGCCGGGGCTGCTGGGGGAATTCCATGGAAAATCTCCGCCTGTATGGATCTGCTGGAATTAGAACCACAGCAACCCACAGCTCCCGTCCTCCCAAAGCAAGGGGACCGAGGCAAATCCTGCTGGCTTGGGTGAGCGGCAGCTCATTCAGCGCCCGGAACGGGGAGGGTCCGGCTCTGGCAGTGTGTGCCCGCTGGGGTTAGCGACCCCAGGGGCTGGCAGGGCAGTTCCAGCCGGGCTGCCCGGGGAAGGGCTGGTGCCCCCCGGGAGCTGGGGGGCACCAGCGGGGCTGGATTAGTGTCCCTCAGTTGCACCCCACTTCTCTGTCATACTTGTCCAGTGTTCAGGAGCTGGGTGTGAATCTAACGGGGAGGGAGGGAGGGATGGGGGAGGGCAGCTCCATCTCCTGCTGCACTGGCAGCTCTCGCTCCTGCCCCTGGCTCTTCCCAGTGGAGACAGCAATCCCAACTCTGCCGTCGCTGCTGAGCAGGAAACACAGAACTGTGAGCATTGTGTTGGGGTTCGGTTCAGTTTTGTGCATTCCCTCGGCGAGAGCTCAGCCTGGCGTGGGGACGGTGCCCAGCGGGGTCTGGACATTGCTCTGGGGAGCTGCAGGGCAGGAGTGCAGGGCTGGGGGCTTGGAGCCTCTGACAGAGACCCCCTTTCCTCTGGGAAAGGCACCCCCAGAGCCCAGCCTGTGCCCATGGCCACCCTGTCCCCAGCCCTGAGTGCCACCTCCAGGGGACACCTGCAGGGATGGGCACTGCAACCCTCCCTGGGCAGTGCCAGGGCCTGAGCCCCCTTTCCATGGGGGAATTCCTGCTGTGCCCGCCCTGAGCCTGCCCTGGCCCAGCCTGGGGCCGTTCCCTCTGCTCCTGTCCCTGTTCCCTGGAGCACAGCCCGACCCCCCGGCTGTCCCCTCCTGGCAGGAGCTGTGCAGAGCCACAAGGGCCCCCTGAGCCCCCTCTGCTCCAGGCTGAGCCCCTGCCCAGCTCCTCAGGGATTCTCCAGCCCCTGCCCAGCTCCTCAGGGATTCTCCAGCCCCTTCCCAGCTCCTCAGGGATTCTCCAGCCCCTTCCCAGCTCCTCAGGGATTCTCCAGCCCCTTCCCAGCTCCTCAGGGATTCTCCAGCCCCTTCCCAGCTCCTCAGGGATTCTCCAGCCCCTTCCCAGCTCCTCAGGGATTCTCCAGCCCCTGCCCAGCTCCTCAGGGATTCTCCAGCCCCTTCCCAGCTCCTCAGGAATTCTCCAGCCCCTGCCCAGCTCCTCAGGGATTTCCCCAGGAGTGACTCTCCAGGAGTGGAGCAGGAGCAGAGCTGACGGTGCCAGGCTGTGCCAGGCTGTGCCAGGCTGTGCTGGAGCTCACACAGCGCTCGTGTTTGTTGAGATTCAAAGCAGAAATCCCAAAAGAGATGGAACTGGATTTTCCCTGGGTGTTGGGAGCGACCTGTGCCACCCCCTGTCCCTTCGGGGGGCACTGCTGACACTTTGATTTCTGTGGGTCTGTGTGTGACCTGTGGGTGTCCCCTCAGCATGCCACCGCTGCCAGCCCATGGCGGGCACAACAATCCTGTTGGGATAGCTTTTGGGATAACATTTGGGATAGCATTTGGGATAGCATTTGGGATAGCATTTGGGATAGCTTTTGGGATAGCTTTTGGGATAGCATTTGGGATAGCATTTGGGATAGTATTTGGGATAGCTTTTGGGATAGCATTTGGGATAACATTTGGGATAACATTTGGGATAGCTTTTGGGATAGCTTTTGGGATAGCATTTGGGATAGCTTTTGGGATAGCATTTGGGATAACTTTTGGGATAACATTTGGGATAACATTTGGGATAGCTTTTGGGATAGCTTTTGGGATAACATTTGGGATAACATTTGGGATAGCTTTTGGGATAGCTTTTGGGATAACATTTGGGATAACATTTGGGATAGCTTTTGGGATAGCTTTTGGGATAACATTTGGGATAACATTTGGGATAGCTTTTGGGATAGCTTTTGGGATATCTTTTGGGATAACATTTGGGATAGCTTTTGGGATAGCTTTTGGGATATCTTTTGGGATAACATTTGGGATAGCTTTTGGGATAGCTTTTGGGATAGCTTTTGGGATAACATTTGGGATAGCTTTTGGGATAGCTTTTGGGATAACTTTTGGGATAACATTTGGGATAACATTTGGGATAACATTTGGGATAACATTTGGGATAGCTTTTGGGATAGCTTTTGGGATAACATTTGGGATAACATTTGGGATAGCTTTTGGGATAGCTTTTGGGATAACATTTGGGATAACATTTGGGATAGCTTTTGGGATAGCTTTTGGGATATCTTTTGGGATAACATTTGGGATAGCTTTTGGGATAGCTTTTGGGATATCTTTTGGGATAACATTTGGGATAGCTTTTGGGATAGCTTTTGGGATATCTTTTGGGATAACATTTGGGATAGCTTTTGGGATAGCTTTTGGGATAGCTTTTGGGATAACATTTGGGATAGCTTTTGGGATAGCTTTTGGGATAACTTTTGGGATAACATTTGGGATAACATTTGGGATAGCTTTTGGGATAACATTTGGGATAGCTTTTGGGATAACATTTTGGATAACTTTTGGGATAACATTTGGGATAATATTTGGGATAGCTTTTGGGATAGCTTTTGGGATAACTTTTGGGATAGTATTTGGGATAGCTTTTGGGATAGCTTTTGGGATAGTATTTGGGATAACATTTAGGATATCTTTTGGGATAACTTTTGGGATAGTATTTGGGATAGCTTTTGGGATAGCATTTGGGATAGCATTTGGGATAACATTTAGGATATCTTTTGGGATAACTTTTGGGATAACTTTTGAGATAACTTTTGGGATATCTTTTGGGATATTTTTTGGGATAACATTTAGGATAACATTTAGGATAACATTTAGGATATCTTTTGGGATATCTTTTGGGACAGCAGCTGTTTCCCTGGAAAGGCTGCTGGTACACAAGGATTTCTTCAGGTTCTTCCACTTGGGATGCAAGGCCAGGCTGGGTGGGCTGGGAGCACCTGGCACAGGGGAAGGTGTCCCTGCCATGGCAGGGGGCTGGGTGGGCTGTGAGGTCCCTTTATGTCCCAAACCACTCCAGGATTCTCTGATCCTGCAGATAAAAAGAGCTTTTAATCCAAGCTGGGAAGGCAAACAGCACCCCCAGCTCTGTCATTAGTTAGCACCTTCCCTTCCCGGGGTGTGAGATCTGAGATACCACGGTGCAGCCACAAAAGGAATAACCCTGGGAAAGCAGCTGCATTTTGATAAAAAAATAATAATTCTGAACCATAAATAAATCAAAAATCGTGTCCACAGCTCCTGCTACTTCGAAATCACAGCTGACAAAGGAAATAAAAGCTTGATGGTGACAGATAAGTGTGAGAGAAAGCTCTTTTCACTCGATCTGCTCCAGCAGTCATTAAATAAGATGTGCTGACAGCTCAGGAGAAACAAGCACCAGGCTTTTATCCACCTGCTCCTGAGCCTTGAGCAGGATCAGGGCCAGGACAGGAATTTAATCCAGTAATTCTGTGCTAAATCCTTCAGAAATGTCCCTCCCATTGCAATATTTGGGTTTTGTTGGCCTGCTCACAGAGCCTGGCCCTCCCTGTCCATCTCCTCACCCAGAGCCAATTTCCTTCCTGGTGAAAATCGATCCCATTAATTTAAATCAGGATCAGAGCAGCACAGGTCTGGGGCCCTTTCATGTCCAGGTGGTGTTTCCAATCCAAAGACTCCATGATTATGATTTTCTTTTTGGAAAGCTGAGTTTTCCAGCTCAGTGAAGGAACCAAAGCCAGCTTTCCCAGAGGAATGAGCCAGAATCTCCCCTCTCCACCTCATGGGGATCCCTCTGCCATCATCCCTTGTGCTGCAATGAGCAACTGCTCCTCCTTTGCTGGGATTTATAATTATTGTTAAATAGGGGACAAGTATGCCAGGAAATATGGAGCAGTCAGTAACAAAGAAAAGCAGTTTGCTTAATTAAAGGTGGGATTTTTTGGGGATTTTTAAAAATATAATTTAAATAGACACAAATATCTTTATATTAAAAATAAATACCTGTTATGGTATTTAAATTAAATATATATAATATTTTTATATAAAAAAGAAATACCTTGATGGTATTTAATTTAAATATATAAAAATATCTTTATATTAAAAAAATACCTGTGATAGTATTTCTTTTATTAGGAGATAAAAAAGGGGCTTAAAATGTCCAGGGTATTCCAGCTACTGCCCTGCCAAAAAAAAAAAAGGGATTTGGCTCTCTGCATGGCCAGGTTCAGTGGTGGAGGTGATCTTTGAGAGTTTATTGAGGACATGATAATTCCTGGCTGTTCAACTCTTCCATGGAAATTGAGAATGGAAATTGTGCAATCCAGGGAACTTTAAATGGAGCCTGTGCACTCCATGGAAATTGTGCAATCCATGGACATTATGAATGGAGCCTGTGTAACCCAGGGAAATTGTGAATGGAAATTGTGCAATCCAAGGAAATTTTAAATGGAACCTGTGCAATCCAGGGAGATTTTAAATGGAGCCTGTGCAATCCAGGGAATTGTGAGTGGAAATTGTGCAATCCAGGGAACTTTAAATGGAGCCTGTACAATCCAGAGAATTGTCAATGGAGCCTGGGTAATCTAGGGAAATTATGAATGGAAATTGTACAATCCAGGGAACTTTTAAACGGAGCCTGTGCAATCCAGAGAATTGTGAGTGGAGCCAGAGCAGTGCAGGGCTGTTTCCATGCAGGGCTGTTTCCATGCAGGGCTGTTTCCATGCAGGGCTGTTTCCATGCAGGGCAGTTTCCATGCAGGGCAGTTTTCCATGCAGGGCTGTTTCCATGCAGGGCAGTTTTCCATGCAGGGCTGTTTTCCATGCAGGGCTGTTTCCATGCAGGGCAGTTTCCATGCAGGGCTGTTTCCATGCAGGGCTGTTTCCATGCAGGGCAGTTTTCCATGCAGGGCAGTTTCCATGCAGGGCAGTTTTCCATGCAGGGCTGTTTCCATGCAGGGCAGTTTTCCATGCAGGGCTGTTTCCATGCAGGGCAGTTTTCCATGCAGGGCTGTTTCCATGCAGGGCAGTTTTCCATGCAGGGCTGTTTCCATGCAGGGCTGTTTCCATGCAGGGCAGTTTCCATGCAGGGCTGTTTTCCATGCAGGGCTGTTTCCATGCAGGGCAGTTTTCCATGCAGGGCTGTTTCCATGCAGGGCAGTTTCCATGCAGGGCTGTTTTCCATGCACAGCTGTTTCCATGCAGGGCAGTTTTCCATGCAGGGCTGTTTCCATGCAGGGCTGTTTCCATGCAGGGCTGTTTCCATGCAGGGCAGTTTTCCATGCAGGGCTGTTTCCATGCAGGGCTGTTTTTCATGGCAGGGCTGTTTCCATGCAGGGCTGTTTTTCATGCAGGGCTGTTTCCATGCAGGGCTGTTTTTCATGGCAGGGCTGTTTCTATGCAGGGCTGTTTCCATGCAGGGCTGTTTCCATGCAGGGCAGTTTTTGGGGCAGGGCTGTTTCCATGCAGGGCTGTTTTCCATGCAGGGCTGTTTTCCATGCAGGGCTGTTTCCATGCAGGGCTGTTTTTGGGGCAGGGCAGTTTTCCATGCAGGGCTGTTTCCATGCAGGGCAGTTTCCATGCAGGGCAGTTTCCATGCAGAGCTGTTTCCATGCAGGACTGTTTCCATGCAGGGCAGTTTTCCATGCAGGGCAGTTTTCCATGCAGGGCTGTTTTCCATGCAGGGCTGTTTCCATGCAGGGCAGTTTCCATGCAGGGCTGTTTTCTATGCAGGGCTGTTTCCATGCAGGGCTGTTTCCATGCAGGGCAGTTTTCCATGCAGGGCTGTTTCCATGCAGGGCAGTTTCCATGCAGGGCTGTTTTCCATGCACAGCTGTTTCCATGCAGGGCAGTTTTCCATGCAGGGCTGTTTCCATGCAGGGCTGTTTCCATGCAGGGCTGTTTCCATGCAGGGCAGTTTTCCATGCAGGGCTGTTTCCATGCAGGGCTGTTTTTCATGGCAGGGCTGTTTCCATGCAGGGCTGTTTCCATGCAGGGCTGTTTTTCATGCAGGGCTGTTTCCATGCAGGGCTGTTTTTCATGGCAGGGCTGTTTCTATGCAGGGCTGTTTCCATGCAGGGCTGTTTCCATGCAGGGCTGTTTTTGGGGCAGGGCAGTTTTCCATGCAGGGCTGTTTCCATGCAGGGCTGTTTCCATGCAGGGCAGTTTTCCATGCAGGGCTGTTTCCATGCAGGGCTGTTTCCATGCAGGGCAGTTTTTCATGGCAGGGCTGTTTCCATGCAGGGCTGTTTCCATGCAGGGCAGTTTTTGGGGCAGGGCTGTTTCCATGCAGGGCTGTTTCCATGCAGGGCAGTTTCCATGCAGGGCTGTTTCCATGCAGGGCAGTTTTCCATGCAGGGCTGTTTCCATGCAGGGCAGTTTTTCATGCTGGGCAGTTTTCATGCTGGGCAGTTTTCCATGCAGGGCTGTTTCCATGCAGGGCAGTTTTCCATGCAGGGCAGTTTTCCATGCAGGGCTGTTTTCCATGCAGGGCTGTTTCTGGGGCAGGGCTGTTTCCATGCAGGGCAGTTTTTCATGCAGGGCAGTTTTTCATGCAGGGCTGTTTCCATGCAGGGCTGTTTCCATGCAGGGCAGTTTTCCATGCAGGGCTGTTTCCATGCAGAGCTGTTTCCATGCAGAGCTGTTTCTGGGGCAGGGCTGTTTCCATGCAGGGCTGTTTCCATGCAGGGCAGTTTCCATGCAGGGCAGTTTTTCATGGCAGGGCTGTTTCCATGCAGGGCTGTTTTCCATGCAGGGCTGTTTCCATGCAGGGCAGTTTTCCATGCAGGGCTGTTTCCATGCAGGGCAGTTTCCATGCAGGGCTGTTTCCATGCAGGGCAGTTTCTGGGGCAGGGCTGTTTCCATGCAGGGCTGTTTCCATGCAGGACTGTTTTCCATGCAGGGCTGTTTTCCATGCAGGGCTGTTTCCATGCAGGGCTGTTTCCATGCAGGGCAGTTTCCATGCAGGGCTGTTTCCATGCAGGGCTGTTTCCATGCAGGGCTGTTTCCATGCAGAGCTGTTTCTGGGGCAGGGGTGCAGCCCCCCAGAGGTGCCCAGGGCTGTGTGCATGTGGCTCTGGGGCTGTGCCTGCTGCTGACTGTGGCTGCTGGCTGCACTGGATGGCCCCAGAGGGCTTTTCCCAAACTGCCCTGGGGTCCCCTGCTGGAGTGGCAGGGATCTCCCAGCAGAGCAGAGCAGGATTTGCTGGGCACAGCCCAGGGCAGGGATCTGGGCAGCGTTTGTGGCACCTCCAGGGCTGGGGGAGCTTTGTGCCTGAACCCCAAAGCAGCAGAGCCTCCTTCCCTGCACAGACCCACCCCTCACATTCCAAACTGAAGTGTTTCCATGAATTCACAGGGGATGGAAGGACACCCAGAGCCTCCCGGGAGACATTTCAGAATGTTTATGAAAACAGTTGATAAATTAAATCCCGTTAGTGCTGGGCTGGCCCTGGACATTTGTCACACAGAGAAGTCCCCTGAGCTGGGAACACCTGGCTCTGACAGGTTTGGTGCTCTGGGCTGTTCCTCCTCACCCCAGAGGCACTGACCTGCCAGGGCTGTGTTTCCATCTGGGATGCTCTCCTGGGGCTGTGTTTCCATCTGGGATGCTCTCCTGGGGCTGTGTTTCTGTCTGGGATGCACTCCTGGGGCTGTGTTTCCATCTGGGATGCTCTCCTGGGGCTGTGTTTCTGTCTGGGATGCTCTCCTGGGGCTGTGTTTCTGTCTGGGATGCTCTCCTGGGGCTGGGATGCTGTCTGGGATGCTCTCCTGGGGCTGTGTTTCTGTCTGGGATGCACTCCTGGGGCTGTGTTTCTGTCTGGGATGCACTCCTGGGGCTGTGTTTCTGTCTGGGATGCACTCCTGGGGCTGTGTTTCCATCTGGGATGCTCTCCTGGGGCTGTGTTTCTGTCTGGGATGCTCTCCTGGGGCTGTGTTTCCATCTGGGATGCTCTCCTGGGGCTGTGTTTCTGTCTGGGATGCACTCCTGGGGCTGTGTTTCTGTCTGGGATGCACTCCTGGGGCTGTGTTTCCATCTGGGATGCTCTCCTGGGGCTGTGTTTCTGTCTGGGATGCTCTCCTGGGGCTGTGTTTCTGTCTGGGATGCTCTCCTGGGGCTGTGTTTCCGTCTGGGATGCACTCCTGGGGCTCTGTTTCCATCTGGGATGCTCTCCTGGGGCTGTGTTTCCATCTGGGATGCTCTCCTGAGGCTGTGTTTCTGTCTGGGATGCTCTCCTGGGGCTGTGTTTCTGTCTGGGATGCTCTCCTGGGGCTGTGTTTCTGTCTGGGATGCTCTCCTGGGGCTGTGTTTCCATCTGGGATGCTGTCCAGGTGTGGGATCAGGGGGAGGTTTCCTCAACATGACCCCAAGGTGTATCAGAGAGCTGGGAATGAGGGTCTGGCACAGGTGCCCAGAGCAGCTGGGGCTGCCCCTGCATCCCTGGCAGTGCCCAAGGCCAGGCTGGACACTGGGGCTGGGAGCACCTGGGGCAGGGGAAGGTGTCCCTGCCATGGCAGGGGTGGCACTGGGTGGGATCTGGGGTCCCTCCAGCCCTGCCCATCCAGGACTCCCTGGTTCCTGCCCCTCCCTGTGCTGCCCCAGCTCTGAGCTTCCCTGGATCCTCCTCCCAGCCCTGCTGGCAGAGTCTGTCCCCTGGGCCACCCTGCAGTCCCTGGTGAGCCTGGGCTGCTGGGAAATGACTGACTGAAGGTTGTTACACACAACATAAAAGTCTGGTTTTTCTTGAAGGATCAAACCAGAAAATGTGTCTCATCTCCCACTTCTGCAGCCTGCTCCGGGTCAGGGCTCAGCTCAGAGCTTTTTGTGCAGATTTTCCTGTGATCCCAGGATCCTTCTCTTTCTTTTGCCTGTCTCCAGCTCCCAACCCTGCAGCCTGCACGTGTCCTCTCCGCATGCCTTTGTGTTTTGGGGTAAGTCTGTTTATCTGCAGCCTGGAAACCACCATGAGCACCGGTGTCCTGCTCCACCATGGAACACCAGGAACCAAACCCCTGATTTAAGGGCAAGGCAAAGGGGATTTCTGGGGGGAGGAAGTTTCTCAGTAGATATGGGGAAAAAAGGCTGGGAAAGAGTAAAGAGGATAAATGGTGGCAGATAAATTAAAATGAAAAAGATTGGCTATTATGCAAAACTCTCCTGGTGTACATCATAAACATTTGCTTTTTTATAGAGTCCCCACCACTGAAAATGCACTGCTGGCTATGAGAGCATTTTAATAAAGGCCATTAAAACTCATTTCTCTGATATATACTCTAAAGAGGGAAAAATCCAGAAATCATTTATAATGCTTATTACCACTGCTGGAACCATCCTTAAAGGTCTCTGGCAGGGAACTCTTCTTTTATTGGGGGAAACCCTTCCCTGGAGCCTTCTGAGGGATTTGAGCTGGGCTGGGGGGTTGGCCAGGCTGGGCTTCACTGGGATATTCACCCCAGGATGTCCTGGCTCTGCAAAGCCCCGGGAGCAGCCAGGGGAGCCCAGGGAGGAGGGGAAAGGGGATAACCTCGGGAATAGTCCCCAGTTTCCCACAGCACTCAGAGGAGGGCAGTGCACCACAGCTCCCTGGGATCACTGTTAATTACTGGTAATTAACGGAGGGGCAGCTTTGCCTTGGAGAGCAAACACGTCCTGAGGAGCCCCCAGGAGCTCCCCCTCTGGTCACTGCCCCTCGTGGAGCCACCTGGGCCAGGTGAGTTTATCCCAAATGCTGGTCCCCCCTGGGTGGGAGTGCCCGGATTTCCCGGGAATGCCACCGACCCCTGCACAGGGGCAGCACCCTGAGTAATTAGGGTGAGACAAGGAGCCGTTTAATTAACCCCTGAGCCCTCCTCCCTCCCCCAGGCTCTTGCTGCACAGCCCAGGGATGCTTGAGGGCACAGCTGCTGCTTTGGGAGTGCACCCTGGGCTGTCCCAGGCACCCTGAGCCCCTTTTGGGCACCCTGAGCCCCTCTCCAGGCACCCTGGGCTGTCCCAGGCACCCTGAGCCCCCTTTTGGGCACCCTGAGCCCCTCTCCAGGCACCCTGGGCTGTCCCAGCCACCCTGAGCCCCTTTTGGGCACCCTGAGCCCCTCTCCTTTTGGGCACCCTGGGCTGTCCCAGGCACCCTGAGCCCCTTTTGGGCACCCTGAGCCCCTCTCCAGGCACCCTGGGCTGTCCCAGGCACCCTGGGCCCCTCTCCTTTTGGGCACCCTGAGCCCCTTTTGGGCACCCTGAGCCCCTTTTGGGCACCCTGAGCCCCTCTCCAGGCACCCTGGGCTGTCCCAGGCACCCTGAGCCCCTTTTGGGCACCCTGAGCCCCTTTTGGGCACCCTTCCCCCCCTCCTTCTCAGCCCTGCTCCTTTGAGAGTTCATGGGATGATTTCCCCCAGCTCTCCTGCCCCAGCCAAAGCTGGAAGCTTTAATTCCAGCTGGGTTATCTCCTGCCCTGAGATCCTGGGACAGCTTCCACAGCCATGGGCTGCTCCTGCTTTTTGTTTGTGCCCATGATGGAGCCCCACTGCTCCCTGCAGAGTGTCCATGCAGACACCCTGAGCCCTTTCCAGACACCCTGAGCTGTCTCAGGATGGCCCCTCTGCCCCTTCCTGCCTCTCCTGGCTGCTCAGTGCTTTGCCAGAACTGAGACCCCTGGATTTGGGGATTTTGGTGCTGTCAGGTGAGGCTGTCCCATCCCATCCCATCCCATCCCATCCCATCCCATCCCATCCCATCCCATCCCATCCCATCCCATCCCATGGATCCCATCCCACCCCATCCCACCCCACCCCATCCCACCCCACCCCATCCCACCCCACCCCATCCCACCCCATCCCATCCCATCCCATCCCATCCCATCCCATCCCATCCCATCCCATCCCATCCCATCCCATCCCATCCCATCCCATCCCATCCCATCCCATCCCATCCCATCCCATCCCATCCCATCCCATCCCATCCCATCCCATCCCATCCCATCCCATCCCATCCCATCCCATCCCATCCCATCCCATCCCATCCCATCCCATCCCATCCCATCCCATCCCATCCCATCCCATCCCATCCCATCCCATCCCATCCCATCCCATCCCATCCCTGCTGGGCTGCTCAGAGCTCAGGGGTGCAAGTGGAAAAGCAGGGAGTGGTGGTGTTGGAGCTCGTGGTGCTGAGATCCCTCTTTAAATGCCATTGTCTCTGCTTTTACTGCTCCAAGATTGTTACAGCCACTCTCAGATTTTAATGGCCACGAGGGAGAAGGAGCTGTGGGCACAGAAGCATGGAGGGGATGTTCAGCAGGGCTGGGCAGGTCTGGCCTCCACTGCTCTGGCTGCAGCCATAAATCACTGCCCAGATTCCCCAAAAAAGCCCTTTAAATGTGGCACAAGGAGGCCAGGCTGGGCTTTATGAGGCTGCTTTTGCTGAGGGAGGAAGGAATGAAAGCACGCTCTGAAACATCTTGATGAGCCTCGGGGTCAGCAGCAGGTAACGAGGCTGGGCTTCACCTCCTTCCCAGCAGGTGCTCAGCAGCACCAGGACCCCGCTGCTGAGCCCATCTGCAGAACTCCTGCCCCACCTGGGGGCTCCAGTGGCCAGGTTTTATCCATGCCAGTCCCAAGGGACTCACCTGGAAGCTTCTGTGTGACTGAGCAGAAAGGAAACCAGGGTTTGTGCAAACCAAATGCTCCTCTGGGGCAGGAAGGGGCTGAGCTCGGGATCCCTGCTGCTCTCTCTTGCTTGGAGGTGTTCCTGGGTATCTTGCAAAGCTTCACAAGTAAGAAGTCTTACATTAAAATAATTATTTAAATGTTCCACATTTAAAATTTCTTCCTGTTGCACTAAGGGATGATGGGTTATGTGATTTGGGACTAATTCAGGACTCATTTCTGGGCTGACCAGGGTTAGTTAGGACTAACTAGGTTTAGGACTAATATTTTAGTGCTTGTATTTCAGGACCACCTTCAGGACTGCTCAGGTCTTTGTTTCAGATACTGGGAGGAGCCTGAGTTCACCTGATGAGCATTCAGGATGGTCCTGGAGGCCTTGTCCAGCCTCCCTGTGCCTCTGGACCCAAGGACACAGTGACCTTTTCCCAAGAGAGCCTTTCAGTCCCAGTTTGGGACTTGGAGCTCTTTGGGATTTTTACAGGGATTCCCCCCTCCTTCTCAGCCCTGCTCCTTTGAGAGTTCATGGGATGATTTCCCCCAGCTCTCCTGCCCCAGCCAAAGCTGGAAGCTTTAATTCCAGCTGGGTTATCTCCTGCCCTGAGATCCTGGGACAGCTTCCACAGCCATGGGCTGCTCCTGCTTTTTTATTTATCTGTTTGTTTGTTTGTTTGTTTGTTTGTGGTGGAGCCCCGCTGCTCCCTGCAGAGTTTCCACCCTTCCAGAGTGTCAGACTGTGCAGGGAAACATCACCCCACGGGTCAGGTCCAGGGACATGGGTGGGACAGGACAGCCCGGGGGCAGAGGAGAGGGAAATCCTGGTGCAGGGCAGGGGTGAGCCCTCCCTCCTGCTGGGCTGTCCTCGGTGGGGCTGCCGGAGCAGGATCCCCCGTGCAGAGGCTGCCCTGGGGCTGCTGCAGTGGCACAGAGCTGCTCTGTCTGTGGCCAGGAGAGCAGCACAGCTCTGCCCCTGCAGCCCCTGCAGCGTGGCTGTGGGCACCAGGCTGCGTTTGTTCTCACTCTGCTCTGCTTTTTGCCCTGACAGGCCCAGCCAGGGGGGAATCCATCCCAGATGGATTTGTTGAACAACACAGCCAAGAGAAACAAGGCTGAAAATCTGCTTTATGGAGCTGCTGGATCCTCAGGGCTTGGCTCGCCCAGGTGGCAGCAAACAGCCAGCACTCCCCTCCTGATCCTGCAGCATTCAAAAGAAGAAATCCTGGGCTTGCACAATTTCTAGGAGATTTTATTTTATTTTATTTTATTTTATTTTATTTTATTTTATTTTATTTTATTTTATTTTATTTTTTTATTTTATTTTATTTTTTAATTTTATTTTATATTTTATATTTTATATTTTTATTTTATTTTATAATTTATATTTTTATTTTATATTTTATTTTATTTTATATTTTATTTTATTTATTTTATTTTATTTATTTTATTTTATTTTATATTTTATATTTTATATTTTTTATTTTATTTTATTTTATATTTTATTTTATTTTATATTTTATTTTATTTTATATTTTATTTTATTTTATTTTATATTTTATATTTTATATTTTTTATTTTATTTTATTTTATAATTTATATTTTTATTTTATTTTATATTTTATTTTATTTATATTTTATTTTATTTTATATTTTATTTTATTTTATATTTTATTTTATTTTATTTTATTTATTTTATATTTTATATTTTTTATTTTATTTTATTTTATTTTATAATTTATATTTTTATTTTATTTTATATTTTATTTTATCTTTTATTTTATATTTTATTTTATTTTATTTTATTTTCCCCCTAGGTAAGGCTACCTGTGTCTAAAAAAACTGGACAAACAGCACTGGACAAATCCCCCACTGGACAAATCAAATCTCCCCCCAGGTGGGCTGGAACTGCTGTGCCCCTTGTGGGACTCTGGGATTCCCTTCTGGCCATCCCTGCCCGTGCTCCCAGCACCTCCTGGGCCCTGAAGCCCCTCGTGCAGGGAAGATTCCTCCACCCCCAGGGAATGTTCCTGCAGGGGGATAAGCACAGCACCGGGGTGAACCCGAGCGTTTAGGGACAGGTGGGAACGGGCTGCAAGGACAGGCACAGAAGGGAATTCCTGCCTGTCCCCTCTGCTGGAGCTGCTGCTCTTCCCTGCCTTCCCTGCCTGCCCGTGAACTTCCCAAAGCTGCTCCAGTTCCCTCTGGCTCTGCAGCAGGGCAGGAATTTGCTGCTGGGTCTCACCTGCAGCCCAGGGCTCTCAGAAGGGCTGGGCTGGCAGGAATTCCCTGAGTGAACAGGCAAGCCCTTGAAGGTCAGAGCCCTGCTTGTCCCTGCACCCTTCA
Source organism: Haemorhous mexicanus (assembly GCF_027477595.1). NCBI lineage: Eukaryota > Metazoa > Chordata > Aves > Passeriformes > Fringillidae > Haemorhous > Haemorhous mexicanus. The sequence continues at coordinate 41,918,601 of NC_082347.1, forward strand.
TTCCCTCCTGTCCCTCCCCTCCATCCTGGGCACTGAGTGGAAAAGATCCCCGGAGCTGTAATTACAGAGGATTATGGCACAATAACTCCCAGCTAAAGACAGGCCCAGGGCTCATCCATCCCCAGGCAATATCCCAGCCCGGGCTGGAGCTGGGCCAGCCTGGCAGCAGGAGAGCTCTGATGGATGGGCTGGGGCTGCTGATGGATGGCAGCAGACACTGCTTCCTCCTCCCTGGCACCCCAGCCTGGCCACTGGGAGCAAGGGGGAGCTGGGACAGGACACAGCAGCACCTTTGGAGGCTGTTTCCTGAGAAGGGGTGACAGAAAATTGCATTTCTGTGCTTAGAGCTGAGCCCGGGCTGCAGGCAGAGCTTGGATCCCCCCATGCACCAAATTTCCACTGGGCAGGGCTGAAACTGTGGGGCTGGGGTAGGACAGCAGGGGACAGCCTCAGGTGGCACCAGGGGACAGCCAGGGTGGGCACAGCAGGAATTCCCCCATGGAAAGGGGGCTCAGGCACTGGCAGGGAGGGTTGGAGTGCCCATCCCTGCAGGTGTCACCTGGAGGTGGCACTCGGGGCTGGGGACAGGGTGGGGCTTGTCAGACTCTGATTTCAAAGGATTCCCACCCAACACAGAGGCTGGAAATCAGATCTGCCACTGCCAGAGCACAGAGATGCTCCAAGGGCTGGAGCCCCTCTGGAGCCAGCCCGGGACACCTGGGGGGGCTCACCTGGGCAGGAGCAGCTCCAGGGAGAGCTCAGAGCCCTGCCAGGGCCTGGAGGGCTCCAGGAGAGCTGGGGAGGGGCTGGGGACAGGGATGGAGGGACAGGACCCAGGGAATGGCTCCCAGTGCCAGAGGGCAGGGCTGGATGGGAGATTGGGAATGGGGAATTGTTCCCTGGCAGGGTGGGCAGGCCCTGGCACAGGTGCCCAGAGCAGCTGGGGCTGCCCCTGGATCCCTGGCAGTGCCCAAGGCCAGGCTGGACACTGGGGCTGGAGCAGCCTGGCAGCTCCTCTCTCCTCTGTCCACACCTGAAGGTTTTTCACAGGAGAAATGAATTGATTGTGGGGCAGAAGAAGGTTATAAATCAAGCTGTATTTCTGTTCCAGTGACAAAGGGAGAGCACACTTTCTATATGCTAAATATATTCATGGCTTATATTCGAGTAACATTGCTTAAATTGATGATATTTATCAGTGGGGGAAAACAAATTGTTATATACAAGAGAAAATAATTAAAGGGGGGGTTGGAAAGAGTGATGGAGGCATCCCAGCAGGGGGGTCTGGGCTGTCTGAACAGAAATATTGATGTGCTTTTGGGTGTCAAGGAGAAATGGAGAGAGAGGGGGGTAATTTCTGCTCCAATTATAGCTCCCAGCCCCCTTTAACCAGGGTCACACTCGGGCAGGATGGAATTCCATCTCCAGCTGCCTTTGCTGCCCCTGACTGGAGAGGAAAAATCCCTCCCAGGAGAAGTCCTGCTCCTTTCCCCCTGCAGACCCTGGGTGCCATCCACGCTGTGCTGCAGCTCCTGTGTCCTGGGAGAAGGGGGAGAGCAGCCTGGACCCCTGAGGGATCACTGCAGTGAGCCAGGGGGGCTCCAGCAGCTCCTCCAGCGTTTCCCCTCCTCCTCCCAGCTCCCAGCAGCTGGCTGTGCCCTCCAGGGGAGAATTCCTGTGGGAAAGCTCAGGTCAGGAGCTGCCTGCTTCCATGGGAGTGGGGGGATTCCATTCCTTCCCATCCCATCCCAGCCTATTCCATTCCATATTCCTGCTGCACAGGGGGATTCCAAGGCAAGCAGAGCACACCTGGCAACATCTGGAGTGCAGGAGGGGTTGCAGCACCCCGGTAGGAGTCCAGAAGGTGGTACATGGAATGGTTTGGGTGGGGAAGGATCCCAAATCCCACCCATTCCCACCCCAGCCATGGCAGGGACACCTTCCCCTGTCCCAGGTGCTCCCAGCCCCAGTGTCCAGCCTGGCCTTGGGCACTGCCAGGGATCCAGGGGCAGCCCCAGCTGCTCTGGGAAATCTGTCCTGCACCCTCTGAGTAAAGAGTTTCTTCCTAATGGAAACCTACACCCAAGAATGGGAATGTTTAGAAAATGTCTCTCCAGCTTTTCCAAACTCCCCGTGCTTATTTCTCACTCAGGTTCCTTTACAGATGTTGTTCTGAGCAGAAAACAGCTTGTAAACAGGGGGAAATGGAAATTTCCTCAGTGCAATAGAAATGGGAGTGATCTACAGCCCTGGCTGTAAAATATCCGTGTAAAACTCCACTCTTTGCAAAAGCAGATGTGGCTCTGTGTTCTGCATGGAACTCGCACATTCCGTTAGGGAATGGAAAATGCTGGCATCAATTGCAGGGGAAGAAGGGTTTGCTTCAGTTAATAGAGCTGGGGAAACAGGTGAATGGCATTTTGCAGGTGATGGAGCTGCTCTGGAGGAGAAGAATTCCTGGGCACGCCGTGCAATCCATCACCAGCCCTGGAGAGAAGGGGAACTGGGGAAAACTCCTGGCCAGGAGCAGATTTGGTGGTGGAGCTCAGCAGAAATGGCTTTGTTGGCAGTGCCAGTAGGCAGGGCTGGGCTCAGGGAGGTGGGCATGGGGGCACTGGGGGCAGTTCACAATTCCTGAAGTGTTTGGGATTGTTCAGCCTGGAGAAAGGAGCCTTGGGGGGACTAACTGCCCTTCCAGTGCCTGGGAGAACAGTGGAGAGGGGCTGGGGACAGGGCATGGAGGGACAGGACCCAGGGGATGGCTCCCAGTGCCAGAGGGCAGGGCTGGATGGGAGATTGGGAATTGGGAATTGTTCCCTGGCAGGGTGGGCAGGGCTGGGCTGGAATTCCCAGAGCAGCTGTGGCTGCCCTGGATCCCTGGCAGTGCCCAAGGCCAGGCTGGAGCAGCCTGGGACAGGGGAAGGTGTCCCTGCCCTGGCTCTGGGTGGACTTTGAGGTCCCTCCAACCCAACCCATCTGGAATTCTCTGACCCCTGCTTCCCCAATTTCCCTTTTTGTGAATTCACGTTTTCATTGTCCTGCTGCTGCCCAGGCCCATCTCCTACAGAAATCTCCCACTCACCAAATGCTGAGTTGCTCTTATCAACCAGGAAATCATTACCAGGATCCCAAATTTCAGGGAAGGACAGTGGGTTGGAAAGGAGATATTTATGAACTTGAGTGTTTCTAGTGCAGCACTTTGCACACAATTGAAAAATGATTGGCCTGACATTAAAACAATCCTGGTATTAAGGCAAGGAAGGCAATAACTTTTTACTAATGGATTGTTCCATTCCATTTACATATCTTTTCCCAACAATTTTATGCTTAAAAAATCATTGCCCTTTTGAATTATGTGAGGCTCTTTTGACTGTGAGGCTCCAGCAATTTGCCAGCCTCATGTGTGTAATTAGTTTAATTAGCACTACAGCTCTAACGAGAGGATCAGTGTCTGCTGTGTGCTCTGTTCTTTCCCGGACAAAGTGAAAAATTTGGTTCTTTAATCAGTTGCATCTGAAGAACTCCGGGTCTCACAAGTCTTCAGAGAGTGCCTGGAGACAGGGAATATGTTTTGGGTTTTCTCCAAGTCCTTTGCTTTCAGTGCTGTCCAATTCCTGCAGCTCTGTTCAGTTCTTTCACTTATGTTCAGTTCCTGCAGCTCAGTTCAGTTCCTGCAGCTCTGTTCAGCTCTGTTCAGTCCCATCAGCTCTGTTCAATTCCTTCAGTTTTTTCAGTTCAATTCCTGCAGCTCTGTTCAGTTCTATTGAGTTCCTGCAGCTCTGTCCAGTTCCTGCAGCTCTCTTCAATTCCTGCAGTTCAATTCAGTTCCTGCAGTTCTGTTCAGTTCCATCAGCTCTGTCCAATTCCTGCAGCTCTGTCCAGTTCTTTCACTTATGTTCAGTTCCTGCAGCTCAGTTCAGTTCCTGCAGCTCTGTTCAATTCCTTCAGTTTTTTCAGTTCAGTTCCTGCAGCTCTGTTCAGTTCTATCCAGTTCCTGCAGCTCTGTCCAGTTCCTGCAGCTCTGTCCAGTTCCTGCAGCTCTCTTCAATTCCTGCAGCTCTGTCCAATTCCTGCAGCTCTGTCCAGTTCCTGCAGCTCTGTCCAATTCCTGCAGCTCTATCCAGTTCCTGCAGCTCTGTCCAGTTCCTGCAGCTCTGTCCAATTCCATCAGCTCTGTCCAGCTCCATCAGCTCAGTTCCTCTCCTGCAGCTCAGTTCAGGGTCACTGTCCCTGCCCTGGGCAGGATCCAGCACCTGGCTGGCTCTGTGCTGGTTCCAGGCTGGGCTGTGCCCAGGGCAGGGAGCTCTGCAGGGCTCCATGGGCTGAGGGTCACCAGCTCCTGCCAGCTGCCCTGGGAGCCCTGTGCCCACTTTGGATGATAAGGGGAGGTGTTCAATGGGAAAGGGCAGTGGCCAGGCAAGTCTGCAGCTGTCCTGAGCCCTTGGCCAGGGTGGGAATTGCTGGGTGGGCAAGGCTGCCAGCTCTGGCAGGGGCTGCCAGGGAGGGTTGGAGTGCCCATCCCTGCAGGTGTCACCTGGGGGTGGCACTCAGAGCTCTGGGCTGGGCACAGGGTGGGGATGGGCACAGCTGGGACTCGATCCTGGAGGGCTTTTCCAGTGACTCTGGGATCCTCTGGAAGCATCACACTCCGGGTTTTGGCTCAGGTACCTGCATCCAGCTGGGCTGCCCTAGGAAATGTTCACGGACTGAAGCTCGGGGCTGTTAAACTCCCTTCCCGTGGCCTCTCCAGCCCTCCCTAATTATTAATTGTCCTCCAAACAAGCAGTGCTCCTTCTGCCGGCAGCGGTGGTGTGTGATGGATGTGGAGAAGGAGGTGCAATGAATCTTCCCGAGGCAGGGAAGGATATTTCAGCAGCCCCGTGAAAGGCTGACATTGAAACAACTGCTGGGGAGCTGTCAGGGCCACAACGGGAGCAGCATTAGCCATTGATCAGGGTCATTAGCGCTGCTCATTAGCCCTGACAGGGCCTGCTCCGGGGATCAGTGTTCTGTCCCAGCAGAGGAATTGGGCTGGCAGCGCAGGTGGGACCTCCGGGCTCCATTAAGGAAAAGATCTTTATCTAAAAGGGAAGAAATCATCATCATCCTGCTGGAGCGGGTGGATTTGTTCGTTCTTGTGTCACTTGGTTATCAAAGGAGAAACACTCGGCAGAACCTCGGCAACTCGGAGAGAACCAATCCCCCAGAAGGAACACTGTCATTTCTGAAGGGAATTGTGCCTTTCTTTGTGCACCGAACTCCTCCTTCCTGGGGCTGAGGCACCTCTGAATTCAGGCTTGCCCTTACAAGAGAACTGTTTAATGTTCCTAAAATGAGGAACAGTTTTAAGCCATCACAACACACACACAGGTACAAACCCCAGCATTTCTCTCCAGTCCTGTCAGGAGGGAAGGTGGGGCTGCCCCTGGATCCCTGGCAGTGCCCAAGGCCAGGCTGGACACTGGGGCTGGGAGCACCTGGGACAGGGGAAGGTGTCCCTGCCATGGCAGGGGTGGCACTGGGTGGGATTTGGGGTCCCTCCAACCCAAACCAGGCTGGAATTCATTTCAGCTCCTTTGTCCAGAGGAGCCTGGCTTTGCTCACCTTGCAAACCCCACAGTGTTTCATCTCCATGCTGACTGCACAGAGTCTGGGCTCATCTGCTCCAAAATTAACTTGGAAATGGCAGGAGGACACTGTGCCCATCAAAGCAGGCAGAGTGAGTGCCTCATTTCCCAGCCCAGGGCCAGCCTGGGGAGAGGAGCTCCCACCTGCAGGCATTTGCAATAAGGAGGCTGCAGTGGTGTTTGTGTGCTGCAGAGCCCATCCCGTGCTCAGTGTGGGGCAGCTCCCTCCCTCTGCAGAGGGGATCTCATCCCTGCCTCCCTGCCCTGGCAGTAACTCTGTGCTGCTCCCAGGGACAGGGGGGAGCAGGTCTGTTACAGATCCAAATTGCAATATTGGCTTTTTGCAAATGTTACCTTGGCTTCTCTCTGTGTGCTGTGTGTAACTCTGCCCCAAAAATCCAGCTGTGGCTCCTGCTGCCCCTGGAGCTCAGTGCAGCAGCTGCTGGCAGTGTGCTGTGTTCCAATGCCTGCTGGGCTGGGCTAACAGCCAGGGCAGCCAGGATGAGCACAGCTGGACAGATGTGCCCAGCAGCAGCTCCCAGGGCTGGAGGCAGTGCGGGCCCAGAGCTGGAGGGGATGGGAATGGACTGAAAGCACAGCCCAGGGATGGGCAGGCTCTGCAGAGGGGGCACCCAGGAGGAGCCAGGCTGGGCAGGGCTTGGAGCCTGGGAACTGCTCTGGGGAACAGTTTCCTGTGCAGAGGGGCTGGGAATGGGCAGCAGGCTGCTGGAATTCCAGGGGATTGCAGGGGTATCCCCGAGGAGAGCAGGGTGCTCCTGGTTGTAACATTCACATTCTCTGAAAAACCCCTTCACCCAGGATTCTTCCCCTGGGAAGCTGAGAAACCTCAGAGGAAAAGGGAAACAACAATTATCTGATTGCCTGTCCTGTGTTTTACTCCTTTGGAATGTGTTTGGAGATTGTTGACCAACAGGTGGGTGTTTCATTGGTTTCATGTGAATTGTTTCAACTTAACAGCCAATCAGGGCCAAGCTGTGCCAGGATTCTGGAGAGAGTCACAAGTTTTCATTTTCATCTTTTTAACCTTCTGTAAGTATCCTTTCTGTATTCTTCAGTACAGTATAGTTTAGCATTCTTTTATATAATATAGTATCATAAAAGAATAAATTAGCCTTCTGAGAACATGGAGTCAGATCCTTCCTTCCTTCCTTCCTTCCCTCCCTCCCTCCTTCCTTCCTCCCTCCCAAATACCATACCTGGAAATGACCTTTGCTCTGTGCTCCTTGTCTCTATTGTCCTTTACTGAACTTTTTACATTTTCACAGGAGAGTGAGGATGTTTTTCTCAATGTCCAAGCACCAGGAACAGCTCCCCAAGCCCTCCCACTCCCCAGCTCTCCCTGTTTGATTTTCATTTCTCCTTCCTGCACCCCCCTTGCTCCCAGCCCCAGCTTTTATGGATGTGGCCCAATAAAGCTGCCAGAAGCATGCAGCAATGATGCAGCAATGCAGCAATAAAGCAACGAGAGCTCTGGGCTTTGCTTGGCTGATCTGGGAGGGAGCAGGAGCTCACCCACAGCTCTGCCCACCACGAGCCCCAGCTCAGCACAAAATCCATTTTACAGCAGAGTTTGGGCTGATTGCCACAAAACTTCAGCTCCTGCCAGCTGGGAGTGCTCCCCTCCACTGCACCTGGGGGTGTCTAAAGGGAAACCCTGGGAAATGGAACGTCAGGGCTGCTCCCAGAGGGAAATGCTACAGCAAGAGCAGGAACAGGTCCCAGACACTTCTGAATTAGCTGGTGGAGAACGACCAAGGAAAGGAAAGCTACTGGAAAGTTGCTTGTGCCTCATCAAAACTCCAGAGAGGGGGTTTTCCTCATTTAATTATTTCTCATCATTGTCTATTCCAGAGCCAGGCCCAGATTTTCCTGAACCTTCAATGAGAATATTCCAGATGTGTCTTTGCCATTCTACACGGAGAGCAGAACACAGGTAAGGAAAGGGGTTATTCTTTCCTAGCTGCAATTCCATTGCAACAAGTGGCAGGACTGAATAAATGAAATTAACTCTTATTTAATGGATACAGCCACCTTACAGCAGGGCATGGGCTGTCCAATGAGTATTTGAAATTAAGTGAGGCCTACAATAGACCATGTTCTAGCTAAAAATAAATTATATATATATAATTTCATATTTTAAAACTATTTATACTCAAATTGCCTTTAAATGGAAATTAAATTGGAAAGAAAAATTTGGGGCTTGTGTGATCAGGTGAGCAAGGCTGGGGACCTTGGAGGAGCCAGGAGATGAGGAGTGGGTGCTCTGAGCCTTCTGACCCGGGATGTATTTGTCCAGTTTCTGTCTAAAAACTCTGCTCACTTCTCTAAAACAAACATTTAATTGTTACACAGGAGATCAGCCATTCATGGCCTTTCCTGAATAAAACCAAGGGAGAGAATTTGGGTTTCCTTTTCCAGAATGACTGTGTGCTGCAGGGTGCTCTCCTGCTCTGGGAGCTCTCCTTCACCTGGTGGTCAGGGGGAGAAGGGTTTGTGTCACTGGATTGCATTTAACCAGCTCAGATCATTTATGAGATGGCTGCAATTCTGAGCCCCTCAGAGTAATGAACTGCCCAATTAAATTAAGATGGAAACTTCCTTGGTAACCTCCAAATCATCAAATTCTTCTGTCAGCAACATCCCCAAATAACTCACACTGACTTTGGGTTGTGTTTGTCAGAATTGCAGGGTTAGCAGGAGGCACAGCTCTCCTGCCTGCAGGACACAATTTCCAAGTTACAGAATTCTTCAGCTGATTTCCAAACTAAACAACTCTTCAGTTAATTTCTGAGTGACAGAATTGTTCAGTTAATTTCCAAATCAAATAGCATTTCAGTTAATTTCTGAGTTATAGAATTGTTCAGTTGATTTCCAAATTAAATAACATTTCAGTTAATTTCTGAGTTATAGAATTGTTCAGCTGATTTCCAAACTAAACAACTTTTCAGTTGATTTCTGAGTTTATAGAATTGTTCAGTTAATTTCCAAATCAAATAACATTTCAGTTAATTTCTGAGTTATAGAATTGTTCAGTTGATTTTCAAACTAAACAACTTCTCGGTTAATTTTTAAGTTACAGAATTCTTCAGTTGATTTCCCAATTAAACAACATTTCAGTTAATTTCTGAGTTATAGAATTGTTCAGTTGATTTTCAAACTAAACAACTTTTCAGTTAATTTCTGAGTTTATAGAATTGTTCAGTTGATTTCCAAATCAAATAACATTTCAGTTAATTTCTGAGTTATAGAATTGTTCAGTTGATTTCCAAATTTAATAACATTTCAGTTAATTTCTGAGTTATAGAATTGTTCAGTTGATTTTCAAACTAAACAACTTTTCAGTTAATTTCTGAGTTTATAGAATTGTTCAGTTGATTTCCAAATCAAATAACATTTCAGTTAATTTCTGAGTGACAGAATTGTTCAGTTGATTTCCAAATTAAATAACATTTCAGTTAATTTCTGAGTGACACGTTGTTCAGTTGATTTCCAAGCCAAAGGATGATTCTCTTTTGCAGAGATCTTTCCTGGAGGTCTGAGGACAGCAAACCTGGGCACCAAGTGCTGGCTGAAAGCCCAGCCTGGCACCCTGGCAGTGCTGCTGAGGCTCACCTGGCCCTCCCAGCAGCACCAGCTGCAGCACTGGGTTTTCTGCAGAGCTGTAACTGTGGGGTGAGCAGTGTTGGATGGGTTTCCCCAGAGCTGTAATTTCAGGGTGAGCAGTGTTGGATGGGTTTCCCCAGAGCTGTAATTTCAGGGTGAGCAGTGTTGGATGGGTTTTGTCCCAGAGCTGTAATTTCAGGGTGAGCAGTGTTGGATGGGTTTGTCCCAGAGCTGTAACTGTGGGGTGAGCAGTGTTGGATGGGTTTCCCCAGAGCTGTAATTTCAGGGTGAGCAGTGTTGGATGGGTTTTGTCCCAGAGCTGTAACTGCAGGGTGAGCAGTGTTGGATGGGTTTTGTCCCAGAGCTGTAACTGTGGGGTGAGCAGTGTTGGATGGGTTTCCCCAAAGCTGTAACTGCAGGGTGAGCAGTGTTGGATGGGTTTTCCCCAGAGCTGTAACTGCAGGGTGAGCAGTGTTGGATGGGTTTTCCCCAGAGCTGTAACTGTGGGGTGAGCAGTGTTGGATGGGTTTCCCCAGAGCTGTAATTTCAGGGTGAGCAGTGTTGGATGGGTTTTCCCCAGAGCTGTAATTTCAGGGTGAGCAGTGTTGGATGGGTTTCCCCAGAGCTGTAATTTCAGGGTGAGCAGTGTTGGATGGGTTTCCCCAGAGCTGTAACTGTGGGGTGAGCAGTGTTGGATGGGTTTCCCCCAGAGCTGTAACTGTGGGGTGAGCAGTGTTGGATGGGTTTCCCCAGAGCTGTAACTGTGGGGTGAGCAGTGTTGGATGGGTTTTGTCCAGAGCTGTAACTGCAGGGTGAGCAGTGTTGGATGGGTTTCCCCAGAGCTGTAACTGCGGGGTGAGCAGTGTTGGATGGGTTTCCCCAGAGCTGTAACTGCAGGGTGAGCAGTGTTGGATGGTTTCCCCCAGAGTTTTAATTCTGGAGATGTTGGGAAGCTCAGGAATGCTGCACACCAGGAGTGCTGTGGGAGCTGTGCTGCCCCAGGTGGGCTCTGCTGCCTCTCCACTGACTGCCCCTGACAGAAGCAGAAGGATTCTCTCCCCTTTGCCCTTCAGGGATCCTGGGGCCGAGTAGGACACCCAGGAATTTGGGATAATTTACCCCCAGACCCATTTTAATCAAACCTCTGAAGCTCCTCAAGCATCTCTGTGTTGGGAGCAGCACAGGCTGTAAATAATTGGAGTATTGAGGAGAATTTACACCCCTGGGGCCAGCCCTGGAGGATTAAAACCTCCTGGAACCATTTACCTTGAGGAAATGATAACATTTCCCAGGCTGATGGTTCCTGGGGAGGAGATTGGAAGCAGAGGCTGTGCCTGGCTGTCCTTACCAGGTATCAATTGCAGCTCCCAAAGACGTTTGCTGCCATTATTTTGCTGTCCCTGCCCTTTCCTGCCCTTGGAGTGCTGGGATGGTGGCGCTGGGACAGATTCAATTAACAAAGCAGAGGGAGCTGACCTTTCCCAGGCTGTTATTCGAGCCCTGATTTGCTTTAGGGGGGAAATACTTCTTTCTTTCCTGGATAAATATGAAATAACAGATAAATAACCCATTGATTTGTGGTCTGGGGGTAAAAAAAAAAGGCAAAAAAAGAAGAAGAATGAGAGGAAAAATGAAGTGGTGGGGCTCAGACACTGCAGGGGCTGAGTGGCTCCCAGAGGCTGCTCCAGCTGTCCCCAGTAGGGAGGTGTGGAGGGCTCCTGCAGAGCTTTCTGCAGGGAATTAGCTCAGCTCCTGCCTCTGCTGACTCTGGGGCTGCTGTCCTGCAGGGAGAGCAGGAGGTGTCCTTGCTGTGCCTCTGTCACAGGTGGCAAACCAGGCTGTGACACTGGCCAGCTCCTGGCTGGGCGGGGGATGTGGGATGGGATCTGGGGGAGATCACTGGGGCTAGGATCTGGGATTTGGGATGGGGTCTGGGATTTGGGATGGGGTCTGGGGGAGATCACTGGGGATGGGATCTGGGATGTGGGATGGGATCTGGGGGAGATCACTGGGGATGGGATCTGGGATTTGGGATGGGGTCTGGGGGAGGAGATCACTGGGGATGGGATCTGGGATTTGGGATGGGGTCTGGGGGAGATCACTGGGGATGGGATCTGGGATTTGTGATGGGGTCTGGGGGAGATCACTGGGGCTGGGATCTGGGATTTGGGATGGGGTCTGGGGGAGGAGATCACTGGGGATGGGATCTGGGATGTGGGATGGGGTCTGGGATGTGGGATGGGGTCTGGGGGAGATCACTGGGGATGGGATCTGGGATGTGGGATGGGGTCTGGGGGAGATCACTGGGAATGGGGTCTGGGATTTGGGATGGGGTCTGGGGGAGGAGATCACTGGGGCTGGGATCTGGGATTTGGGATGGGATCTGGGGAGATCACTGGGAATGGGATCTGGGATGTGGGATGGGATCTGGGATTTGGGATGGGGTCTGGGGGAGGAGATCACTGGGGATGGGATCTGGGATTTGGGCTTGGGTCTGGAGCAGGTTTGGCTCAGGCTGGGCTGGGGATGTGGGATGGGGTCTGGGGAAGGAGATCACTGGGGATGGGATCTGGGGCAGGTTTGGCTCAGGCTGGGCTGGGGATGTGGGATGGAATCTGGGGGAGGAGATCACTGGGGCTGGGATCTGGAACTTGGGATGGGGTCTGGGGCAGGTTTGGCTCTAGGGCTGGGGATTTGGGATGGGGTCTGGAGCAGGTTTGGTTCTGAGGTTGGGCTGGGGATGTCCCTGGGGCTGGGGCACAGCCTGGGCTCCTGTCCCTGGCTCCTGTCCCAGCCCAGGTGACACCTCTGGGTCGTTATCAGCCCTCTCATCAGCCAGCACAGGAGATGATGTCCCCAGTCCCTCCTGTGTCTGCTCCTTCCCAGCTTCCCCCAGATCAGGGGATGGCTCCCATCGCTCTCCCTGGGGTTCCTGCAGCTCTCCAGAGCAGGGAGTTGGGGATGGATGGAAATTACAGACACTGATAATAACAGCAACGTGTATTATTTATAGATCACAGAATCCAGGCTCAGAAAACAAACAATAAAGCACAATAAAGCAATTTTCTATTGCTCAGCCCTGACAGGCAGGCTATAACCCTTAGAGGTGTTTGGATGACCATCCTCAGAGCCAAATGAGACACTGCAGTGCTTCCCAAAGTGTGTTTGTGTCCTGATGAATGAGAACGAGCCGAGAGCAAGGGTGGAAATGTGACAATCCACAGCAGCACTGTTAATTTTCCACAGCTTTGTCATTTACTTGCAGAACCTTCATCTATTTCTGGTGTGGCTTTATGGTTGCTCCTTCCATCAGAGCCCCACAGACTGCAATATTCTGCTCAGTGAGCTGAAATATCTGTCGATGGCAAAGCAGCTCCTCATCAAAGCCCTGGGAGCTGCTGGGGGCTTGTTCTGTGTGCTGGGATTACCTGAGGAAACGTGTGATGGGCTGAGAAATAGGCTTTTTTTATTTAGAGAGAGCAGAATCAAAACTTCTAAATTAAAAATACAATTTTTTCTGGCTTTAATTCAATAAGGTGTTCTACCCTCTCACAGAACTCATCTGCAGGGGGGGCAGGAATAATCCCTTAATGAGAAACAAAGAAGGGAAATGCTTTATTTGGTGTCTGGGCTCAGCAGCCCTGAGCTCTCTCTGGTGGGAGTGGTGCCTCAGCCCCTCTCCCTGCACAGACCCAGGGCTCCCACACATCCCAGCCAGCTCTGGCTCCTGCTTTGCCCCTCTGAACCCTCGGGCTTCAGCACAAGGGGGTCCTGTGCTCTTGGGAAGCCCCAGGTTCTACTGGCTGAGGCTTGGAGCAGCCTGGGGCTGGAGGAGAGGCCATGGCCATGGCAGGGGAGGGGATGGGGACAGGGATGGGGACAGGGATGGGGGAGCCTTCAGGTCCTTCCCAGGCAGGCTTTTCCCTCCTGGCACATCCCAGGTTCAGCTGACAGCACCCAGAGCATCTCCAGTGCCTCAGGTTCTCCTCCCTGTTAAACACAAATTGTGGCTGGGGAGAATCATGGCATGAACTGAGCTGGGAGGGACCCCAGGCTGCTCCCAGGCTGCTCCCAGGCTGCTCCCAGGCTGCTCCCAGGCTGCTCCCAGGCTGCTCCCAGGCTGCCTTGGGCACTGCAGGGCTCCTGGCAGGATCTGCTCTGGCAGCTGCAGCTGTTTCTGAGCTCTGAGCTGTCCCTTGGCCCCTGCCCTGGCCCAGCAGGAGAAAATCCCAGCCCTGCCATGGATCCAGCCCTGCAGCCCTCGCTCTCCACAAACTCCTGCTCACACTGGTGCTGGCACCAATCCCTCTTTCCTGTTCTCTCTGCCTTTCTGTTGAAGGCCCATTATTGGCTTTCATCAGGGAAATGAATTCCTTAATGAACTGCCTGATAAGCTTGCCATGGCTAATGTTCAAGGGCTTTATCTCCTTTGTTTTGGTTATTGTTTCTGCCACATCAAAGAACTAAATAAGTACATTTAAAAGTTGCTGCAGCTGATGGCAGCCTGGTCTCTTGCTTCAGGGAAATCCAGGGAATAAATTCAGTCAGGACTGCTCTGGTGGGGAGAGGAGCTCACGGGAATTTCAGCAGGAGCTGAGGAGGATTTGGGCTGTCGTGCTTGCTCACCTGCACTGTCCCAGGGCTGGCACAAACCCCCCGAGGCTGTCACCTTCCCCCCAGCTGTCCTGATCCATGGCTCCCTCTCCAGCACGGTGGGCACAGGGCTCTGTTATTATCTGCTATTGTGGATAATAATAACAGATCTATATTATATTGTATTATATTATATTATATTATATTATATTATATTATATTATATTATATTATATTATATTATATTATATTATATTATATTATGTTGTATATATTATATTCTATTATAGATTATTATAGATTATTATATTATAGTTTATTATAGATTATTATAGATTATTATAGATTATTATAAATTATTATATTATATATTATTTATAATAAATACTATATATTATTATATAGATAATGATATAATATTATATATTGTATAATAGTATATTATAATAATATACTATTATACAATATATAATATTATATCATTATCTATATAATAATATATAGTATTTATTATAAATAATATATAATATAATTAATATATAATATAATATAATATAATATATATAATACAATCATATTGTATTACATATAATATAATATAGTATATTATAATAATAATATACTATTATAATAATATACTATCTATTATAATAATAATATCCTATTATAATAAAATAATATACTTATTGTAATAATATACTATCTAATATTATACAATGTATAATGTATAATTATATAGTTTATATATAATTATCTCCAATTTTATTCTGTTTCTATTAATAAATAGAATGTTTACATTTATTAATGAAATACTATTAAGCATTTCTGCTTCAGCAGAGCGCGGCAGCGCCGGCGGTGGCAGCCCTGCAGGGCGGGGTGTCCTGGTTCTGAAGCACACGAGGGTTCCCAGGCTGACAGCGGATCCCACAGCCCATGAGAATCTCCAGGGTGGGAATGCAGGAAAAGGAGAGGTTTGTGGTGTCCTGGTTCTGAAGCACACGAGGGTTCCCAGGCTGACAGTGGATCCCACAGCCCATGACAATCTCCAGGGTGGAAATGCAGGAAAAGGAGAGGTTTGTGGTGTCCTGGTTCTGATGCACACGAGGGTTCCCAGGCTGACAGTGGATCCCACAGCCCATGACAATCTCCAGGGTGGGAATGCAGGAAAAGGAGAGGTTTGTGGGAGACACAAAGCCCGGAGCGCTGGGGGCAGCCCTTCACCTCGCACGAGGAGATGGGTTGGGAGCTCCTCTGTGAAGGCTGGGATGGTTTTCCCTTTTGTTCCCCACTCATTTCCAAAGGATGGCCGGAATAACAATGCCTTGTTTTGTCGGGCCGATAATTGCACTGATGATCGGTGCAGCTTGGACAGTCACTCCTCCTCTCTGCAGATGCATTTCCATGATGCCGTTGGAGCTCCACTGTCTGCTTCAGGCAGCCTGGAGAGCAAGCCCAGAGCAGGAGGGGCTGATTTGTCCTCGTCCTGTCCCTCCTGTCCCCCTGGTGCTGGATCTCTGCAGCCATCCCCTCCCTCCCGTGGGAGCAGTTCCAGCCCATCCCACAAATCCCATTTGTGGCTGCCCAGCAAATTCCTGCCCTGATGCTTCTGCCAGGAAAAGGAACCCACAAACACCAGAGGTTTGTGTCCAAAAGGAGACACAGGAGTCCCTTTTTGGCTTTATTCCAGCCAAGGCAGAGGCCATGGGGCATCCCCTGGGGTCTCACATTTTTGGAGGTCACAGCCTCCTTTTATCCCAATTTCCAGCCACATTTCCCTTCTCTCTTTCCCCATTCCTGAGGTACCTGAGAGGTTCAGACATCCCAGAACACCTGATCCCAGAGATTCCCCTCTAATGTACAACCCTCCCTTTTCATTTCTAATTCTTACTGAATTTAGGGGTTTTTCCCCATTCCTGAGGGACTTGAGAGGTTCAGACTGCCCAGAACACCTGATCCCAAAGATTCCCCTCTAATGTACAGCCCTCCCTTTTCATTTCTAATTCTTACTGAATTTTGGGGTTTTTCCCGTGTTTCTTTCATCTTTCAACATCCAATTTCACTTATAGCAAACCTGCAGTTCATTTGTGAAAGCAAATATCTTTTTTTCCATTCATTTTCCATTAAAAACCATTCACATGTTGGATAAACACTCTCCAGCCCACATTCCAGAGCAGCCAACACAGGAGAAGCTGAGGCTTCTCATCTTGCCAGGAGAAGAAATCCTGGCAAAGGGATTTTTCAGAAAATATCACAGTGACAGGCAGAACCCATGCTAAGAAGCCCCTCAGATCCTCAGGACACAATTTTTATATTGGATTAGAGCATTTCCTAGGTCAGTTTTTAACTGATTTATTGTAAGGCAAGTAAAACCCCCTAAGAATCATCTTTATGGAGCAGCCTTTTCTTCTGAAAGATGTTTAAAATGAAAACTTTAAAAGTAAATTACTGCAGAAATTGGAATATTGACACCCCCCAGGTCACACTCCTGTGGTTTTGCAGAGTTTGGAATTAAATCTGGTGCAATTATTTTCCTGATCCATTGATTTTGGCACTTTGGGATAAGGTCCAGTGGACACAGAGGAATTCAGTCAAAGGTTGGAGATGTTGTCTTGGAGGTCTCTTCCAACCTTAAGGATTCTGTGATTTGAAAATGGGTTTTTTTTAAGAAAAGCAGCCACAGGAGAGCCCTGTTTCCATTGGTGAGAGGGAATTTAACAGCAACAAGCCCTGAGTTCCCTGTGCTGGGCAATTGTCACTTCGAAATCCACAACACAGAGTGGGGAAAATGGGAAAAAGGGTGGGAAAATAAAATTTCTGTGAAAATCGGCTGATCTCTGGGTATGAAAACATCATCTTGAAGGAGGAGAACGATCTACAGAGTGCAGTGCTGCAGGAGCAGGGTGCATCCTCTCATGGAAATTCCTCAATTGGCTCCTTTCCACTCTTTTGTTCACAAATTGTCTTGAAAGAGCTCAGGATTTTCTCAGCCAGCTGGGCTGCAGTCCCGTGCCAGCCTGGTGTGAGTCTGGCAGCTCCTTGTCCTGCCATCCTCTGGCAGCATGGAAATGCAGGATTTCTGCACCAGCAGCTTTACAGGGGCCCTGAATGGGCCCCCCATTATTGTTATTTAATGTTTGCACACAGCAGAGCTCCCCATTATTGTTATTTAATGTTTGCACACAGCGGAGCTCGCAGGAATTGGAGGAGGATTCACACAAAAGAGACAGGATTAGAACACATTTTCCCAGGAATAGGTAATTTCTGCCTTGTGCAGGGATAACAGCAGGCAGGAGGTGGAGAAAATAATTATTCTCCATGTGCATATTGATTTTTTTTTAATATAACTTACTGAGCTGAGTGTGAAATATGGGGAATATGAACAGTTTCCCTTGTGCCTTTCCCTGCTTGTTTTTATTTCCTTCCTTTCTGTATTTTGCCCCTTCCCTGCTCTCTGGCAAAGCCTCAGCAGAGCAGAGAACACCAAATTTATGGTGTAAAGCACAGCCTGGCTTGTACCTGTGGCCAAGGCCCCTCTTGCTCTGGGTTTCTGGTTAAACTGAGCTTTAGTCCCTGCAGGATTCCCCCTGCTTGTTCCAAGGCTGAGCTCAAACCTCCAGTTCCCAAGGGGGTAATTCAGAGAAGGGTTTTAACTCCATTCAATCCCTCACGGGGAAGTGCTTCCAAAAATTGCTGCTGGTTGAAATACAGAGAATTGTTTCTTCCATTCTGTCTGAAGCAGTTAATAGTTTGATTACTGAGCCCAGCTTTTATCAGGAGGAGGTGCAATGTTTCTGTTTGCTCAGACTCGGCCATCAAAGATTTCAGCTCCTGCTTTGAACAGGGGAACAAAATCCTCCCAGGGGGAAATACCTTCCAGGGATTAAATTAAATGATTGTGTGTATTTAAAAGTCTTGAAGGCACATTTAAATTAAAAAAATAAAATAGAAAAGGCAAACTATTTCAGTTAGTCAAGTCATGGCATCCACTGATACAACTAAATCATTTTTAAAGGAATCCCCCAAGTCTGTTATTTCTTACAAGTAATTTTGTTATCCCAGGAGCTAAATTTTGCCTGATTCGGGGGAAGCTTGGGAGAAAAGTGGAATTAATGCATTAATTTTTAATAGATTACATGTGTTAGAACATGGGGGTGGAGTGAGTGAGGAAGAAAATCTCCTGGAAGGGAAGGAAACCTGCACTAAACCCCAGCTGAAGAGCAGGGATTTGCTGCTTGTTCCCATGAACTCCCAAGCACTGGAAAAGCTGGATTGATCCAAGTCACTTGAGGGGGAAAACCAATTAATTCCCAGAGATTTCTCTTGCTCTCACAGCCTGATTCTCTCTCTCAGCAGCTCCAGTGCAGCTCAGACAAGCTCAGCTTCACCCTCTGCCTGAAATTCCCTGGTAAATGGGAGATGCTAAGGGGAAATCCCTGTGGGGAGGGAAGGGTCCTTGTGCTGGGATCTCTCAGTAGGACCCAGATTGGCTGTGCCTGTGGCTGGCAGAGTAATCGCTAATCACCTTTAATTAATGAGCTATGGATCAGCACTGGAGGCTTGGGTTCCAGAAAGGGCCATGGAGCCAGGACCTCTTCTCCAATCTTTTCTCTCTTCTCCCATCTCTGTTTGCAGTGAGGAGAGCCAAGGCTGCTGCTGGGTGGGTTTGCTGTAAGAGGTGTAAAATCTCTGTGAAAAATGCCTATTTTATGATTGGCTTTTCTCAGATATTCTAATGAATATTATATGTGTTGTGTTAGAAAGTTATGCTGTATTAATTCTCATAAGTACTGTGTTAAATAGTTTTAGGTTATAACATAATGGTAAAATGAAAACTGTGCTGTGTAAGATACTTTTTAAAGAAAGGACTCGCAGTGAGACAGCAGCCACAGGACACCCAAATCTTTCAGAAAAAGTGAATTTATTGCTCCATTATCAGAAGAATGAACTTCTTCCTGCCTGCTCAGCCCTGGAGACGCCGTCAGGATCCAGAGGAAGGAGCTGACCCTGCCCAGACAGAATCCTGGGTGGGAATGGAATTGATGCACCATGGATGAGCTGTAGGAATATGCAACAGGCTGTTCCTTTAAAGGGTTAATCCTCTGTGCACGTGGGTCCTTTTTGGGCTTATTTTGCCCAGAAAAGGTACCTGGACTGTCTGTAACTCTTAGTTTCTATTGTCTCATATTGTCCTAATCCAAATTATCCAAATTGTTATTACTTTATATTGCTATTTTTATAACCATTTTATTACCATTAAACTTTTAAAATTTTAAAAACAAGTGATTGGCATTTTTCACACTGCTGCCTGTCACCCCCAGGCACTCACACCCAGGGGAGTTCTCTGGGGCTCACCCAGACACAGGGAACAGGGAAATTCCTGCTGTGGGCCAGGGAAGAGTTATCCAGAGAGCAGCAGTGGTGGAGCTTGGCTTTTCCAGCCCCCATCACTCTGTGATTCTGTATTCACCATGGATAACTCCAGCATGGGGTGATTTCCCTATTTTGAGATGTCTGCCATTCCCTAACAAAGCACCTTGCACCAAACACCCTGCAAGGCTTAAAACATGATCCATCTTCTCAATGGATTGCAGGAGAAAGTCTCTCTCAGGGAATATTAGTGACTCCACAACTGGAGCAAATAAATCCTGCTTTCCCTAAGTAATGCAGCTTATGGCACAGATCTAATTTTAGATTCCCTCTGCTGCCCCTAAATCTTTGCTCCGTGTCTTTCCAGCTTGATGGAAGGGCACATTTAATTATCAGGAGCCACATTTGTAGGGACAGACCCTCCATCACCAGAGCACATGTCTTTGGGGTTAGGAGCTGCAGAAATCCCATCATTGCTCAGCCCACCTGCAGTGGTGGCACATGCTGCTCCAGGGCAGGAGCTGCCTCTGCAGCAGGGCACTGTGCTGGGGAGGAGCTCCCTGCAGCTGGGATTCCCACTCCTGGGATGCCAGGCAGAGCCCTGTCCCAGCCAGGCCTGGTGTGGATCCTCCCTCTCATGGAGTCATGGAATGGTTTGGGATGGAGGGCACCTCAACCCATCCAGTGCCATGGCAGGGACACCCCCACCCTGTCCCAGGCTGCTCCAGCCTGGCCTGGGACACTGCCAGGGGTCCAGGGGCAGCCCCAGCTGCTCTGGTGACCAATTAATGCAATTAACAGAGTTGACATTGGTGCATTGCCTCTTGGCAGGGTGTTGGACCTGCTGCTCACAGACATGGGCCCAGGCCTGGGTTCAAATACAGGGATCCAGCCCTGGTGGGCAAAGGGGGGGAAGGAAAAGCCTTTTGGAGCAGCCAGAGCTTCCTCTCAGAAGGCTCTGAAAAGCAGGGAGTCCCTGTGCTGGTTCCAGTTTCAGTCCCATGCTGGTTCCAGTTTCAGTCCCATGCTGGTCCCAGTTTTAGTTCCATGCTGGTCCCAGTTTTAGTTCCATGCTGGTCCCAGTTTCAGTCCTATGCCGGTTCCAGTTTTAGTTCCATGCTGGTCCCAGTTTCAGTCCCACTCTGGTTCCAGTTTCAGTCCCACTCTGGTTCCAGTTTTAGTTCCATGCTGGTTCCAGTTTCAGTCCCATGCTGGTTCCAGTTTCAGTCCTATGCTGGTTCCAGTTTCAATCCCATGCTGTTCCAGTTTCAGTCCCACTCTGGTTCCAGTTTCAGTCCCACTCTGGTTCCAATTTCAATCCCACTCTGGTTCCAGTTTCAGTCCAACTCTGGTTCCAGTTTCAGTCCCACTCTGGTTCCAGTTTCAATCCCATGCTGGTTCCAGTTTCAATCCCACTCTGGTTCCAGTTTCAATCCCATGCTGTTCCAGTTTCAGTCCCACTCTGGTTCCAGTTTCAGTCCTATGCTGGTTCCAGTTTCAATCCCATTCTGGTCCCAGTTTCAGTCCTATGCTGGTTCCAGTTTCAATCCCATGCTGGTTCCAGTTTCAATCCCACTCTGGTTCCAGTTTCAGTCCCATTCTGGTCCCAGTTTCAGTCCCATTCTGGCTCCAGTTTCAATCCCATGCTGGTTCCAGTTTCAATCCCACTCTGGTTCCAGTTTCAGTCCCATTCTGGTCCCAGTTTCAGTCCCATTCTGGCTCCAGTTTCAATCCCACTCTGGTTCCAGTTTCAGTCCCACTCTGGTTCCAGTTTCAGTCCCACTCTGGTTCCAGTTTCAGTCCCATGCTGGTTCCAGTTTCAGTCCCATGCTGGTTCCAGTTTCAGTCCCATGCTGGTTCCAGTTTCAGTCCCACTCTGGTTCCAGTTTCAGTCCCGTGCTGGTTCCAGTTTCAGTCCCACTCTGGTTCCAGTTTCAGTCCCACTCTGGTTCCAGTTTCAGACCCCTGCTGGTTCCAGTTTCAGTCCCATTCTGGTTCCAGTTTCAATCCCATGCTGGTTCCAGTTTCAATCCCATGCTGGTTCCAGTTTCAGTCCCACGCTGGTTCCAGTTTCAGACCCCTGCTGGTTCCAGTCCCCTCACTTCCCCTGTGCTGTCACCTCCAGGGACTGACCCTGCCATGGCAAAGGCTCCCTTAAATGTGGAGCAGTTCCTGCAGACCCAAACAACCCAGTTCTTGCCTTTCAGTCCTTCCCTGGAAGGTTTTCCCCCGTGAATTCCGTGCCATGTTTCTTACAGGCAGGTGTGTTTTGATAATTACTCAAGTAACACGATGAATTTCAATAAAACCAATCAAAATCCATTAGGAAGTCACAGATTGGATGTTTAGCCCCAAGTCCTGCCAGTGTTAGAGCCCTGTCCAGCAGGTCCTGATTATCCTCAGCCCCTCTGTGCCAGGAACTTCTGCCTCAGCTCCATTGCTCTTCCATTAAAAAGCTGTTCTGGAGTCCATAAATTTATTTTACTCCAACTGCTACATGAAAAGTCATAAACCAATTTATGAGCTGAGAAATGCTCCTCAGTGCCACGGCAATTTGACATCTGCCAGCTTGAATCCTGGCTCTCCTGAAGCCTGTGTGTGCTTTGGGGGAGGAAGGGGAGCCAGGGAGGAGAGGAACTTCACCCCAAAGCTGAGAGGATGTTGGATCCAGCCATGGGATATCTGTCAGAGACATCCCCCAGGCTGCTCTGCTAGCAGGGTTGCTCCAGGTAAGAATCTTTTAAAAGAAAACTTTATAAAATCAGAGTCTGGGCCTGCTACTTCTTCTAAGTGCAGCTGAGCAGGCAGCTAATTCCCACGTGAAAGAATCCTGAGAATCCCTTTGCAGAACAGCCTGTCCTTGGAGAGAAAAGTCAGCTGGACCTGTAAAAACAGAAGATCTGTCCCATGAGAATCCACAAAGAAAAAATGCAAACACCTGTGAATAGAAAAAGTGTTGACACCTTTGTCTTGGTTTGGATAAGACAGGTGCCTGCTAAAGAAGGCAGGAGCTTCCCCTGAAATGGAGAATGCAAACCCTCCCCACCCCTCCAAATTGCTATGAATTTTAAATTAAGGGGCTCTCAGGCAACAAAAAATACGGGAGCAGGAAATAACAGTTCTTTAATAGGGAAGGGGGGGAAAAACATAAAATGATAAAATAAAAACACTGCAGTACACTAAAATGACAGAGTCAGAACTCAACCTGACACCCTGTTGGTCAGGGTGCTGGCAGCAGTCCAATTGGAAAAGTGGCTGCAGTCCTCCTGAGGTGTCAGGTGTGGTTCTGTTGGAGCAGGGGGTCCTGTAGAAAAAGGGTGATTCTTCCTCCGCAGATCCGTGGAAGAAGAAGCAGCTGCTGTTCCTCTGGTGAATCCAGTGGAGAAGCTGTGCTGGTGTGTCAGAATCTCCTGATTATATCTGGGTAGCAATGCTCGGCTCCTCCCTCTGGGCGGAGCATCTCACAAGGGGATGTTACAGTTCTTATCAGCTATGCAGTGACATTCAATAGCCTCTTATCACGGGATGCCCCCTGCTGAGGGAGGAGTGATTGTGATCTCGCAGGGAGAGAGAGAAGGGGAAATTGCCCACTTAACACCTAGACAACTGCCATACAGATGGTAATAGGATACATCCTGCCTTGCAATACAGAACAAGGTTCTAACCAGTGAGGCGAGTGGCAAGAAAACTGCTGGCCCACTGGAGTCAAGCAGCAAGCCTGTGAAGGCTGCATAAAGTGAGTTCTGTGAGGAAAGAATTGGCTTGTCCTGCCTGCGGCTGAGTCCTGCCTGCAGCCCTGCAGGGACCTGCTCACAGGGCCAGGGGTGCAGAGGGCACAGCCCCATCCCCTGGGCTGTGCTGGCTCTTCCTCGGGGTCACCACTTGGGGTGGTGCTCACAGGGGTCCCACACGAGGGAAGAGATGAGAAAGTTGGCTCCATGTTTCAGAAGGTTTGATTTATTATTTTATGATCTATATTACATTAAAAACTATACTAAAGGAATAGAAGAAAGGATTTCATCAGAAGCAAGCTCAGAATAGAAAAGGAATGAATCACAAAGGTTTGTCTGTGACCCAGACAGTCTGGACAGCTGGGCTGGGATTGGCCATTAATGAGAAACAACCACAGAGACCAATCCCAGATCCACCTGCTGCACCCCACAGCAGCAGAGAATCTTTGTTTGCATTTTGTCCCTGAGGCCTCTCAGCTCCTCAGGAGGAAAAATCCTAAGGAAAGGATTTTTCATAAAACATGTTGGTGACACTGGGTGGGGGTCCAGCCCGCCCTGCAGGGACCCTGCTCTGTCCCCAGCCCGCCCTGCAGGGACCCTGCTCTGTCCCCAGCCTGCCCTGCAGGGACCCTGCTCTGTCCCCAGCCTGCCCTGCAGGGACCCTGCTCTGTCCCCAGCCCGCCCTGCAGGGACCCTGCTCTGTCCCCCGCCCGCCCTGCTCTGTCCCCAGCCCGCCCTGCTCTGTCCCCAGCCTGCCCTGCTCTGTCCCCAGCCCACCCTGCAGGGACCCTGCTCTGTCCCCAGCCCACCCTGCTCTGTCCCCAGCCTGCCCTGCTCTGTCCCCAGCTCACCCTGCTCTGTCCCCAGCCTGCCCTGCTCTGTCCCCAGCCCGCCCTGCAGGGACCCTGCTCTGTCCCCAGCCTGCCCTGCAGGGACCCTGCTCTGTCCCCAGCCCGCCCTGCTCTGTCCCCAGCCCACCCTGCTCTGTCCCCAGCTCACCCTGCTCTGTCCCCAGCCCGCCCTGCAGGGACCCTGCTCTGTCCCCAGCCCACCCTGCTCTGTCCCCAGCTCACCCTGCTCTGTCCCCAGCCTGCCCTGCTCTGTCCCCAGCCCACCCTGCTCTGTCCCCAGCTCACCCTGCTCTGTCCCCAGCCCCAGGGTTTGATCTGCTGCTCTCTGGGGAGGGGGCAGGGCACCAAGGTGCTCCCCCACCTGCTCTGGGGTGCTGTCCCTGCAGCAGCCTGGCCTCTGCCAGTGACAGTGGCCTCGTTAGGGCCCTGGCAGCTCCAGAGGTGTCTCACTGTGCCACAGCCCTGGGACACATCTGCCTCAACTTCTGAGCTGGCCCTGCATCACTGAGAGGGAGCAAAAAGCCAAAGAAGGGTTTGGATGGGAGATCCCAGTGCTGGTTGGTCTCCTTGAATCTCTCCTGAGCTGTGAATGATTTCTGCTCAGTTTGCACCTCCTGCCAGAGCTGCTGCTGCTGTTTATGAGCCATCCCTCAGCCTCCAGCGTGCCAGAGCCCTCCAAGCTCTGCTCCCCCCTCAGCCCGTGCCTGTCACTGCAGGACCCCAAATAACACCCCCTGGACACACAGCTCTTCCAAGGCCAAAAGAGAAATTTTAAATTTCTGACTCCAACATTTATAGATTTCCAGAAGTGACCCTGGACTGGAGGGTGACAGTGCCACCTCTCCGGTGACACTGCACAAACCAACAGCCCATCAGATTTCTCCTGCCCATAAAAGAATGCAAACCAATGAGTTATTTACAGAAAGTGTGTGAGAAAGTTCCTTATGAGAATGTAAACATCAGAAGGCTCAGAAAATCTTAAAAAATCAGGGTGACATGTGCCATGCTCAGCTCCTCCTCTCTGAAAACCTTCAGGACTTTCCAGCTGCAGGACTGGAGCCCCCTTTTCCCCCCAGCATCCTGCCCAGACCCTGGGCACCCCACACTGAGCAGCTTCTCTGACTGATCAGCATTCCCCCCTCTGCCCTGCAGCCAGCCCCAGCCTGCTCCTCCTGCAGCAGCCTGGGCTCAGCAGCCAGCCTGACCTCAGCCTCCCCAGCCCAGGGCTCTGCCCCAGCTCATCCACTCTTTATGCTCTTCCTGCTATTTTGGTCTTTTCAGCCTCGCTGTGCCCAGATTTGAGGGAAGCTCAGGCAGGGTCATCACCTCTGAGCCCAGGGTGGAGCTGCTGCTGTCCTCCCACCCACCCAGGGCCCTCCTCTGCAGGGCTCTGCTTCAGTCCCAGCACTGCTTGAAATCAAATTCCAACAGAGCACTGAAAACATCACAGCCAGGCTAGGGAGATTATGGAAGGAAGAGAAAGCAGAGTTTCAAAAGAATCACAGAATGAGCTGGGTTGGAAAGGACCTTAAAGATCACCCCAGCCATGGCAGGGACACCTCCCCCTGCCCCAGGTGCTCCCAGCCCCAGTGTCCAGCCTGGCCTTGGGCACTGCCAGGGATCCAGGGGCAGCCCCAGCTGCTCTGGGAATTCCATCCCAGCCCTGCCCACCCTGCCAGGGAACAATTCCCAATTCCCAATATCCCATCCATCCCTGCCCTCTGGCACTGGGAGCCATTCCCTGGGTCCTGTCCCTCCATCCTTGTCCCCAGTCCCTCCCCAGCTCTCCTGGAGCCCCCCAGGCCCTGGCAGGGCTCTGAGCTCTCCCTGCTCCTCTCCAGGTCTCCCACACCCTCCCAGGGCAGGCAGGGGCAGCCCCTCCAGAGGGAAATCCCTCGCTGTGATCCCAGCAGAGCAGGGCTCTGAGCTGCTTGGCCACAGCCCTGTGTCCCTGTGGTGTAACAAATCCACCAAAGCCAGGCAAGCACTGCTCCTCACGCTGTAATTTCCTGTCTGTGCTGTTCTCTCATCGCCGTGGCTGCTCTTTGCTTGTACCTAATTTGTCTTTATTACCAGAGCAAAGCAAGGCTGATATTTACACTTCCAGCAAGGCATGCAAGAGACAAAAAATAAATGCTGGGTTTTGACTCATAAATAAACCTTTTTTTGTAGTCAGTGCAACGAGACATCAGCATTTTCTTGGTGGCATCCCCACTGGAAACTGCTATATCATTGCCAATCATCAATAACTGCTCTGGAGCTCTAACTGCCTTGAAAAACATACTGAAAATATTTAAATTTTAATTACAAGATACAAGTTTAAATTTAATTTAAATGAGTTGCAATCCAGAGCCAATGCTGCAGGGACATGAGTAGTCTACTTTGTTTAGGCCACATCCTATCTTAGGGAGTAAACCTGGGCTTTAAAGATACTCAAGTGCTTGATTGTTCTTTATGTCACCTGGAATCAGGAGAATAAATTCCTTAAGGGCTTTAAGGTACTCTCTAATTTACTATTATCAACACAATTCAGTAATCTGTGAGAAGATTGTCAGTTTGTCCCATTAAAAGCCTGTTTGTTTGCAGGGGAGCCTTTTCCTCAGGCAGAGTCAGCCCTGGCTGCCCTGGGCTGTAAATCTGAGTGCAGGGTGAGCAGCACTTTGGAGCCTGAAGGGTTGTACATGGATCTCACAGCAAATCTCACTCCAAATTGCTGCCAGCTCCTGGGGCTGCATGGCTGCTGGTAAAGCCCAGGAATCACAGCCTGGCCCTGCTCCCACCTTGGCTGGGGATTTGTGGAATGCTACAGGACATAAAGCAAAGGTCAGCTCAGAGGAAAGCAAGCAGCCTGGCTGGAGGGAGGTCCTGGGGTGATTCCCCAGGAAATGCCCCAGCTCCAGGTCTGAAATCCCTCAACACCTGATCTGAAATCCCCAAACTCCAGGTCTGAAATCCCCAAACTCCAGGTCTGAAATCCCCCAACACCCGCTCTGAAATCCCCCAATACCAGGTCTGAAATCCCCCAAACTCCAGGTCTGAAATGCCTCCAACACCAAGTATGAAATCCCCCAACACCAGGTATGAAATCCCCTAACTCGGTGTGAAATCCCCCAGCATCAGATCTGAAATCCCCCAATACCAGATCTGAAATCCCCCAACATCAGGTCTGAAATCTCCCAATACCAGGTCTGAAATCCCCCAAATACCAGATCTGAAATCCCCCAATTTCAGGTCTGAAATCCCCCAACACCTGCTCTGAAATACCCCCCAAAACCAGGTCTCAAATCCCCCAAATACCAGATCTGAAATCCCCCAATACCAGGTCTGAAATACCCCCATAACCAGGTCTGAAATCCCCCAACATCAGGTCTGAAATCCCCCAAGACCTGCTCTGAAATCCCCCAAAACCTGCTCTGAAATCCCCCCAACACCCGCTCTGAAATCCCCCAATACCAGGTCTGAAATCCCCCCAATACCAGGTCTGAAATCCCCCAACACCTGATCTGAAATACCCCAACACCTGCTCTGAAATCCCCCAACACCTGATCTGAAATCCCCCCATAACCAGGTCTGAAATCCCCCAATACCAGATCTGAAATCCCCCAAAACCAGATCTGAAATCCCCCAACACCAAGTATGAAATACCCCCCAAAACCAGGTCTGAAATCCCCCAACACCAGGTCTGAAATGCCTCCAACACCAAGTATGAAATTCCCCCAATTTCAGGTCTGAAATCCCCCAGCATCACATCTGAAATCCCCCAATACCAAGTCTGAAATCCCCAACACCAGGTCTGAAATCCCCCAACACCTGCTCTGAAATCCCCCAAAACCTGCTCTGAAATCCCCCAAAACCAGGTCTGAAATCCCCCAAATACCAGGTCTGAAATCCCCCAACACCTGCTCTGAAATCCCCCAACACCAAGTCTGAAATCCCCCAAAACCAGGTCTGAAATCCCCCAAATACCAGGTCTGAAATCCCCCAACACCTGCTCTGAAATCCCCCAACACCAAGTCTGAAATCCCCCATAACCAGGTCTGAAATCCCCCAAAACCTGCTCTGAAATCCCCAACACCAGGTCTGAGATGCCCCAAACCCCAGATCTGCAAGCCCCAGGCCCTGGAGATGGCAGTTTCCCTTCAGGGCAGTGGCACCACGCCTGCAGGGGTGAAGCTGCAGGCACTAAAGTCCTCCCAGCCCTTGGCTCAGGACAAGAAGATCCAGAATTTCTGAGGGTTGTGGTCCTGCTCCTCAGCATTTCCAGCTTTACCTCAGAATGCCTGGCTACCTCTGGGGAAACCCCTGCAGACCCCCAGAAGGTTCCTCCTGTGCTGTGCAGACATCACTCCTGGCTTGGTCAGTCTCCACAGGTGGTGGCCAGGTGGGCTCGGTGTCCTGCCCAAGGTGACAAGGGACAGGGCAGGAGTGTCAGGAAAAGGAACCCACAGACACCAGAGGTTTGTGTCCAAAAGGAGACACAGGAGTCCCTTTTTGGCTTTATTCCAATCAAGGCAGAGGCCATGGGGCATCCCCTGGGGTCTCTCACACTTTTGGAGGTCACAGCCTCCTTTTATCCCAATTTCCAGCCACATTTCCCTTCTCTCTTTCCCCATTCCTGAGGGACTTGAGAGGTTCAGACTGCCCAGAACACCTGATCCCAGAGATTCCCCTCTAATGTACAGCCCTCCCTTTTCATTTCTAATTCTTACTGAATTTAGGGGTTTTTCCCCATTTCTGAGGTACCTGAGAGGTTCAGACTGCCCAGAACACCTGATCCCAGAGATTCCCCTCTAATGCACAACCCTCCTTTTTCATTTCTAATTCTTACTGAATTTAGGGGTTTTTCCCCATTTCTGAGGGACTTGAGAGGTTCAGACTGCCCAGAACACCTGATCCCAGAGATTCCCCTCTAATGCACAGCCCTCCCTTTTAATGTTTAATTCTTACTGAATTTAGGGGTTTTTCCCCATTCCTGAGGCACCTGAGAGGTTCAGACTGCCCAGAACACATGATCCCAGAGATTCCCCTCTAATGTACAGCCCTCCCTTTTCATTTCTAATTCTTACTGAATTTAGGGGTTTTTCTTCCCCATTGTTTCTTTCATCTTTCAATGTCTAATTTCTTTTCTCAGCAAACCTAAAGTTCATTTGTAAAGGCAAATATCTCTTTCCATCCATCACTCAGTGGAATCCTTCCCATGGTTTCTTTTCTCTCCCAGAGCTGGTTTTATCCACCAGCAGCCCCACAGCTGGTTTGGAAAGACAAATCCCCCATTCCTCTCAATAGGAGCCAGCCTCAGGCTGTGCCAGGGGACGTTCAGGTGGACATTGAGAAGAATTCCTCCCTGGAAAGGGGTGCCCAGCCCTGGCACAGCTACCAGGGCAGGGCTGGAGTCCCCATCCCTGGAGGGATCCAGAGCCATGTGCATGTGGCACCTGGGGACCTGGGCAGTGCTGGCAATGGTTGGACTCCACCATCCCAAAGGTCTTTTCCAGCCCAAATGATTCTGTAATTCACTGGGTCTGTGTGTCCTGCCCTACAGGGTGACTGTCCCTGAATTCTCCTTCACACTGAAACTCCTTCCCCACTGCTGAGGGCTCTGAAAGTGTCAGAAATCTCTGAAATGTGCAATTCAGTGCTGCTGCCTTGGCTCCCCTTTTATTAGAGCCCAAGGAAAAGGTGACATCTT
Source organism: Haemorhous mexicanus (assembly GCF_027477595.1). Taxonomy (NCBI): domain Eukaryota; kingdom Metazoa; phylum Chordata; class Aves; order Passeriformes; family Fringillidae; genus Haemorhous; species Haemorhous mexicanus. The sequence continues at coordinate 41,948,083 of NC_082347.1, forward strand.
CTCCACAGTGTCTGTATTTTAATCACCTGTGAAGGGCTGAATTAACCTGCAGCTAATGAGACTTGACAGTTTCACTAATATCAGCAGTGGGCTTGAAGGAGGAACAATTCCCACGTACATTCTATAGATCTTTGAAATATAGACTGGAAATATGTTCTGGAAAATGGGACTGCAGCTCTCAACCCATGCCCATCATTTCCTTGATAACAGACATAAAGTTCTCATTTTCTTGTCAGCGATTAATCAGCAGCCTGCTAACTGGGTGTGCTGGAAAAGGGGATTCAGAGCAGGCAGGTGACACACAGAAAGCAAACACACCTGGCTGTGGGAAGTTCAGGAGAGAAACCTTCATTTATGGCCTTCAGCTGAGGGGCTGGATGGATACTGGGGATTGGGAATTGTTCCCTGGGAGGGTGGGGATGGAATCCCCAGAGCAGCTGGGGCTGCCCTGGATCCTGGCAGTGCCCAGGGCCGGGCTGGATGGAGCACCTGGCACAGGGGAAGGTGGCCCTGGGTGGGCTTTAAGGTCCCTTCCCGCCAAACCAGTCTGGATTCTGCTGTCACTGGAAACCCCAGTGCTGCTCCCAGTGGCCCTGCAGTCCTGGCTCATCTCACCTCCAGCCTGCCATCCCCAGGGCAGCTCTGCTTGGTGCCCTCCAGAGAGGAACCTGGGGGGTCAAAAGCCAGAATTACCTTTCTCAAAGCCCCTCCTGCATTTCTGCTGGCTGACAGCCCTGAGCACTCCTGCACAGCCCCCAGAGCTGGAGCAGTGTCCCACCCTGGGGGCTCTGGGGGCTCTGGGGGCTCTGGGGGAGGTGGGAATGCTGCAGCCCCCAGCACAGCAGCTCAGGGAAGTGCTGCTCCACTCCATTTGCTGCAATTGCAGGGCTAATTGAGAAGAAAGACTAAACAGACAGGTCAGATCTCCTTCTCCAAGTAATTAGGGGTGATTTATACAGAGGGTGCAGCAGCAGAGACAGAAGAGTATGTAAATCCTGGAATGATTTCCTAGAGAAAACGATTATAAGGTTAACAGTAGCTTGGCAGCCTAAAATAAGAAATGATTTTAAACCCCGTGCATTTGGGGAATTACCTCTCCCATGGAAGCGTATATCCAGCTCGTTAGAGGCAATTTGGGAAGCAGAGAGGCTTTTTGATTACTGCAAATGGCTCTGAGAGAGAAGCAGCTCCTGGCTGATGTGGGTGATGGGCTGTGGCATTGCCAGGGTCCCCAGCGCTGGGAGGGATGGGGAGACTGACTCCCTGTTCTTAGAAGGCTGATTTCTTATTTCATGATCTGTATTATGTTACACAGTGCTACACGAAACTAGACTGAAGAACACAGAAAGGAAACAGACAGAGGCTAAAAGGTAATAATTAAAAACTCGTGACTCTCCCCAGACACAGCCTGACCGTGATTGGTCATTGAGTCAAAGCAATTCCCACCTTGGATAAACAATCTCCAGTCACATTCCAGAGCAGCAAACAGGAGAAGCAAATGAGATTGTATTGTTTTCCTTTTTCCCTGAAGCAAATGAGATTGTATTGTTTTCCTTTTTCCCTGAAGCCAATGAGATAATACTGTTTTCTTTTTTCTCTGAGGCTTCTCAGCTTCCCAGGAGAGAAGTCCTGGGCAAGGGGATTTTTCAGAAAATATGATGGTGACATTGGGCTGTGCTGGTGGGTGACACTGTGCTCATGGGTGGCACTCTGTTCTCATGGGTGACACTCTGTGCTGGGGGGTGACACACTGTGCTGTGGGTGACACACTGTGCTGGTGGGTGACACTGTGCTGGTGGGTGACACTGCTGGTGGGTGACACTCTGTGCCCATGGGTGACACTCTGTGCTGGTGGGTGACACTCTGTGCTGCTGGGTGACACGCTGTGCTGTGGGTGACACACTGTGCTGGTGGGTGACACTCTGTGCTGTGGGTGACACTCTGTGCTGGTGGGTGACACTGTTCTCATGGGTGACACTCTGTGCTGGTGGGTGACACTGTTCTCATGGGTGACACTCCGTGCTGGTGGGTGACACACTGTGCTGGTGGGTGACACTCTGTGCTGCTGGGTGACACACTGTGCTGCTGGGTGACACACTGTGCTGGTGGGTGACACTGTGCTCATGGGTGACACTCTGTGCTGGTGGGTGACACTGTTCTCATGGGTGACACACTGTGCTGGTGGGTGACACTGTGCTCATGGGTGACACTCTGTGCTGGTGGGTGACACTGTTCTCATGGGTGACACACTGTGCTGGTGGGTGACACTGTGCTCATGGGTGACACACTGTGCTCATGGGTGACACGCTGTGCTCATGGGTGACACACTGTGCTGTGGGTGACACTCTGTGCTGGTGGGTGACACTCTGTGCTGCTGGGTGACACTCTGCTCATGGGTGACACTGTGCTGGTGGGTGACACTGTGCTGTGGGTGACACTCTGTGCCCATGGGTGACACTCTGTGCTGGTGGGTGACACTATGCTGCTGGGTGACACTCTGCTCATGGGTGACACGCTGTGCTCATGGGTGACACACTGTGCTGTGGGTGACACTCTGTGCTGGTGGGTGACACACTGTGCTGGTGGGTGACACACTGTGCTCATGGGTGACACGCTGTGCTCATGGGTGACACTCTGTGCTGGTGGGTGACACTGTTCTCATGGGTGACACTCTGTGCTCATGGGTGACACTCTGTGCTGGTGGGTGACACTGTTCTCATGGGTGACACTCTGTGCTCATGGGTGACACACTGTGCTGGTGGGTGACACTCTGTGCTGGTGGGTGACACTGTTCTCATGGGTGACACGCTGTGCTCATGGGTGACACTCTGTGCTGGTGGGTGACACTCTGTGCTGGTGGGTGACACACTGTGCTGGTGGGTGACACACTGTGCTCATGGGTGACAATCTGTGCTGTGGGTGACACTCTGTGCTAGTGGGTGACACTCTGCTCATGGGTGACACACTGTGCTGTGGGTGACACACTGTGCTGGTGGCCTCAGGCTCAGCCAGGCTGTCCAGGGCAGGACAAGGAGCCACTTCCCCTGTCCCTCAGCAAAGTCTCCCCAAGGAAGCAGCAGGCCCAGGGAGCCCCAGGCACGCTCCCCTCTCAGCCCTGGGTCTCTGCAAACAGGAACCCCTGGCACGTGTCAAACCAGGAATTTCCCCCCCTGAGCACCCCAGCTCCCCTGCTCGTGGATGCTCTCCTCACACTCCTCTGGACTCAGGGGAGCCTGGGCCAGGATGGCACCAGAGGGCTCAGGAAGGGTGGCTGGGAGTGCTGGATGGGCTGGGGAAGCAGAGGGAGCTGGGGAGAACACCCCTGGCATGGACAGGGCACCCCTGGCATGGACAGGGCACCCCTGACACTCCTGCCCGTGCCCTGGGAGACTGCCCAGCTGCAGCTAAGGGGAAAGCCTGGAGAGTTCCAGAAGGTTTGCAGAAGATTTTAATTCCCCCAGAGCTCTGCACCAAGGGATGCTGCTGAGGTCTGAAATCGGGGAGGGGTAGAGAGGGGAAAGCGTTGCTCATGAATTGTGAGGTTTGTTTTGCTGTAAAGAAAGATCAATGAGAAGGAAATCAAGGCCTCACAGGATATTCCTGTGCTCCCAGGAAGGGGTTTCTGTGAGGAACTCCCTGGAACAAACCACACTGGCCTTGGAGCAGTGTGTGCACCCGAGCTGGGATTTGCTGTGACCCAGAGAAGTGGGGGAACCTCAAAACAAAACCCCCTCATATTCCCTCTGGGGGTTTTCCCTCTGTGCCTACTGAAATTCTTCAGTGCTTGGTGAAGTCTGTGCCTGGGGGGGAGCTTGGGGCTGGAATTAATTGTAGTTTAATCCTGGAATGGTTTGGGTTGGAAGGACCTTAAAGCCCACCCAGCATGGGCAGGGACACCTCCCACTGTCCCAGAGTGCTCCAACCCAGCCTTCAACTTCATTTCTCAAATTTCTCAAGGAACTGGAAGCAAATTTAGGAAGAGACCTGAGAGCAAGACTTGCCAAATCCCTTTTCTCCTGTGTAGCTTTGTAGCCTCGTGGTAAAATGGGAATGACATTTGCAAGGCCCTTTCCCATCCATGGACTGAAATGGGCTGATGGGAGCTGAATATGAAGATGTTCCCTCTTCCCCTCTCACTTCAGAAGGAACACTCTGCTTTGGGGGAAGTTTTTATTGAATTCTCGAGTTCTGGAATGCTCAGCTCCAAGATTTTTTTTATTAAACTCATCTGTCAAAATAGAAATCCTTTCTGGAGAAGACTGGGTTGCAAAGGACACATCAGATGGATGTGTGAATATTATGTCCATAAATGTTTGTTAGGAAGATTATTCCCAGCTGATCCGACAAAGAGATGAGAAATTAGATCACAAACCTCATTAAGGACCCAGACACTGAAGGAGAAATGAAGCCAATTAATGTTGATGGGACTTGTCAGGAGAATGTCATGGCTCTGCTCCTCATGCCAGGCACACAGCCCGAGCTGAGCAGCCTCGGGAGCGAGGCTGGGGGAAAAGGATGGAATTTGGGGGGATAAGGATGGAATTTGGGGGATAAGGATGGAATCTGGGGGATAAGGATGGAACTTGGGGGGATAAGGATGGAATCTGGGGGATAAGGATGGAACTTGGGGGATAAGGATGGAATTTGGGGGGATAAGGATGGAATTTGGGGGGATAATGATGGAACTTAGGGATAAGGATGGAATTTGGGGGATAAGGATGGAATTGGGAGGGGATGATACAGGAATTGTGAGTGGATGATGCAGGAATTGGGAGTGGGTAATGATGGAATCTGGGTGGATGATGCAGGAATTGGGAGTGGATGGTGCCTGCTCCTCCCTGCTCCCACGGAATCTCCTCTGTCCCCAGGAGGGATGCAGCCCTGAGGCTGAGGCAGGGGAGGCAGCAGGGCCAGGTCTCCCTGACCTGGCAGAGCCCCTCTGCTCCCATCCTCCGCGGGTCCTTCAGGGAATTACAGCTCCGGCTGCTCCGTTTCCATGACAACTTTTCTTTCCGTGAGAAAAGCCCGGCGAGCCGCGGGCTGTGATGTGAGCCCTCCCTAAATGTGCCCATCAAGCATCATCACCCTGGGGCTGAAGGCAGCCTTCCTTCTGAGCCGGCTGTACGAGGGAGATGGTCACCGTGAGCGGCCCTGAAGGCTCATTTCCATCTGGAGACACAAATGGGATTTACAGGAGTCACACCTGCTCAGGTGTGGAGGCTGGAACTGGGCAGGGTGGGTCTCTCAGGGGCACATCCCTGTCCCAGGTGATCCAAGCTGGAAACCAAGGACAGGAAAGGAATAAACTCATTTTTTACCTTTGAAAAAAAAATCTACTTTGGTTGGAAGGGACCTTCAAGCCCATTCCCTGTGTCCTGTCCCTCCATCCCTTGTCCTCTCCATCTTTCCTGTGGCTCCTTCAGGTGCTGTGAGGTCACCCCAACCTTCTCCTCCCCAGGTGAGCCCCCCAGCTCTCCCAGCAGAGCTGCTCCATCCCCTGATCATCTCAGGTGATCACCACCTGCCTAATGCAAATATTTGCTCTTTAATACAGAATAATTGATTGCTTCAGGCAGTAAAATCCCCTCTCCGATGGCTGCAGAACTGAATGGGACTCTAGAGAAGTTATTTTTCAAAAGGAGAATAAAATACAGCATTTCTATTTCTATATATCAAATACAGGCAACTTCCCAAACCACTCTAAACACAATTCAGAACAGGTGGGAATTACAAGAAACTTCCACAGACTGTGGTATCCAGTGCTATTACTGAAGTTCCCCACAGTGTTTCAAGGTTTATGTTGAATGTTTGGGGACTCAAATATTCCATCTGACCCAGGCCAGGCTGCCCAGGGCTGCTGGGAGATGCTGGAGCTGCTCCAGCCCTCCCCACAGAGCTCAGCTGGAGCAAACCCCTCCCAGGAGCTCCGGGCAGTGCCATGGAAATTCCCTTTACTCCCAGGCTCACACTGCCCCGTTAGGGAGGAGTTCTCTGTAAATACTTGTCCAGGGGCTGCAGGTGGCTCCTTCCCTGCTCCTTTTCAAGGGGCTGCCTGGAAATGGGTGGAATTGAGTGAGAACTGGTGGGGCAGCTGTGCAGGGAGTCAGACAGCCCAGGGCCAGCTCTGCTTTGGGTGCTCCGAGTGCAGTCAGGGTCATTACTGAGATCTAGCAGGAGCTGTGTGCAAGCACTCACAGGAATGAGAGAAAATGACATTTTCAAGGGGTGTTTGGCAGTGGCTTGCAGAGTTGGACACGTTGTGTTTGCACTAAATTGGATTGTGGGTAAATGAAGGGCCTGATCTCAGATTCAGGGCTGGAATCCTGCTCTGAGCTCAATGGGAAACCCACAGGCTCTGCTTCACTGCTGCAGCTCGTTCAGTGAATGTTTTGGCAGCCCTGTCTGTTCTGCTGCCTTAATCCTCCCTTCTAGAGAGCAGAAATTAGCATTTGTAATTTATTCAGCAGGGGAAGCAAAACCCAGGCAGGGATGGAATGCCCCAGAGACAGCCCAGGTGCTGAGTCAGCAGCAGGAATGTCACAAATGGACTCCTCTGGGCTCCTCTCTCATGGGAGAGGTGGCCAAGGGAGGGGAACAGCTTTACCTGTGCTGTATTAAAGCAGATTTGAGACTCCAGTGCATCCTCAGGCCCTCCTGCACCATTCTGTCCCTAAACCCAGCATTTCCCAGGCAGCAGCTCAGCCACAGCCTGTCCAGGACCAGGGCTGTGAAGTGGAATATTTTGGGTACCTGCTGCCAACCAGAGCAGTTTTCTCTCTGCCTTTTCCTTCCCTGGGGCAGGGCAGGACTTGTTGGGTGCTGGAGTAACACCCAAGCTGCCAAAATTTACCTTCCCTCTTCAGAGATGGGTTCCCCCTCTCTTGAGCAGGTTTATCCCTGGACTCACTCCAGAATCCTGCTGAGGTGAGGAGCCCTCCAGGCTGAGGCCTCTGCTTCCCTGCCCCCCTTCCCTGCACTTCCCTTCCTGTTTAATTGTAATAAATTCACATTTTATTTGGGGGGTAAAAGCAGCCTTTTCCTCCCTGACAGAACTGGGGGATCAGGCTCTGCTCCCAGGGACAGCAGGAGAGGAAACTGCCCCAGGCTGCACCAAGGCAGGGTCAGACTGGAGAGTTAAAAAGTTATTTCATGGAAGGGCTGTCCAGCCAAGACAGGGTTAAACTGGAGATTTAAAAAGTTATTTCATGGAAAGGCTGTCCAGCCAAGGCAGGGTTAAAGTGGAGATTTAAAAAGTTATTTCATGGAAAGGCTGTCCAGCCAAAGGAGGGTCAGACTGGAGATTTAAAAAGTTATTTCATGGAAAGGCTGTCCAGCCAAGGGAGGGTTAAACTGGAGAGTTAAAAAGTTATTTCATGGAAAGGCTGTCCAGCCAAGGCAGGGTCAGAATGGAGATTTAAAAAGTTATTTCATGGAAGGGCTGTCCAGCCAAGGCAGGGTCAGAATGGAGATTTAAAAAGTTATTTCATGGAAGGGCTGTCCAGCCAAGACAGGGTCAGACTGGAGATTTAAAAAGTTATTTCATGGAAAGGCTGTCCAGCCAAGGGAGGGTTAAACTGGAGATTTAAAAAGTTATTTCATGGAAAGCCTGTCCAGCCAAGGCAGGGTTAAACTGGAGATTTAAAAAGTTATTTCATGGAAGGGCTGTCCAGCCAAGACAGGGTTAAACTGGAGATTTAAAAAGTTATTTCATGGAAAGGCTGTCCAGCCAAGGCAGGGTTAAACTGGAGATTTAAAAAGTTATTTCATGGAAAGGCTGTCCAGCCAAGGCAGGGTCAGAATGGAGAGTTAAAAAGTTATTTCATGGAAAGGCTGTCCAGCCAAAGGAGGGTTAAACTGGAGATTTAAAAAGTTATTTCATGGAAAGGCTGTCCAGCCAAGGCAGGGTCAGACTGGAGAGTTAAAAAGTTATTTCATGGAAAGCCTGTCCAGCCAAGGGAGGGTCAGAATGGAGATTTAAAAAGTTATTTCATGGAAAGGCTGTCCAGCCCTGGCACAGCTGCTCAGGGAAGGGTGGGGTCCCCATCCCTGGAGGTCTTTTCAGAGAGGAGGAGTTTTTAGACTCACAGAACACCGGGGTTGGAAGGGACCTGAGAGATCGTCCAGTAAGTGCCTCCTTTATCAGAGCTGAGCAAATCCTTCCTGAGCATCATCTCTGGAAATAAACACGGATTAACTTCAAACCCTGAGCACCCTCCCTGCTGCCTCCCCAGCCATGGATAAAAACACATTGACAGCCCCAGCAGGGGGATAAAACACATTGACAGCCCTTGGTCTGGGTGGGGTGTTTGCTGGGTCCCCAGGACCAAGGAGTTGAGAATCTGACTCCATGTTCTTAGAAGGCTAATTTATTAATATATTATGTATTATATTATATTATATTATATTATATTATATTATATTATATTATATTATATTATATTATATTATATTATATTATATTATATTATATCATTTATATTATATTACATTATATTACATTATATTACATTATATTACATTATATTACATCATTTATATTATATTATATTATATTATATTATATTATATTATATTATATTATATTATATTATATTATATTATATTATATTATATTACATTATATTACATTATATTACATTATATTACATTATATTACATTATATTACATTACATTATTACACTATACTCAAGAATAGAGAAAGGATACAGACAGAAGGTTTATCAAGACACTAATTAAAAACTTTTCAGAGTCCTGACAGCTGGCTGTGATTGGTCATTAAGTAAAACCAATTCACATGAAACCAATCAAGCAATGACCTGTTGGATGAACAATCTCCAAACCACATTCCAAAGCAGCAAACACAGGAGAAGCAAGCAGACAATTATGGTTTTCCTTTTTCTCTGAGTCTCCTCAGCTTCCCAGGAGAGGAAATCCTGGGGAAGGGATTTTTCCAGAAAACATGCCAGGGACATTTGGGTCCATTCTGAGCTGTGTTACCAACATCAGATGGGCACACAGCTGAGAGGGGGGCTGTGAAATGGTTCTGGTAAGCCTGGCTGGGGGAGCTCCTGCTCCCAGGTGGGGCAGGACTGGCCCTGCTGCTCCTGGAGCAAAACCACCAAACCCAGTCCAAGCTGGGGCACTCCCAGCTGCCCAGGGGGATGGCTCTGCATTCCCATAAATGCTCCATGCCCATTGTCCCTGCTGAGAGGCAGAAATCACCCCACAAAGCATCCCCAGGCACAGGATGTGACCCTTCACAGCAATCCCAGGATGTGACCCTTCACAGCAATCCCAGGATGTGACCCTTTGGAGCAATCCCAGGATGTGACCCTTCACAGCAATCCCAGGATGTGACCCTTTGGAGCAATCCCAGGATGTGACCCTTTGCAGCAATCCCAGGATGTGACCCTCTGCAGCAATCCCAGGATGTGACCCTTCACAGCAATCCCAGGATGTGACCCTTTGGAGCAATCCCAGGATGTGACCCTTTGCAGCAATCCCAGGATGTGACCCTTCACAGCAATCCCAGGATGTGACCCTTCACAGCCATCCCAGGATGTGACCCTTTGGAGCAATCCCAGGATGTGACCCTCTGCAGCAATCCCAGGATGTGACCCTTTGGAGCAATCCCAGGATGTGACCCTTTGGAGCAATCCCAGGATGTGACCCTTCACAGCAATCCCAGGATGTGACCCTTCACAGCAATCCCAGGATGTGACCCTTTGGAGCAATCCCAGGATGTGACCCTTTGCAGCAATCCCAGGATGTGACCCTTCACAGCAATCCCAGGATGTGACCCTTCACAGCCATCCCAGGATGTGACCCTTTGGAGCAATCCCAGGATGTGACCCTCTGCAGCAATCCCAGGATGTGACCCTTTGGAGCAATCCCAGGATGTGACCCTTCACAGCAATCCCAGGATGTGACCCTTCACAGCAATCCCAGGATGTGACCCTTTGGAGCAATCCCAGGATGTGACCCTTCACAGCAATCCCAGGATGTGATCCTTTGGAGCAATCCCAGGATGTGACCCTTTGGAGCAATCCCAGGATGTGACCCTTCACAGCAATCCCAGGATGTGACCCTTCACAGCCATCCCAGGATGTGACCCTTCACAGCCATCCCAGGATGTGACCCTTCACAGCAATCCCAGGATGTGACCCTTCACAGCAATCCCAGGATGTGACCCTTTGGAGCAGTCCCAGGATGTGACCCTTTGCAGCTCTCTCCTACCCCCTGTGCCAGGGCTGCCAGGGGCTTTTCCCTGCCAGGGGCTGCCCTGGAGGCTGTGCAGCATCTCTGCCTCTCCAGCTAATCACAGCCACACCACTCTTCCCAAGGGTGCCAAAGGAACAGCAAGAGTGGAAGGGCTGCTGGATCCCTGGGATCTGGGGACAGGGAGTTTGGTTTTGCTGCTCTCAGGTAATTTGTTTAGAGCTGCATGGGGCTGGAGCAGGCAGGAAATTAATCCAATTAGAGACCCTCATTAGGAGTCTCTGTGTCAGAACTTTGCAAAGTCATAAGAGGACAGGAAAGTTCTGTCTGAGCACAAGGGAATGGCTCCCACTGCCAGGGGCAGGATTTTGGGATAGTAGATGGGAGATTGGGAGTGGGGAATTGTTCCTGGCCCAGGGTGCCCAGAGCAGCTGGGGCTGCCCCTGGATCCCTGGCAGTGCCCCAGGCCAGGCTGGATGGAGCCCACCCCTCTCCACCCCTACCCCTGTGCCCCAGGATCTCAGCTTTTCTGTTTCCATCTCTTTGTGACCCTGCAGCTGTTCAGTGTGTGACTCCAAACTCCAGCAGGCACAACAATTCCTCTCCAGGCCTGGCAGCCAAGGACACCTCACTGCCCCAGGCCCCTGGAATGCAAACAAAAGTGAGTTTTGGGAGGAGAAAACTTGAGGAAAATGACTTAATTGCCTGAAGCTGTAATTGGAGAATTAACCCCCAATATGCAAATGGCCCACATTTATAAAAATGGGAAAACCCATGATCCATTTTTGGGGGGGTTTCATCTGCCCTAAAGGCACCTGAGGGCCCTTCAATAAATACTTTATTCCTTAATTTTTATTCCTTAATTTTATTCCTTACTTCTCTCTCTTTTCATCCCTTAATTCTCTCTGGCTCTGTTTTTAGGCAGCCCCAAAGGCAGCAGCACAGGGTGGGGTGCAGGGCAGGGGCACTGAGCTGCCCTGGAACTCCTGGTGCCACCAGCCCTGGTGCTGATTATTCACTTGCTCTGGCTGTTAGTGACAGCCATAAAACCTGACAATGCCTTGGGGGAACGCTTTCAAAAAGGCTTTTTAATAAACTGTGAAAACTGTTGTTTCAGCAATTGGAAAATAATTAAGGAGCAATTATGGGAGCAAACAGAAATCCTGAGCATAGAGGCAAGCTATTAAAATATGTTCTTTAAGAAATTATTGCAGTCACACTGGAAAGAAAAGCGGCTTTTAAATGAAGTTATGGTTACAACAGACTGAAAGGAGGGGGAAATGAAAGGAATCATTCACGCTGGAAAGAGGAAATACTCCCTGCCCTCCCAGCACACAGAACTGGCCTTCCCCAATTTCCTCACGCAGAAACAGAACTGCATCTTTCCCTGGCAGTGCCCCAGGCCAGGCTGGACACTGGGCTGGGAGCACCTGGGGCAGGGAAGGTGTCCCTGCCATGGCAGGGGGGCACTGGGGGGATTTGGGGTCCCTCCCACCCAGCCCAGGCTGGGGCTCTGTGCCTGCCCTGAGCACCCCTAGCACAGCCCCACGGGCCAGGAAGGAATTCTGGCCCCCCACTCCCAGAGGGGCAGGAGCTGTGGGAAGCACGTGGCTGAGCTGCTGGGGCTGCTCCAGGATCAGGCCAGGCTGAGGCTGTGCTGAGCTCCTCCTGCTCTGAGGGACGTCAGGAGGTCACCTGGCACAGGTCACCCCGGGCTGCTGCCACCAGCAGGAGCTGGCTCACTGTCACCTGGCTGTGTCACTGTCACCTGGCTGTGTCACTGTCACCTGGCTGTGGGTCACTGTCACCCGGCTGTCACACATGTCACTGTCACCTGGCTGTGTCACTGTCACCTGGCTGTGTGTCACTGTCACCTGGCTGTGTGTCACTGTCACCTGGCTGTGTCACTGTCACCTGGCTGTGTGTCACTGTCACCTGGCTGTGGGTCACTGTCACCCAGCTCTCACACATGTCACTGTCACCTGGCTGTGTGTCACTGTCACCTGGCTGTCACAGGTGTCACTGTCACCTGGCTGTGTGTCACTGTCACCTGGCTGTCACACATGTCACTGTCACCTGGCTGTGTGTCACTGTCACCTGGCTGTCACAGGTGTCACTGTCTCCTGGCTGTGGGCCACTGTCATCTGGCTGTCACAGGTGTCACTGTCACCTGGCTGTGTCACTGTAACCTGTCTGTGGGTCACTGTCACCTGGCTGTGTGTCACTGTCACCTGGCTGGGTCACTGTCACCTGTCTGTGTGTCACTGTCACCTGGCTGTCACACATGTCACTGTCACCTGTCTGTCACAGGTGTCACTGTCACCTGACTGTGTCACTGTCACCTGGCTGTGGGTCACTGTCACCCAGCTGTCACAGGTGTCACTGTCACCTGGCTGTGGATCACTGTCACCTGGCTGTCACACATGTCACTGTCACCTAGTTCTGTGTCACTGTCACCTGGCTGTGGGCCACTGTCACCTGTCTGTCACAGGTGTCACTGTCACCTGGCTGTGTCACTGTCACCTGGCTGTCACAAAGCTCCTCCTCCTGTGCAGCAGAGCCAGGAGGGAGCTGCACTGACCCCAGAACCCCAGACTGGTTGGGTTGGGTTGGGAAGGGACCCCAAATCCCCCCAGTGCCACCCCTGCCATGGCAGGGCCACCTTCCCCTGCCCCAGGTGCTCCCAGCCCCAGTGTCCAGCCTGGCCTTGGGCACTGCCAGGGATCCAGGGGATTTCCAGTCCCACGGAACCAGCCCTGCACCTTCAGCCCTTCACACTGCTCAGGTGTGACCTTACAGGTGGAGTTTTCCTGCTGTTCCCCTCTCCCTGCAGTGGGATCACAGCAGCCATCCCTCCTGCAGCCCAGAACTGCTCTGAGCTGTTATTTCTGCAAACAGCACCACAAGTGAGAGAGTTCTCAGTGCACCACCTCCCTGTCAAAGCAACAAATGCCTTACTTACCCAGGGAGCACACCAGGAGAAAGCTGGGATTTCTCCCAGGAGCTGCCTCCTGACAGTGATGGTAGTTAAAGGCTATCACATGGAACATTGAATTATCAGCTCAGCCTGCAGAGCTGCAGCGAGATAACAGAGAATTCTGAATAATAATTGATAACTCCATGCTGAAATCAATGCTATTAGACTGCACTGATGTAGAGATTCCTTTTACCCATAAAGCACAATTAAAAATGGAACTGAGGAGCTTCAACGTGGGGCTCTCTGTCACGTGTGTGGCTGCCAGGTCAAATCCCCACTGTGGAAACGCTCAGAGAGCCCTGAGCAAAGTCACTTTGCTTCAGAGCAGCCCAGCTGGGGCTGGCACCACAGCCCACCCTCGCCGTGGGGCACAGACAGAGGGCAAGGCCAGCTCCCTGCAGCCCCAGGGGTCACCCTGGCTCCCTGAGTGTCCTGCCTGTCCCCTCCTGCAGCCCCAGGGGTCACCCTGGTTCCCTCAGTGTCCTCTGTGTCCCCTCCTGCAGCTCCCTGTGTCCCTCCAGCCCCAGGGGTCACCCTGGGCTCCCTCAGTGTCCTCTGTGTCCCCTCCTGCAGCCCCAGGGGCCACCCTGGCTCCCTCAGTGTCCTCTGTGTCCCCTCCTCCAGCCCCAGGGGTCACCCAGGCTCCCTCAGTGTCCTGCCTGTCCCCTCCTGCATGTCCCTGTGTCCCCTCCTGCAGCCCCAGGGGTCACCCAGGCTCCCTCAGTGTCCTCTGTGTCCCCTCCTGCAGCTCCAGGGGTCACCCTGGGCTCCCTCAGTGTCCTGCCTGTCCCCTCCTGCAGCTCCCTGTGTCCCTGGGAGCTGGAGCAGACGGGGCAGGAGGGAGCAGGGCCAGTGCTGGGCTGGATCTCAGCAATTCCTGCTCCAGCAGCAGGCTCTGCTGCTCCCAGCACGGGCTCAGCCTCCCCTTCCCCAGCCTGGAATTCCTCCAGGCAGGCTTTGCAGCCCCTCCCAGGCACGGGGACCCTGCTGGGCAGGGCCAGGGCTGCCCTGGGTGGTCCCTGTGGGTCCCTTCCAGCTCAGCACCTCCTGTGAAATGAGATTTCACAGCTTGGTACAAATAACACAAACCCCACGTTGCTCTAAAACAACTCTCCCACAGGAACCTTGTCAATATCTTGATATTACTTTATCAATAATCTTAACAATCCTAATCTTACCAATAGCAGAGAGAGGATTTCAGGTTGTTTCCCTATTCCAGCCCCCAAAAAGGGTCAATCAAAGCAATGATGCCCCTTCACCCAGTGCCAGCTCGAACAGAGACAGGCAGGGACACCTTCCCCTGTCCCAGGTGCTCCCAGCCCCAGGGTCCAGCCTGGCCTTGGGCACTGCCAGGGATCCAGGGGCAGCCCCAGCTGCTCTGGGCACCCTGTGCCAGGGCCTGCCCACCCTGCCAGGGAGCAATTCCCAGTTCCCAATCTCCCATCCATCCCTGCCCTCTGGCACTGGGAGCCATCCCCTGGGTCCTGTCCCTTCATCCCCTGTCCCCAGTCCCTCCCCAGCTCTCCTGTGGCTCCCTCAGGTGCTGTGAGGCCACTCTGGGGTCACCCCAACCTTCTCCTGTGCAGGTGAGCCCCCCCAGGTGTCCCAGCAGAGCTGCTCCATCCCCTGAGCATTTGGTGCCTCTGGATTCTCCAGCAGCCCCAGGTCCCTGCTGGGCTGGGCTCTGCAGGTGGGGCTCACCTGGGCACAGGGGCAGAATCCCCCAAACCATGGAAGGGGTTCCAGCAGAGCCCCAGGACGGGGACTGAGGCATTGCTGCACCCCAGGTGTCCCCAGCAGTGCCCCAAGCCCTTCCCAAGGCTCAGGATCCATTCCCAGCCTGGAACTGAAGGCAGTAAAGGGCCCTGAGCCCCCAGAGCCATCCGAGGGGGTCTGTGCTGCAGAGCTGACCCCGTGAAGATCCAAGCCCTGCTCTGCAGGGAGCAGCAGCTCTGTGCCAGCATTATTGCTGTGCCTAGAGGTGACAGAGGAGCCCGTGCCAGGCACGGCGAGCCGTGATGGATGGAGCCCCACGCTGCTTTTATTGGAACAAATGCTCCAACAAGCCCCATAATGTGATTGTATCTCTGGCTCTGGGTGTTCTACAAGTGCACATCACCCCCAGCCTCCTGCAGGAGCCTGGCAATCATCTCCTGCAGCAAAGAAAATAATTCCCAGTTACTCTCTCTTATGAAAATGCCATTTGTTTTGATTTGATAAAGTGACTTCTGTTTAGCATCTTCACAAAGCAGAAGGGTTGATGGGTGGGATGGATGCTGCTCTCTGTTTTGCAGGTTTGGTTGCACCTGTTAAACACTCACACTCATCATTTTCAGATATTGCTGCTGTGGGGATGGGGGCACCACGCTGACACAGAGCATTAACTCCCACAGTGGCTCTGGGAAGGGATGAGAACGGGTCTCCCTCCATCACACTCCTCTGAACAAATGATCTCTGGGCCTACAAAGGCAATTTAAAGGAAATATAACTTTGTTATTCGGTGTTTCACAACAAATGCCAACCAGAATTCCACGGAATAAACTTGCAAGAAGGAGAGATCAGCTGTGTTGGAAGAATAAATTGTTCAAAACGTTTCAAAGGCTGAAAAAACTCACCAAAACTTTTTGGGGGAAGTAACACATCCTCAGCACTGAGGGCTGGGCCATTCCTACACTCCCTTTGCAGCCCTGAACCCTCCCCTGGCAGAGCTCCCCAGGGCTCCTGTCCAACTCCAGGAAGGATTCCCAAACATTTCACCCTTCACAGGCAGCTCTGGGGGCTCCTGCAGCCCCAGCAGGGCTGGGGCAGGTGGGGCTGCTCACCTGGGGCAGGTGGGGCTGGCACCAGGCAGCTGCTGCAGGGGTGAGCAGGGAGCTCCAGATGTGCAGATCCTGTTGGCAGGAGCCCGCAGGACAGGCTGCCTCATTACAAGGGATAATTAACAACAGCTGCCTCCACGGTTAATTACTGCCAGCAATGAAACCTGGGGACACCTTGCAGCAGCCAGCCAGCCAGCAGGGATGGGGATTGGGAGAGTTCACAGACCCTGAATTCCTGCCCATCTCTTAGAAATGGCTGGATTTCTGTCCCAGGACGTTGTTTGCATTTTCTTATGGAATCTTTGAGTTGGAAAAGCCCTCCCAGAGTCCAGCCTGTCACTGCTCTGTCCCCACCCTGTCCCCAGCCCTGAGTGCCACCTCCAGGGATGGGCACTCCATCCCTCCCTGGGCAGTGCCAGTGCCTGAGCCCCCTTTCCATGGGGGAATTCCTGCTGAGTCAAAGCCTTCCTGGAGCTTTTCCTTGTTACTGGCTCTGGCTTCCACTCTTGCTAAAACTGCCCCAGGTTTCTGGTTGTGAGCACACCGTGCTGCACCTGCTGCTGCTGCCCCATCTCAGCACCTTTGGAACTGCAGAGGCTTTTTTATTTTCCAGAATCCCGGAATCCCTGGGGCTGGAAAAGCCCTCCCAGCCCTGGAGTCCCAGCTGTGCCCATCCCCACCCTGTCCCCAGCTCTGAGTGCCACCTCCAGGGGACACCTGCAGGGATGGGCACTCCAACCCTCCCTGGGCAGTGCCAGGGCCTGAGCCCCCTTTCCATGGGGGAATTCCTGCTGTGCCCCCCCTGAGCCTGCCCTGGCCCAGCCTGGGGCTGTTCCCTCTGCTCCTGTCCCTGCTCAGTGGGATCCCAGGGTCACTGAGGCTGGAACAGCTCCAAGCCCAGCCCTGAGCCAGCCCCAGGCTGCCAGCACTGCAGCCCCTCACCCCAGGGCTCTGAGCCCTTCCAGGGATGGAGACCCCAGCACTTCCCAGGACCCTGCTCCTCAGACACCTCAGCCTGCAAAGAGATCCATGCCCAGATGGTGCCAAGGCAGATCCTGGGCTGGGAGCTGCAATCCATCCATCACACACACACTGAAATATTTCACATTACAGCTTTTGATACAGGAGGAAACAAGAAATGTGTTCTCTCCCTCAGGAGAGGGCAAACAGAAGAAGTGTAATATTAATTTTAATATTATTTGTTGCCCACAACAGCTTGCAGAACACAAAGAGACCTCAGCGGGGTTTGAGCACGCTGGTTTAGGAAGCTGCACCCAGGGTAGAGTTTATGAAAAATTAAAATTACACCACCAGGATTTTCTGATAAAAGCCCCTTAAAGTTTCATCATAATCAACGGGAGCATTTGTCATCTTTATAATGTTTTAGGTTATATTTTCCCAAGTTTTATCATCCTCAGGATTCCCTGGGGGAGGGCAGAGCAGTGACAGAGTGTTCAGGAGAGCTCCAGCCCGCTGCCAAATATTCCCATTAAATACAACCAAATACATTCTATTATTATACATGATAATAAAATACATTCCATACCGCAGATATAAATAAAATCCAATCTAACCCACGAGCAGCACATTTTCTTGCCAGCAGCAGTCAGGCAGAGCAGGGAGGGACAGCTCCATCCCCTGAGCTCCCCAGGACCCCTGCCCTGCCCAGCACCCACCCACCCTCCACCCCCCCAGGGATCCCACCTCACGTTCCCAGGTGTCTCAGCCCTGCAGGAGGCACAGGAAGGAGGGAGAGGAAAGCCACGGGGAGCTGCTGAGGGGAGGCTGTGATCCATGGGCACAGCTGGGTGCCAGCCTCTGCACTGCCCAGCCGGGTTTAAAAATGAGAGACAGAGAAATGGCTCAGCCCATTAATGCAATTAGTGCCCCATTAATGCAATTAGTGCCCCATTAATGCAAACTGGTGCCCCCAGCAGCACTCGGGGAAGGAAGCAAAGCCACTCTGTTTGAAGGGTTTTCCCTGGCAGCCTCCTTAAAGCCTCCTTAGTCTGCAGAAACAAGCCCGAGCCCGGGCAGGGCTGGGTGGCACCGGCTGGGGCAGCAGGGGCACCTCCCCAGCCCAGGGACAGCCCTGCTGCCCCTGCCCCAGCAGCAGGGAAGGGCCAGGCTGGACTCTGGCACCGGGGAGGGTGTCCCTGCCATGGCACAGGTGGCACTGGGGGGATTGGAGGTCCCTTCCCTCCCAGAGCACTCCATGGTCCTGGGGGTGATCCCTGCCCCGTCCTGGAGCCCCGGCCTTGGCAGCCCCTGGGCACGAGCTCAGGGCTGGCTCTCCAGACCCTTCTCCAGGAGGGAGGGGGCACAAATCCCCAGCCATTCCCTGCCTGTGTCCCCCGGAGGCTGCAGGGCTGGAAGTGTTAGAGGAGCAGCTCCAGGAGTGCAGCTTTGTCTGCCTGCACACTGACAGCTTGCTCTAGGAACAAGCAGAGGTTGGAAAAGCTCTGATTTGTCTTTTCGACACACATTTCCAGCAGGATACTCTCTGCAAATATAAATCTTGAAGCCTGCACGCTGTCCTGGCTGTATGGGTGTGCACAGGCACAGAGCAGCCCTGCCCCACTTCACTTCCACTCCGGTGACTGATGCCAGCTTTTATTCCCTTTAACACTCCAAGCAATCTCCCCAGGAGTCAGGAATAATAGGAGACCATCAGGCCCAGGATGTTATCTCACTTATCCCATCTGAGAAATCCCTTCCCCTTGGGCACTGCTTCATCTGCTCCCCCACAAAACTGCCTTACAGAGAGACAGGAAAGCCTTTGGGCTAATCTGGAAGGGCATTATTGATAATTACAGCCTTTCTGTCCCAGCCCGAGCTGTCCTGGCTGAGGATGGATTTGCTGGGAAGGGAAGCAGGAGCTGGAACTCCCCCTGCTCTGTGCTGGCAGAGCAGCACAAAATCTCCTGGAATGCGTTTGGAATTCCAGCAGCAGCACGAGTGCCAGCAGCAGGGAAGGGGCAGTAAAAGTGATTTATCTGTGCCCGTGGAGGAGGCAGTCTGACATCGACACCCACGAGCTGGGGAAGCTGCACTTGGAATAAATGGAAGTGAGAATAAATGACTGGTGTTTACAGGGGAAGAAGTGGACAATGGGGAGGTACCTGGTGCTTTCAAAGCCTGCCTGCAGGAACATCGCTTCACCTCCCACAGCTCTGATCGGCTCTTTGTGCCAAATCAAGCGATGTTTTTGTCACCCGAGGGGAGTGATGCTGGGAATGCCCAAGGGCTCTGTACCTGCCTGCCAGCACCGTGTGTCACCCTGACAGACCTCAGCCCTCTGCAGCTCTGCTGAAAATGTTAACTGGCACAGCTCCTACAAACCAAAAAAGCAGCTGGATTACCCAAATCGTTCCAAATCCAGGCATTCCTGGATCCCCACCAGTTCCCAGATTGTCACTGCCTCTCCCCGTGCTGTCAGCCCACTTAAAAACCAAAGTCAATAAAGATGAAGCTGCTCAAGGAGCAGGAGGTTTTTTCTCTCTGCTAATGTGTTCTGCCTCCAAAGCAAACAATTTTACAGCACCTTTAAATATTACCACGTGTGCAGTGTTGGTTCCATGCTGAGCAGAGCCAGCAGAGACAATCCCCAGGGAAGGATGGGCTGGGCTCCTTCCCTCTGCCCCACCAGCCACTGGCAGCAGCTCCCATGGCAAACGTGGGCATGGAGCATCTGCTGTGCCCAGGGAAAACTGGCATGGCTCTGGGCTGGGGACCAGGCAGGAGCAGGAGCAGGAGCAGGAGCAGGAGCAGGAGCAGGAGCAGGAGCAGGAGCAGGAGCAGGAGCAGGAGCAGGAGCAGGAGCAGGAGCAGGAGCAGGAGCAGGAGCAGGAGCAGGAGCAGGAGCAGGAGCAGGAGCAGGAGCAGGAGCAGGAGCAGGAGCAGGAGCAGGAGCAGGAGCAGGAGCAGGAGCAGGAGCAGGAGCAGGAGCAGGAGCAGGAGCAGGAGCAGGAGCAGGAGCAGGAGCAGGAGCAGGAGCAGGAGCAGGAGCAGGAGCAGGAGCAGGAGCAGGAGCAGGAGCAGGAGCAGGAGCAGGAGCAGGAGCAGGAGCAGGAGCAGGAGCAGGAGCAGGAGCAGGAGCAGGAGCAGGAGCAGGAGCAGGAGCAGGAGCAGGAGCAGGAGCAGGAGCAGGAGCAGGAGCAGGAGCAGGAGCAGGAGCAGGAGCAGGAGCAGGAGCAGGAGCAGGAGCAGGAGCAGGAGCAGGAGCAGGAGCAGGAGCAGGAGCAGGAGCAGGAGCAGGAGCAGGAGCAGGAGCAGGAGCAGGAGCAGGAGCAGGAGCAGGAGCAGGAGCAGGAGCAGGAGCAGGAGCAGGAGCAGGAGCAGGAGCAGGAGCAGGAGCAGGAGCAGGAGCAGGAGCAGGAGCAGGAGCAGGAGCAGGAGCAGGAGCAGGAGCAGGAGCAGGAGCAGGAGCAGGAGCAGGAGCAGGAGCAGGAGCAGGAGCAGGAGCAGGAGCAGGAGCAGGAGCAGGAGCAGGAGCAGGAGCAGGAGCAGGAGCAGGAGCAGGAGCAGGAGCAGGAGCAGGAGCAGGAGCAGGAGCAGGAGCAGGAGCAGGAGCAGGAGCAGGAGCAGGAGCAGGAGCAGGAGCAGGAGCAGGAGCAGGAGCAGGAGCAGGAGCAGGAGCAGGAGCAGGAGCAGGAGCAGGAGCAGGAGCAGGAGCAGGAGCAGGAGCAGGAGCAGGAGCAGGAGCAGGAGCAGGAGCAGGAGCAGGAGCAGGAGCAGGAGCAGGAGCAGGAGCAGGAGCAGGAGCAGGAGCAGGAGCAGGAGCAGGAGCAGGAGCAGGAGCAGGAGCAGGAGCAGGAGCAGGAGCAGGAGCAGGAGCAGGAGCAGGAGCAGGAGCAGGAGCAGGAGCAGGAGCCCCCCTCCCACCTTTGCCTCCCTCCTGGCCTTTTTCCAGAAATGAGGTTAACGAGGGAAGCACCTGCAGCTGAACCCAGCTCCCTGGCAGAGGGGCTGAGCTGAGGGGACCCTGCTGATGCCAACTGTTTAAAATGTGGTTTGCAAAAAAGAATCAGTGACATCCAGTAGGCTCCACAGCAAACTGGGGGGCTTAGACCTGTTATTTTATGTGAACTATACAAAAAATAGATACAGAAAATGTGAGATGTTCTTTTGCAAAAGGATTTACCCGTTTTCCTCTGCTCTCCTGTGTGTCAGATGAATCATTTTCCTGCTGTAAGGCTGTGCCCAGAGACAAGGGTGGGGTAAGCTCTTGGAGTGGAATAAAAAAAAAATTATATCAATTTCAATAGAAATAATCAATTTCCCAATAAACAATCAATTTCAGTGTATAACAATTCTATATACTTCTATCTACAATAGATAGAAATGCAGATGTGCATTGCCTTATCCCTACACTGATTTAATTAACAGGTTAATTGCTGATGGCAGGGTGGGGGCAGGATGTCAGCAGTTGTTTGATCCCCTCCACCCCACACAAACCCACAGCAGAGGGGAGAGTCCCCTGAGGCAGAACAAACCCAGAGAGGGACAGGAGAGTGTCCAGGGCAGGGAGCAGCTCCCAGCTCCACCCAGCCCCACAGTGAGTGATGGAGCCAGCTCCGTGAGGATCCCCAGCTCCTGAGAGCCAGGGGGATCCATGGCTGGAAGGCATCCCTCACTCCAGGTGATTTATGCTGCACAGGTAATTGAGGTAATTACCTCAGCAACCAGGTAATTTATATCACACAGCAAACTTGCCTGGCTGCCCCCATGGATTTGCTGTTGTTATCCTTTGTTAAACGACACTGAACCTTCCCATAAAAGCTGGAGTGGAGGCTTTGATGGGCTTTGTGTGCTTTCCCATGGAAAACAGCTCCTGGGCAGCAGCTGCGAGCCCTGCACTGCTATTCCAGGGGGCCTGATTATTTCCAGGAGAGGATTTATGGGATTGCTTGTAGCAGGTAAAAGCTGCTCTGTGCAGACAGTCCCTGCAGCTTCCTGAGGAGGAATCTCCTCCTCTCCTAAGGACAGCTGCTCCAGAGCTGGGCAAGGGCAACAGGCAGGGCCAGAGCTTGGACAGCCCCTCCTGCCATTCCCAAATCCCAGGGAGCCTTGGACAGCCCCTCCTGCCATTCCCAAATCCCAGGGAGCCTTGGACAGCCCCTCCTGCCATTCCCAAATCCCAGGGAGCCTTGGACAGCCCCTCCTGCCATTCCCAAATCTTGGTGCTGCCTTGGACAGCCCCTCCTGCCATTCCCAAATCCCAGGGAGCCTTGGACAGCCCCTCCTGCCATTCCCAAATCCCAGTGGGCCTTGGACAGCCCCTCCTGCCATTCCCAAATCCCAGGGAGCCTTGGACAGCCCCTCCTGCCATTCCCAAATCCCAGGGAGCCTTGGACAGCCCCTCCTGCCATTCCCAAATCTTGGTGCTGCCTTGGACAGCCCCTCCTGCCATTCCCAAATCCCAGGGAGCCTTGGACAGCCCCTCCTGCCATTCCCAAATCCCAGGGAGCCTTGGACAGCCCCTCCTGCCATTCCCAAATCCCAGGGAGCCTTGGACAGCCCCTCCTGCCATTCCCAAATCCCAGGGAGCCTTGGACAGCCCCTCCTGCCATTCCCAAATCCCAGGGAGCCTTGGACAGCCCCTCCTGCCATTTCCAAATCCCAGGGAGCCTTGGACAGCCCCTCCTGCCATTCCCAAATCCCAGGGAGCCTTGGACAGCCCCTCCTGCCATTCCCAAATCCCAGGGAGCCTTGGACAGCCCCTCCTGCCATTCCCAAATCCCAGGGAGCCTTGGACTCCATGATTTTGGAGGCCTTTGCTCATAAACACTCCTGGTTTTTGCTGCAGCTGGAGTGTTCTGGTATCTATCAAATGTCCTTGCCTGAGAAAAGAAAGCCAAAACCCTCCCAGGCCTCCCTAACGAGCCCCAAAGATCCAGGAGAAGGGATGGGAAAGAGCCAGAGCTGAAATATGAATGGGAGAGCCTGTTTTGAAGGAAGCCCTTCCATGGCACTGTGTCAGGAGCCAGCACATCCCTCTGGCTGCCCTGGGTGATTCCAGACCCTGCCAGGGGCTCAGAGACCCTGGCATGGGGTCAGAACCACCTGTGCCTTGGATTTTAGCCATGGGAACAATTCCCAACTCTGAGGGAGGAGTTACAAGGCACAAGGGTTTGAGTAGCATGACAGTGAATTTGTCACAGGGTGAAACAGTAGAATTTTGGGGTTTAGAGTGGGGGATCAGGAGGCAGGATGGAGGAATCTGGGTGTGTCCTGTCCTTCTTCTCCTTCTTGTCCTCCATCTCCTGCTGGGATGGTGGCACTGCTGGACTGGTTTAGAGCAGACAGCCTGTCTGACACAGGTGACAGGGATTGGGAAATCACTGTAAATGAAGCACAGGCAGCTCTCAGTACAAAAAGCCACCAGCAGCCCGAGGGCAGGGACTGAGGCACAGCCCGACCTGCTGGGCAGAGCTCAGCAGGGCAGAGAGAGACTGGGATGGGTGAGAGAGAATAACCAGCCCTGGGAGCCAGAGCCCGGGAATCCCAACTTCTGCTGTCCTGGGGCTGGGAAAAAGAGACTTTCCAACACCTCGGGGTCATCTCAGCCACAGAAACCTGAGACCTCTGTGCTGGCTTTGAGGGGCCACAGAGGGGCCACCAGAGCCCCTCCTGCCCCTGGTGACAGCAAGGGGGGCTCCCCATTGCACCCAACCCTGCCAGGGACCCCATCCCACAGGAGCTGGGGGTGAGCACAGGGCAGGGGAAGGGCTCTGCCCACACCCAGGGGACATTTGGGACACAGAGTTCGTGACCTGCAGCCAAGAAGGAAAGTTCAACAGAAAGCTGTCCCTGGTGTCAAGCTGCCAGTTTGTGTCTGGTGGATGCTGAGGGACTCAGCCCTGCTCCCTGGCAGCTTCCAAATTAAACTTTGGGCTGCTTAGGAGGCTGCCAGTCAATAAATCCGAGTGTTTTAGAGGTCCAAGGCTGTTTCTCCTGCCTGTTAGACAGGATGGATGGTTTGGTCTGTGGGAATCTGGAAGCACCAACCACCTTGGCTTTCCCTGCTCCTGGCTCGTGTTTATGTGGCTACTGAGGGAGATTTTGTGCTTTAAAAAGATCTCAGGAGCTGTTATTTGCTTGGGCTGAAATAACTCTGGTTCCTGCCCACACCCACGGCTGAGAGCAGGGCAGAAATTCCCAGCAGGGTCCCCCCTTACCTGTGGTGCCTAAAGCCTGTCAGGAAAAACCAGTTCAAAGCCAAACAGTTCATTTTCCCCTCCCCTGACACATCCCTCCCTCCCCCACATTTTACCCAGCAGCTCATCCCAAGCCACCTTGGAATCCCAGTGGGTTCCTACAGCACCCCGAGTTGTCCTCCTGTGAATCCTGGGAGCCCTGAGCCCCTCCCTGGCACAGCCCCATCCCTGATCCCTCCCTGGCACAGCCCCATCCCTGATCCCTGCCTGGCACAGCCCCATCCCTGATCCAATCCATGGCACAGCCCCATCCCTGATCCCTGCCTGGCACAGCCCCATCCCTGATCCAATCCATGGCACAGCCCCATCCCTGATCCCTCCCTGATCCCATCCCTGATCCCTGCCTGGCACAGCCCCATCTCTGATCCCTCCCTGATCCCATCCCTGATCCCATCCCTGGCACAGCCCCATCCCTGATCCCATCCCTGATCCCTGCCTGGCACAGCCCCATCCCTGAGCCCATCCCTGGCACAGCCCCATCCCTGATCCCATCCCTGGCATAGCCCCATCCCTGATCCCTCCCTGGCACAGCCCCATCCCTGATCCCTGCCTGGCACAGCCCCATCCCTGATCCCATCCCTGAGCCCATCCCTGGCACAGCCCCATCCCTGATCCCTGCCTGGCACAGCCCCATCCCTGATCCCATCCCTGAGCCCATCCCTGATCCCTCCCTGGCACAGCCCCATCCCTGATCCCATCCCTGGCACAGCCCCATCCCTGATCCCATCCCTGATCCCTCCCTGATCCCTGCCTGGCACAGCCCCATCCCTGATCCCTCCCTGGCACAGCCCCATCCCTGATCCCTGCCTGGCACAGCCCCATCCCTGATCCCTGCCTGGCACAGCCCCATCCCTGATCCCATCCCTGGCACAGCCCCATCCCTGATCCCTCCCTGATCCCTCCCTGATCCCATCCCTGGCACAGCCCCATCCCCTGAGCCCCCAGGAGCTGCTCTTCCCTGGCACTATCCCTACCCCACAACTCCCTGGGATGTGCTGGGATGCTGGGCACAGCTGGCACAGCTGGCACAGCTCAGCTGCCTCATCCATGTTTGCTGCAGCAATGAGCAGGCAGGACTCAGTTTCCCAATGCAGAAAAGCCAATTTTCAGTGTTTCAGCCCATTTTTATACCGTTTTTCAAGACTTTGTGTTTAACTCTAACTGGTCCATAACTTTCTTGCTGTTCAATTCCCTGGAATATTCCCATTAAATATTCCATTATCAATATGCCATTATCAATATGCCATTAAATGGCATTTTACACATTTATCAAACCTTTCTGTCCTTGGATAGCTCCCTTGTTTTGTCCATGATTCCCATGGGACAGGTCTCTCGTTTTTCACAAACAGCTCTCTCAGCAGACACGTTGCTGTGCTCACTGCTTCCATTCCTGGGATTCTTCACCTGGGAAGTTACACGTGGCTGTGAGCTCAGCCAGAGCAGCAGGGCCCAAAGCAGATTCGAGAAGGGCTTTTGATGATGTCTCTGCCTGTATGCAAGGCATGTTCAGGAGCTGGGGGTGGCACCCAGGCTCAGGGCAGGAGCCCAGACAGGACCTTGGCACCTGCACTGCAGGTGTGAAACACACCCAACATCCACAGGGATCCTTGGCAAGGAGATTCCTAAACCTCACCCGGAGCAGGAGAGACCCCAAGCTGAGATTTAGATGCCACTCAAGCAGGTCAGGAATCCACAGCTCACATCCCCAGGGGCTGGTTCTGAAGGGCTCTTGAAAGGGTTAATTTGCATTTAAAGAACATGAATTGGTTCCCCCGGGGAAGGGTGCCCAGGCCTGGCAGGGCTGCCCTGGCAGTGCCCATCCCTGGAGTGTCACTGGAGGTGGCACTGGGGACATTTGGCACCAAAGCCTGGAGGGTTTTCCCAGCCAGAGGGGTTCTGTGACTCCGAGGTCAGAATCCTCTCCTGCCCTGCAGCTCCCTGGGTTTCCTGTCTGCCCAGCTCTGCTGCCACAGATTAGTGAAGACATTCAGAAACTGGACCAGTGACAAGGCACCCGCCCAGACTGGGCTGAGAAAAAACCTCTGAGCCCTGATGAGGACCTGGGGGCTCCACTGGCAGCTTCAGGGCTCTTCCCAAAGATTGCTCATCCCAGGGAGTTTGGGAAGTCCTTCTCACCCAGGCTGAGACCCCCGGGCTGGGCACTGCCCTTGGTGCCCATTTCAGGAATCCATGGAGCAGAGCCCTGCAGGAGGCAGCCACCAGCCCCAGGTTTGTCTGACAGCACTGCAGGGCAGCAGAGGGGTGAGGGGAATGCCCCCAGCCCAGCAAAGCAAGAAGGGCCTGGCAAGAGCTCCCTGGCACCTCTGAGGGCATTAGAGAGCAGCTCTGACTGCTGGATCCATCCCTCAGCTCACAGCCCGGCTCTGGGGCTCTGAAATGGGCTAATGGGGCCACAACTCCCTGGAAGTCACAGGGAAATTCAGGCTGTGAGACAATTATGTCATATTTGATAAGGCTAACTGACATTTCAGGGCAGGACTCAACTAAGACTGAGGTTAAAGCTTTAGGAAGTGATAGAAACTATTTTAAATGTGGTTTAGAAAAAACAATCAGTGATATTCAATAAGCTCCACAGCAAACTGGGGTGTTTAGACCTGTTATTTTATATGAAATATATAAAAAATAGATGCAGAAAATGTGAGATGTTCTTTTGCAACATGATTTACCTGTTTTCCTCTGCTCTCCTGTGTGTCAGATGGATAATTATCTTCCTGTAAGGCTGTGCCCAGAGACAAGGGTGGGATGAGCTCTTGTAAGGGACTTGGAGTCAAATAAAAAGGCATCAATTTCAATATAAATAAAGCAGTTCTATACACTCAAATAGAAATAAAAACATGTCTTGCTCCATCCCTGCATCGATTCAATGAAATTCTCCTTGTCTAACCTCTCAGCTCCCACAGGCAAAGTGCCTTTGAGTTGGGACCTTCCCCCATCCCAGGTGCTCCAAGCCCCATCCAGCCTGGCCTTGGACACTTCAGGCACCCAGGGCCTGCCCACCCTCCCGGGGGACAATTCCCAATTCCCAATTCCCCAAATCCCCCCCAGCCCTGCCCTCTGGATGCCTCAGGAGGAGCAGCTGCAGCTGCAGCCTGACCATGTGCCACTGACATGGACCATAAATTGCATTTAATGCAATATGTTAATGCATGAATTGCATGTTAATCCCATAAAAGGTATTTCACATTGGGTATTATAGTGCAATAACACTGGATGTGATATTCCTGTTTAAATCCTGTTTCAATCCTGTTTATCTGAACTTTTTGTAGGGAACACAGAGCCAGGGGAAGGCTGCTGGCTGTGCTGCCCCAGCTCCACAACCACCCCTGCAATGCTGGTGCAGCCCTCCTGTCCCAGGGCTGGAGACAAACCCAAACCCTTCCCTCAGCTGGGGAAGGAATGCAGGGGAGGAGAGGAACCCCTCCCTTTGCTTGGAACAGATTTTGTCACCCTGCAGGGAGTGAAGGCACCTCAAAGAGCCACTGGTGGCTGAAGAAGATCATGGTGTGTGTCAATATCAATATTCCTTTAAAGTCCTGCACTCGAAAATGTGAAAATCCAGAGTTCTGAGGACAGCAGCAGCTGAGAAGGACCTGGGTTTGTCTGATGTGAGTTTTGGGAGCTGCAGGAGTCAGTCAGCACCCCAGAAAGGGATGAAGCTTGCACCCCGGCCCTGGAATGAAATGTTAATGAGGGGATTTCCATTTCCACAGCTCCCCTCGTTCTCCTGGTGCCTTTGTTCTGCTCTGCTGGGCCTTCCCCAGCCCATCCCCAGCTCCTGGGCTGCCTTTGATGTGGGGCTCCGGCAGCCTCCTGCAGCTGCCAGCATCTGGAAAGAGAGATGAGTTCAGCTGTGTGAAAGGCACTGGAACTCCAGCCACGCTGGGAGCTCCTGAAGCTCCAAAGGATGATTTATCTGCAGATGAAAATCACCGTCCAGGCTTTGTGTCCCCCTTTCCCTGCTCCCCGAGGGGATGGCTCCTCCTGGCAGCCTCTGACAGCCAGAGCATTTCTCACAATGGATGTGAACGGGAATTCAAACCCAAACATTCACCCCGGGGGCTCAGGGACCCTCCAAGGGTTCCACAGCTTCCACTCGGGGCTGGGAGCAGAACCAGGAGCTGGGAGGAGAATTGGGAGCTGGGAGCAGAACTGGGAGCTGGGAGGAGAACCAGGAGCTGGGAGCAGAACTGGGAGCTGGGAGCAGGAACTGGGAGCTGGGAGCAGGAACTGGAAGCAGAACCAGGACCAGGAGCAGAACTGGGAGCAGTCAGGAGCTGGGAGCAGAACCAGGAGCAGAACCAAAACCAGGAGCAGAATCAGGAACTGGAAGCAGAACCAGGACCAGGAGCAGAAGCAGGAGCAGAACCAGCCCAGTCCAGCCTGGCACTCTGGGGTTCTGCCATCCCAAGGCCCCCCCTGCTCCCTCCAGCTGAGCTCCGTGGGCTGGCAGAGCTGGCAGAGCTGGGCAGAGCTGGGCAGAGCTGGCAGAGCTGGCAGAGCTGGGCAGAGCTGGGCAGAGCTGGCAGAGCTGGCAGAGCTGGGCAGAGCTGGGCAGAGCTGGGCAGAGTTGGCAGAGCTGGCAGAGCTGGGCAGAGCTGGGCAGAGCTGGCAGAGCTGGCAGAGCTGGCAGAGCTGGGCAGAGCTGGGCAGAGCAGGCAGAGCTGGCACAGCTGGGCAGAGCTGGCAGAGCTGGCAGAGCTGGCAGAGCTGGGCAGAGCTGGGCAGAGCTGGCAGAGCTGGCAGAGCTGGGCAGAGCTGGGCAGAGCTGGCAGAGCTGGCAGAGCTGGGCAGAGCTGGCAGAGCTGGGCAGAGCTGGCAGAGCTGGGCAGAGCTGGGCAGAGCTGGGTAGAGCTGGCAGAGCTGGGCAGAGCTGGGCAGAGCTGGGCAGGGCTGGGCAGAGCTGGCAGAGCTGGGCAGAGCTGGGCAGAGCTGGGCAGAGCTGGCAGAGCTGGCAGAGCTGGCAGAGCTGGGGAGAGCTGGGCAGAGCTGGCAGAGCTGGGCAGAGCTGGGCAGAGCTGGCAGAGCTGGCAGAGCTGGGCAGAGCTGGGCAGAGCTGGGCAGAGCTGGCAGAGCTGGCAGAGCTGGGCAGAGCTGGCAGAGCTGGCAGGGCGTGGCAGAGCTGGCAGAGCTGGCAGGGCTGAGCAGAGCTGGCAGAGCTGGGCAGAGCTGGGTAGAGCTGGCAGAGCTGGCAGAGCTGGCAGAGCTGGCAGAGCTGGCAGAGCTGGGCAGAGCTGGGCAGAGCTGGCAGAGCTGGCAGAGCTGGGCAGAGCTGGGCAGAGCTGGCAGAGCTGGCAGAGCTGGGCTGAGCTGGGCAGAGCTGGCAGAGCTGAGCAGAGCTGGGCAGAGCTGGGCAGAGCTGGGCAGAGCTGAGCAGAGCTGGGCAGAGCTGGGCAGAGCTGGCAGAGCTGGCAGAGCTGGGCAGAGCTGGCAGAGCTGGGCAGAGCTGGCAGAGCTGGCAGAGCTGGGCAGAGCTGGGTAGAGCTGGCAGAGCTGGGCAGAGCTGGGCAGAGCTGGGCAGAGCTGGCTCCCAGGCTGTGTCCAGCAGGAGCCCCTGGGTTCCCCAGCTGGGACTGAAGCAGACCCCCCTGCCCAGCCTCCCCTGGAGCCGATTGAGTTTTCAAGGCCCTGCTGAGCAGGGGTGCTGCTTTGCAGCCTGACACAGCAGCAGCACAGGGCTTGTTCATGAGGAGCATAAACAGGGATGGAAAGTGCTCTCCTAACGTTTGGATCGAGCTCTCCTGCATTAAAGCAAATTATTGTTTGCTCTGTAAGCAGCTTGAGCTCTGTTCTCCTCCAGGGAAACCAACTGGGCCTTTTCATCTGCTTGAAGAGGGGAGTGGGGAGTGTATGACCACAAAAATCATCTTCCTGGCTGTCCTTCTGCTCCTGCAGCCCCCTTGCCAGGGGAACCCACACAGGGAATTTCAGGGGCTGTTCTAAATAAAACATTCCCAGATTCCCCTCAAGCTGCCTTCTCCAAGCTCCATCCTCCTCCTCCTCCTCCTCCAGGACACGAGGCCACCCTGGCGGGGCTCTGTTCCCTGGGGTGGGCAGGAGCAGGGTAATGCTCACCTTGGTGGGAGGGCTGTAATTAGGGCAGCAGGAGCAGGTTAATGCTCACAGTTAATGGGTAATTAGTGTGTAATTAGGGCACCAGGAGCGGGTTAATCCACTGCAGCCCCCAGGTGACAGATAAAGAAGGTTGGTGGCTCCTGTCACCTGGGGCATTGTCCCTCTCCAGGTGACAGATAAAGAAGGCTGGTGGCTCCTGTCACCCATGCCATTGTCCCTCTCCAGGTGACAGATAAAGAAGGCTGGTGGCTCCTGTCACCCATGCCATTGTTCCTCTTCAGGTGACAGATAAAGAAGGCTGGTGGCTCCTGTCACCCGTGCCATTGTCCCTCTCCAGGTGACAGATAAAGAAGGCTGGTGGCTCCTGTCACCCGTGCCATTGTCCCTCTCCAGGTGACAGATAAAGAAGGCTGGTGGCTCCTGTCACCTGTGCCATTGTCCCTCTCCAGGTGACAGATAAAGAAGGTTGGTGGCTCCTGTCACCCATGCCATTGTCCCTCTCCAGGTGACAGATAAAGAAGGTTGGTGGCTCCTGTCACCTGTGCCATTGTCCCTCTCCAGGTGACAGATAAAGAAGGTTGGTGGCTCCTGTCACCTGTGCCATTGTCCCTCTCCAGCTGCTGCTCCCACCCAGTCCCACTCCTCCCAACCCCAGCCTCTGCCTCCTCTGCCATTTCTCTTCCAGCCCCTGCTCTTGTTATTTATTCCATCTGATGTTCTCCAGTCTAGCCGTGGATCTTCAAAAGGAGCCCTTGATCAAAGTGCAGCTCCACCTGGGCCTGGCTCTGGCCAGGTTCATCCCGTGACTTCCCTCTCTGATGGGAACGTGATCATGGAATATTTCACTCTCGGGCCCTGAAGGAAATTCTGGTGATTGATAATTTTCCATTTCACTCCCATTCCCTCTCATCTCCTTGGACTAAAGTGAAACAATCTTCTTCTTTTAGAGAGCCTGCTTTGATGTTGCTGGGAACGTTGGACTCAGCTAATTCAGAAAGATTTAATATTTATTTTAATATTTATTTTAATATTTATTTTTGCTGCTATCATCCCTGGCTGGGGGATAATAACCTGCACTGGCAGCTCTGGAATAATGGGGTGGTGATTCCGTGCCAGCAAGGGAACGAGTCTGGGACATTTTGGGAGGAAGTGGAAAATAAAAAAAGCCTCTGCAGGTTCCAAAGGTGCTGAGATGGGGCAGCAGCAGCAGGTGCAGCACGGTGTGCTCACAACCAGAAACCTGGGGCAGTTTTAGCAAGAGTGGAAGCCAGAGCCAGTAACAAGGAAAAGCTCCAGGAAGGCTTTGACTCAGCAGGAATTCCCCCATGGAAAGGGGGCTCAGGCACTGGCACTGCCCAGGGAGGGATGCAGTGCCCGTCCCTGCAGGTGTCCCCTGGAGGTGGCACTCAGGGCTGGGGACAGGGTGGGGATGGGCACAGCTGGGACCCCAGGGCTGGGAGGGCTTTGCCAGCCCCAGGGGCTCAGGGATTCTGTGGTTGTGGCTCCTGGGGCAGGGTCAGTGTCTGCAGTGCCTCGGAGGTGAGCTGGTGCAGCCTGCTCCGTTTGAACCTCTCCAGAAGCAAATCACCTTTTCTGGAGCAGTCTGGCTGTTTAGGGCTGGAAACACATGAAATAAGTGCAGGATTGGAGCCTGGAGAGATCACCAGGTAAAACAACCACACGAGGGAAAAGCAGACCCCTGGAGTTCTCCATGTGGGGATTCCCATCCAGGTGCTCCCTGATTCCAGCACAGATTCTGGAGGACAAACCCCCCCTTGGCAGCACCTCAGGGAGGGCACAGAGCCCCTGGGGGAGCCCAGAGCCCTGCAGGCACCTGGCCCTGCTGCCACACCCCAAACCCCACACCCCAAACCCCACACCCCAAACCACCCCTGGAGCTCAGAGACAGTGCACAGGGGAAGCTCACCTGGCCCTGCTGGGCCATTGCTCCTGCTGTCCCTCAGATGGAGAGGAAATGGGGTCTGCAGCTTGCTCATCCTGGACCTGCCTGCCTGGGAAAGTGCTCAGAGACAGAGCCCAGCTGGATTCTCCTGCAGAGTGTCAGGAAAAGGAACCCACAGACACCAGAGGTTTGTGTCCAAAAGGAGACACAGGAGTCCCTTTTTGGCTTTATTCCAATCAAGGCAGAGGCCATGGGGCATCCCCTGGGGTCTCTCACACTTTTGGAGGTCACAGCCTCCTTTTTATCCCAATTTCCAACCACATTTCCCTTCTCTCTTTCCCCATTCCTGAGGGACTTGAGAGGTTCAGACTGCCCAGAACACCTGATCCCAGAGATTCCCCTCTAATGTACAGCCCTCCCTTTTCATTTCTAATTCTTACTGAATTTAGGGGTTTTTCCCCATTCCTGAGGTACCTGAGAGGTTCAGACTGCCCAGAACACCTGATCCCAGAGGTTCCCCTCTAATGCACAGCCCTCCCTTTTCATTTCTAATTCTTACTGAATTTTGGGGTTTTTCTCCCCCATTGTTTCTTTCATCTTTCAATGTCTAATTTTGTTTATCAACAAACCTAAGGTTCATTTGTAAAGGCAAATATCTTTTCCCATCCATCACTCAGTGGAATCCTTCCCATGGTTTCTTTTCTCTCCCAGGGCTGGTTTTATCCACCAGCAGCCCCACAGCTGGTTAGGAAAGACAAATCCCCCATTCCTCTCGAGAGTGTACCAGCAAAGGGGTGCAGCAGGCAGGCAGGACTGTGCTGAAGATTCCCCCTGAGGCAGGCAGTGCTCCACAGAGCCCAGGAGAGGAGGGCTCTGGAGGGGAATTCTCCTCAGGATGCTCCTGCCTGCACCTGCCCTCTGGGTCAGAGCCTGTCTGGCACTGCCACCACCCCACCACCCCCGAGGGGCTGATCAGAGAATCCTGCTGCATTGCTGACTGCTGGGAGAGGAGCTTCTGCTCACAGGGTCAGGAGTTTGCCAGTCAGAATAGCCTCTGACAACAAGGAGAAAATTGGGATAAGCCAATACATCTGGTGCTGCTGCACAGCCCTTCACTGAGCTGCCTGTGTTTCCATCTGCTCAGTGTGATGGATTTATTTCCTGAGCTTTGGGGGCATTGAGAATTTGGATTGAGTTTTTATTTGGAGTCATTTATACAGCCCAGTGACAGCCTAGTGGAAATCAGTGTAAGCAGAACAGGACCATGGAACCACTCAAGGCTCGGGAGGGACCTCAGAGCCCTGGGCTGGTGCCAAGGACCAGCTCTGAGGAACAAACCCTCCCCTGTCCCTGATTTCCTGGTCTGAGCCTGCCCAGCTCCCACCGTGGGAGATAAATCAGATACAGCAACCCCGTGAGGAAAAAGCAGACACCAAGTGTTCTCCACGTGGGGATTTACACTCAGCTCAAACCTCACCTCAGCTCAGAATCCACCCTGAGCTCAAACTCAGCCTGGGCAGGCACAAAGGGGTCCTGGAAGCAGGAGGGATGGAAAAGGAAAATGCAGCATTTATCCCTTCTGCCTGCTGTGGGGAGGAGCCCAGAAAATTTACAAACAACAGAGATTAATCCTGGAAACGTTGAAGTTCAAATCATTCCTCCTGTTCTTTGGTGAGGCTCAGGTGTTCCCTCACAGGCAGCTGGGATCCTGCTCAGGCTGTGCCCCCCAGAACCCTGCTGGAGCACACAGCACCAGGGAAAGGCAGGGACCCCACACCCTGCTCTGAGATCTGAGTGAGCACTTGTGCTGCTGCTCACGGGGCCCCAGGACGAGGGGAGAGATGAGGACCTGACTCCCTGTTCAGAAGGCTGATTTATTATTTTATGGTATATATTATAGTAAAACTATACTAAAGGAATAGAAGGAAGGATTTCATCAGAAGGCTGGCAAGGAATAGAGAAATGGAATGATAATAAAATCCTGTGACTGACCAGAGAGTCTGAGCCAGCTGGACTGGGATTGGCCATTAATTAAAAACAACCACATGGACCAATCCCTGATCCACCTGTTGCATCCCACAGCAGCAGAAAATTATTGTTTACATTTCATTTCTGGGGCCTCTCAGCTTCTCAGGAGAAAAGATCCTAAGGAAGGGATTTTTCAGGAAATGTGTCTGTGACGAGCACTGACTCAGGCAGCAGCTCTGCAGTGTGGAATTCTGCTGCAGGCTGAGCTGGGAGGCACTGCCAGGACACTGCAGGCTGCTCCAGGAGGAGTCCCTGGTGAGGAGCTTGGTGGGCACTGCTGGATTCCAGCCCTGGGCTGCAGGGAGCAGCACAGCTGGACCTGGGTTACAGAGGGAAGGGAGAGCAGGCCACCATCCAGATGTACTGCGACTTTAATTCCAGGTTTGGAGAAGTAAATTTGAGCTAATTTGCTAAACACCATTTAATGGCTTGGGAAATTAGTTTTCCTGAATTAAGACATTATTGAATCCTGGTGTTTATGAGTTTGGGAACCTGGCAGAGCACAGAGCTCAGTGCCTGAGCTTTCTGCTCCCCTTGTACTGAAATGACACGGGGCTGGGTGTGAGCCAGGCTGGGGCAGCTCCTGCTTGGGCACCAGCACTGCCCCAGGAGTGGGCTGGGGGCTGTGGGGTGGGTGGGACCTGCCCCCAGCGAGGGCAGGGCTCAGGCTGGCACAGGCCAGGGGGGATGCTGGGGGCTCCCCTTTGGGGCAAACCCCCCAGGCTGCTCCTGCTTCTGCCAGGATCCCAGCCTGGGTCGGGCTGCTCCAGCAGGGCCACCCAGGGCACAGCTGGGGGTCCCTGTGGCCCTGGGATGTGCCCAGGAGGAGACCCCAGCCCTCTCTGGGCTCTGCTCAGGGCTGGCACTGCCCAGGGCAGGAGTTCTGCCTCCTGGGCAGGGGAATTGCTGGGATCAGTCCCTGCCCCAGCAGCTCCCAATCCAAACTGTCCAAAACAACAGAGGGCTGTCCTGGGCTCAGCCAGGGCTGTCCTGGGCTCAGGGTGAAAATCCCAAATTCCCAGGGAGAAGGAGCAGATGGGAGCCACAGGCAGGGCTGGGGGTGGCACAGCAGCCCCCCAGCCCTGGGGACCCAGGGAAGCAGGAGCAGAGCTGGGCCCCTCTGCTCAGAGCCCCGAGAGATCTCAGGAGATCTCCCAGGATTTCAGCAGGAGCTCCAGGCTTTTCACCCCAGCCCTCTCACAGATCCGGGGCAAGGCAGGACCAGCCAGGATTTCCCGTGGTTTAAATTTGTGCCTTTGGCTCTCTGGGCTCTGGGGAGCCTGAGTGACACGGTGAGGGAAGGGCTGGATTCCCTGAGAGCAGGCTGAGGTCAGGAAAAGCAGAGTCAGAGCGTTCAGAGGGGACAGAGCAGCCAGGGCAGCTGGGAGGATGGAGCTGGGGGAGCCCAGCCTGCCAAAGCCACACTGCACAAACTGGGGGAGATTTCCTGCAGGGATGGTCTGGAATCATTTCCAGCCTCCTTTGCTCCCCGTGTGGCACTGCTGGTTGCAAATTCCAAGGGCTGCAGCTGACCTGGTGCAGAGCCTTTGTCCCAACCTAAATCTGAATTTTTCAATCAGAGTGGCCTCACCTGGAGAATGCACTGGGAGTTCCCCCCTGCCTCAGAGGAGCTGGGCAGGCAGAACATTGCCATGATCAGTCAGGAGATGAAAAATCAAAAAAATGGGCTAGGTCTATTCAAGAGGAAATAAACCAGAGGGGATCCTGTAGGGATTGATGGAATTACAAAGAGAAGAGCAAGAGGCATCAAACCTGGTACTTGATATCTCTTGCTGGGTATAAAACGCCAATTTCTAACCCAGAACTAATTTTCCTTCTGACTTACTTTGTTTCACTGATGCCACAGCCTTCTGTGGAGTGAAGCAGCATCCTGCAGGGAGATATCCCTGGAAAAGGAGCTGCCAGATGATCCTGGGAGCCACAGGGATGGAGCCTCCTGCCTGCAGCCTCTCCCTCCCTGGGAAGGAGCCTGGCCTGCCCCAGGGATGCTCCGAGCAGGGCTCCATGGGGGCTGCACAAAGAAATGCCATGGAGGCATCCCCAGCTCTGGGAAGGGCCCAGCCTCCTGGGCTGGGCTCAGCAAGCACCCACAGGTTTAGTGCACACTCTAATTCCATCATTAACTCATTGGCTTGGAAGGAATAATCCCAGCTGAGAGGCTTTTCCTCACCACAGCTGAGGGGATGGTCAGAGGAGATCACAGCCATGGGCAGGTCAGGGCACTGCAGGTGTGCCACGAGAGCTTGGCTGGGCTGCTGTACCCAGCAGGTTTGGGAGCTCCAGGTGCAGGGCAGTCCCAGGAGCATCACAGGGTGGGAAGGATGACCAAAAGTTCCTGCTTTGAGCAGATTTTACCTGAGAGGTGTCAGCAGCATCTGCCACATCCTCCCCCCCACCAAGGGGCCAGGAAACTGCAGCTCATTCCTGGGACACCTCCAGACCTCCCTGGGCAGCCCCTGCCAAGGCCTGAGCACCCTGGTTTTAAAAATACCCAAAAACAAAACACAAAAAAAAAAGAGAGAAAAAAACCCAAACAAACAAAGAAAACAAAGAAACAACCAAACAAACAAACAACAGATGACTTGAGAGGGCTGACCCAGAGCACGGGCTGGGCAGAGTCCCAGAATAAAGCAGAGATTGATTCCAAGGATCTCCTCCATGGATGTACCTTGGGCAGCACCAGAGCCCAGCCAGGGCTGCACCCAGGATGACCCAAAATGGCCCCAAAATGCACGGCCGGGCACGGGGTCTCTCCCTGGGATCAGCTCTGCTCCATTTGCACCTTGCAGTTCATTGTCCCAGCCCAGCTTTAGCCCAGGCACTCCCACCCTGCTTGTTTTTCTCTCTCCAGCCCACGGGGTTTGTGCTCCTGGGCTGAGATTTGGCTCATTTGTCCTTGGTCCCAGCTGGAGCAGGAATTGTTTTGTCTCCCTGCTCTGTGCACAGAGCTCACCATGCCCTGATGTGAAGCTCAGACCCTCACACTAAAGCAGCACAGAATGTGAAACACAGAAAAGCCAAACCTGAGGCATCACCTCTTTCCTTGGGAAATCCCTGCTGAGGTCAGGAGGGGGGAACATCCCCAGGACCCCTGGCAGGATCCTGCCACACTCCCTTTTCCATTCCTTGGAGGATGATTCCCTCTCAGCCACAAGAGTGTGGAATCCAAAGCAGTGCCCTGCCCAGCCTGCCCGTGCAGGGATCAGAGTGAGCTAACCACCATTAAATTACATCCTGCTCCTGGTTCCATTTTGCTCATGATGCCATGTTTGTCCCCACTGCAGCCATGAAGAAATGGTTCCATGGTGCAGCCCCACCCAAAGGCCTGGCTGGAAGGATGGGATATTTGTGTTAATCAGCCCCTGCCTGCCCTTCCCAGCCCTGCTCGTTTGTCTCCTGGTGCCACTCCTGATTGCCCACTCTGGGGACAGATTGCTGCAATCAGGGCAGGAGCAGCTCCCTGCACGGGGCCTTGGATCAATCTCCTGGTCACAGCCACAATCAATTTCCTGAACAAATGCCTGCAACTTTTCACTTTGGGCACTCATTAACTAATTAATGAATTAGTTAATGGCTGAGGTCCCTGATTGCAAGGAGGGGCAGGCAGAGCTCTGAATCAACGTGGAGAAGCAGCAGCACAGTTTCACACAGCGTGGGAAGAGTGAATGAAGAGCAGAACTGGAGACAAACGAGGGTGAGGGGCTTTGATGGCTCCTCACTCAGCCCCCCTGGAAATGAGCCCTGCTCAGGCTCAGAGCTCCCCAGGCCCTGCTCAGAGCTGCAGAGGTCTCCTGCTGCTCTGCAGAATCAGCTTTGTCCTTGATTCCTTCAAACCCTGAGCACATTGTCCCTGAGGAGCCCCAGCTCAGAGCCAGGCTGGGCTTGGGGTCCCACATCCAGGAGAGGATGGGTGTGGAAGGCCTAAAGACACAGCAGAGCTGGGGGAGGGTGCTGCCTTTCTCTCTCCAAGCAGCTCCACGTCCTCCTGATGCTGGACCCCAGCTCTGCAGCCAGCACTCCCAAAAAACAGAATAATTTACAGAGAAACCTGACTGCAGCTCAAGGAAGCAGTGACAGGATAGTCCTGCTCTTCCTTTCTGCATTGGAATTTGTAGTTTCCTTTGGTTTTTTTAAAATTGAAAGTCAAAATGGATTTTTTTTTTTTTTCCAGAAACTGCCCAAAGCAAAGTCTTTAATTTTTAAGCAGTTCACTGTTCTGCTTTCCCCAGAGCATGCCAGGGCAATGGAGTTTTTGGTGTAGCAATTTCAGAAGCTGACATGGAGCAAACTCTCTCTGTTCACTGCTGAGACCTCAGCAACAGAAAGCAGAGGCAGTGATTCGAAAGATTTACTCATTTTTAATTAGTGAGAAGCCAAAATCCATCAGTGCCTCACCTGGACTCCTCTCCTGTCAGTGCCAGAGAGGAGAGACCATCACTTCTGCTGGGCTGAGACCTCTCCTGGCTCTGCAACCACAGCCACTCATCACTGACTGAGCCCACACCCACCAGGGACTGCAGGGCCCAGAAACCCCCTGAGTGCCCAGAAACTTCATTTATGGCCAGAAACCCCCCTTATTTCCAGAAACCTCATTTATTTCCAGAAATCCCTTTATGTCCAGAAATCCCCTTTATGTCCAGAAACCCCCTTTATTTCCAGAAACCTCATTTATGTCCAGAAATCCCCTTTATGTCCAGAAAATCTCTTTATTCCCAGAAATCCCTTTATTCCCAGAAACCCCCTGTTATTCCCAGCAATCCCATTATTCCCAGCAGTGGGGCAGAGCTGCTGGGGCTGTCCTGCCCAGCACCCACAGCCCCATGCCAGGCTCACAGGGACAGGGCAGGGCTGGAAGTTGTCCCAGGGCAGAGGAGTGCCAGCGTTGCATGGAGGTAAAAACCCCCAAAGGAAAGGTTTGTCAAGTCGTGCCTTGGGCCTGGAACCTCAGCTAAGAGCAGCTAGCAGCTAAAACAACCCCAAGGAACCTGTCCTGTGATTAAAATACATAAAGTGTGCAGAAACAGAGGTTTGGTAGCCATGTGCAACAGCCATGGCCAGCCAGGAGCTGAGCTTCAGAGCTCTGTTGGCTGCATTCAGCACAGTGCCTTCTGACCTCCTGTCAAACATGAGCTGTGCAGGAGAGACCCAGCTCTTCTGCAGGAAGGAGCACCAGTCCTGTCTGTACTGTGACACCCCAGTACCCCTTAGAGGGACAGCTGAGGGGCCAGAGCAGCACAGGGGGTGGCCAGGGCTGGGAGCTGCTCAGGCACAGAACAGCAGGGATGGGGAGGCTGGAGCAGCCCCCAGACCCACTGGGCTGTGCCAGCAGTGCCCAGGCCACCCTTCAGCTCCAGCTCTGCCATTCCAGGCTCTGCCCAGCCCCAGGGTGACCCTGCAGCCCTCACCAGAGCCAGCAGCTCTCCTCACAGCCCAGGCACACACAACAATCCCTGCCCAGCCCCAGGGTGACCCTGCAGCCCTCACCAGAGCCAGCAGCTCTCCTCACAGCCCAGGCACACACAACAATCCCTGTCCAGCCCAGAACCAAGGACTTGGCTGCAGCTCCAGCCCCAAGGTGCCCAGAGCAGGGGCTGGAGGAGAGCAGCCTGGCAGGGTGGGACTGCATCCCCTGGAGCTGGGATTGGACACTGGAGCAGCTGGAAATGGAGCAGAACTGAGCAAAGGGTGAGAGCTCCTGAGCCGGGCCCAGCTGGGCTGGAGCCACTGCCCAAGGTGTGTCCTGGGAGGGAATGATTCCCTTGGGATCCATCCCTGCTTTGTTCTCCACCTGCCCAGCCCTGCCCCAGGGAGCTCTCAGGTGTCACTGCCCAAGGTGTGTCCCCAGGTGCCACCTCCACAGGTGCCCAGGTGTCACCCCCAGGGATGGGCACTCCCCAGAACCCCCCAGAGCTGTTTCCCCCAGCCTGGGCAGGGTTGGGCTCTGCCCCCTCCCCTCCCTGTGCCCTCTCTGGGAACAGCTCTGCAGGAAGAGGGTTTTCCCTGCCTTGGTGCCATCTCAGCTACATTGAGATATTTTGGAGGATGCAGGAGCAGCTTTGTTCCACAATAAAGCCATAAAAACACACTCTGCAATTTGTAAGGAGATCTGTGCAGAAGATCAGACACATCAACCTCCAGCTGACTGTGTCTGAATTATTAAATCAATATTTTATTCTTTTAGGAGGAAAAACATCACATCTGAGGGGAAAATTATTTTTAATACAAACAAAACATGGGCCTTGAAAGTCTCAGCCTAGCGTGCCTACACTCACAACCCCCTCAGATGGAGAAGGTCTTTATTAAAAATGCTCTTTAAAGTGAAATGAATTCTTGTTTTGCAGGCAGTGCCTGTTCCAAGCAGAAGCACAGCTCTGCTGTGATTCCAGGGAAAGGCTTTTCTCTTCAGAGGAGAAACAGGAGGAATATATTAAAAAAAGATATTTTGTTTCATGGGGTAAATCCTGGTCTAAGCACTGACTGGTTTGGGTTGGAGGGACCCCAAATCCCCCCAGGGCCACCCTGCCATGGCAGGGACACCTTCCCCTGCCCCAGGTGCTCCAGCCTGGCCTTGGGCACTGCAGGGCTCCAGGGGCAGCCCCAGCTGCTCTGGCAATTTTGCTGGTTAACCCCACCTGGTGTCATTGCTTCAAAACCAGTGAGGGCCACATTGATTCCAGCAGGCAAAGGTGGAAAAGTTCACTTGAGAGGTTTCAGTGAGTCCTCCCAGCTCAGAAATGTCCCAGCAGAGCTGGAGACCCCATGTCCTTGAGAAGCTGCCTGGAATGTGCAGCTCAAGCAAGCAGGAGAATTTACAAAGACAGGGGATTTTCTCTAAATAAATAACAAGCTGAGAAAGAAGAGGAGTGTTCAGAGAATGTTCAGTGACTTGGCAAAGATTTCTTTGCCTTTTTTTAATCAAACCCTTCATTTTATCAGCAGCTAGTCCAGAATGATCAGCTACACAAGGCACTGGGGGGAAGGAGATGATTTTTAAGGGCCCTTCCAAGCCAGACCATTCAATGATTTGCCTTGAAAATTATCCTCAGAGTTCAATATTGGCAAATTATTCACTTCTATTAAAGAAGGAGAAGGAAAAGGGATGGGGTTGTGGTCTGCAGTGAAGGTGAGAGCACAGGATCAGCTCCTGACTGTTCATTATTTAAAAAAAGAACAAAAATAAATTCTTGCTTCTCTCCCAAGGCCAAGCCCTGCTGAGCACCTGGATGAGGAAACACAGCAATCAAAAAGCAGTTGGAGGCTCCTCCCTCCCTCACAGGAGAGGAGGGAAAAAAGTTCAATTTAGAGCAATTTTGACAAATGTGAAGCACCCAGTCAGGGCTGAACCCAGTTCCCTGTCTGAGGGGAACTTCTCACAAGCTCCTAAAAGCTCCAAGCCAGCTCCAGGTCTGTCTGTGGGAAGGGAAACTGGGAGAGACTGGGAATGCTGGGAATGCAGAAATGATGTATTTCCTTGGAAAGGGGACGGAGTTTTCCCTTCCAAGGAAAAGCATCATTTCTGCACTCCCAGTTTTCCCATTTCCCTTCCCGGTGTGGAGACTTTAAACACAGCAGCCTCAGGAGGAAGGAGCCCGTGGAGAAGTGCCTGGGTGCAGGAGAGCTCAGAGGACAGAGGAGGCAGTGGGAAGGGCCAGGGCAGGGGCAGCAGAGCCCAGTGGCAGCAGCACTGCCAGGGAGCACAGAGCAGGGAGGGACACTGCCCCGAGCATCAGTCAGCCAGACTCGCTCACAGCAGCACACCCAGAGCATCTCTGTGCTGCCAGAGCAGTGAACTGCAGTCTCCTGGGAGCTCTGCCATCACTTCTTCTCATTTCTCTGACTTCATTTCTGCTCGGGATTAGCTCTCCCAGCAGTGATCACAGCTACAGGGAAACCTGCTCCCAGGGGGTGCCATGAAAGCAAGATTTACCAAAGTAAACCCAAGCAAAGAAATCAAAATATGAAGAACTAAGTTAAAAAAAAAAACAACAGTCACAAAGTACTTCAGAAAGAGAACCAAAATGGCTTTAACTCTTGCTCAACCACTAAAAAGCCTCATAGGGAGGCTGAAAAGCAGAGAAAAAAACCATCCCAAACTGACCAAAACCTCCCAAAATCATCCTTTGCACGTCTGCACGTTGCCCACATTGTGCACAGTTTGTTCCCTCAGGATTTTGCATTTTACCTGAGTGAAGAAAAGCCACATTACATTATCCCTTTGATTTTTCCTCCTGTTTGTCTCGGGTTCAGAGCAGTCCAAGCCAGCCAAGGGTGCCAGCACACAAACTGCTCCTCACATCACCAAGGCAAAGCCATTATCAGCATTTTCTTGGCACCTGAAGCCAAAATGAGCAAGCTCGAGCCCTTGGCAGCCCACTCCACCTTAGTCTAGCTTTTAATGCCAATTTCCCAATTTTCAGTGCCTTGTCCTCGGGGAGGCAAACCCTGAGCTCCCTCTGGAGATACCCTGGGCTCACTCTCCTCCCTCATGATCCACCCAGCTCCAAGGGAAGCTGCTCTCCATGGCCTGGCCTGGCTGTCTGGGCAGCTTCCAGGGCTGCCTCCCAGTGCTCTTGGTTGAACTGAAAACCATTAAAAACCACTAAAAACCATTAAATCCATTCCACTCCGTGACAGGTTTTTCCACCCTGAAAAAGGAACAAAATGCAGCCCCCCAGAAGCCCCAGGGCACTCACCTGGGCAGGAG
This sequence comes from Haemorhous mexicanus, assembly GCF_027477595.1. NCBI lineage: Eukaryota > Metazoa > Chordata > Aves > Passeriformes > Fringillidae > Haemorhous > Haemorhous mexicanus. The sequence continues at coordinate 41,991,066 of NC_082347.1, forward strand.
CACTTCCAGGAGATCCCTCAGGGATGTGAAACCACGGAGCAGCTGGAGCCTGGGGAGCAAGGGAAGCTCCTGAACTGGCCTGGGGCAGCCCTTTCCCTTGTCCCTGCCCACCCCACAGCCAGGAATCCCTTCCCAGTGTCCCACAGCCCTGTCCTCTGGCACTGGGCAGCCATTCCCCCTGGTCCTGGCACTCTCAAGTATTCCAAGCTCATTTTTCCAAGGCAGCAGAAAATTCCTTTATCACCTTGATTATAAAAATATCCAGCACACACCCAAGTAAAAATTACTGTGAGTCAGAGAAAGTATCCCCCTCACTCCAAACAAACAGAAGTCTGTGGATTGAAGGAGCAATAACTTAAAATTTAGGTCTCCTGAGGGAAAAAAAATCACAATCAGAGCATCTTTGGAGCAGCACAAAGGCAGAGATCTCCTGATGTTCCTCCAGCCCCATCCTACCTGTGCAGCCAGAGTGACTCTTTTGTTCCCAATATCCTCAGATTTCCAATGGATCTCACTGGAATTTGCACACAAATCTTGATTGGCAGGAGCCCCCTCTGGTTTTCCATCTCTCCAGTAAAAATCACCAGCCCTGTGTTATTTTCCCCATTATTTCCCGGAATCCCAGAGTGTCCTGGGCTGGAAGGGACCCACAAGGATCCAGTCCAACCCCTGACCCTGCACAGACACCCCAACAACCCCCACCCCATCCCTGACAGCATTTTCCGCTTGAGTTCTGGCAAAAAAAAACCAAACTCTTCAAAACTCTTCTTTGCCCCTGAAATGCCCCTGAAAACAGGCTTGAAATGCTTCTTAATTACAAAAGTTAAATATTTATTTATACAAATATGATGAGAAAAATCTCATGCAGACTCTTCACACACAGGAACAGAACCCAAATCCAACTGGGATGGCTTCACCACAGAACTGGGGTTGGAAGGCTGAGGGGAACCCTGCCACGGCAAGGTCTGGGCCGGAGAGTTCTCCTACGGAACATGTGCCAGGGTTTCCACACTCTTCACCAAGATTTACAAGGAATAGCTGATTACTACTACTCAAGGACTGCACAGAGACGGATGAGCAGCGGGAGCGGGTCCTGCAGACCACCAGACCCCACTCACTTGGTGGAAATGCAGAGGTGCCAAAAGATTGCTTGAGATAATTCCCCTAAATGATGGAAATGCCTTGAGATTGCTCTGGATGGCATCTGCTTCTGCTTAATTATAAATCTGCATCGGAGTCATAACTTGTGTATATTACAAGTAATTTGCATAATTAAAACAATTAAGGGATCGACATATCATGGCAATTAGAAATGCATCAAACTCTGGATGTTGTACAAAAGAGAGCTTCAATATGAAACATTAATTCTTTGAGAACAGAGTATCCCTCCCGTTATTCCTGCGGAACGGCCTTCCTGCTGCGGGGGGTGCTCCCCAAACTCCGTTCAGAGGCAGCTGGCCCTGGGACCTCCCACTCCTGGTGGTGCTCTGGGACCGATTCCTCCTTCCCTGGAACCCCTTCCCGCAGCCCAGCCCGGGCACGGGTCTTTATGGCCAGCTTCACTCGCCCTTATCTCATTTTCCGTAGCCTTATCCTGTTTTCCTTGTCCCTCTTTTTGAGGATGAGGATGAACTGGTTGAAGAAATGCTCCTGGTCCTTCTTCTTCTGGACCAGGCGGAAGCGCTGGTCCCGGCCGTGCTTCTCGGCGAACTCCTTGAAGGTTGTCCTGTGGGAAAGGGGACCTGGGGAGCTGGGGCTGTGCCAGCCCAGGCTCCTGCCCTGCACCCACTCCAGGAACCAGCCCCGGGAGCGTGGGACAGGAGCGGGCTGGGGAGTCCTCCTCCTCCTCCTCCTGGGGTGGAGGAAGGTGAGCCCGCACGAGGGCACCGGGGCAGCCAGCGAGGGCTAGGGTGGGATTGCAGAAGGGCTGGTGGCTGGCAGGAGCTGCTGAGCCACTAAAGCCACGCTCACAGGGCAGTGACAAGGAGGTTTTATTTCAGCTCCTGCATCTTTTGTATTTCCAAGGAGAGCTCTCTCCTAGCAGGGTTTCCTACCTTCATTGCCTTTCAGGCTGCATGCCCAGCTCCTTTCCCCAAGGTGACTCTTTGCTTTTTATTGGAAATATTTGGGATTTATTCCTCTCATTGTGTGCCTAAATCAAGGCAGGGAAAGGAGCTTCCTCAGTGCTTTGTTGTCACAGTCGGCTCCCAAAAGCCTTCAGGGGTGAAATGCTCCTGGCCTCTGGGCCAGCACAGCTTTTCCCCTGGGCACTGGGAATATCAGTGCTGGAAGCAGAGTTTGGGTGGGACATCAGCCCAGAATACCCCTAATTTCGTTGTAAAATGTTTCCTGTAATTACAATTATTCCAGCCCCACGTGCTGTTTGCATCCGTGTGCCCACGCAGGTCGTGCTGAATAATTATCTGCATGTTTTATCAGAGAAAACAGTCATTTCTTTGTTCCAGCAAGTTAACAATATTTATAATATAAACCCCTTTATTTTCATGTAATTTACAAATGAGAAAGCACTGCCCTAAGCACTGCCACTGCCACTGTGTGAGTCTGGATCCATCACGAGAAAAACAAAGTAAAACATAGATTGTGCCTTGCACGCTGTATTTTAATTTAATCACAGAATTGTGGAGCCACAGAAGGGTTTGGGTTGGGAGGAATCTCACAGATCATCTTGTTCCAACCCCCTGCCATGGGCAGGGACACATTCCATGAATTTAATGGCGTGGCATTAACAGGAACTTTGAGAAATTATATTTCTCTTCCACCAAAGCCCAAGAATAGATGCAATTTCTGAGTAATTACACCTGCATGTGTAATATGGATGAGACTGAGCACTGTGGTACTGATTTTCCATAAGTAATGGGTGTTCTATAATCACTGCATATACAGGAATATAAAATAAATGTGCTGTGCAAAGTGCTGCACATTCTGAGGGAGAGAGGGAGAGGGGAAGGGACAGAGAGGGAGTGGGAGACACAGATGGAATATTTCCTCTCCCAGGAATACAACAAAATACTGGAAAATACCAGGGAAGAGATGCCACCCCAGCATTGGAACTGGCATCTTCCCCTTGCTAGGAAGAATTCTGGGCTGAAAAGCTCAGCCTAAATGACAAAGCCGAGCTTCCCAACCCTTCCTAAGGCAACACCCACCTTGGGGATAACTTGGATTCTTCCAGAAGCTTCTTGAATTCTTCCTTGGCCAACAGCAGCTTGTTCTTCTTCTCTTTGTACTCCTCCCTGACCCGGGTCTTGACAAACTGCTCGAAAATCTGGCCAGGGAAGGGAGCCAGGACAAGGAGTTATGGACAAAGCCTTGGGGGTTTTGGCAAGCTCAGGGCCTGCAGTCCTCATCTGCCTCCCCACGTGTGCAGGAGTTTTTATTCCATCACCTCCAAGGACTGGCCCTCTGGCCTGGCTGCAGTGGGGCATTTCATCAAAGGGAGCAGTGTTGATATTGATCCCAGAGCCCCCGACTGGTTTGGGCAGGAAGGACTCAAAGCCCAGCCCAGCCACCCCCTCCATGGCTGACAAAATGATTCCATGGCTCCAGGGAATGTCTCTTGATTGACTCATCATGCCCAGGTGTTGGCCTTGCCCATTCCCTGAAATAAATCCCAAACTCCCTGCTCAGGCTCTTCAGCAGCACTTTCCATCCTGGCAGCTCCTCATACTTTTTCATTCCTGTATATCCTGATTATTTTGTTTTGCTTTTTTTTCCTTAGGAAAGGAGATATTGGAAAGGGAGCAAATGAAGATGTATGTGCCCAGTCCTGTGGTAAATACCTACAGGAAGCTCTCTGGAGCACCACGGGACAATATGGAATAAGTTCATTTTTCATCCTGTTTATTTAAAAAATGGGCGATTCAATATTAAAAATTATTCCTTCTGCAGGATGACAAAAGACTTTTAAGGAAGAGAAATAACCACAGAACAGCACTTTCACCTTCTCTGCAAATCTCTGCATCTCACCTGAATTCTGTAGACTCACCTGCAGACTTTGGATCCATTTGTGATAATTAATGCCCAAATTGTCAAGGCAGCAGAGCCCCACATCCCTTTGGAGCTCCCCAGAAAAACCCAACCCTTGCAGAAAGCCCCCAGCCAGGCCCCAGTGCCCTGTCCAGTGGGGTCAGCACCAAACCCTGCCAGACTCCTGGGAAAGGTCCTAAACAATGGAAATCCAGCAGTGTCTCTGCACCATCCCAATAATCCAGGGCAGAACCATTCCTTTGGGGCCATTTCCCTCCTACAGCCAGGTCCCCATTCCCAGGTCCCCATTCCCAGGTCCCCCTTCCCAGATCCCCCATTCCCAGGTCCCCATTCCCAGGTCCTCCATTCCCAGGTCCCCATTCCCAGGTCCCCATTCCCAGGTCCTCCATTCCCAGGAGCTGTTCCTGCACCCCAAGGGTTCCTGTGATCAAACCTTGGAGCACCTGCTTGTCCAAGGAGAGAGCCCTGGGAACCACAGAAAATCCTGAGTGGGAAGGGACTCACAGGGATCACAGAGTCCAGATCCCCAACCCCCAAACCCCACAGAGCCCAGCTCCCAGACCCCCAAACCCCACAGAGTCCAGCTCCCAGACCCCCAAATCCCACAGAGCCCAGCTCCCAGACCCCCAAACCCCACAGAGCCCAGCTCCCAGACCCCCAAACCCCACAGAGCCCAGCTCCCAGACCCCCAAACCCCACAGAGTCCAGCTCCCAGATCCCCCAAACCCCACAGAGCCCAGCTTCCAGACCCCCAAACCCCACAGAGCCCACCTCCCAGACCCCCAAACCCCACAGAGCCCAGCTCCTAGACCCCCAAACCCCACAGAGCCCAGCTCCCAGACCCCCAAACCCCACAGAGTCCAGCTCCCAGACCCCCAAACCCCACAGAGCCCAGCTTCCAGACCCCCAAACCCCACAGAGCCCAGCTCCCAGACCCCCAAACCCCACAGAGCCCAGCTCCCAGACCCCCAAACCCCACAGAGTCCAGCTCCCAGACCCCCAAACCCCACAGAGTCCAGCTCCCTAACCCCCAAACCCCACAGAGCCCAGCTCCCAGACCCTCAAACCCCACAGAGTCCAGCTCCCAGACCCCCAAACCCCACAGAGTCCAGCTCCCTAACCCCCAAACCCCACAGAGCCCAGCTCCCTGACCCCCAAACCCCACAGAGCCCAGCTCCCTAACCCCCAAACCCCACAGAGCCCAGCTCCCAGACCCCCAAACCCCACAGAGTCCAGCTCCCTGACCCCCAAACCCCAGAGTCCAGCTCCTAGACCCCCAAACCCCACAGAGTCCATCTCCTAGACCCCCAAACCCCACAGAGCCCAGCTCCCTGACCCCCAAACCCCACAGAGCCCAGCTCCCAGACCCCCAAACCCCACAGAGCCCAGCTCCCCGACCCCCAAACCCCACAGAGCCCAGCTCCCAGACCCCCAAACCCCACAGAGTCCAGCTCCCAGACCCCCAAACCCCACAGAGCCCAGCTCCCAGACCCCCAAACCCCACAGAGCCCAGCTCCCCGACCCCCAAACCCCACAGAGCCCAGCTCCCAGACCCCCAAACCCCACAGAGCCCACCTCCCCGACCCCCAAACCCCACAGAGCCCAGCTCCCAGACCCCCAAACCCCACCCTGTGCCTGGTGAGCATCCCCCCGAGGGGCAGAGCCAAAGCTGTGAGTGTCCCCAGGGAAATTCTGATGTGGTGGAATTCTTTTGCCCTCCCAGGATAACTGCTGCAGGATCCTGCTTGGTCTGGGGGGTGCTGGCTGCAGCCAGGCCGGGCTGGGGCACGGGGCACTCACCTGCTTCCTCTCCTCGGGGTTGAGCAGGAGGTAGCGTGGGTCAAACACGATCTTGTGCAGCTCCTTCTCCCACGTGGAGAACGCCGACACCTGGGCACACACAGCAGGGTTTTACCTGCCTGGCCAAGGAGTGAATGCTGCCGAGCTGAGCAGCCCTGGGCAGCACTCCTGGCACGGCTGAAGGTGGATTTTAACCTCTGGCAGAGCTCTGGTGGCCCCTCAGGCCAGGATGGGTTTGCTCCTCAGCGAGGCTCTGGAGGTGCTCCCTCCCCAGCCGTGCTGGAGGCACTGCAGCAGGCAGGAAAGGCCATTCTGTGCTGCTGCTTGGGCAGCAGAGGCTCCAGTGCCCACCAAAGGGACAATTCCAGCTCCAGAGCTGGAACTGGGACCCAGCTGAGGCACACAGGGAGAGCTGGCAGTGAACACCCCCAGAGCACCACAGCCACTGGGATGGGAATGTGCCATCCTGCAGGGCTGCTTCCAGCCTCGTGGGGTCATGGGATCACAGAGCACTTTGGGCTGGAAGGCACCTCAGAGACCACCCAGATCCACCCCCTGCCTGGGCAGGGACAATTCCACCAGCTCAGAAGCTTCTACAGCATCCCTGCTAATTCACTGGTGACAGAAGAATCTGAAGGAAATAAAATATTCTAATCACTCCAACTAATTACAAAAGAGTGAATTCACTAAAAAAAAAAAAAGAAAGGATGTGAAGTGTAATTAAACAGTAATTAACACTCCAGCAGGAAAGCTCTGATGAAGCAAAGTGGCTTTAAGTGGACTCATTTTCCTCTCAGAGTGGCTTGAGAGTGGAAAATCCAAAGCTCAGGCAGCCTTTGGGATCTGAGACCTTTGGGATCCCCAGAGCCCAGGCTGCCTTTGGGGTCTGAGACCTTTGGGATACCCAGAGCCCAGGCTGCCTTTGGGGTCTGAGACCTTTGGGATCCCCAGAGCCCAGGCTGCCTTTGGGGTCTGAGACCTTTGGGATCCCCAGAGCCCAGGCTGCCTTTGGGGTCTGAGACCTTTGGGATCCCCAGAGCCCAGGCTGCCTTTGGGGTCTGAGACCTTTGGGATACCCAGAGCTTGAGCTGCCTTTGGGGTCTGAGACCTTTGGGATACCCAGAGCCCAGGCTGCCTTTGGGCTCTGAGACCTTTGGGATCCCCAGAGCCCAGGCTGCCTTTGGGCTCTGAGACCTTTGGGATCCCCAGAGCCCAGGCTGCCTTTGGGGTCTGAGACCTTTGGGGTACCCAGAGCCCAGGCTGCCTTTGGGATCTGAGACCTTTGGGATACCCAAAGCTTGAGCTGCCTTTGGGGTCTGAGACCTTTGGGGTACCCAGAGCTCCCCTCCCTGTGTCCCCCTGTCCTGAGCTCTGGGGTTTCCAGCACCAGGAATTCTCTTTTCCTGGTGTCTTTCACACTCTCCTGGCCATCAGCTTTGTTCCCTGCACAAATCCCCCTCTGAGCAGAGGCTAATTAAGCTCAGACTAGTTCATCACATAATCATTCCAGCTGATGATTTTGTGCTTAGCAATTATTACACTGCACATTTGGCAAACATCACCCAAAATAACCTGGTATTTCTGATTTCATTCCAGGTACACTTCACACACAAATCCCCCTCTCTCCCCAGGATTAAGAAGGGAGAACCTAGAGAAAAAACACCCCCTGGAATCCTTTCAGAAGCCCTGAGAGCAGCCCAGCAGGGAGAAATTTCCTGGAAATGCTGGCTTAGAACATGGATATTTTGATGCTGGGTGGGAGAGGGAGCCAGGAGGAACCTTAAATTTTCCTCTTCCTCTTAAATTTTGTGGAAACTTTGGAACTTCCAGAAGAATATCCAGATTACATTTTGACAGAGGAAAACCCACCCCAGACTTCAGAATAAAGAGTGCCTGTGTCTTGGAGCTCCCCCAAACCCCCTCTATTTTTAAAATGTTACAATAAATATTCTTCTCTTGACATAATTTCTGTAGGAAGCTGCAGAACTCCACTGGCAAACTCCATCTGCTTCGAGCTCTTTGTGATTCCATCCAGCAGCTCCTTGAGGAGGAAAGGGCAGGGGATGGTCATTAAATAATCAGATTTAAATGGCATTAATGGTCTCCCTGTGCTTCAGCCACGCCAAGCAGCTGCTGCTGAGCTGGACAGTTGGAAAATGTTCAGGGTAAAAGCAAAGGAACCTCTTCTCTCCTCATTTTTAAACATCAGCAAACCCAAACAGTGAATTTCCCAAATTTCTTTACTTTAGGAGCAAATCTTACATAGGAACACCTGAGAATCCTGTTCTAGAACACCCCTAATCCTTCCAAATACTGACCCATTGCCCCCCGAGTTCCCACCTGCCAGCAAAGTCCTCACCCAGGGCTCCTTCATGGCCCTTCTGCATTTCTGCAGCATAAATAACAAGCTGTATTAATAAAGCAGCTCTGGCGTGGGGATAATTCATTGCTGAGCTGCTGAAGCTCTAATTATCCCCCTTTAAAGCCTGCTGATTGCTGGGATAAATTTTATAGGCTTTAGTGCCTGACAAGAGCCACCTTGGGCTGTATTTCCTGCAGGAGTGATATTCCCTTTATGGGATGCACGTGGCAGTGTGGGGGAGGCAGAGGATCTGCAGCCACTGCTCATTTTACACCTCCCTGTCCCCCCCGAGCCCAAACCCAGAGCATTCCCTGTTCCTGCAGCTCGGAACAGCTGGAACCATCTCCAGAACATCCTTCCCCAAGGATCTGGATAAGCATGAATGGCTTTATGCTGCTAGAGGGTGGGGTTAGATGGGATTTTGGGCAGGAATTGTTCCCTGGCAGGGTGGGCAGGCCCTGGCCCAGGGTGCCCAGAGCAGCTGGGGCTGCCCCTGGATCCCTGGCAGTGCCCAAGGCCAGGCTGGACACTGGGGCTGGGAGCACCTGGGGCAGGGGAAGGTGTCCCTGCCATGGCAGGGGTGGCACTGGGTGGGCTGTGAGATCCTTTCCACCCCAGACCACTCATGATCCCACGATTTTGGATGGGCAGCCAGTGAAATTGGCTCCCCCGTGCTGGAGTCCCTGGGGTTTGTGGTGATGGACACCCCAGAGCTGACCAGGACAGCTCAGTGCCCACAGCCCCACGTCCCTCTGAGCCCCTGGCCTGTGGGAGAGCTGCTGCCTCTGGGCATCCCTGGGGTGTCTCTGGGATTTGTCCCAGTTCCCAGGGGTGGCAGTGGGGACACCGACGGTGTCACCAGCCCCAGGGCCCAGGGACAGAACCCTGGCGTGGTTCCTGCCATGGCTGCTGGGCCAGGGCAGGGCTCCAGGGCTGTGCTGTGTCCCAGGAAGGGCTGCTCCTTACCCCCCTCTCCAGCAGCATGTCCCTGAAGTGGGTGATCCTCTCCTCCAGGGGCGGTGAGATCCGCGGGGCCGAGCCTTCCTCCCCTGCCTGCTCCTCCTCAGCGCCGGCCGGGCCCGCAGCCTGGCACTCCTCTGTTCTGGACAGGGCAACACACACAGGGGTCAGCCACGCTCCCTGCACAGGGACTGCATCCTTTGGATCCTTTAGTCCTGCCTGGGACATCCCAGAACCTCCCACGCTGGCAGCTGGGCACCACACCTGGGCTGGAGGAGCTGCAGCAGCTCCTGCTGAGGCAGGAGGGTCACTCGGGGCCACCAGAGGGACCTGACACCCAAGCTCAAGGTGCAGCAAAGGGACAGCTTCATACAGCCCTGCCAAGGAGGGGGGACCATAAAGGGGGCATTTTCACATGCCAAAAATCACAATAAAGGATCCAGTCCAGCACAGCTGTAATAATCCACTGATGCCTCAGGTTTGGCTTTTCTGTGTTTCACATTCTGTGCTGCTTTAGTGTGAGGGTCTGAGCTTCACATCAGGGCATGGTGAGCTCTGTGCACAGAGCAGGGAGACAAAACAATTCCTGCTCCAGCTGGGCACCAAGGACAAATGAGCCAAATCTCAGGCCAGGAGCACAAACCCCGTGGGCTGGAGAGAGAAAAACAAGGGTGGGAGTGCCTGGGCTAAAGCTGGGCTGGGACAATGAACTGCAAGGTGCAAATGGAGCAGAGCTGATCCCAGGGACAGACCCCGTGCCCGGCCGTGCATTTTGGGGCCATTTTGGGTCATCTTGGGGGCAGCCCTGGCTGGGCTCTGGTGCTGCCCAAGGTGGGTCCATGGAGGAGATCCTTGGAATCAATCCCTGCTTTATTCTGTGACTCTGCCCAGTCCCTGCTCTGGGTCAGCCCTCTCGAGGCCTCCCCAGCACAAAGGCTGTGCCTGCCCCCTCAGAAGGATGTCTGGCACAGAGCTGGGCAGCCTGCACAGCCCAGAGCTGCATTTTCATGGTGCCTTCAGGAGAGTGTGAGGGGAAACAGAGAATCCTGGCCCTGGTGAGGACTGGACACCCAGAGAATGCTCCCATCATTCACCCACACAGATCCAAAACTGCTTTAACTTGCCCTTCTTTGTACCAGCCCTTCCCACTGTTAGACAGAGACAAGGAAACTTTAGGACTCACTTATTTCTCTTGGTTTTGATGCTCAGATCATCATTTTCATCCCCTGGACAAGAGCTAACACACTTGTCTGCTGAAAAGAAATAAGTCATTATCAAATTTGAACGAGATAAATGGGAATACAAATTCCTCAGATTGACTTCTCTTCCCTGTCTCTGCTGCTCAGTATTTCCTGGCTTTCACCCCCACAGAGGGTTTTAGAAATAACAAGTATTTTGTAAAATCCTCAGAATTGCCTTCATCCAAATGGAAGCCACAGCAATAAAGTGACCGTTTCCAGCCAGCAAAATTCCTCATTTTTCATTCATGACATGATTGCTTTAAATCTTATTATTGTTTCACCTGATCCTCCCTCCTCCCTTCCCTTCAAAATGCACCTGAAGACATTCCTGCAAAGTCATTTCTGTGCTAGCAGCCTGAATGATCTCCTGGAGGTAACTCTGTCCCATTTCTCCTGCTGGGATCAGCCAGTCTCAGGCTGCTTTCCCAGCAATTCCAGCAGCACCTGGCAGGGCCGGGGAGATCCAGCACCCCCCAGACTCCTGAGGCTGCAGAGCAGCTCCAAGGCCAGGCCACCCCCATGGACACAGGTCCATGAGGGACTCCGAGCTTGGATTTTCAGTCACAGACAAGGGAAACAAATCTGAATTCTGAAACCTTTTCTGCTCCCCTCTACCAGCTGCAGCTCTCACCAAAAGTCAGATCCCTGCAGTGGCTGCCCTGGAGGGTCCCCAGCACGTGGGCTGGCAAATATTCACGTGCTGGATCCAGGGATGGGCTTCAGCCTCTTGTCTGAGTGCCAAAGGGCCCCAAATCCCTGGGGGAATTCAGTAAGTGACAGCAGCACTGGTTTCAGGGGGAGTTCTACAGCTGTGTCCAGGCAGGCTGGACACTGGGCTGGGAGCACCTGGGACAGGGGAAGGTGTCCCTGCCATGGCAGGGGTGGAATGGGTGGGATTTGGGGTCCCTCCCAACCCAACCATTCCATGATTTGGTGACTCCATAATGTCCATTTTCTGTTAATTAGCTGGAAAATCCTCCTCAGCCCGAGCAGCTGAGGCAGAGAGCACAGCAGATCAGCTGCTCTGGGCCCTGGGGGAGCTGCCCTGCTCCCCAGCCCCACGGCATGGCCTGATGGGACCCCGTCAGGGAGGAGCCACATCAACCTCCTGGAACAAACACTTGGGGGAGGAGCAGTAGTTGAGAAATGAGCAATTTCTCATTTATGCCCAAATTTAAAAAGCACTTGATCCTTCAGCAGAGACAACCCCGAGCATCCCGTGGGTAACTTTGCTTGACATCTTTTTTTTTTTTTTTTTTTTTAAGATGTTTGATTTGAAAATTCTAATTAAATCTCAGCAGCAGCCACTCAGCTAAATAAATGTGGGAAGCATTGTTGGGAACACTCAGCTCGTTTGCGTTATTTATTTACTGGAGATTACAAGCTAAGAGAAGAGGTAACAAATAATCCCCCTCACCTCAGAGCTAATCTATACTAATTATGAACTGCTCCAACCCTGAGCAACCACAGGGCCCAATTATAGCAGGGAGGATTAAGATATTTAACAACAATGGAAGTCATGGCCATAAAAAACCAGGAGCATGAATCAAATCATTGTGGTAGAGATAATAAATGGAAAGGATGGAGCACAGCAAAAAATAGATTTTTGAAGTGGCACCTCTCAGCCCTGAGTTAAGACTCTTTTGTTAATTAATTACAGAGCAGGAACAATGATAGAGACCATGAACAATGACCCTCAGCTTTGTCTCTGGCCATCCCTTGGCAGGAATTCACTGAGCTTGCAGCAGATCCTGCAATTAAAAGCTCTGTTTTCCTCCTGAAGAATGAATTTCAGCAGATAGGCTTTGGAGGAATTTCATCCACAGCTAAAGCTCTTCAAGCCATACACAAAAATTATACAGAAATGTACACACAAGCACCTGCTGTGGAAATTCAGAGAGGAAAAATGGAATTACAGGCTGTGTCATCTGGAGGACACAGACAGAACCCTCCTTGGAGCTGCTTTTCTGCTGACAGAGAAGCTGAAAATGGCTCACTTTTATCTCCCTGCAGGCACAGGGCTGCTTGTTCTGTGGGGTTTGCAGGGGTTCTGTGGGGTTTGCAGGGGTTCTGTGGGGTTTATAGCAGTTATTTGGGGTTTGCAGAGGTTAATTAGGGGTTTGCAGTGGTTCATTAGGGTTTGCAGTGACTCATTGGGGTTTGCAGGGGTTCTTTGGGGTTTGCAGTGGTTCATTAGGGTTTGCAGTGGCTCATTGGGGTTTGCAGTGACTCATTGGGGTTTTCAGGGGTTCACTGGCAGCTGTCCCCCTGGACCAAAGCCAGTGGCCAACCCTGGTGCCCAGGGGGACAGGGCAGGTCCTGCAGCAGCCTGGCAGTGCCACCACCCCAATTCAGTTACAAAACACAGCACTTGGAAACAGCCACTTGAAAAAAGTCCTGCTTTTTTCCCCCTGCCCACCAAGGAACAAGCAGCAGCTGGAGGATGTGACTGTTCTTTCACCACCAAACCCAGAACATCCAAGAATCCCGAGCAGCCAGCCAAGGGCAGGAGCAGTTGCAAGGACTGCCATGGCTGATGTCCCCAGCAAGGGACAGCCCTCCAGTACAGGCAGTGTGGAGCCTCAGGGGCACTGACACGGACACAGCAGCTCGCAGGAGCAGGGAGCCTTTCTCCCAAACCTCCCTGCTGGGATTTCCTGCTGCACAGCTCGGCTGGGTGATCCTCAGCCACGGGGTGCTTTGGGAGCAGGGAGCCATGCTAATGCACGCCCTGAACTCGGGCAGTGAAGCACACTGTGCCTCCTGAGAGGGACTGCAGCCAGCAGAGATCCAGCTCCTGCAGGAGGCCTCCTGCTTCTTCTCTGCAGCAGGGAGGAGGCTCAGAGCCCAGCCCAGCATTGCAGGGAAAACCAGGAATTTGTGACAAACATCGATTTCCCTGCGTGGGGAATGTCCCCAGGCTGCCCTCCTTAACTCAGGGTCTCACACCTCCAGGAGCACACCCAGCCCAGCTCCAGGGGCTCCTGGGGCTCGGGGAGAGGGGAACAAGGCCAGGTTGGTTACTTGCTGCAGCCTCCAGCTTGCGCTTGTGCGGGGGGTCCTCGAGCAGCCGCTTGATGTCCCCGCGGTGCCTCAGGTCCAGCGGCCGCTCCCACACTGACAGCTGCATGCTGGGGTTGAAGAAGAACACCCGGTCATCTCCAGTCCAGACCACACACCTGCTCCAAGAGACAGACCGGCCTCAGAGCCTGGCCAGAGACCAGGAATGTGCCCACAGCGGGGGCACTGCAGCCCTGGGACACGCGGGGACACCTGGGGACACCCCAGGCAGACCCCTGGGACAGCTCAGGCACACCCCGAGCACACCACAGGGACACCTGAGGACAGCCCAGGGACACTCCAGGCACACCACAGGGACACCTGGGACAGCTCAGGCACACCCCGAGCACACCCCAGGGACACTCCAGACACACCACAGGGACACCCCGGCCTGGCCCTGCCCTGCCAGCCCTCCCCAGCAGCCCGGGCAGGGAGCTCTGTCCTCCCCCACCCCCGGGCACAGGAAGGGCAGAAACAGCCCAGAAAAGGTGAAATATTCTGGCAGGGAAGGCCAGAAGAACCAGGGGGGGCCATGGTGCTCCCATGAGGACCCCCACAGGAAAAGGCATTCCAGGTTCTGCAGCCAGGGGCAGGAGCTGGGGCACTGTGTGACACCTGCCTGGATGCCACGGGCTGGCACGTGGCCATGGGAGCCTCACCTGCTGTGTGGTGGGGAAAGGGGCAACCACAGCAGCCCCGTGCCATCCCCATGGCATCACCATGACATTACCATGGCAACTGTGTGCCAATCCCATGGCATCCCAATGACATCCGTGTGCCCTGTGCCATCCCCGTGCCATCCCCATGGCCTCCCAGCCAGCTCCCACCTCCTGTGGCAGGTGCCCCCAGCCCAGCAGCCTGCCCCAAGTGTTTAGGATGGAATTAGGGCTCTGTTAGGGATGTGCCAAACGTGACTGAGCTGTGCAGCCCCAGCTGCAGCCCCTGGGCTTGGCCAGGGCAAACCTGGAGGGCAGCAGTTCAGCTCCTGGACCTGACATTCATTTGGAATCAGCCAAAATAATATGAAAATAACTATTGCACCATGTTTAACAGACATCCAAAGACCTGGGGATGTGCATCCTAAATTTATATGTAAATAAACAAACAGAACTTCCATCCCAGGCTGGTGCCTCCTGAATCCCAACGAGAGCTAAACCCCCTGGCTGAGGCACACACACACTGCTGGGAGGAAAACGTGGCTGGCTCTGAAGCAAAAATACCTGGAAGGAACAAACCTTACAGTTACCAGCTCTGATGCTTATTGTTATTAAAAGCAGGGAGCAAAGCTGGGTTTAAAAGGACCTGGTCCAGGTGAAGGACTGGAAATAGGAGAAGTGCTCCCTCACTGCAGGAGGAGGAGTTATAAAATAACCCAGCACACCCCCTGTAGGAAGGTAAGATCCCAGAAAACTGGCTGTACAAACCCATGGGAGGTTTGGCATCCTGGATTCAGTGACATTCACATGATAAATATCCTTAATCACCTTTCTAACTCATTATCTATGGAACTCTATATACTACACAGTACTATACCATACTACTAGTACTATGCTAGTACTATACTATGCTAAAAATACTGCAGGAACACTTCATGTTTCTTTCCCTGCACAAGGGTTTGGATCACAAACCCCTGGCTCTCTCACATCAGAGGTTCCTTCTCAGAAGTGGAATGATTTGAAGAGTTCTGGACTGTGGGAAGCTCTGTTCTCCCAGAAACCCTGAGCCCCTCCTGGAGAGCACCACGGGTATGGGCAGAACAGTCCAAAGCAGGCTCCAGAAGCACCCCAGCTCTTGTGGAAGGAAGGGGAGATCCAGGAATTCAGGTAGAGAGCCAGGCTGGGCTGGCAGGGTCAGATGGATCCCTGGATGTGCCCACAGCAAGGCTGGATGGGGCTGGGAGCAAAGGACCCATGGGTGTCAGCCCCTAGGAATAAACTAAATGAACTAAACCAGGTATAAACTAATTATTCTAGGGGTCAGGGAGATATAAATCCTCCTACCAACCACTCAGGCCACAAAGTGCAGAGAGGTTTGTCTATTTAAAAATGCCACAAGAGCTTGACCCAGCTCCTGCTGTCAGTGCTCGGGGCATGAGGACCACGAGGCACAGCCTGTGTCAGACAGACAGACAGACAGACAGACAGACAGACCCTGCACCATGCACGGCAGGCAGGGTCACCCACTGCCACCAAGGAGCTGGGACAGGCAGGAGCTGGCCCTGGAAAGCAGCACCACCTCTTACAAGTGCTGCTTTCCCCCTCTGCCCCAGCCCAGAGCCAGCCCAGCTGGGGCACACAGGGTTAACAAAGCCTGCAGAGCCAGGTTTGGCTCCTACTCCCTCCCACACCCTCCTCAGGCCGTGGGGGATGGAAAAGCTCTGCCAGGAGCTCCCAGCCATGCTGCTGAGGCCCTGGCAGTGCTGTCCCCCTGTGCCAGCCCAGGAAGGCTCCTGGGGAAGGGCGCTGGCAGCTCCTCACCACGGCGATCCTGGCACGGGGGCCGATGCCACGGGCTTGTTCCCGCTGGGAGCGCTGTCAGCCTCGCTCAGGAGCTTGAAGGAGTGACCCTGGGGACACAGAGGGATGGGTCAGCACACAGGGCAGGTGCACAGAGCTGCTCTGGGGGTACAAATCCCCCCCTGGCCTGCAGGGGGTCACCCTGTGGCCAGAATTGCAGGGGAGGCTTTATGGACAGCCAGCTGCCTCTGGAGCAGCCCAGATAAATGGGGATTATAAAAATGCCTCCCCACTTAAAACAGC
The DNA here is from genome assembly GCF_027477595.1 of Haemorhous mexicanus. Taxonomy (NCBI): domain Eukaryota; kingdom Metazoa; phylum Chordata; class Aves; order Passeriformes; family Fringillidae; genus Haemorhous; species Haemorhous mexicanus. The sequence continues at coordinate 42,007,256 of NC_082347.1, forward strand.
ACACATGGAAAAGCAGCCAAGCAGTTCTGTCCATGGCACAGGGGGCGAGGGACAACCCCGAGGGTGGCACCCCCCAGGCCAGGAACCAGCCCAGGAGCAGGGGGTGCTCCCCAGGGTCAGGGGGGCCCTGTGCCAGCCCTGCTCCTTCCAGCACCTCCTCTGGGGCTGCTCAGGGACATCACCATTGCAGGAGTGACTGACTGTCCCCCAGCTGTTCCTCTGTCCCCAGCACACAGCAAAAACAATCTGGAGCTGCTGGAGAGAGTCCGGAGGAGGCACCAAATGATCCCAGGGCTGGAGCCCCTCTGGAGCCAGGCTGGGACACCTGGGGGGGCTCACCTGGGCAGGAGCAGCTCCAGGGAGAGCTCAGAGCCCTGGCAGGGCCTGGAGGGGCTCCAGGAGAGCTGGAGAGGGACTGGGGACAAGGGATGGAGCAACAGCACCCAGGGAATGGCTCCCAGTGCCAGAGGGCAGGGCTGGATGGGATCTTGGGAATTGGGAATTGTTCCCTGGCAGGGTGGGCAGGCCCTGGCACAGGGTGTCCAGAGCAGCTGGGGCTGCCCCTGGATCCCTGGCAGTGCCCAAGGCCAGGCTGGACACTGGGGCTGGGAGCACCTGGGACAGGGGAAGGTGTCCCTGCCATGGCAGGGGTGGCACTGGGTGGGATTTAGGGTTCCTTCCAGCTCAAAGTGCTCTAGGATCCCATGGGGACCAAGCCAGCCCTGAGTGTCCCCCTGATGCCCTGACAGTGCCAGAGCTCCTGCACAGCTCCAAGGGAAATTAAATCCATGGCTCTTTAAATCCCACGGCAGGGAAGGATCCCGAGTGCCCAGCACAGCCCCAGCCAGCCCAGCCCTGACCCCAGTGTGTGCAGCTCAGGGTCCCAGGGCCTCTGGAAGAGGACACACCTTGTCACTGTCACTGCCCGTGGGGACACTCTTCCTCTCCGTGTGCAGGATCAGCGTCGGGGGGCAGGCGGCTCTGCTCGGGCCCTTGCCACGCTCTGTGAGGGAGAGGAGCTCTTTTAACGTGGAATGAACAAACTTACAACCAGCCAGAACTGCTGAACAAACCCCAGCCCGCTGCCCGTGGCTCTGAGCCTCCTCCTGCCCCTTTACTCACAGCCCCTGGGCCCAGGGTGCATCTCCTCTGCAGACACCCCAGACACCCCATGGACACATCCCCAGAGCTCTGCACTGGCCTGGCTGCTGTCCTGAGCCCCCAGGGGACACCCTCAGGGACATCCTCCTCAGGCACACATCCCCTGGCTGCCCCTGGATCCCTGAAGTGGCCCAGGCCAGGCTGGACATTGGGGCTTGGAGCAGCAAAGGTGTCCCTGCCATGGCTGGGGATGGCATGGGATGGCATGGGATGGCATGGGATGGCATGGGATGGCATGGGATGGCATGGGATGGCATGGGATGGCATGGGATGGGATTCCAGCCCAAACCACTCTGGATTCCATGGGGCAGATTCACCTTGAAATGCTGCAATTATTTCAAAATTCCTGCAGGTACAGAACAGGCCCTCATTTGAGTCTGCTTCCCTTGGAATATCTCAGAATAATACCACATTAAATCCATGGCATTTTGCTCAGAAGATGGCTTTATGGGAGCAAAAAAGAAGATTTACAAACCAGAGCCCATAATTTCCATATTAAAGGAGCCAGGAGCAGGCAGCTGCTGATACACATCAAAAGGGGCTCAGAATTCATCTTCCCTCCCTGGATATCTGGTAATTGGGAATCAAAGCCTTCCCAGGCACTCTGGTGCTCTGGACACAGGAGGTGACACCCGGTGCCAGTGCCTCCTCCTGCCTGGCTGCTGGGAGGGGAAGGGCAGCCCTGAGCAAGGCCTGGCACAGAGGGTGGCCCAGGGCCACTGCCAGGGGAGCAGCAGTGCCCCAGGAGCACTCAGAGGGCACAAGCAAAGGCCAGGGGTGCCATTGGTACTTTCACACTCACCATTGACTTGAGAAGCAGCCATGATTTCATCCCTGTGAAATACAGGGTGAATTTCATCCCACAGGCACGGGGGCTCGAGAGACAGGAGACATTCCCTGCCTTGGAAGCTCTGATACAAATCATGGGATGGTTTGGGCTGGAAGGGACACTAAAGCTCACCCCATCCTGCCATGGCAGGGACACCTTCCCCTGTCCCAGGTGCTCCCAGCCCCAGTGTCCAGCCTGGCCTTGGGCACTGCCAGGGATCCAGGGGCAGCTCCAGCTGCTCTGGGCACCTGTGCCAGGGCCTGCCCACCCTGCCAGGCAGGAATACACAGATGTCAGCTGCAGGTGGAAACTGAAACAGGAGCAGAGCCCAAAGCACAGAGCTCTGGCAGCTCTGGTTTGTGCAAAGGCAAGTCCAACCCAGAGCAGTTGCCTTGGTCACTGATCAGTGAGGGTGAGGATGAGGCTCAGAGCAGGGAGGTGCTGCTGTGGGCACAGAGCCCCTCTGCTCCTGAGGGGACACTGCTGCAGCACCCAGGCAGCCTCTGCTCCCTCCTGGGACATCTCCCTCTCCTTTCCCTCCTGAAAAAGCTTCCTCTCCTTTTCCTTCTGGGCATTCTCCCTCTCCTTTCTCTCCTGGGAATCTCCCTCTCCTTCTTCCCCCTGGGAATTCTCCCTCTCCTCTTCCTCCTGGAAAAGCTTCCTCTCCTTTCTCTCCTGGGAATCTCCCTCTCCTTCTCCCCCCTGGGAATTCTCCCTCTCCTCTTCCTCCTGGAAAAGCTTCCTCTCCTTTCCCTCCTGGGAATTCTCCCTGTCCTTTCCCTCCTGGAAAGCTCCCTCCAGCCCAGCCAAGGCCCCAGGGACACCCCTGGGTGCTGCAGCCATGGTGAGCCCTGCAGCAGGCAGCTCCTCGGGCATTCCCGTGTGGAACAGGCTGCCACAGCACTCTGGGCAGTCAGCACGTAGAAAAGAAGATGGGAATAAAAAAAAATAAAAAAGCAAAAGCAAACAACCAATAAAATAAACTAACAAAGGGAAGCCCTGAAGGCCTGTGCACAGCAGGAGCCATTCAGTTTTACACCTGCAGTTGAACACTGAGTGTTTGCCCGCAGTGCAAGGAAAGAGGAAAATATCCAAGGCTGTTCCTCCCTCCCCAGGCTCAGGGATCCCCCCTGGAGTGGGGCTGGCTGGGCCAGGGAGGAGCCCCAGGGCCCCCTGCTTCCCACGTGAACCCCATCAGTGCCTCCCCCATCCCTGGAGACCTCCCCTCCTGTGCCCAGCAGCACCAGGTGTTCACTGGGCACACCTTCACTCTTTGCTCATTCATTACCCTCTCCCCCAGCCTAAGTGCTCAAACTGAGCTGCAGCCTGACAGTGAAGCCAGCATGAGACATTTCCAACTCCTTTTTCACCCCAAAGTCAGCAGCACAGCCAGCACTGGTGAGTTCTGCTCGCTGCTGGAGGATGAGGGGGGTGCAGATAAAGGCTCCTGATGAAAGAGGCTTCTCCCAGGCTCCAGGCAGCACAGGGGCATGAATAATTCACAGCATGGCAAGCAAAGGTGAAGCAGCAAAACTGCCTTGGGTATAGCACAGAGGGTGTCAGGTGTGATCACAAACATCTCCTTAAATGCAGAATTAGAGAGGGAGGGGAAGAGGGAAGATGGATTCAATGCCATGAGGAGCTGTGCACAAGGCATAGTCAAAATTTGTTTTGTAAGAGGCCAAACCTCCATTAATCTCAAAAAAGATTAACTTTGACTCTTAAGTGCTCCCAAGCACTGGATTTATTAACTACTCACATCTCACACTGGGGTTTATCCTCCCCCAGAATCTCCACAGGCCAGCTCTGCCTGTCCCCACAACCTCATGGCTCTGGTGTTTGAGATCAGCCCAAAACCTCCCCTGACTGATCCCCAGCTCCTCCTCTGCTGGCTCTTACTCAGTCCAAGTGTGGGATCCCAGCTCTGGTCCCACACAGCCACCCTGCCCATGAGCTGCTCTTTGCCACTGCCCTGGAAATCACAGAACCACAGCCTGGTTTGGGTTGGGAGGGACCTTGAAGCCCATCCAGTCCCACCCTTCCACTGTCACAGGCTGCTCCAAGTCCTGTCCAACCTGGCCCTGGGCCCCTGCAGGGCTGGGGCAGCCACAGCTTCCCTGGGTAGGAAAGGTTAACCCCTGGGGTGGAGGGTCAGGTGGGTTATGTCTGAACTGGTCCCTGGAAACTCCTGACAAACACCTTTTTTCCCCAGAACAGGTCTGGGAAGGTGCCCTCAGGGCCCCGTGGTGCCTCCAAGGTGAGTGCCAGCCCCTCCTTGGCTGAGTGGCCCCAGGTTAGGCAGAGGAAGCAGCAGCCCAGCACAACCCCAGCAGATCTGGGGGTCCCAGCCCTGCAGGACAGGGCTCAGCCCGGCTGCAAGGACACAGAGCGTGGATCCATGCCCTCCCAGCCATGGGGACAGCACCCACCTGCTCGTGCCTGCTCCAGCAGGTTGGTGGCCATGAGGGTGACGGCGGGCGCGGCCACGGCGGTGACACGGGTGACCTGTGCTGGCACCAGGGGCCCCACGGCAGTGTCCAGCCTGGAGGCAGAACCTGTGAGCAGACCACAAGGGCAGAGTGGAATGTGCCCTGGTAAACACCAATTCCCTTTAAGACCCTCAGTTTTTGTGCCCAGCCCCTGGCACGCGAGGCCATGGCAGCGCTGGGCACGGTGCTGCACTGGCAGCTGCACTGGGGGATCTCAGGGAGCCTTTCCAGCCTCAGTGATTCAGGGAATTCATCTGCTGAGCACATCTCCTGCCCCCACTGCAGGGTTAAAACAAGGTCTGTGCTCAGCTCGATTCCTGGCCACGATGCCCACAGATCTTCAGCCAATGAACAGCAGCAGAAATTTAAAATTAATGAAAATGTGGCCCTCAAAGTAAGAATTTGCCAGGATAGATCAATGCCCTCCCAGCAGGTCACAGCAAGACCGGTGTTCTCATTTTAAATAACACTCCTCTGGTTTCCACTGTTACTCATCACAACTTCTTGGTGTCCCACTCTATCCATGGGAAATTATTTTGCCAATACTTTAAAAGTGCAGCTTTATCCAGGGCTTCACAGTCTGCTGGGACAAGGCCCAAAGCAGAAACTCTCTGATTTGCTCATGTGCATCATTCATGAGGAACCAGGAACCCAGGGCTGCTGCTAGAAGCAGGCCAGTTAAACCAGGCTCTCAGTCCTGCAGAATAACTCCTGCCTGCTGCCCCATCTGAGGTCCAGCCTGGAGCATTCATTCCCAATCAACTGGGAAGTTTTTCAGGAGCTGAGCCACATGAGAGCCACCCAACCCCATCTCCTGGCAGGGTAAGCCAGGTGGCCCAGCAGCAGTCCCCATGTCCCATTTCCCAGCCACCACTGCCAGTGCCATTTGTTGTACGTTCATGGCTGTACATCCCATCCCTGCTTTAAGGCAGACAGGGAATATCACAATTCCCAGCACAGCCCAAGCTGCAGGATTTCCTGCAGGGTTATCAGACAGCTCCCATCCCAACTTCTGCACACCCTGGAACAGGATGGACCACTTCTGAAACCTTCAGTCTGTTACAAAAGCCCACTGACACACTCTGAACGCTCTCATGGATCTGTGTCCCCACAATTCCAGGTGCCACAGCACAATATTCCAACACAGAGCATGGAATCCCAGCCTGGTGTGGGCTAGAAAGGACCCCAAATCCCACCCAGTGCCACCTCTGCCATGGCAGGGACACCTTCCCTGTTCCAGGTGCTCCCAGCCCCATCCTTGGGTTCCATGAGCTCTCTACAGCCAAAACTGGAATGATTTCCATAACTTGCATAACTATCCCTGCAATTGCAGCCCGCACTGGAGACGAGCTCTGCTCCTTCCCCACCTCGGCTTCTGCCGCCTCTCAAACGTGACGTGCCATTATAGAATTTCAGCTGCTTCTTTATGTTGATTTATTACCCCATCCAGGAACAATATCAGTGCATCTTCTGATGTGATGGAAGCAATTATCCCACGGCTTCCATCCGCACCAGAGTCAAGTATATATAAATATATATTTATATACACATAGATATGCATTTCATACATGCAGATGGAGCTCAACTGCTTATTTTAATTATAACTGCTGCTCACCAAATAAGCTGGAATGATTTAAGGCAATCTTAACCTTTAAGGAATAAATATTTATGCTTTGGAGCTCTTTGTGCTTATGAAGAACAGTCTTTGCAATGGATGGCTTTGGAATACAAACACAGCCTGGATGGAGTTGAATGTCACGATGCAATATCAGCCTCTGCTCTGAACTGAACATAACCTGGGCTGGAATTACACCTGAGTGTGAACCCACACTCTGGTGCTTTATGATTAAATTCAGGCCACTTTTACTCTAAAACAATCCTGAGGAGCGGGAGGGAGGAGGAAAGTGTTGTTCCCTGTGAAGTTCTGGGTGCTTGCAGAGCCAGGCAGGCTGATGAGCCATCACTGCCTCTGGAGAACATCTGCCCATTCCTGGGATCCTTTCAGCCACTTCCCAGCATCTTCCACACACAGCCACCCAAGGCACAGGGGAAGGAGGTGACAGGGACAAGGTGGGCAGGGACAGGAGGAGGGGACAGGGACAAGGTGGGCAGGGACAGGAGGAGGGGACAGGGACAAGGTGGGCAGGGACAGGAGGAGGTGAGCAGGGAGAAGAGGAGGTGAGCAGGGACAGGAGGAGGTGACAGGGACCAGGGAGAAGAGGAGCTGACAGGGACAAGGTGAGCAGGAGGTGACAGGGACCAGGTGAGCAGGGACAGGTGCCTGCCCCATTCCCCAGCCCCTCCTGGCACTGAGCTGCAGGCAATAAGGTGTCTGAGATTCAGTGCTGGGCACTGCCCCAGCCCCTGCTGGCACTGAGCTGCAGGCAGTGAGGTGTCTGAGATTGGGTGCTGGGCACTGCCCCAGCCCCAGCCCCTTCTGGCAGTGAGCTGCAGGCAGTGAGGTGTCTGAGATTGGGTGCTGGGCACTGCCCCAGCCCGTGGGATGTGAGGAGTGCCTGTAAGTGCCAGCTCTGCGTGGGGAGCTGCAGGAGGCAGCTCCAGGAGCCAGCATGCCCTGCCTGGTGCTGCAGGGAAAGCACAGCTCCTCACAAGCAGCAGTGCCAGCATTCCCCACTGAACTCACTCCTGCTGCCTCTCCAGGGCCCCCCGTGGGAGCTGGGCTTGAGCTGGGAGGAAGAAGCAGGGCAGAGCTCAGAGTGCTGCCAGAGAGGAGAAGAACCTTGAGCACTGTGTGATGAGGGTGAGGCATCAGCACAGAGCCCCTGCCCGAGGTGAGGCAGCCCCACAGAGAAGCCCAGCCTGGTGTGGGGAGGGATGTTCCAGGCCCAGGAGAGCAGAGGAGAGCAGGCTGCAGGGTGGGGTGGGGAGGGCAATCAGGATAAATCCATATCTCATCCAATTCTGGCACTACTGGGAGATCACAGGGGAGGAATTTGTCCATTCCCACCCCCAAGGTGGGGGACAGCAGCACCAGCTGGGATCAGGAAATCCCACAGTCACTACAGCTAGAAAGGACCTTCAAGACCATCAAGTCCAGCCAGCACCACCACCACGGTCACCATTAAACCATGTCCCCAAGTGCCACATCCACTCTGAACTCCCTCCAGAGATGGGGATTCCACCATTCCCCATTCCAGTGCTTTACAACCCTTCCATGAGAAACCTCCCCTAATTTCAGACCTGGACTGCCCTGCTGTGGCTGGCCTGCCCCTTGAGAGGAGCCCCCAGCTCACCCTGCTGTAAGCCCTTGTCCCCAGGCACAGGGAGGAGGAGTTTGGGACATCCTGGGACATTACCAGGCAGTCTAATGGGAAGGAGCAGTGAGATCAGCAATTGCAGCCCCTGTGTCTGACAGGCAGGCCCAGAAATGCACCCAGTCATTTTTATTAGTGCTGCTGTCACCTCCTGACCCCAGAAGGTGCTGGAGATCAGGGCCCAGGGACTTGCTTCATTTAGAAGCACAGTCCATCCTGATTAGGTAATTCAGGGCAATCCTGCCTATCTGCAAAGGACAAGAGAATACTTTTTTTGCTTGAAAAAAAAGGAAGAACTGAGCAGTAATAAAAAAAAAAAAAATCGACTTTTTCCCAAGCAGGCAGCATCCTTCAGCTCCATGCAGCCCCTCAGCTCTGCTCCCCCTTCCCCTCAGGACACACCACGCTCCTCCTCAAGGCAGCTCCTGTTGGGGAAACACGAGGCTGCCCAGGAGCCACCTCAGAGAAATTTTCCTTCCTTCCTCTGTTCCTTTGTAAGGCCCAGACACGTTCATTAAAACATTCAGCACTTTCTGAATGTGATTATGCCCTTCCCTGTGCCTCAGACCTGGGAACGTGTGGTGCTTCCTGAGCAGCATCTGCCCTTGGCTGCCTGCACAGGCACAGGGCTGCTGGGGAGAACATCCTGGCACAGCTGGCACAGCTGGCACAGTTGCTGCAGGGCTCAGCACAGCTGCCCTGCCCCACTGCCACCCCAAGCTCAGCCCCAGGGTGAGCTGGAGCTCAGCTGGCTCTCCCTGGGGGATGGAGAGAGCCCCCAGCAGTGATCTGGGAGCCCAAACCCACCCAAGTGGGGCTGGGAATGGCCATCCCTGCTTGCCCTTTGTGCTGGGACCCAGCCCAGGGGTCAGAAGGCACTGGGCAGGGATGGGCACAGCTCTGAGCCCTCAGTGCCAGCTGGGAACAGAAACAGCAAAGCCAGCAGCGAGGGGCACACAGGGCTGGGAGGGAGGGAGGGACACACCAGGCACACACAGCACTTACACCCAGAACCCCAGAGTGCCAGGCTGCTGAGGGCTGGAGGGACCCTAAACCCCACCCAGTGCCACCCAGGGACACCTCCCAGTGTCCAGCCTGGCCTGGGGAGTGCCCATACAGCCCAGGGGCCACTTCCATCAGCAGGGAGGAAAAAGGAGGAGAATTTTATAAATCAGATCTTTCTGCTCTCCTACCCAATCAGAACCCACCTCGAAATCAGCATCGCAGGCTTTGGCAGAATGACCCAACTGCTTTGCTCTCCTTCATCCAGCTTTCCTGTGCTTTCTGTTTGTTTGGGTTTTCCCATTTTCAAATTGAAAAAAGGATACAGAAATTTCTGCTGAAGAGCTCCTTTCCTGTTGCACTGGAAAATGACAAAAAGAATTCACTCCTGCCCTGGGGGGGAGCACGGGAGAATGACAAGGAGCTAGAGGGTGAGGGGTGGCAGCAGCAGGGATGCTTGTCCCTGGCAAGGCAGAGCAGGGATGGCACAGCCTGGCACTGGCACAGGGGACTCGAGGCCATCACAGGGACTGGGAGAAGCAGGATTTTGGCACAGAAACACTCTGGGTTTTTTTAGTTTAAAATTGATGGTGTAGAAGCCAAGTCACCCCACTGGATTCCATCAGATGAATGAATTGCCCTGGAAGGAGGTCATAAAATTAGTGAGGGGTCTTCTGTCTTTGGTGAGATGAAAAATAAAAGCATGAGGCACAGAAGTACAGCTGGAAAGAGATTTATGCCCAGATAAATCAGTGTGCAGCAGAACACAAACATGGAGAGACATCACCAGTCTGTTCCATGGAACCCTTCCCACCCTGGCAGTGCCCAAGGCCAGGGCTGGAGCAGCCTGGGACAGTACATCCCTGTCATGTACTGGGGGGATTTAAGGCCATCCCAACCCATTCCAAGACTGGATCTCCAGCAGATCCCAACTCCTGCTGGTTCCCTGCCATGTACTGCGTGGGATTTAAGGCCATCTCAACCCACTCCATGTCTGGATCTCCAGCAGATCCCAACCCCTGCAGGCCCCCAAGCCCGACCCCAGCCCCTCCCCAGCAGAGCAGGAGCTGCACTTTTGTTTCTGCAGGGTCATTTGGAGCTTTCATTTCAATATGCATTGCCATAACCACTTCAGGAACTGGTGAATGCTGGAGTAAATTGCTTATTGGAGCGGGAAGGGAAGAAAGTCAGCAAGAATTCCTGAAAATCTGCAGAGTCAGGCCTAAGTGGCAATGAGCATCTTCTGCAGTGAGCTGTGCTGAGGAACATTTCCCTCTCCGATTTCTCCTCCTTTAACAACCTGGTTTTTTGCAATTTCCACCAAATGAGCAGTGAAATGAGGGAAGGCACAGAGGCTTCAAAAGCAAAGTGAAATCAAAACAAGTCAATCCCCCCTCAAAGGCTGGAGTGCCACATTCAGCCATTTCTTACAGTCCTGTCCTGCTCTACGGGTGTTTGAAATATCCCCTGTAAAAACCAGCCAGGGAAACACTCCTCCCTGAGGGAGGGGGACGTTGCAGGGGGTGGGACAGGATGACACTTGAAGGGCCTCTCAAAAACAAATTATTCCATGATTCCATGAGAGTGACAGCACCAGCAGAGCCCACACCCCAAACCTGCTGGGTTCAGGGGCATGAAATATCCCCCAAAGCCCTGTGAAGTGTCCTGCTGCTCCCTGCCAGGGATAATCCCGGGAAGCCACAGCTCTGATCGCCCTTCAAAGCCCTGCTGCAGCACTTTGGACACCTGGGGAGTCCTAGCTTAAAAATTCCTCAGAGGAATCATTTCAGACAGGGCCTATCATCCCCATTTCTTCTCTTCTAGGGGAATGGTTGCTCAAGGCCCTGTGCCCATCCCAACAAAGCCCTTGTCCACCCTGACCTCCTCTGGTGCTGCCCTTGTGATCCCAGGCAGGAGTTCCCCCCTTTGTGCCAAATCCCAACATTGGCTTTAACTGGAAAAAAAGAAGTTCAAACTGAAGCAAGAAGTCTGTGAGCAGCAGAAGCTAAGAGAAAGCATTTCCCAACTTTTAATGAGATTTCTCATCACAGGAGCTGTAAGAGCAGGACTCACCATGACGGAATTGAACCCGACACATTTAATAACAAAAAGAGCAGGATTATTAAACCCCATTCAAGCCTTGCTTAGAAAAGCAAATGATGCAAATCCTCGCAGGCTCAGCTCGTGTCCCTGGGTGACTGCTGAGCTGAGCCCTGCTCCAGACCCTGCTGGGCTCAGACCCTCAGATTCTGGCTGCAAATCCAGCTCCTGCTGGAGGCTTTCTCTGCCTGCTTCTATCCTGGAAGAGGAACAGTCAGGGAGTGTTTGGGCAAGGCTCTCAGGCATGGGGCACTGCTGGGTGCCTGTGCCAGGCCAGGAGCTGGGCTGGGCCCTTGTGGGTCACCTCCAGCTCAGGATGTGCTGTGATCCCAGGGTGAAACTCACCTTTTCTCACTTATTTGTAACTGCCCTGATATGGAGCTGAAGTGTGAGACCTTCCTGCTCTGGGTGCCCAGGGAAAGCAGAGCCCCAGGGATGGCTTCCCCTTGAGCTTCCTTTGTGCCAAGAGGGACTGGAGAGCAAAAGGCACCAGAATTTATACTGAGAAGCACAAACCATTCCTTTGGGGACACTTCTGGCATTATGTGGAATTATGACAAGGTGCTCTGAGGTACTGAGCTGCTCTGGCAAGGTGGGAATGGCACCCCTGCAAAGGGATCCATCACTTCCCGGGACAAAGCAATTATCACCATTTATCTGTATCAGGTCTGCTGCTCCTCTTGCATCAACCCCTCTCTAGTGAACATCCCCCTGAATTTCAAAATTCTGCACTGAGACTGAGGCATCGAGCTGGCTTTACTCATTAAAAAGAGATCTTGGCAGAACTGTGCCCAAAAATGAGACAAATCTCTTCTCTCCACCTGGGAGACCCCGTTCTCAAGTGACAATGACAGTGACATTTTACACACTGTGAACCAGTACTGAAACAAAAACCACTGAAACCTTCCCTGGCTGAATGGAGCTGCAGAGAAAAGACAGGGAAAATAAAAAGACAGGGAAAAAGAAAGGAAGAGGGAAAATGGTGAAAAGCCTCCAGCAGGAAGAATCCTCCTTGGCAGGACAGAGCCCATGAGGTGCCCGAGGTACCACCAGGAGTGGGGAGAGCCTGGACATCCCTGGGGCTGCAGGCTGGCACCAGGGGTCAAACCACAGTCCCTGCCTCCCTCCCTGCATTATCTCCACACACGGGACGAGATCACCACCAGGCAATCATTGATTAAGCAATTAATTAATTCCCTGGGAGCCCTGCAGAGGAGACATTCACCACGGCAGTGGCTCCCCCAAGCCATAGGTCAGTGAGCTCTGTCCTTCCCATGCCTCTGCACCTCCCAAAGTCCAGCAGCCCCAGGAGCTGCTCCTCTGGACAGCAAACACTGAGGGAATCCAGAGACCACAACCCAAAGCCTGAGGGAATTCAGAGACCAGAACCCAAAGCCTGAGGGAATTCAGAGAGCAGAACCCAAAGCCTGAGGGAATTCAGAGACCAGAACCCAAAGCCTGAGGGAATTCAGAGACCAGAACCCAAAGCCTGAGGGAATTCAGAGACCAGAACCCAAACCTGCTGCTCTCCACTCCCTGCCTCTGCAAACAAGTGCTCCTGCCAGGCACGGGCAGCCAGGAGCTGGATGTGGGATTGTGCAGGGGCAGGGAGAGCCTCCCTCCAGGCAGGGGAGTGCCCTGGGCTGTCCTGGCTGTGGGGCTTGCAGAGCCCATGGAATTCCACCATCCCCTGGATTGGCCACCCCCATGAGCGCGAGGTGAAGCCAAGCCAAGCTCTGCTGCTCACCAGGGGAAAAACCCCAGGACTGTTTCTCGTGCAGCCTCAGAACTCTGATCCTCTCCTGGGCTTTGTTTTAAATCCTGTGGGATCATGCAATATCCTGAGCTGGGACCCAAGGATCATCCAGTCCAGCTCCTGTCCCTGCACAGACACCCCAAAATCCCACCCTGGCATCCCTGGCAGTGCTGTCCAAAGGCTTCTGGAGCTCAAGAGTGTAAAACTGCACTGAGATCTGCCCGGGCCCACTGGCTCCTGCTGCATTACACAGCTTCATGGAGCCTCCAAACTGGGAAAAAAGCTTGATTGGATTTTTGGGCAGTTTCTGAGAGCAGCAGCTCCTGACCCGGGTGACCTCCCTGCCCTCCCAGCAGGGCAGGTGGCAGCCAGCCCAGATCAAAGACTCCTCCTGAATTATTCATGGAGCCATCAGTGAATCAGAAATCAGAAAATTGGAAATAAGGCTGGAGGTGCCCAAAGGCACAGCAGGGATTTGTGCTCAGTGTGGCTGGAGGGACTGGGGGTCTCCTGGGCTGTGACAGAGCTTCTCCAAGCCCAGGGAGGGGAGGTGGGACCACCCTGCAGCCAAGGGAGCCTCTGCCCACAGCAGGAGAAAAGGGGGGGATGGGGGTGATGAGGATGGTGATGGTGGTGATCACCCCACAGCCTTCATCTCCCACAGCCCTTCTCACTGCTCTGCCCAGTCCCATTTCCCAAACTTTCATGATTCTTTTCCAGCCTCAGACAAACTCCAGCAGCAAATTTCCATCTCCTCTCTGGACAGGATGTAATGGTGAGAGAACACACTGAATTATGCAGCATCAGACCCCCAGAACCTCCCCTTGCTCCTGTCACAGCACAGTAATTATTTCTGCATGAACCACTCCTTTGTGTTTTGGAGTGAAATCTTCAAGCACTCATTTCTGGGAGGCTTTGAGTCAAAAATTAGATTTGGAAATTTGAACCCAGCCAGGCAGAAACCTGGAATGTGACCCTTGTGCTCATTTTTTGGTGGTTTCTGAGTCAGGTTTAAGGTCCCAGGTTCTTGACACCACAGAGGGAACTCAGTGTGGAGCAGGGGCTGGCAGGAGGGATTTTCTGGGATAACAGAATGCCAGCCTGGTTTGTGCTGGAAGGACCTTAAAGCCCATCCCATGCCAACCCTGCCAAGGGCAGGGAACCTCCCACTATCCCCAAGTCCTTCTCCTTTTCCCCTTCCACCCTCCCCACATCCTGCATGTGCCAACAGAGCTGCTAGTGCAATAAAATCTAGGAATTTCCATTTAGTACCCTGGGGAAGCTCCTGTGGCACACTTAAAATTGGGAAATGTAATTAAGTTCCCTTATTTATATTCTGGCCAAGAAGGAAGATTCATTTTACCTCATTTCATTTCTTTGCACTTTAGAGGGGCCTAACTGAGGAACGGGGGAGTCACCCAGGAAACATCTACAGCTCCAAAGCAAAGCTGGGAACAAACACCAGGAAAATCCCTGTGCATTTGGTTCCCACCATCCAGGGGCTGAACAGGAATGGCTGTTTGATTGGAGGAATAATAATAATAGTAATAATAATAATAATAATAATAATAATAATAATAATAATACAAACCCTGAGCTCTCAGCCTCACAGACTCAAAGACCCCCCCATGTAATGCCATGGTGCCCTGGAATTTCTATTCCCTCATAATAAACTCCCAGTCAGGTATTTCTATATTAATTTTAGTTTCCAAGATGAAGCAGCAATTTGAATGATTCACAGGATGGTTTGTGTCACAGGGCTTGCTCAGCTCTCAGTCCCACTGGACAGAATGTCTGGAGCATTCCAGGGTCCCCCCCTGTTCCAGGGAATGCTGAGATTATCCCCATCCCCAACACACCATGCTGAGAATTGCACCAGGAGGTACAAGACCCTGCAGATGCAAATCCTAAAAGTGGAGATTAATCCACTGGGCTCATGGAATTTCCTCCTCCATCAGGTTTAGTTTTGCACTGAGTTTACCCCACATCCAGCCCTGGTTCAGGCCAAACATTGGGAATATATTAGCTGAAATCCACTCTGTGACTTCATTTTACAGCATCAAAACCAGTCCCCAAATAGCTGAATAATAAAGTTGAACACATAAAAAATAATGTCTACAAAATGCTTTTTTTCCTCACTAATAAGCAAGACAAAAGCACACAAAGCAACACCACTCCCATCTTTTACAGGGCCCTCAGCAGGATTTGCTGCCTTGCTCCCCTCTCCAAGTCCCCCAGTATTCCTGCTGGGCACCCCCAGGCAGCACAAAAACTGGGCCTGAACACCCCCTGGGGACTCCTTTGCATCCCAGCACCATTCCACCAAGCCTTGGCCATACCTGCAGAGCTCCTAATGCTTTAATTGCATAAATAAATTTCAGGACACAGCAGCAGCCGCCACCACAAGGTGTTCCCTCAGCTCTGATTTAAAACTCACGGGATTCTCCCAGGAATTCTCATCCATTCATCTTCGTCTGGAGAGGGACAAGCAAGGGCTCCTGGTGGAACGATGCCATTATCCTTCCAAGGCTCGTTCCTTTCTTTCACTCAGTTTGGGTTTTCCTTCTAAGACTTCTGCTCCATTTCCAAGAAATATACCCAGTTTAGTGAGGGCTTTTTAAGCTACACAAATCTCAGTTAACCTGAGTCTCTAACAGAAAGAAAAAGAGCCCAGCCTGCCCCATGCAGCCCAGGCTCCTGGGAGGGACCCAGGGCAAAGGACAAACTCCTGTGTCACTGTGACCCCCGAGCCCCAGCAGTGCTGCCAGCCCCAGCCTCACCTGGCTGGGAAAGCCCACCTGGCAGGGCTCTGAGCAGAACAACTGCTGCTCCTGGGAGTGAAACCTGACTGAAACACTGCCCAGCACTGCACTTCCCACAGCAGAACCCAGCTGAGTGCTTTAACAAGCAGTTACAGACACAGTAAATTAACTCTGACTTTCATGACATTTACCAAGAGCTGGGCACGACTGAGAGGATTTGGGTTGTTTGTCTTTTGTAACTGCCACTGCAGTATTGATATTTTTCCTTTTGTCAATACCTTGCTATTACATCCCAGGCACTGAGAGCCTCTCCTGGAGCACACCATGGGAGCAGCTGCTTAACCATGAGCCTGGCCTAAGCAGGACTGAGGTGGGGCCTCTTCCCGATGTCCAGCCTGACCCTCGGGTCCTGCCCCTGCTCCCCAGACATCCCAAAGCCTTGGGAATCCCTGTTGGTACCAAGTGCACTGTGATCCATGAACCCAGTCAGGCCCACCATGGATTTGCACCAAGAAACTGCCCATGACTGCCTTTGGATGGTGCAAAAATGTGCAGTACCACAGAGCTGTGCCTGACCTCACCCTGCCCACCCTCCTCCTGCCCCTTGCCTTGGTAACAACCCAAACAGGCTGAATTTTCACACTGAGAGCCATCACCCCATTATCACAGGGTCCTGAGTGGGCAGCTCCAGCTCCCAGCAGGGACTCACTGTGCAGGGAGGAGGGAACTGGTACCATTTCAGTGGGCTCTGGGCATTATCTGAGCCCCTGCACCAGCTCACCTTCCCTCTGGTGTGCCAACACAGACAGGGAACCAAAACGTGATTTTGTGCTGAACGTTAGCCCAGGCAGGAAGTTATCACTTTAATAACGATAAACATTCATTTGCTCGCTTCGTTAGCCAGCATTAGAGCTGGGCACAGCATTTACAGCCAGCTCCTCAGAGCCACCCAGCACTCCCAGGCCAGCCTGTGCCAGTGCCAGGCACGGGGCACACCCAGCAAGGCCAGGGGAGGCTTCCCAGGAGGGGAGCACCACATTCCTGCCTGGAACTTCGGCTGTCCTCCCGAAATCATTCGTTTGTGCTCACCTGATGCCGTGGAATTCCTGTGCAGGGGAGCTGGGCTAAGGCAAAGTGAGACGTGCACCAGGAGAATTCCCACAGAGAGGATCCCAAAGGGTGAGGGTGAGCCCAGCAGAGACCCAGCTGCAGAGCCAGCAGGAGCCAGCCCTGGCCAGAGCTGCAGGGGCTTCCCAGGCTCTGACTCACTGGATTGCAGCTGTTAATTGTCTCATTAACACATGCAAGGAAGGAGTGTGCACAGAGCTTGGACACATGGCTCAGCCCTCCCAGTAGAGAACTGGGAGGGAAGAGGCTGGCCAGAAAACATCTGGGGAAATGCTGGACCATCAGGGCCAGGTTGGACATTTGGGCTGGGAGCACTTGGGACAGGGCAAGGTGTTCCTGCCATGGCAGGGGTGGCACTGGGCAGGCTCTGAGCTCCCTCCAAACCAATCCATCCTGGGCTCCTGTGATGCCCTGGGGACCTTAGGCTGAGCTCAAGGGCTCAGTGGGACTAACCCCACAGCTTTCCCCAGCCCTGGACCCTTCCCAGGTCCTGTGGCCATGCTGGGACAGTCTGTGCCTCTGCTGGGAGGAGCAGCAGGGCCCTCCCCAGCCCGTGAGCCAGCTCTGAGTGTGCTCTGAGCCTGGCTCAGTCAGCAGCCCTGCTGAGGAGGGACTGACAGACACGGACAGAGCTCGGGCAGAGAGCTGCCCTTGGCACACAGCATTAAGGTGCTGAGAGGAAAAGGCTCAGTCACTTCCCAGCTGCTCCGTGGCAGCCTAAACCACCACATTTAAACCCTTAAATAATGCTGAGAGCCAGGGAACAGGTGGCAAATGGATTCCATGGCAGATGGTGCCTTTTTTAATATTTGTGCTCACTGCTAATTTACAGAGTCCATAAGCACAGACTCATCTCTTACCTTCTTCACTGCTACCATTAAAAACCTGCATGTGAGGAAAATAAACACCCACTTCTCTATGCAGGAGCTGCAGAGGGGTATTAGAGATTACCAGACACCCCATTCCTTAATTACTGCAGGTAAGTGCTGGTGCTTGCAAATTTAATGCATTTAGGGTTTCTTTGAGCCAGATTTCAGAGCCTTGTGTGGCACTGCTGGGAAATGCAGTTTCCTCCCCCAGCAGGGCCCAGGAAGATGCAGCACAGTGAGGAGCTGCATCTCCACAAGCTCCTGTTTAGTCTTTATGTTAAACCTGGCACAAAATCCACACTCACAGCCAGGCTGCCATGAAATATTTAAGGGAACATTTGCCTGGGAGATGCACAAGCAGCACCACCAGTAGATGCAAAATGAAGAAAGGAAATAAAAGCAATACTAACCCAAAATGGGGCTGCAATTGCATTGCTGGAACCTTCTCTGTTCACCTCACTGGTGTGGGAGCAGAGAGCACAGCAATGTGGGGCCAAGGCCCCTCTCACTGCACAGAGCCTGAGCTGGAGCCTCTCCAGCCACAGATCACTCCATGGACAGGTTCCTCAAGCTTCAATATTTTATTCCATATAAAACAGCATTTTATGTTGCTATTAAACCCAGGACTTTTATGCTGCTTCTCTCCCACACGTTTATTTCATCATTACAAGTTTTTCCAGGCTCAGCACAGTGACAAAACAATCCCCAAGAGCACCACTGGCTGCAGAGCCAAGACACAGCAACCTGCAGCAGCCAGCACCTCCCAGCCCTGTGTGCTCAGCCCCATTCCCAAGGATCCAGCTGGGATCCTTCACAGCCTCCTGCAGGAAAAGGCTGCACATGCCTTTAAATTCCCCAAATATCCTCTGATCTCTTCTAGCTTTGCTTCTGATTTTCCTTCCCAAAATGTAAAATAAACTGTATCAAAAGTGAATTTTTAAAAATGACCACACTGCATTGTGCACACTCGCAATTCCCCCAAATTCCTGGTGATTTGCTTTGAGGGAATTCCAAGGAATTTCCTCTGTGAGGATAGAAAAGCAGCAGAGCCTGGATCCCCACCTGCCCTGTGCCCTTCCCAAACCTCCCACCTTGTGTTAACACCCTGCTATTAATTCCCAAAGCTATTAATTAGGCTGCCAGGAATTAACTGCCAGGCTGCAAAACTAACCACAATCAAAGGTCTAAAAAATAAATATTCACTCCTAAGACTATTGATCAAATTGAGCAAATCCCTGTGACTGAGGCACGGGACCACACAAGGCAGGAAGAGGACAGTGCTCTCTAATAGAATCAATTAACGGGATAATCAATTAACCAGGCTAACCACACACACAATGTTCAGCCTTCCAGGCACCAATAAACATGGAGATTGAAGTTGGAAAAATGTCATTTTGGGGTTTTAAGTTCATTGCTACTGCATGCCCGTGGCTTTTCATAAGCTTCAGACAAGGGCACTGTGGGAAGGTCATTAACCCCAGAGTCACAGGTCGTTAACCCCAGGGTCACAGGTTGTTAACCCCAGGGTCACAGGTCACTGACCCCAGGGTCACTTTTTAGGTGGCACGTGGGTCGGGACAAACACAGCCTGTGCCCATCCCCACCCTGTCCCCAGCTCTGAGTGCCACCTCCAGGTGCCACCTGCAGGGATGGGCACTGCAACCCTCCCTGGGCAGTGCCAGTGCCTGAGCCCCCTTTCCATGGGGGAATTCCTGCTGTGCCCACCCTGAGCCTGCCCTGGCCCAGCCTGAGGCCGTTCCCTCTGCTCCTGTCCCTGTTCCCTGGAGCACAGCCCGACCCCCCGGCTGTCCCCTCCTGGCAGGAGCTGTGCAGAGCCACAAGGTCCCCCCTGAGCCCCCTTTTCTTGCCTCTCCCCTCCTCTAGGCCCATTTGCTGCTCCCAGCCCTGGTCCCACAGCCCTGCTCTGGCAGGAAGGGAATCCCTGGGATCCATCCCTCATTAAAGCTCTCCCACCAATGCCAAACCCGAGCTGCACCTTCTGCACAATTCAATCTCCCTGTGCCTTGCTGCGCTGCACCTCAATTACCAAAAAGATGGAAGATGCACCCTCATTTACATTTTTCACTTAATTGGCAGATAACTGTTCTAAAAATAGCCCCAGGCACCCCAGATGCAGTTCCAAACCTTGCCCTAAAGGCTCCCTACCACCAGCCCTGCCCAGCCAGGCAGGGATGCCCCCTCAGCTGCCACCTTCAGAAAGGTTCCACTCAGCACCCAGAAAAGAGCCACTTCTGCAGGCACCAGCCACACCTCAGCTCTGGGAAAGGCCCAGGCTGAGCTCTCCCAGCACACTTGTAACTCAAACCACTCAGAGAATCTGCTGGGGACTTCATCAAGTGCTGTCCCATGGTGTGCAGACACCTCGTGAGAGCCTGTTCCAGCTCAGCTGTGACCACACCACCATAACCTGAGGGTGGGCTGGGGGGCTCAGAGGTTTGCCCACAGAACCCCCTCAGGTGAGGGAGGAACCAGCTCAGCTGGCCCCAGATGTCGCGGGGACACATCCATGACAAACATCCCGGAGCTCCGAACCCACTCCTGACACCCAGCCCAGAGGACGCCTCCAAACTGCTCCAGAACCCCCAATTTAACCCCGGCCGTGCCACCCGTGCCCAGCACTCACCACCACCCCCCGCGCCCCCTGTGCTGCCCAGCCCCTCCCGGGCCCACGGGGACCTTACCTGGGCAGGGCGAGGCCAGCAGTGGCACTTTGATGGGGGACAGGGCGAGGAGCTGGCAGGGCTGCAGGCCCGGGCCTGGCGCGGCCTGCGGGGCCTCGGGCTCCAGGGCCACCAGCGCCAGGCTCTGCGCGCCGCCCACGGCTTTAAGGCTGCTCTGGCACCCACCTGTGGGAGAGAGAGAGGTGAGATCTCGGGACTAGCTGCTCACAGTGACCCCAGATGTGTCACAAAGTCTCTTTTCCCAGCCTGGTGCTCAAAGGAGTCGGAACTCTTCATTTCTCCGTCTCAAGGTTGTTATTGTTCCTTATCTATAAAATTCTTTCTCCTGTCCAGCCGAGGTCCCCTCAGCAGGACAGTCAGAGGCACTCTGCCTGCCCTGGGGCACTGTTATCTTTCTATACTAAAAACTACCTGTACAATGTTTACCATAACTTCCCAATACCGATCACCTGTGTTAGACAGTGAGCTTCTACCCTAAACCAACCCAAAAGTGCCACCATCACAGCAGAAGGTGGAGGTCGAGAAGAAGGAGAAAGGCTGGACATGCCCAGATTCCTCCATCTTGCCCCCTGAACCCCCATGTTAAAAACCCCAAAAATCTATTTTTCACCCCGTGATAAATTCACTATCATTCTACTTAAACTATTGTAGCTTGTAATTCTTCATATAAAGTTAGTAATTGTTTTTTCCAAAAGCTAAATCAAAAGCACAAGAGTTTTGAGCTCTGTGCCAAAGTCTCTGAGCCCCCTGGGCAGGGGCTGGAGCCCTTCAGGGCAGCCAGAAAAATTTCCTGAGTTCCGACAGTGAGAGGCAGCTGAGGGGAGAGCAGCGGGGCTGGGGCAGTGCTATGCTCAGCCCTCTGGATTTGGACACTGCATGGAACGAGATGGAGCACGCCCCACCTGGCCCGGTGTGCCCCCTGGGCCTGAGCAGGTGGGATGTGGAATAAACCTGTTTGTTGGGCTCAGCTCTGGCCTCCAGAGCTCAGGAACCACAGAATCATTGACAGTGGAAATGACCTGCAGGGTCAGCAAGTCTAAATCCTGACCAGCCCCTCCCTGTCCCCAGCCCAGAGCCCTGAGTGCCACATCCAGGAACTCCCTGGACACCTGCAGGGATGGGCACTGCAACCCTCCCTGGGCAGTGCCAGTGCCTGAGCCCCCTTTCCATGGGGGAATTCCTGCTGTGCCCACCCTGAGCCTGCCCTGGCCCAGCCTGAGGCCGTTCCCTCTGCTCCTGTCCCTGTTCCCTGGGAGAAGAGACAAAGGAAGAAAGCCAAGGAGCTACTGGAGAGGGTCCAGCAGAGGCCACAGAGATCATTTTGGGACTGGAGCATCTCTGAGATGAGGAGAGACTGTGGGAGCTGGGCCTGGTCAGGCTGGAGAAGGGAGGGCTGAGAGGGGACCCCATCAACCCCTACAAATCTCCCCGGGGGCTGTCAGAGGCCGGTGCCAGGACAAGGAGCACTGGCCAGGAGCTGCAGCACAGCAAGTTCCAGCCCAGCATGGGGAAGAACTTCTTTCCCTGGAGGGGCAGAGCCCTGGAGCAGCTGCCCAGGGAGGGGCTGGGGTCCCCTCTGCAGAGCCACTGCAACCCTGCTGGACACGTTCCTGTGTCCCTGCCTGGGCAGGGTTGGGCTGGGTGATCCCAGAGGTGCCCCAAGCCCAGCTGAGGGCACTGAGACATTTCTGAGGGACCCAGAGCCCCTTTGGTGATGGTGATTCCAAAGCCCAGCTGGTGGCTGGAGCATTTTCTGCTGTGGAACCCCACAGATGTGAGCACATAACCCACAGGGACAAGGCAGCAGTGACTCACACACAAACTGTGCAGAGTTATTACATTTAAATGAAAAAACTTAATTAAAAAGTCAAATATTTGAACACAGGGAACACAATCATCCTCAACTTTAGAAAGTGTAACTGTCTGATGGCAAATCTGAATTTATTCCTTGCCATATTAGACACCCACTGCTCCTTGGCCTGCCTGGCTGCTCTGCTGTGTCCTGCACACAAATCTCTGAGTTTGACAAGCTCTACATCTTATCTCCTTCATCCCAAAAACTCAGCAGGACACTTCATGGAACCCCTGAGGCTGGAAAAGCCCTCCCAGCCCAGGGAGTCCCAGCTGTGCCCCATCCCCTCTTTGTCCCCAGCCCAGAGCTCTGAGTGTCACCTCCAGGAATTCCCTGGACACCTCCAGGGATGGGCACTCCAACCCTCCCTGGCAGCCCCTGCCAATGGAACCCAGGAACATCCCAAATCAAAGCTCAAACACCCTTTAGCCCCAGCACCATTCACTCCCCAGCCTGACAGTGGCAGGGAAGACCTCCAGAGCTCAATCTTGGCTAATTATGTTAAACAAACAAGAACAGGAGTGTAAAACTCTTGAGGAGCAGAGCAAATCTGACAAACAGCAGCTGTTCCTGCCTCCACCAGAGCTCAGGATTCAAAAATTAAGCAATCATCAGCTTCTTGTGGCATCCAGCAAAGCTCAGCCCAGGTGCAAACCCTGCAGGCACTGGGAGACAACTGAGGCTCCACAAAGCCCCAGCTGATCCCACTGCAGGCCTGCCCTCACCCTGAGGGTCCCTTTCCATGTGCATCCCAGGAGAACAGGGAATAGGTGGTGGGGAGGGAGGCTGTGGGGTGGGGGATGCACCCCCCAAAACAACTCCAGGCAGGAGAATCCCAGCAGGGACCTGGGGTGAGATCACAGCACCAAGGAATGGGTTGGGAGGGACCTGGAAAATCACCCCCAGTGCCACCCCTGCCATGGCAGGGACACCTTCCCCTGCCCCAGGTGCTCCCAGCCCCAGTGTCCAGCCTGGCCTTGGGCACTGCCAGGGATCCAGGGGCAGCCCCAGCTGCTCTGGGCACCTGTGCCAGGGCTGCCCACCCTGCCAGGGAACAATTCCCAATTCCCAATATCCCACCCATCCCTGCCCTCTGGCACTGGGAGCCATTCCCTGGGTCCTGTCCCTCCATCCTTGTCCCCAGTCCCTCTCCAGCTCTCCTGGAGCCCCTCCAGGTCCTGCCAGGGCTCTGAGCTCTCCCTGGAGCTTCTCCTCTCCAGGTGAGCCCCCCCAGCTCTCCCAACTTTGTCCCAGCCCTTTACAAACAATTCTTTCCCAACAAAATAAGCCCTGCATTAACAAAACAGAAGTTTAGTGTTTTCAGTGTCACCAAAAAGGTCCATTATTTCCACAGTCATTATTCCTCCATGCCAAGGAACACCTGCAGATGCACTAAGTAACAGGCACACAGGCCAAACAAACCCCACAAATATTTAAGTTTTGATCATTTGGCAATGGATAAATGAAAACAGATTTTTTTCTGCCAGACCAACTGGCAGAAATTAAAAAAACAATTAAAAAAAAAAAAAAAAAAACAACAAAACAAACCCAAACCATCGTGTCCAGCCACTCCAAGTGTTAAATGGAAGCTCATTGTTCATTCACCTGGGAAGTGGAACAGTCCTTCAGGGGGGTCAAACACCTGCCCTCCAAGAGCCCGTGCTCATTCCCAATTCCAGCTGTCTGCTGCTGGGAGAAACCCACAAACCATCTCCTGCAGCTCCTGTGAAAGCTAATGCTGTCTGCAAACACGACTTTGCTGTGCCTTCCTGCAGGGCACATGAGCAGGAAGGTTGTTTACTTCTCATTTGATTCTTTTCTTCTGGAGAGGAGGATGTGATTTCCCCAAAGAGGGCAGGAGAACAGGAGAGTGATGTGAGCTGGGCAGGCACAGCCTGTGCTGAGCTGGGCTGCCTCATTAAACTTGCATCAATGCCCTCATCAAAGTTTCATTGCTCAGCTGAAAGGGAAGTTTCGGTGGTTTCCCCTCCTTTGATGAGGCTCTCTCTCCTGGTGAATAACTCCAGGGAGGAAGGGCCATCCCTGGGGGCTCAGTGCTGGGGAGAGCACAGGCAGGGCTCAGCAGGTCCTGCTGTGCCTCAGCTCAGCAGCATCCCCCAGTCCAGCCACCCAAACACAGCCCAGCTCTGCCCAAGGCACTGCCAGCTGGGCCAGGACTCCCCAGGGCTGGGGGCACCCACCTGAGAAATTCTCCTCACTAACATACCAGACCTTGCTGTGAGCTCTTTTCAAAAAGGCCCTGAAAGGGTTTTAGAGTTGCCATTAATCAACCTGCACTCACGGGGGGAATTTCAAAAGTCACACGCCATGAAAACAGGAGTCAAACTCCATCACTGATATTTCAGTGGGGGGAATGTGCAGGATTTTTTCCAGCAATGGTGTTTTCCCCAGGGCTGGTTTTGCCAGGTCACGGTACACCCTGGCAGTGAGGTGCCAACTTCTCCTCTGAATCCCAGAGTCACTGGTGCTGGAAAAGCCCTCCAGGATCAGAGTCCCAGCTGTGCCCATCCCCACCTTGTCCCCAGCCCAGAGCTCTGAGTGTCACCTCCAGGAATCCCCTGACACCTCCAGGGATGGGCACTCCAACCCTCCCTGGGCACAATGCAGAGTTCCTGTTCCCAAAGCCACCCTCAGCACCAGCCCTGCTGTAACAGGAGCCCCCAGTGCTGGGCCTGCACCCAGCCCAGCCCCTCACAGCCCAGCTGATGGCTTTGAGCACAATTTTCTGTGTTTTTAAGTCGGATTCTCTTCATCTCTAAGCTCTGAGTCTTTAGGCAGTATTTTCACTATTTTTAAGTCGGATTCTCTGCATTTTAACCTCCAGGACTTCAGGCAGAATTCGCTGTCCCTTCCTTTGACCTCAGCTGCATATGGAGCCCAATGGTGCCACCGTCACCCTCAAGCCCCCTCTGAGTGCAGACAGAAATTCCAGTTGTGTCAAACAGCTGCTCAGTGTGCTGAAAGCTTCTGTGCTTTACAGCCTGCTGGGCAACGTCCTGGCACCTCCTCCTGGCACTGACCTGGCCTTCTGGAGCCTGAGCTGAACCTACCTCAGGGCTGAGTGGGGGGCACCTCCCCACAGACACCAGAGACCCCAAAAGGGGCCAGGCAGGCACAGGGTGTGAGAGTCTGTCCGAAATATCCCTCATCTGCCTCACAGCTGTCATTGAGAGACCGCTCAGAAGACCCCTTTGTCCCTTCCCTAGCCACAGTGGGCACGCCAAGCCAGGGGGTTTCATGACCTGAAGGTGTTGCTAAGCTCCATCTCCACAGGTGCAGCTCCCTGCACGCTACACCGAGCACATTGAGGCACTGTGTCCTTTTTACAGCAATAATCTTGGATGCTGTCCACCTCCTGGCCGGGCTGGACTTTTCCTCCCTGAGTTTTTGGGTGGTCTCCCACAGAAGACCCCTCTCGTTCATCTACAACCACCGTGACAGACAAGCTGAGATGACAGAAGCCTCTCCACCAGAGAAGACCCTGAGAAATCCCCATGTGAGAAAAGGCCTCCCTCACACTTTCCAAGGACTGGAGCCCCCAGCCCGGGGAGGCGAGCTGACCAAAGCAAGATGGATGACTGCAGGTGTGGGCACTGGACCACGAACACAATGACTTTTGTTCATTGCAAGGTGGACTGTGTGTACCCCCTTTCCAAATACCATTCTATACAATAGATTTGGTTTCAAAATAATCCCCTTCCCCCTCATCGAAAAGTGTATAATTGGAGTCCAGATGGACTGCATCTCTGAGATCTCCCTGGACGGGACCTGGTGAACTCTTCGGCTGGACACTGAAGGACCTCTGCCATTCTCATGTTTTGGTAGCTATAACCCCCCCTTTCTCCTTTCCCTTCTTTATTTTTCCTTTTTTTTCCCCTTTTTCCCTAATTTCTCCCCAACGCATTTTTTGCTGTGGTTATTTTAATAAAGTCCATTGTGTTGATTAACCTGCAAACCCCCTTGTACCATGTCAGTTCTTTGCACCCTGAAATCAATCTAAAAGAACCTCTACGAAACCCGTCCATAGGGACGGATTGTAACACAGGGACACGTGTGAGGTGGAAGGATTCTGCAGCAGGGGGTGATGTGAAAATGTGAGTGAGACAGGAGGGGTGTGGACACTTCAGTGGATAAATTCAGATTTGTGCAAAACCTTCAACTCATGTGGAACAAAAGTCTCCTTCTCAATCTGACCCTGTGCCTGTGTTTAGAATTCCTAAAAAACTCTGAACACCCTGATATCCCTGGAAAGGGAACAGACACAGGGATATCCCACTGGAAAGGGAACAGACACAGGGATAGCCCTGCACAGGGAACAGACACAGGGACAGCCCTGCACAGGGAACAGACACAGGGACAGCCCTGCAAAGGGAACAGACACAGGGATAGCCCTGCACAGGGAACAGACACAGGGACAGCCCTGCAAAGGGAACAGACACAGGGATATTCCTATAAAGGGAAACAAACACAGGGACAGCCCTGCAAACACAAACAAACACAGCAATAGCCCTGCAAAGGTAAACAAACAAACACAGGGATATCCCAGCTTTCCTGATATCCCAGCTTTGCTGATATCCCAGCTTTCCAAGGGGAAATCAGCATCTGGCACTGGCACTGTAAGCCCAGTGAGTGCCAGAAGCAGCCCCGCTCACTTTCATGTGCAGTAAATAGAAATCCCTGGCTGCTCTCAGACAGCCCTGCCCTGCAGGCACCGAGAGCTGGATTTATTCACACGGAGCTCCCGGGGTCAGGAGGGATGATGTTATGGAAAGGTCAGAACAGCAGCCTTGCCCATTAACACATTGTCCGTGGGGTTATTTCTGTCATTTAGGTGGGAAAACAAACTTCAGTCCAAGTTTCTCTTGATTTGGGGAGATAACGGGAAAAGCACCAAAAAACCATAAACTTAATGAGCAAAACAAAAACTTTGTGAAAGCTGTGGTTAAAGCCAAGCATTCCCAGACCTAATAAAGCACTTGGCTGGCAGTGCTTGAATGCTCCACAAACAAAGAGAGGTTTGATGGCTTTAACGGGACATGAATGGGGTCCTGCTGTGCTATTCTCTGTCCCCAAACAGGGAGCCCCAGCACACACACACTTAAATACAAGATAATCCAATTTGGGAAGCCAAAACCTGAGTGCTTGTAAATGGAGATGTGCTTCAAACACAGAGCTGTGCTTAGGAGACACAGGAGGTCACAGGTTCTGGGTAGTGTACTTCATGAGAAAACAGAACCCAAATTCAACAGAGAGCAGCCCTATTTCATTCAGAATCTGTAAATGGAATTAGCTAGCAAGCTGGGCCTGTGTTTGGGTGTGTATCTGCCCATCAGTGCTGACACTGTCTTGGTTCTGTAAAGGGTACTGCCATCAGGAGAAAGGAAAGATGTGAATGAGAAGGATCAAAATGTAATTTCCTTGGGATGCCCCACCTGACACCCTCATCTCCACCCAGGAGACACCGTGGAACCAGATGAGCTTTATGGTCCATTCCAGCCCCAACCTTTCCACAATTCCATGAAAAGCTTCCCAGATAAAGGCATAAGAACACCTCCCCCAGGCAGGGAGCACTGGTGGCATGGTCCCGACACCAGGAGTGCCAAACCACTCCAGCACACCTCCCAAGGACACCAGTGAATGTCCTATGCCACAGGGCTCCAGCTTCCACCTTGGAGGGTTGGAACCCACCACGGGGCCCTGCCAGCCCTCCCTCACCCCATCCAGCAGCCAGTGAGCTCACAGGGATGTGCAGGACACCCAGCTGGCACAGGCACAGGTGGCACAGGGCACCTGGCCAGCCCTGTCCTCACCCACACAGCGCAGGAGACAGAAACTTGAATCCTTCCCTCCCAGAAATACCAGTGCTGCCTCTGCAGAAATGAAGTGCTGCCTTCCCCCCAGAGCAGCCATGAGCCAGGCATCATTGCCAGGGGCAAAGGCCACCCTGCTCCTCAGAAACACAGCACAGACCCATAACTCACGGTGGGCACTTTGGGAGAGAGCGATAACTGCTGCTCCTCCCAGCAAATAGCACCTTGGAGTGGCTGGGGCTGCAGCTGTTAAATTATGCACATTAGCCTTGCCGGGCTCCGTGCTCACTCCTGGAGCTGAGGAAGGCTGCAGCTCCATCGAGAAAACAATTATATCATTGCTGATTGCTGGGGAAGGCAGAGCTGCTGCCACAGCGGCTCCAGAGTGAATGCTGCACAGAAACCTGATTAACTGCCCTGATCCCACTCCACTGAGAACCTGCTCCCAGGATCTTTATTACTGCTCCCATCAAGGGCAGATACTGCACAGGAAACTCTTCCAGTGCTGCCATGGGGAAGCAGCTCCTGGCTCTGGCAGGACAGGGATGGGGCCACTCTGCAGGAATGGCCACAGGTCCCTCACGAGCTCTGGAGCCCCACACAGCCTAGGATGGGATGGACTGGCACCAACAAGGATGGGAAGGAATTCCTGACTGACCCTGGCACATGGTGCCCAGAGCAGCTGGGGCTGCCCCTGGATCCCTGGCAGTGCCCAAGGCCAGGCTGGACACTGGGGCTGGGAGCACCTGGGACAGGGGAAGGTGTCCCTGCCATGGCAGGGGTGGCACTGGGGGGGATTTGGGGTCCCTTCCAACCCAAACCATTCCAGGATTCTGTGATCCCATTATTTACAGAGATGCTTGGGAGAGCTGAGCTCCTCTCTGCCCTTCTGCCGCCCCGAGGGAGCTCAGCTGGCAGCCAGCACTGAGCCAGCTGCTGCAGGAGGAGCAGGGTCCAGCTGCAGGGCTCCTGAGCAGACAGCCACGGGCACGTGCACTGCCTGGGGGAGGAAACCCTTCCCTTCCCAGGGCTTCCTGCAGCCCACAGAGGTGGCACCAGGCTGGCAGTGTCCCTGTTCTGCCTGGCACTGCCCCTGAGCTGCTCCCAGGAATGCTCTTGCCTTATATCTGCCATTCTGCATGTGATAAAATACATTTGTGCACGTTTAAAATACTGAAATATTTTAAAACATTGAAGTCCTTAAAGGGTGCAGGAACAGGAGGGGCTGTGGCTCTCCTGCCCAGACCCCCTCCCTCAGCAGCACACCCATCCTATGATTCCCTAGCAGCCTGGGCACGCAGCTGCTTCTGTGTGAATAAATACCAATAAATGCTCTAATCAACAGAAATTAATTCATTCCAGGGTTTCCCCACAGCACTGACCCCTCCAGCTGAGCCCTGGGCAGTGCTGGCAGAGGAGAGGAGGCTGAGCCACAGCTCTGCTCAAACACCAAAATACAGACCCAGGTGAAGGGGCCAACGCGTGCCAGGGCACCCCCTGCTAATTAATGAGGCTGGTAACGAGCCCAGGAGCCAGAATCTCCTCCAGCACACTCTGAACCTCAGCACTGATGGCAAACACCACGTCCTGGGTGCTGCACAGCTCTGAAATACAAACTGCTTCTGGGGAGAGCCTGCGGAAAGGGGAGCTCTGCTCTCAGCCCCAGGGACAGCACCTTTGCTCTCAGGAAGGCAGGAACAACTGACAGCCAGCCAGTAATTCCAATTCCCAGTTTAGGAGTGTATTTAGGGGCTGAAACATCAGTGGCACTTTTCTCCTCAGCCTTCTGGATAGAACTGCTATTTTAATTTACTCCTGCAGCCACCAAACAGAGATGCAGCCCTGCTGGAATGCAGGGTCTGCTCTTGTCCAAGGATAAACACTCTTTACCAGGTGTAAATCTCAGTTACCTAAAGCACCACAGAATATTTACACAGTTAATATTTATAACTTTTAGTTCTTCTGTTCAGTTATGCAGATTAATGGAACTGATTTCACAAATGACTGAGCCTTAATGAGATGATGGATCCAGTGCTCCTCTCCTGCTGGCTGTCTGCACAGACCCCACCAAACTCTGCAAACGAGCAGCCAGCAGAATCCTACACGGCCTGTGCCACAGAACCACAGAATCACTGAGGCTGTCAGCGATTTCTGCTTGAAAAATAAACTCAGTAGGTGGGGAGTGGTTGGTCCTTTCCTGGCAGAGGCCACCAAGCAGCTCCAGAACAGCCTGGCACAATCTGCTGTAATTACACAGGCCCTTTCTTCCTTTCAGTCATTCAGAGGGTGAGCTGCACTTGGCCATCAAGGCTCTGCTCAAGCAAGGGCTTGCAGCTGAGTGGAAGCAAATTCTCTGCTTTAGAGAGCAGCTGTGCCTCTCTGGGGGATGCATTAAGGGAAAACCACCGAGAAACAGGCAATACTTAATTATTGATGTTCTCATTTCCTGACCTGGGATCAGCTGAGGGGCCAAGACGAGCGTGGGCAGTGGCCTGGAGGCAGCAGCTGGCCTGGCTACAGCCATGGCCACTTGATTGCTCAGCAGCAGAGGCTTCTCAGCCCCCTGGAACAGCCTGGACTCCTCAGGCTGGATCCAGGCCGAATCCAGGGCAAAGGCATTGTTCAAATAGATCTGTCCAACAGAAAGAAAGAGAAACGTTACACTTTGAAATCCCAAACTCAGAAATACAAGTGAGAACAAAGCATATTAACTCAGTATTTCAACAGGCAGGGCCTCAGCTGGGGACAAACTGCCCAAGCCAGGGTCCCTCAGTGCTGAGGCTGAAGTGAAGTGACCACTTAAAAATTAACTGGCTTTGACATGACAGATCAGCTGCTGCAGCAGCACGGGAGGCCAGGAATCCCTGGAGGCAGAGCTGTCCTGACACGGCCACTCCTGGTGCTGACACGGCCACCCGGAGTGACCCCATCAGCACCGGGGACTGCAGCCACCTCCTCAGCCTGGGGACACGGGGGTGAGGGACAGGGGGACAGGGCACAAAACCGGCTGAGGGACAGGGGGGACAGGGCACAAAACCAGCTGGGGGACAGGGGGGACAGGGCACAAAAATCAGCTGAGGGACAGGGGGGACAGGGCACAAAACCAGCTGAGGGACAGGGGTGACAGGGCACAAAAATCAGCTGGGGGACAAGGGGGACAGGGCACAAAAATCAGCTGAGGGACAAGGGGGACAGGGCACAAAACCAGCTGGGGGACAAGGGGGACAGGGCACAAAACCAGCTGAGAGACAGGGGGGACAGGGCACAAAAACCACCTGGGGGACAAGGGGGACAGGGCACAAAACCAGCTGGGGGACAGGGGGGACAGGGCACAAAAACCAGCTGAGAGACAGGGGGGACAGGGCACAAAACCAGCTGGGGGACAGGGCACAAAAACCAGCTGAGAGACAGGGGGGACAGGGCACAAAACCAGCTGGGGGACAAAGCACAAAGCTGGTGTTCAGCACTCAGCTGGCAGAGGGGCAGAGGTGAGAACCAGAGGTGGGATGGGGCCACCCTGGCACCAGGGATGTGGCAGTGCCCACACTGACACCGCTCTGCCAGCACTGGACTGTGGCTTTGGGACAAACAGTGGGAAAACCAGGGAGAAAGGGAAGATGGAATACCCCCATAATCACATCTCATAGGAAAATGAGGACATCCTACTCAAAGGAATAAATATCAGCGACATTTTAGTCCTATTAAAACTTGGGAACAGTGAAGCTGCAACTGCTGCTCCATCACCTGCCCCTTCCACAGGCTTCTCCTGACGAACATCATCCTCTTACTGCGCTGAACCCACAGCACTCTGCAGCTCGTGTATTTGATGTAGTCCAGAAAAAAGCCCTAAAACCCCTCGGCAGGCCAGGCTCGCACTTACTTTGCAGCTGGGCAGCCTTTTCTCAATCCAGCCCTTGCCGGCGTGCGGCGGCACCGCGGCGGCGTACACGGGCGGCAGCACCGGAACGAATTCCACGCTGGAAGAAGGGGAGAATCCTACGACCGGCGAATGAGCTCCAAATATCCACTTCGGAGGGGACAAAAAAACCAAACAAACACAAGAGGGGGAGTTAACAAAAGGATTTTACCCCGAGTAACCGATGCTTTCCACGATTTCCTAATGACGCGACAGACGAGCACGGGAAATGTCGGGAATGTCCCTTCAGCCCGCCCAGGGTTCGTGTTTCGCTGGGCACGGCAGGGTGGGAGCAGAGAGCGGTTCGGGAAGCCCAAAGCACAGCCTGGAGCAGGGCACACCGGCGGCATGGGCTCCTCTGCTCACACTGAACCGTACAGCGCCAGCAAGAGCCTGGAAATGCGTCGGGAGAGCCAAAGGAAACGCAGAAATGTATTTTTTTCTCAACTTAAATTCGCCTGGCAAATGGGTTCCCACAGCAAAACCACCTCTGCAGGTTCGTCGAGCGGTCTCCCGCTGGGGAATAATTGATGTTCCCGTTTCCGTAGAGCAGCACCGACTGTTTTCTCCCGAACCACAAGAGACGCTCGAGCTCGAAAAGGCTGGAAATCATCACACGGAATCGAGCGGACGCCACAGCGCTCGCAGCTCGCGTTTATTTTTACTTCTGTCCACCAAAAAACATAAAGCCGAGGCAAAACTGCGCGCACGGCTCCGACCTCTCCGCTGAGAGGAGCGAACACCGGCTGAGGGCTCCGCTACTGCGAGCAGCCTCACGGCAGCAATTAATAATTGAAATATTCATCAGGGAGAGCACTGGCGCGACACGCTGGTTCCAGTGACACGGCTCAAAACTTTCGTCTTCATAAATATTCACAGAACGCTCGGCGGCGATGCTGCCCCGGCGCCGGGAGCATCTCTCCCGTTCCGGCCGCATCTGCGGAGAGCGCATCCTGCAGCCGGCGAGAGCTCAGCCCCGCCGGAGGGACCCGCAGCCCCCCTGGCAGCCCCTCTCCTCCCAGAGAAATCCCCTCCGCACGTTTCCAGAGCCGCTGGAAGTGCCGCGATCCCACACACGCGGGGCCGCGACCGAGCCTGCGGGGCGCGGAGCGCCGGGAAGGGGGTGCAGAGCCGGGGGAAGGGGGGGTGCAGAACCGGGGGAAGGGAGTGCAGAACCCGGGGAAAGGGGAATGCAGAGCTGGGGAAAGAGGGGGATGTAGAACCCAGGGAAGAGGGTGCAGAGCTGGGGAAAGGGGAATGCAGAGCATCGGGAAGGGGGTGATGTGGAGCCCGGGGAAAGGGGAATGCAGAGCTTGGGAAGGAGGGGATGCAGCGCCTCGAGGGAGGGGGATGAAAAACCCAGGAAAGGGGGAATGCAGAACCCAGGGGAGGGGGGGTGGTGTAGAGCCCCGGGAAAAGAGGGATGCAGCGCCCGGGGAAGATGGGATGCAGAGCTTGGGAAGCGGAGGATACAGAGCTTGGGAAGAGGAGGATGAAGAGCTCGGAAAAGGAGGATGCAGAGCTCGGAAAAGGAGGATGCAGAGCCCGGGCAGCCCCCGCCGCCCCGCGGGGTTTGTCCCGCCGCCTCCCCACACCCCGCGGGCGGGGGTCTGGGTGCCGGGGCCGGCGCCGGGCAGCGGCTCCGGGAAAGTTGTGTCCCCGCACGGCGGCTCCGCCCTTACCTGGCCGTGCAGGAGCGGCTCGGCGGCCGCGGGCAGCAGCGGCAGCAGCGGGGGCTCGGCGGGGCCGCGCCAGCCCGGCCCGGGCCGCACCAGCGCGGGGGGCGGCAGCAGCAGCGGCGGCGGCGGAGGAGGAGGAGGCGGAGGGGGAGCCCCGGCGGCGGCAGCGCCCACCCGGAGCAGCCCCGCGGCCGCGGGCAGCACCCAGGCCCAGGGCGGAGCGGGGGGCTCGGCGGGCGGCGGCCACAGCAGCGGCGGCGGGCGCGGGGCGGCGGCCGGGAGCATCCTGCATGGCCCGGGCCGGCCCCGGGGCCGGGAGCGCCGCGCTCCGCTCGCCTCCGCCGCCCGGCGCAACTCCGAGCCCGCGGCAGCGCGGGCAGGCTCCGCCCGGCGCGGGGCGAGCGGGGCGGGGGCGCGGCGGGGCCGCCCCGGGGAGGGGGAGGGACGCGGGAGGGACGGACCGACCGATGGACGGACGGACGGACGGACGGAGGGAGGGAGGGGGCGCCGCCGCCCCGGTGCAGCCCCCGCTGGGAGCGCGGCTCTGCCGCGTTCGGTGCAGGAGCGAGTGGGATTCTCTGGTGATCCGCGGCGGCCGCAGGTGCGGAGGCAGCCCCTGCCCGCGGGGCATGGCAGAGGAGGCTGGGCTGGGCTGCGCCGGAGCCCCCCTCCCCACTAAAACCCTCCAGACTCCCCAGCACGTCCGACCCCCGGAGGTCCTCAAGCTCCTGGCCGTCCCCAGAAGCCTCAGCCCCCAAACCTCCCCGAGACCCCCGATCTCCCCTTCCCCAGGCCGTGCGAGTGCCGCGGCATCAGCGAGTTCAGGTATCCCAGGCATCCCACGGCTGCCCCTCAGCCGAGACCCCTCCGTCGGCAGGGAAAATAGCATGGATTGAAACTGCCAGAGGGCAGGGTTAGGTGGGATATTGGGAGGAAACTCTTCCGTGGGAGCAGGGGGACAGGGTGCCCAGAGCAGCTGGGGCTGCCTTGGATCCCTGGCAGTGCCCAAGGCCAGGTTGGACACTGGGGCTGGGAGCACCTGGGACAGGGGAAGGTGTCCCTGCCATGGCTGGGGTGGGAATGGATCCCTGGATGGACTTTAATGTCCCTTCCAACCCAGACCAGTCTGGGATCCTATGAATTTCGTGGCAGACAAGCAGAGAGGAGCCTGGTGCCGCTGCTGCTGCCCGAGGGCAGCTCCCTTGTCCTGTCCAGCCCAGCCCAGCTGATTCCAGGCTGAGCCCCCCAGCGCCGGCAGTATTCCCTTACAAACCCGTGGGTTTGTCCCTTACAAACCTCTGTGTTTGTCCCTCACAGCCCATGGGTTTGTCCTTTACAAACCTGTGGGTTTTTCCCTTCCAGCCCCTGGTTTGTCCCTCACAACCCGTGGGTTTGTTTCTCCTGCCATCTCCTCCCTGCTGTGAAATGAAGGAGCTGAGCAAGCCTCTGCTGACGGCATCACAGCTTCCAGCAGTTCCAGCAAAAAATTAAAGGAAAGAATAACGGCAAAATGGGCCAAGCCTGAATTCACACAACACACAAATGTTTCAGCTTCACTGTTTAAAATCGTTGCAGAGGAGTTTGATTCTCATGGCAGCAAATAACCTTAATAAAGGTAATACCCTAGAAGTTTTGGAATCAGATGATGATGATCTGTGGCTAAACAGGAGATCAGGGAAATGCATTTCTAATTACCCTGAGAGACACCGGGAGATGGAGATTGGAGTAATGCACAAAATGACAGAAATCAGATGAACAGAGGATCACTGCTAAATGTTTCAGTGTGTGGCTGTTTGTAAAACTCGAAACCACATCCTGGTAATTGGGACTGAGCAGAGGAATGGAAACACAATGACAAAATCAACAGCAAAAAAACAACAAACAGAAAAAGGGCTGTTTCCTATGAAATGCAGTGGTGCTCCAGGAGCTGGGCTTGGATGCAGTGGGGGAAAAGGCACCTGAGACAGCTGATCAGGGTCACCTCTGGTGCACACCTTGGCCCTTGAATACTGCAAAGAGCACTTTAGGCAGCCAAAAAGCCAATTTAGTGCTGAAATAAAAGGTTTAGACCCATCATCTTCATTTTTAAGTCTGAAAAATGAGTCTGAGCACTCCAAAGAGACATGCCTTTTGTTAACATCTACATTATGGATTTCTCTCCCTGAGGACATTCTTCACCACTTTTCCTCCTGCCGAGGTTGTCTGGTGAGACAATATCGGGTAATGCCCAAACCCTCTGGTGCTGATGCACGAATGACTCGGGGAAGGGGCGCTGTGGATCTGCACCATCGCCGGGGATCCCTTTAATTTGGAGTGCTGGCCGCAGCCCGCCCGGGTCCCGCAGCACACTCTGAGGCATCGCGGGGAACCCTGAGCGCAGCTGCACCTGCGGCTCCTGTTTGAGCCTCTGGAGGTGCCAACAGCGTGAGGAATCCTGGCACAATCCCGCGCTCAGCCAAGTCCCAGTGAATAAATCCCTGCCCGTTCCCAGTGAATAAATCCTTGTCAATTCCCAGTAAATAAATCCTTGTTGATTCTCAGGGAATAAATCCCTCCTCGTTCCCAGTGAATAGATCCCTGCCCATTCCCCGGGAATAGATCCCTGCCCATTTCCAGGGGAGAGATCCCCCTGCCCGTTCCTAGTGAATAGATCCCTGCCCATTTCCAGTGAATAGATCCCTGCCCGTTCCCCGGGAATAGATCCCCCTGCCCGTTCCCCGGGAATAGATTCCTGCTCGTTCCCCGGGAATAGATCCCTGCCCATTTCCTGGGAATAGATCCCTGCCCATTCCTAGTGAATAGATCCCTGCCCATTTCCCGGGAATAGATCCCTGCCCATTCCTAGTGAATAGATCCCTGCCCATTTCCCGGGAATAGATCCCTGCCCATTCCTAGTGAATAGATCCCTGCCCATTCCTAGTGAATAGATCCCTGCCCGTTCCCCGGGAATAGATCCCCCTGCCCATTCCCCGGGAATAGATCCCTGCCCATTTCCCAGTGAGTAGATCCCTGCCCGTTCCCCGGGAATAGATCCCCGCCCGTTCCCCGGGAATAGATCCCTGCCCGTTCCCCGGGAATAGATCCCCCTGCCCGTTCCCAGTGAATAGATCCCTGCCCGTTCCCCGGGAATAGATCCCTGCCCGTTTGCGCGCTCAGAGTCGCGGGGCAGCAGAAGCAGCAGGGACCGGGAATCTCCTCTGCCGATGCTGCGGGACAGAGGAAGGGTGAGCACATCCAGATTCCCCCCGAGGCACCCCCCGATCCCAGCAGCGTGCGGAGCTCTGATCGCGCCGGGCAGCGCTGGCACAGCCCCGGCCGCAGAATGACCCCGCGGGGCACTGGGGGCACCATCGCGGGCAGTTCCCGGCCCCACGGGCTGTCCCGGGTTAATCCCGATCCCTGCCCGCTCCTTGGCTCCCAGCAGCGCTGAGGACGGACCAAGGAAAGCCGCGGTGCCGCAGCCGTGCGGGGGCATCCCGGGCAGCGAGCCGAGCCCGAGCCCGCCGGGAGCGCCCCGGGGCCGGGAGCTGCCCGTGCCCACGGCTTCCATGCCAGCGCTGCTCCTGCGCTCCTGCACAGCTCCTCGCAGCCTTGGATAAATCCCCTCTTTTGCCTTTGGGGATTAACCCCACATCCCAAACCACTGCAGGCTCCTGTGGGATTTCGGGGCTCCCAGGGGATTTCGGGGCTCCCAGGGGATTTCGGGGTTCCTGTGGTATATCGGAGATCCCATGGGATTTTGGGGCTCCCGTGGGAGTTCAGAGCTCCTGTGGGATTTCGGGGCTCCCAGGGGATTTCGGGGCTCCCAGGGGATTTCAGGGCTCCCAGGGGATTTCGGGGCTCCTGTAGTATATCGGGGATCCCATGGGATTTTGGGGCTCCCGTGGGAGTTCAGAGCTCCTGTGGGATTTCGGAGCTCCCAGGGGATTTCGGAGCTCCCAGGGGATTTCGGGGCTCCCAGGGGATGTCGGGGCTGCTGAGGGTGTCTGTGGTGGGCGCTGCAGCAGCTCCCACTGCTCCTCCGAGCACACGTCCAGCCTCCACTGAGCAGAGCCCCAGGCAAACACATCAAATCAAAGATTGACAGAAAATGACCCCTTGTTTCGGCTCCTGGCACGTGAAATCCCCGGTCTTTGATGTGATTTTTGCTGAATTCCATCGATTTCCATGAGCCTTGTTACAGCCCCATTAAGGATATCAAAAGAAGAGAAGGTAAATGAGGCGTAGCTCCAGTGCAATAAAAATCACGGCAGGAACACCTGTGTGGTGCAGGGCTTCAGCCTCCCCGGGAGCCCTTTCTCACTCTCTGGGATGGTGGGAATCGCCCTGGGCTCCTCGGGGGCTCTCCCAGCTCTCGGGCAGGAGGTGACCTCTGCAGACTGGGTGAAAAAGGAGACAGCAGCATTCCTCCTGGAAAATTCCTTCTGTGGAATATCAGTTTCCTTTCTACTGGACTCAATCAATTTGTTTCCTGGTATTTATACAATATTCACAAGCTGGTTTTATCCAAAGTCGGAGTTATTGATACCAAAACTCCAAACTCTAGTAATTCAGGAAGGAAAAACAAACGAGGGCTCACTGCCCTTCAGTTCCTGGCAGCTGAAAGCAGGGCAGGAGGGCACAGGCAAATGCAGAATCCCAGACTGGTTTGGGGTGGAGGGACCCTAAATCCCACCAGGGACACCTTCCCCTGTCCCGGGTGCTCCCAGCCCCAGGGTCCAGCCTGGCCTTGGGCACTCCAGGGGTCCAGCTGCTCTGGGTAACACCTGAATCCATTCCCTCAGATCCTCAGTCTCCTCTGATCCCGTTGGATACAGAAGTTGAAGACACTTTTCTTCTTCAACAGCAGCCCAGGCGCAGGGTAAGGCTCGGCAGGGTTTGCACACAGAAAGATCACTTTGGGTAGATGTTAGAGGAAACAGAAAACATTCAAACCAAGTAAAGTGAAAAAAATACAAAAAAAAAAAAAAAGAAAATAAAGAAAAAAGCGTCTTTTGTGTGTGCATGAGAGGAGAGGCTGGAAACATTCTCTTTGTGAATTGGAGAATAAAGAGCACAGTCAATCGGGGAGGGTTTGCTTTGTACCAGCTGTGGAATACACCTCCAGTGCAGGGAGTTAACCCTTCTGGGGAGCCAGCCCCAGTGCCACTCCTCAGCAGCAGAAAGATAAAAGAAAAGCAGGATAAAGATATCAGCCTCTGCCCCCCTTTGTGCCAGAGCTCTCCTGAGAGCACACACAGCTCTCTTGGATCCAGGCATCCACTTAAAAGCCTCCCAAAAAGTTTCCATGCTCAGCTGGGGGCTGAGCAGTCACAGATGCAGCAACTCAGCTCCCCTCTGTGTCCAGGAAAAGGGGGAGGATGGCTCAACCCAGCCTCAATGGAATTCCAAATTCCCAAAATACCCCGGGTGATGCCCCAGGGGGGAGATGCCAGGGAGGTGGGGGCCTCCCTCAAACACTGGCATTGCTGGCACAGGGTGCCCAGAGCAGCTGGGGCTGCCCCTGGATCCCTGGCAGTGCCCAAGGCCAGGCTGGACACTGGGGCTGGGAGCACCTGGGGCAGGGGAAGGTGTCCCTGCCATGGCAGGGGTGGCACTGGGTGGGATTTGGGGTCTCTTTCCAACCCAGACCAGGCTGGGGCTCCCTCATTCCATGGATCTGCTGCCCTGGGGCTGCTCCAGAAGGGCCCCAGGGCCAGAACCTCTCCTGTCCATGGCAGACTCTCCCGGCAGGCACTGCTGACCACAGCAGAAGAGACAGATTCCCTCCTTCCCTCCCCTTCCCAGAGGCTGCAGGCTGGCTGGAGGACTCTGTGGATCTCCAAGGAGACACTGCAGAGACACAGCGTTCTCAGACTCACACCTCCTGGCCCTCCAAGACACAGGAGTGGCACCAAGGGCTGCAGGAGATGCTTTGCAGCTGCCTCAGCCCGGCCGTTTCCAGGGGTGCTTCCCTCATTCCCATTCCTCAGCCGTCCCTGCCAGCCTGGAGAACTGGTCCTCTGCACCACCACTCATCTCATAAGCATTCCAGGAACCTCAGGGAGCTAAGGAAGAAATTCTGAGCATTGCAGCTTCTCAGTGGAGCCAGATCAATGAGTTCACTCCGAATAACTCGTCTGGAAATTAACTCTTTCATGAGTTTCAGCAGATCATTCGTGTGAGGAGCTCCAGACATCCTGCTGTTCCCAGCATGGACAGGGACTGCAGGTCATCGAGGGATGGTCATGTTATCACAGTTCTGGAATCCCTGAGGCTGGAAAAGCCCTCCAGAATCACCAAGTCACCTCTCCCCACCTTGTTCCCAGCCCAGAGCTCTGAGTGCTGCCTCCAGGGATTCCTGGGACACCTGCAGGGATGGGCACTGCAACCCTCCCTGGGCAGTGCCAGTGCCTGAGCCCCCTTTCCATGGGGGAATTCCTGCTGTGCCCACCCTGAGCCTGCCCTGGCCCAGCCTGGGGCCGTTCCCTCTGCTCCTGTCCCTGTTCCCTGGAGCACAGCCCGACCCCCCGGCTGTCCCCTCCTGGCAGGAGCTGTGCAGAGCCACAAGGGCCCCCTGAGCCTCCTCTGCTCCAGGCTGAGCCCCTGCCCAGCCCCTCAGGGATTCTCCAGCCCCTGCCCAGCTCCTCAGGGATTCTCCAGCCCCTGCCCAGCTCCCTCAGGGATTCTCCAGCCCCTTCCCAGCTCCTCAGGGATTCTCCAGCCCCTGCCCAGCTCCTCAGGGATTCTCCAGCCCCTTCCCAGCTCCTCAGGGATTCTCCGGCCCCTTCCCAGCTCCTCAGGGATTCTCCGGCCCCTGCCCAGCTCCTCAGGGATTCTCCAGCCCCTTCCCAGCTCCTCAGGGATTCTCCAGCCCCTTCCCAGCCCCTCAGGGATTCTCCGGCCCCTGCCCAGCTCCTCAGGGATTCTCCAGCCCCTTCCCAGCTCCTCAGGGATTCTCCAGCCCCTTCCCAGCCCCTCAGGGATTCTCCAGCCCCTTCCCAGCTCCCTCAGGAATTCTCCAGCCCCTTCCCAGCTCCCTCAGGAATTCTCCAGCCCCTTCCCAGCTCCTCAGGGATTCTCCAGCCCCTTCCCAGCTCCCTCAGGGATTCTCCAGCCCCTTCCCAGCTCCCTCAGGGATTCTCCAGCCCCTTCCCAGCTCCCTCAGGAATTCTCCAGCCCCTTCCCAGCTCCCTCAGGAATTCTCCAGCCCCTTCCCAGCTCCCTCAGGGATTCTCCAGCCCCTTCCCAGCTCCCTCAGGGATTCTCCAGCCCCTTCCCAGCTCCCTCAGGGATTCTCCAGCCCCTTCCCAGCTCCTCAGGGATTCTCCAGCCCCTGCCCAGCTCCACTCCTGCCCTGGCCATGCTCCAGCCCCTCAGGGCTCTCCAGAGATCCCAGGATCCCAGACCCAGCCTCAGGAGTTCAATCCATGAGTGCAGGGGGAGGATTCTGGGCCCTGGTGTCTCACAGGGGGAAATGGTCCCCACTCCTGCATTTCATTCGTTATCCCAAGGTAAAACACATGGCTTTGGCTCCTTAATTAGGTGGTTTTACCTCCCCACATTAATGCAATTATGTCCAAGCTGATTGCAAGTTTTAAACTTCACTTTATCAGCCGAGCAATTACAGTTTTATGGGCTTTATCCTCTGCAGTAACTTTAATACACTTTTGTTTCCTGATTATTTCCCTTCCCAGATTATTGCTCTTAAGTAACATCCCCATTACTGCGGGTTCAGGGCTGGAGACAGGGCCCCAGATCACAGAGCACGCTGCCTGCACAGCCCTGCAGCAGCCAGGGGGGCAGTGGCAGTGGCAGCATGCAGAAGGAGCTCCCAAGAAGCAATTGCTCCATCTGGAGCCTTTCCCCAGCACCCAGGGCCCGGAATGGCTGCACAGCAGAGCTGGGATGGGCTCTGCTCTGCTCCCAAGGAGAACCCCAGGATGGAGCCCCCTGTCCCTCCCTGCCCAATGACCCTCTGCAGGGAGGGCTTTCCTGTCATTCCTCCCAGCCCAGGCTGGGCAGGCCCTGGAGCAGGGCTGGCACCTGCCTTGGGCTGCTGTGATCCAGAGCTAGCCTGCTCCTGGGGAGCTCCAGGGTGAGCTGCAGCACGGGGACAGCACGGGGACAGCACGGGGACAGCACAGGGACCGCATGGGGACAGCAGGGGGACACCACGGGGACAGCATGGGGACAGCAGGGGGACACCACGGGGACAGCACAGGGACAGCATGGGGACAGGATGGGGACAGGATGGGGACGGCATGGGGACGGCATGGGGACAGCATGGGGACAGCACAGGGACAGAGACACCACAGGGACAGCACAGGTATATAGGGACACCGGGACACCACAGGGACACAGGGACACCACAGGGACATGGGGAGAGCACAGGGACACAGGGACCTGGGCACTCCCCTGCCCCAGCCCAGGGCAGCAGCCCTGGGCAGTGCCCAGCCATCCTCTGGGGAGCTGGGAAGGGCACAAAGCTCTCCTGAGAACAAACACAGCCCAGTCCCTGCTCCAGAGCTGGGAGCTGGGCAGAGCCAGGGCAGGGGACACAGCCCCAGCTGGGCACAGAAAGTGTCACAGGGGCTGAGCTCAGCCAGGGGGAGAGGGGACTTTGAGCCTGCAGAGCAGCTCCAGGGAGAGCTCAGAGCCCTGCCAGGGCCTGAGGGGCTCCAGGAGAGCTGGAGAGGGACTGGGGACAAGGGATGAAGGGACAGCACACAGGGAATGGCTCCCAGTGCCAGAGGGCAGGGCTGGATGGGA
Source organism: Haemorhous mexicanus (assembly GCF_027477595.1). Lineage (NCBI taxonomy): Eukaryota > Metazoa > Chordata > Aves > Passeriformes > Fringillidae > Haemorhous > Haemorhous mexicanus. The sequence goes on from NC_082347.1 coordinate 42,049,358, forward strand.
TATTGGGAATTAGGAATTGTTCCCTGGCAGGGTGGGCAGGCCCTGGCACAGGGTGCCCAGAGCAGCTGGGGCTGCCCCTGGATCCCTGGCAGTGCCCAAGGCCATGGCAGGAGCTGGAAGGTGATGATGTTTTAGGTCCATTCCAACCCAAACCATTCTCTGATTTTGTGATTTTTCAAAAAACATTCCTGGTTTTTGGTTGGGTTTTTTTGGTGTGGTTTTGTTGTTGTTGTTGTTGTTTGTTTGGGGTTTTTTTTGAGGAAATGCCCTCAAAGCCACTGAGAGAGTCACAGTCACTGCTCAGCAAGGCCTCGTGACTGACCTCAAGCATTGCATCCCCTAGCCCTGAACACTGCAAATTTGAGACAGAAGCTTTGCAACAAAACACCAAAGCCCAGTCCAGCCCCACGCCTGGCTGCAGACTTGTTCCTCCCCCTGCAAATGGGACAGCTGGGGATGGGGATCTGCCTGCTCTGGGCTTGGGCTGTGAGGACGACCAATAATGACTGAAATCCTCCCTTCCTGTCAGAAAATTCCTCTGCTCTCTTTCATTTAAAAATACCCTGAGCAACTGCTGGTAGTGCCATTCTACTGGAGAGGAAAAAAAACCCAACTCAGTTTCCTTTTAGGATATTTTTGAGCAGATGAAAATTGAAAGAAAAAAGAAGTGTTTCAATGCAGGCAAAGCTCAATTGACAAGAGAAGTCCTAAAGGGAAAAGGAATCAGTTCCAGAGGGTCCTGCTGGCAGATGACAATTCCATCTGCCACGGGAATTCTCCTTGGTCATGAACTTCTGGGACTCCTGTTGTGACCCTCGAGAACGTGGGGGGAGGTCCCTGAGGTACCTCAGCCTTTGTGGGCTCCTTTGGGCTTTGGCTCTTTGGGGCTTCGGCTTCTTTAAGGATTTTCATGGGTTTTGCAGAGAAAACTCAATGTAAAAAAACCCCAAACATTTAACCACAGAGGGGTTTGGTTCCCCAAATCCCTGAGGTGTCACCAGGAGGGGCAGTTCCTGTACCTGCCCAGGTCTCCCAGGTGTCACCCTGAGGAGCAGTTCCTGTACCTGCCCAGGTCTCCCAGGTGTCACCCTGAGGAGCAGTTCCTGTCACTCCCCAGGTCCCTCAGGTGTCACCCTGAGGAGCAGTTCCTGTACCTGCCCAGGTCCCTCAGGTGTCCCCCTGAGGAGCAGTTCCTGTCACTCCCCAGGTCTCCCAGGTGTCACCCTGAGGAGCAGTTCCTGTACCTGCCCAGGTCCCTCAGGTGTCAGTCACCCTGAGGAGCAGTTCCTGTCACTCCCCAGGTCTCCCAGGTGTCCCCCTGAGGGGCAGTTCCTGTACCTGCCCAGGTCTCCCAGGTGTCACCCTGAGGAGCAGTTCCTGTACCTGCCCAGGTCTCCCAGGTGTCACCCTGAGGGGCAGTTCCTGTCACTCAGGTCTCCCAGGTGTCCCCCTGAGGGGCAGTTCCTGTACCTGCCCAGGTCCCTCAGGTGTCACCCTGAGGGGCAGTTCCTGTCACTCAGGTCTCCCAGGTGTCACCCTGAGGGGCAGTTCCTGTACCTGCCCAGGTCCCTCAGGTGTCAGTCACCCTGAGGAGCAGTTCCTGTCACTCCCCAGGTCTCCCAGGTGTCCCCCTGAGGGGCAGTTCCTGTCACTCCCCAGGTCTCCCAGGTATCCCCCTGAGGGGCAGCTCCTGTACCTGCCCAGGCCCTGGGGAGGCTCAGCGTGCCCCAGGGAGGGCCAGGGGAGCAGGAGGTGCTGCTGCCCTGCAGGGCTCTGTGCCAGGGCTGGCAGTGCTGGCCAGACCCAGCAGAGAAAGCCCCCACAGACCAAAGGAGAGGAGAGCACCCCCCGATCTCCTGTGATGGGAAATGGGGCTCTCGAGGCAGCTGCTCCCAAATCCAGCACCAGGAATGCTTCCCAAGCTCTCCAGTGTGCTCAGGTTCTGTAGCACAAACTGCCAGGAGCACAGAACATTTCATGCTTTCATCTCCCAGAAATAATTTGACAGTACTTGAGGATTTGATGGCTCTGATTACATTATTATTGTTTGTTGAATACCAATAAAAGCTTTAAAAAACAACTTCCCACAGCCTGCTGCTGCAGCAGACGTGCCGTGCTGGGCCAGCACAGGGACATGGGGGACTGCTCCTTCCCCATGGAATGGGGACTTCCCAGCAGTTCCTTGAGCCCCCAGGGCTCCACTGCTGCTCCCGTGTGTCCCTGGGGCAGCTGGTCCTGATGGATCTGACATGGAGCATCCCAGAGCAGCCCCGGGCTTCCCAGAGCTCACTCTGATCCTCCAGACCTACAGAACCATGGCATGGGGTGGGATGGGAGGGACCCCAAATCCCCCCCAGTGCCACCCCTGCCATGGCAGGGACACCTTCCCCTGTCCCAGGTGCTCCCAGCCCAGTGTCCAGCCTGGCCTTGGGCACTGCCAGGGATCCAGGGGCAGCCCCAGCTGCTCTGGGCACCCTGTGCCAGGGCCTGCCCACCCTGCCAGGGAACAATTCCCAATTCCCAATATCCCATCCATCCCTGCCCTCTGGCACTGGGAGCCATTCCCTGTGTGCTGTCCCTCCATCCCTGTCCCCAGTCCCTCTCCAGCTCTTCTGGAGCCCTTCAGGCCCTGGCAGGGCTGAGCTCTCCCTGGAGCTGCTCCTCTGCAGCTGAACTCCCCTCTCACAGCCCACAGGGCTGGGATCTGCTGGGCAGCTGTGCAAGCTGTGTCCCGGGTGTCCCACTGTCCCAGCTGCTCCAAGCAGGGCTGTCCCCAGACACAGACACAGCCCCCCCAGCTCCTCTGAGTGAGCCCCCCAGGTCCCCCAGCCCCTGAGTGAGCCCCCCAGGTCCCCCAGCCCCTGAGTGAGCCCCCCCAGGTCCCCCCAGCTCCTCTGAGTGAGCCCCCCAGGTCCCCCAGCCCCTGAGTGAGCCCCCCATGGCCCCCCCAGCCCCTCTGAGGGAGCCCCCCATGGCCCCCCCAGCCCCTCTGAGTGAGCCCCCCAGGTCCCCCAGCCCCTCTGAGTGAGTCCCCCAGTCCCAGCCCCCTCCCCAGCCCCTCTGAGTGAGCCCCCCAGGTCCACCAGCCCCTGAGTGAGCCCCCCCATGGCCCCCCCAGCCCCAGCCCCCTCCCCAGCTCCTCTGAGTGAGCCCCCCAGGGTCCCCCATCCCCAGCCCCCTCCCCAGCCCCTCTGAGTGAGCCCCCCAGGGTCCCCCAGCCCCAGCCCCTCTGAGTGAGCCCCCCAGGGTCCCCCAGCTCCAGCCCCTCTGAGTGAGCCCCCAGCCCCAGCCCCCTCCCCAGCCCCTCTGAGTGAGGCCCCCATCCCCAGCCCCCTCCCCAGCCCCTCTGAGTGAGCCCCCCAGCCCCAGCCCCTCCCCAGCCCCTGAGTGAGCCCCCCAGCCCCTCCCCAGCCCGTGGCTCTGTGAGGAGGCTGCAGCAGAGGCACGAGCCGTGGGATCACCCTCGTTATTTCCTTCCTGTAGCATTAATGTCTCTCCTAAGCCAGGCAGGGCTGTGTGCAGTCATTAAAGCAGTTTTAATCCAATCCAACACAAACAGCACGGATCAAAGGAGGCCCCCGAGGCACGGGGGCTCGGCTAAAGTTCAGCCCAGCAAACGCCAGGGCTGCTCCTGCTCACACAGCAGCCAGGCTGGGGCTCTGCAGGACGTGTGTGCCCCCCCAGCCCCTGTGCCCCACGCTGGCAGTGCCACTGGAGTGCCTGGCTCATCCCCAGGGAGCCACTGCAATTAATTCCTTAATTGATTAGCAATAAGGGGACATCAGCCACGAGAGCTGTAACCTGTGCTCGGATGAAGCCCCAGATGGCTGCAGAGCCCAGGCAGCCCGGGATGGAGCCAGAGGCAGAGCTGCTCCCCCTGCCCTCCCAGCAGCACAGCCTGGAAATCAGAATTCAGCAGGTGCAGCCACGGCCTCTGTGAAATCCAGAGTGTTGGTTAACCCAGGACTCTGGGCTTTGTGGGTCATTGCTGGCTGTGCCAGGGCTTGGGGCTGGCCGTGAGAGCCCTCCCCAGGCTGCTTCTGGCCTCCCAGGCTCATCCTCCCCTCACAGGTGATCTCACCTGAGCCGAGTCCTGGGGGTGCCCAGAGCCCAGCACAGCCTCACCCCTGCCACCCCTGCAGCCCCCCAGCCACCGTCCCACCCAGGAGTTGATCTGGAGCCCCCCAGCAGCCCCCCAGCAGCCCCCAGTTCCTGGAGGACACTGGGCCCAGTTCCCCTCCCAGCTGGCGGTGAGGTGCCCGCAGCCCAGCCAGCCCTTCCTGGCACACTGCTGCCCCCAGAGTGCTGCTCTGCTCTGAGGGAAGATGCCAAAGCTCATCTGGGGCCATCCTCACTGCCCAGGCACAGCCCGTGGTGCCCTGCCACCCCCTGGTGCCCTGCCACCCCCCTGGTGCCCTGCCATGGCCATGGTGCCCTGCCACCCCCGTGGTGCCCTGCCACCCTCCTGGTGCCCTGCCACCCCCCTGGTGCTCTGCTATCCCCCTGGTGCCCTGCCATGGCCGTGGTGCCCTGCCACCCCCGTGGTGCCCTGCCATCCCCCTGGTGCCCTCTCTCCCCCCTGGTGCCCTGTCACCCTCCTGGTGCCCTGCCACCCTCCTGGTGCCCTGCCACCTCTGTGGTGCCCTGCCATCCCCGTGGTGCCCTCTCTCCCCCCTGGTGCCCTGCCAGCCCCTCTCCTTGGGCACACAGTGACAGGACCAGCCTGGGCACAGGCCAGGTCCCGTGGGAAGGACAGGGCCAGCCTGCCATGGAGAGCGGGCAGAGAGGGACAGAGGTGGCACAGGGCAGCAGCAGGAGCTGGGACACGCTGCTCCTGCAGTGCCAGGGCAGCTTTCAGGGGCACCCAGCAGGGCTGAGCCCCTGTCCCAGCCCTGGCACCCTCTGGGGGCTCCTGCAGAGCCCAGCACCCCCGTCCTGCTGGGACAGCTCCAACCCCAGCCAAAATCCCCCAGGGAGAGCCCTGCTGAGCCTGCCTGATTGGGAACAGCCCCATGGCACTGGGATCAGCCCCATGGCACTGGGATCAGCCCCATGGCACTGGGAACAGCCCTACAGCCACTGGGATCAGCCCCAGGGGCACTGGGAACATCCCCATGGCACTGGGAACAGCCCCATGGCACTGGGAACAGTCCCAGGGCCACTGGGATCAGCCCCAGGGCCACTGGGAACAGCCCCAGGGCCACTGGGATCAGCCCCAGGGCCACTGGGATCAGCCCCAGGGCAACTGGGAAGGTGTCCCTGCCATGGCAGGGGTGGCACTGGGTGACTTTTACTGTCCCTTCCCACCCAAACCTGTCCATAACTCCAAACCCCCAGCTCTGGTGGGGCAGCAGAGCAGAAAAGTGTTCATTCCCCACCCTGAATAATCCCATCTCCTCGTTTTGAAAAGCTGAGTTTAAAGAGAAATTCAGCCTTTTTCCCTTTGAATTTTCCTTCTGATCTCTGTGTAGGAATATTTCAGGGGTTGCACTGAACCAACTGGAAAGTAATCACATAAAGGTCCTGTCAGAATTTCTTAGTGCTCCAGCTAATGAAAGGACAAATAAAATACCAGCATTATTGCCAACCTTTGAAAGTTGCCTTTCTGAGGAGTCCTTTTTAAGTGCTAATTAATCAAATCAGTGATATTTTTCCAGGGTCAGTGACTCATTACTGCTGCACTTGCTGGAAGTGAAGAAGGCTGAAATATTAAACTAAATAGATCATAATTCTTCCATAGATGGCCAGGCTGTGTTTGAGGCAGGAGCAGCATTCTCTTGAGTCAAACCCATTCTGAATCACTTTCTCCTCCCTCTCTCCCTCCTTTGGATGGCACTACAGAAGCAGGAGGTGACATCAGGGGAATTATTCCACGATCTCACCAGCGCTTGACCGGAGCAGAGGAGCAGCTCCAGGGCCACCCTTCCCTGCCCCTGCCACCCCAGGAGCCTGATGGCAGGGCTGTCACCCCACTGCCACCACGGCTCAGCTCTGAGCTCCACCCCTGCCCGGCACTGACAGCTGTGGAGGGCACAGCTGGATCCCAGGCTGAGGCAGAAACTGGATTTTTGCTCAGTGGAGAACAGGGAGGGGAGGAAACCTCATTCCCAGGGCTTCCCTCAGCCCTGGCACTGCCAGCTGCTCCAGCTGTGCATCCAGAAAGGAGAGCTGGGAAAGGGGTGCCAAAAGGAGAGCAATGAGAGGAAAAGGCAGAGAGGGGGGGCTGATGGAAGATTCCAGAATGGTTTGGGTGGGAAGGGACCCCAAATCCCACCCAGTGCCACCCCTGCCATGGCAGGGACACCTTCCCCTGTCCCAGGTGCTCCCAGCCCCAGTGTCCAGCCTGGCCTTGGGCACTGCCAGGGATCCAGGGGCAGCCCCAGCTGCTCTGGGCACCCTGTGCCAGGGCCTGCCCACCCTGCCAGGGAAAGATCTCCTCCTAAAATCCAATCTTGTCCCACCCTCTTCCACTTACAGCAATTCACCTGTGTCCTGTCCTCTCAGCAAAAGGGGGAAGAAACAAAGAAGGGTAAATAAAACAGGGGAGAGGCAGACTGATGGATAAAACCTGTGAGAAGAGGTGGTGGAAGGAAAATAACAAAACAAAGAGGACGAGGAATCTCAGTTAAAAATGTTTTAAAGCATCTCACAGATGAACACTTCTTACATGAGGAGCCCAGGCTGGACAGGAGCAGAGTTCCAGAGGAATTTGCCCTGTCAGCTGAGAGGTGAGTCCCAGGCTCCCAGCAGAGTGAGCTGGAAGGGACCCAGAGGATGGAGCCCAGCCCCAGGGCAAAGGCAGCTCTGGAGAGCTCCCGGGCCAGCTGAACTCGGGGAGGAGCAGCAGCAGAGGGGATGGAGCAGCCCTTGAACCCAGGACACATTCCCAGCTGGATGGGGTCTGTGTGAGCCCAGAACCTGGCCCTGATCAGCTGCACAGGTGTGGGCAGCAGCAGCCCCTCTAATTCATCATCACACTGCAGAGGAAGCACGCTCAGACATTAACCTGCCCCTGAGCACGGCGGGGATTTGTCTTCATCAACAAACGGAATAGTCAAGGTCTCCCAGAGCCTCTGGTGGAGGAAAACCTTTGTGTAATCTCAATGCCAATCTCAATGCCACAGAAACACAATTTAGGGTTTGACATGATGAGTTATTACAGGCTATTAGATGGGTTTTTTCATTTCTTTTGTTAACTAATGCCTGTCCTCAGAATGAAAATTATATGCAGCAATATCTCTCCACAATTGCACGGGGATGATCTGGAGATTGCCACCAAACAAAAAGGCTTGGTGGGGTTTTCAGGGCAGCAAACTGCTCACATTCTCCAGCTCCAACAGCCCTTGTGGCATTCCAGAGGTTCCAGAGGCTCCACAGCACCCCAGGGAGCACACAAGGGACAAACATGGAACCCCAGCCTGCTCTGGGTTGGGAAAGGATCCCAAATCCCACCAGTGCCACTCCTGCCATGGCAGGGACACCTTTCCCTGTCCCAGGTGCTCCCAGCCCTGCCCAGCCTGGCCTGGAACACTCCAGGGGAATCCACAGTCCCTCAGAAATGTTGTTGTTGCTGTTGAATCTGCAGCCCAAGCACTCAGTGCTCTGCTGTTTCTCCATCTCGGCGCAGAAGAGTGTGCTGGAATGTTCCCCCGACAAGGAAAGGTCCAAAATCCCAAATCCTTGCACTGTGTGCCCTGGGGTTCCCGCTGTCCCATGGGCTGAGCAGCCCGGGCTGGCAGTGCCCCCCTCCCCTGTCCCTCCCCTGGGCTGTGCTCAGTCAGCTTTGGGCAGGGGGCTGGGGGCAGCAGGGACCCCTCACTGCCCAGACACTCCGTCCTCAGGGAAAGAGAAGCCCCAGGCCCTTACAGGGGGATGTTTCAAAGGGAACCTGGTGCCCCAAGGCCCAGGAGATGCTGTATTTGCCCATCCAATGGATCTGTGCCCCAGGAAGCCACCCATGAAGGCTGCTTATGTTTGGGGGGGCTTATTTTATACACAAATATATAAATATAGGGGATCATCAAGTATATAAAGATATAAATGTATGCATTAAATAGTTCTATGTTATATAAAAATGTGTATATATTACACATATAAAGATGTAAATAAATAAATAAAATATAAAATTAATAAATACATATTTATGCATTTATAAATATATACAGAAATGTATGCATTAAATAGTTCTATGTTATATATAAATGTGTATATCTTACACATATAAAGATGTAAATAAATAAATAAAATATAAAATTAATAAATACATATTTATGCATTTATAAATATATACAGAAATGTATGTATTAAATAGCTCTGTATTATATATAAATGTGTATATATTACACATATAAAGATGTACATAAATAAATAAAATATAAAGTTAATAAATACATATTTATGCATTTATAAATATATACAGAAATGTATGTATTAAATAGCTCTGTATTATATATAAATGTGTATATATTACACATATAAAGATGTAAATAAATAAATAAAATATAAAATTAATAAATACATATTTATACATTTATAAATATATACAGAAATGTATGCATTAAATAGCTCTGTATCATATATAAATGTGTATATATTACACATATAAAGATGTACATAAATAAATAAAATATAAAGTTAATAAATACGTATTTATGCATTTATAAATATATACAGAAATATATGCATTAAATAGTTCTGTATCATATATAAATGTGTATATATTACACATATAAAGATGTAAATAAATAAATAAATAAAATATAAAATTAATAAATACATATTTATGCATTTATAAATATATACAGAAATGTATTAAATAGCTCTGTATCATATATAAATGTGTATATATTGTGCATATAAAGATATATATTAATAAATAAATAAAATACAAAATTAATAAATATATTTTTATATTTATAAATAGATATACATAAATGTATGTATTAAATAGTTATATATTATATGTAAATGTATATATATTATACATATAAAGGTATATATTAATATATAAAAATAAAAAATAAAAATAATAAATATATATTTATATATTTATAAATATATATACATAAATGTATGTATTAAATAGTTATCTATTATCTATAAATGTATACATATTATACATATAAAGATATATATATATAAATAAATAAAATATAAAATTTATATTTATTTATTTATTTATATATTTATATTTTTTAATATATATATAAATTTAGGTTATGGACCAGAGCCCTCATTTCTCCCCTGTCCCAGAGCTCAGTCCCAAGTGCTGAGGAGTCTCCCAGTCTGCCCTGGGTGCTGGGTGCAGCATCCTCCCCTGGAAACAGGAATGAAAGGTTTTCCTTTGCCAGGGACAGCTGAGGAATGACACCCACCTTGTGTGGCTGAGGGGGGTCTGGTTTTAAGCAATAAGCTTTTAAATCTGTATAAGAATTCAGATGAGCCAAGTGAAAACAGGAAGGGTTTGGGTTTTTTCCAGGAGGGAGCACATAAAAGTTTGCTTTTAGTGGAGAAGAAATATTGGCAATGCTAAAGGCCCCCTGAACCCCCCGTGTGGAAGGCAGATTTGAAAGGACTGTTAAAATTAAAACAGAATGTACATATCCCCACTGCTTCTGCCAGGATGATTCAAAGCCCTGGAATTGTTCTTTCTGGGTTTATTTCTCCCCAGGCCTGTTTGGAGCAGGTTTGGCTGCAGGCACTGAGACATTCCCACAGCCCCCCATGCAGACAGTGCTCATGTTTCCCTCCACGGGCACAAAGCTCCTCCAGGCTCTGCACACTCATGACTGGCAATTAAAAGATCCAGAAAACCTCCAGGACTCCACCCACACACCCGAGAGCCACATGGCAACCTGCTGCTGCTGAGCCCTGAAAATGGCCTAATTAATTTCCTGGAAGAGAACAAAGCTGAAAAATCACCTCCACAAAGCAGCTCCATCCTTGCTGCTCCCCCACATTGCCAGGGCTGGCAGGGAGGATGGACAGACACCCAGACAGGGCAGATGCCAGGCCTGGGCTCCAGGGCTGGGTTTGGGCAGAGTTTGTGGAATTGTGACCTGTTCTTTCTCCAGCACCAGCATCACCCAGCCTCAGTCTTGGAATGGTTTGGGTGGGGAGGGACCCCAAATCCCCCCCAGTGCCACCCTGCCATGGCAGGGACACCTCCCCCTGCCCCAGGTGCTCCCAGCCCCAGTGTCCAGCCTGGCCTTGGGCACTGCCAGGGATCCAGGGGCAGCCCCAGCTGCTCTGGGCACCTGTGCCAGGGCCTGCCCACCCTGCCAGGGAGGAATAATGGGGATAAAGTTCTAATCCTCTGGAAAGAGGGACTGACCCTGCCCCTGCTGCTCCTGCCCAGATTCCCCAGGGGTCACTCCCAGCTGCCCCCTGGACACATGGCACCCCAGGGCGTGGCACCCCGAGGCTCCTGGGCAGGTGGCACCAAGAGCTGGGCACCTCACCAGGAGGGATGGGCAGAGGCCAGGTCCGAAGCAGCACAGAGTGGGAGAAGAAAAGCCAGGCTGGGATGCTGGGATAACTTCCAGCAGCCCTTCCCCTGGCCTTTCCAGTGGCCCTTATCTCCTCTCCAACCTGCAGGGAGAGCAGGGGCAGGGAAGGGGTGAGAGCTCAGCTGGGCACTGTAGGGTAATGCTGTTCATGAGCAAGGCTTATCTCCCTTGGCACAGCCTGCACATTTTCAGAACTAACTGCATTCCTTAACCCCTCCCAGCCTGGGGCCCAGAGCCAGGGTCTCACCTGGCTCCCAGAGGGAATGGGCTGGAGTCCCACCTGGCTCCCAGAGGGAATGGGCTGGAGTGAGTCCCACCTGGCTCCCAGAGGGAATGGGCTGGAGTCCCACCTGGCTCCCAGAGGGAATGGGCTGGAGTGAGTCCCACCTGGCTCCCAGAGAGAATGGGCTGGAGTCCCACCTGGCTCCCAGAGGGGATGGGCTGGAGTGAGTCCCACCTGGCTCCCAGAGGGAATGGGCTGGAGTCCCACCTGGCTCCCAGAGGGAATGGGCTGGAGTGAGTCTCACCTGGCTCCCAGAGGGGATGGGCTGGAGTCCCACCTGGCTCCCAGAGGGAATGGGCTGGAGTGAGTCCCACCTGGCTCCCAGAGGGAATGGGCTGGAGTGAGTCCCACCTGGCTCCCAGAGGGAATGGGCTGGAGTCCCACCTGGCTCCCAGAGGGAATGGGCTGGAGTCTCACCTGGCTCCCAGAGGGAATGGGCTGGAGTCCCACCTGGCTCCCAGAGGGAATGGGCTGGAGTCCCACCTGGCTCCCAGAGGGAATGGGCTGGAGTGAGTCTCACCTGGCTCCCAGAGGGAATGGGCTGGAGTCCCACCTGGCTCCCAGAGGGAATGGGCTGGAGTGAGTCTCACCTGGCTCCCAGAGGGAATGGGCTGGAGTGAGTCCCACCTGGCTCCCAGAGGGAATGGGCTGGAGTGAGTCCCACCTGGCTCCCAGAGGGAATGGGCTGGAGTCCCACCTGGCTCCCAGAGGGGATGGGCTGGAGTCCCACCTGGCTCCCAGAGGGGATGGGCTGGAGTCCCACCTGGCTCCCAGAGGGAATGGGCTGGAGTGAGTCTCACCTGGCTCCCAGAGGGAATGGGCTGGAGTGAGTCCCACCTGGCTCCCAGAGGGAATGGGCTGGAGTCCCACCTGGCTCCCAGAGGGGATGGGCTGGAGTGAGTCCCACCTGGCTCCCAGAGGGAATGGGCTGGAGTCTCACCTGGCTCCCAGAGGGAATGGGCTGGAGTCCCACCTGGCTCCCAGAGGGAATGGGCTGGAGTCCCACCTGGCTCCCAGAGGGAATGGGCTGGAGTGAGTCTCACCTGGCTCCCAGAGGGGATGGGCTGGAGTCCCACCTGGCTCCCAGAGGGAATGGGCTGGAGTGAGTCCCACCTGGCTCCCAGAGGGAATGGGCTGGAGTGAGTCCCACCTGGCTCCCAGAGGGAATGGGCTGGAGTCCCACCTGGCTCCCAGAGGGAATGGGCTGGAGTCTCACCTGGCTCCCAGAGGGAATGGGCTGGAGTCCCACCTGGCTCCCAGAGGGAATGGGCTGGAGTCCCACCTGGCTCCCAGAGGGAATGGGCTGGAGTGAGTCTCACCTGGCTCCCAGAGGGAATGGGCTGGAGTCCCACCTGGCTCCCAGAGGGAATGGGCTGGAGTGAGTCTCACCTGGCTCCCAGAGGGAATGGGCTGGAGTGAGTCCCACCTGGCTCCCAGAGGGAATGGGCTGGAGTGAGTCCCACCTGGCTCCCAGAGGGAATGGGCTGGAGTCCCACCTGGCTCCCAGAGGGGATGGGCTGGAGTCCCACCTGGCTCCCAGAGGGGATGGGCTGGAGTCCCACCTGGCTCCCAGAGGGAATGGGCTGGAGTGAGTCTCACCTGGCTCCCAGAGGGAATGGGCTGGAGTGAGTCCCACCTGGCTCCCAGAGGGAATGGGCTGGAGTGAGTCCCACCTGGCTCCCAGAGGGAATGGGCTGGAGTCCCACCTGGCTCCCAGAGGGGATGGGCTGGAGTCCCACCTGGCTCCCAGAGGGGATGGGCTGGAGTCCCACCTGGCTCCCAGAGGGAATGGGCTGGAGTGAGTCTCACCTGGCTCCCAGAGGGAATGGGCTGGAGTGAGTCCCACCTGGCTCCCAGAGGGAATGGGCTGGAGTCCCACCTGGCTCCCAGAGGGAATGGGCTGGAGTCCCACCTGGCTCCCAGAGGGAATGGGCTGGAGTCTCACCTGGCTCCCAGAGGGAATGGGCTGGAGTCCCACCTGGCTCCCAGAGGGAATGGGCTGGAGTCCCACCTGGCTCCCAGAGGGAATGGGCTGGAGTGAGTCTCACCTGGCTCCCAGAGGGAATGGGCTGGAGTCCCACCTGGCTCCCAGAGGGAATGGGCTGGAGTGAGTCTCACCTGGCTCCCAGAGGGAATGGGCTGGAGTGAGTCCCACCTGGCTCCCAGAGGGAATGGGCTGGAGTGAGTCCCACCTGGCTCCCAGAGGGAATGGGCTGGAGTCCCACCTGGCTCCCAGAGGGGATGGGCTGGAGTGAGTCTCACCTGGCTCCCAGAGGGGATGGGCTGGAGTCCCACCTGGCTCCCAGAGGGAATGGGCTGGAGTGAGTCTCACCTGGCTCCCAGAGGGAATGGGCTGGAGTCCCACCTGGCTCCCAGAGGGGATGGGCTGGAGTCCCACCTGGCTCCCAGAGGGGATGGGCTGGAGTGAGTCCCACCTGGCTCCCAGAGGGAATGGGCTGGAGTCTCACCTGGCTCCCAGAGGGAATGGGCTGGAGTGAGTCTCACCTGGCTCCCAGAGGGAATGGGCTGGAGTGAGTCCCACCTGGCTCCCAGAGGGAATGGGCTGGAGTCCCACCTGGCTCCCAGAGGGAATGGGCTGGAGTCCCACCTGGCTCCCAGAGGGAATGGGCTGGAGTGAGTCCCACCTGGCTCCCAGAGGGAATGGGCTGGAGTGAGTCCCACCTGGCTCCCAGAGGGAATGGGCTGGAGTGAGTCTCACCTGGCTCCCAGAGGGGATGGGCTGGAGTCTCACCTGGCTCCCAGAGGGGATGGGCTGGAGTCTCACCTGGCTCCCAGAGGGAATGGGCTGGAGTGAGTCTCACCTGGCTCCCAGAGGGAATGGGCTGGAGTGAGTCCCACCTGGCTCCCAGAGGGAATGGGCTGGAGTCCCACCTGGCTCCCAGAGGGGATGGGCTGGAGTGAGTCTCACCTGGCTCCCAGAGGGAATGGGCTGGAGTGAGTCCCACCTGGCTCCCAGAGGGAATGGGCTGGAGTCCCACCTGGCTCCCAGAGGGGATGGGCTGGAGTGAGTCTCACCTGGCTCCCAGAGGGAATGGGCTGGAGTGAGTCCCACCTGGCTCCCAGAGGGAAAGGGCTGGAGTCTCACCTGGCTCCCAGAGGGGATGGGCTGGAGTCCCACCTGGCTCCCAGAGGGGATGGGCTGGAGTCCCACCTGGCTCCCAGAGGGGATGGGCTGCTGGCCACCGTGGCGCTGCCTCCCAGCAGGGCGGGGTTCAGCTGCCTGGGGGGATGAGCCCTCCCAGCGCGGGCTCTGCAGGAGAGAGGAGCAGAGCCAGGCTCTGGCACTCCTGCAGACCCAGGCAGCTCTGCAAGGGCAGGCAGTGTGCTGGCACACACCTCCCTGCTCCTGCTCCCTGGAGGAAAACCTCTGTCCCTGCCAGGATCAGTCCTGCAAACAGAGCCCAGAGCCTTTCCTTCCCACACAGCAGAGGGGAGAATCCCAGCAGTCCTGGAGGCACTCCTACAACCAGACATGCCAGCAGCTTTCCAACCTACACCCACAAAAAGGGGAGCTTTTAATTAGCTTCAAATGGCAGATTAAAGTTGGCCGCTGTCACTGTGACTTTGTCTACTTCCAAATTTTTCATGGCTTGAAGTAGCAATTTATTGTTTTGTACTGAGATGTTCGGAAAAGTCAAGCTGAGAGTGGTTCCCAGGGAATAAATCATCTCACTGCCATAAACATTTCCCTTAAAATTGCTTTTTCCACAGTTTATTAGACCTTTTATTTTGGAGGAAGCAGTTCCACAAATTTTTCCCTGCAGTTTCAGTGATTGATAATTAAGCTCATGTGGTTTGACTATTTCTGTGATTCCAAAGGCAAATTTCATCTCGCCCACCCGACGCTCACCTAAACACCGTGTTCTATTTCAGAATAGGAGAACAATGGAAGCACGGGAAGAACAGGGAAAGATTCCTCCTGGAAAGGGCTGCCCAGGCCTGGCACAGCTGCCCAGGGCAGGGCTGGAGTCCTGGCAGTGCCCAGGGCAGGTCGGACATCGGGGTTTGGAGCAGACTGGGACAGAGGGAGGAGTCCCTGCCGTGGCACGGGTGCATGGGATGGTCCTGAAGGTCCCTTCTAACACAAACCATTCTAGCTTTTACTTCATCTGGTACTTATGTGAGCTGGGTTTGATTAAACTTGGCCAATTTTTTGGTATTAACAAAATCACACCAACAGAGCTTCCTCCCCGGAGTGAGATCTCCCACACTGCAGAAAGGGCAGGCCTGCCCAGGAATTCTCATCCAGAAAGGATTTCTCACACCAAATAGGGAATGGCATCCTTGCTTTGTCATGTGGGGAGCTGAGGATGGCTGCAAGTCTTGTCCTGGCTAAGGCAGGGAATTTCAGATTGAAAAATCTCAACCCTGACATCCTCAGCCCTCATTTCATGGAGCTGCTTTGTGTTCCTCACTGCCTGGCAGCATTGCAGCCTTTTCATTCTTAGAAATGGGCCACAACCACTGTAATCCAAATAAATCCATCTCACCTCTCAACAGAAACAATGAAAAGACAGATAAGGAACAAAAGCTAAGGGCTCTTTGTCACACGTTCATAAATGAATAAAAGTACACGATGGAAAACTCTGAAACAACATCCAATCACTGGTAGAACTTCTAAGAGACACATCACTAATGGTTCATTTAACTTTGCAGTATCTTAAACTCCCTCGCTTTGTGAAGCTGGAATTATTTATGAGCCAGTTTATTCTGAGCAGATTAATATTCATGGGGCAGCTGGCAGAGGATGTGTGCTCCCATCTGGGGCTGTGGGGAGCACAGAGCCCTCCCTCTGGAGCTGAGGCCAGGGCTGACTGCAATCAGGATCAGCTCAGGGGGTGGCTGGGGAAGGGAATCACACCTTTCCTTCCCCAGGCCTGGCTGGGGGCAGGAGCAGCTCCTGAGCCCTGTGCCAGGCTGGGAGGTGTTCCCTCACTGAGGAGAGAGTTCACCAGGGCTGGCACAGCTCCTGGGGACCAGAAGTGGGTCCCAGTGTTGGGGCACAGCCTGCCCTTGGGCACTGCCAGGGACCCAGGCCATCTCCTGCACCCTTGAGCACAGACCCAGGCTAACTCTTCCCTGTTGTGACTTTTCCTGCTGCTCCCCTCTGTGCCGGGTCCAGGCTGCCGTGGGCAGCTCCAGCCTTGTGCCAGAAGAACCCCAGCCACCCCAGTGCTGTTCCTCCAAACATCTTTGGTACTGGCCAGAAGTGAGGCCAAGAGCCCCCCCTGGCCCATCCTGCCCTTCCCTCTGTTCTCCTGCAGCCCTGCTCCTCCCCAGGCATGCAGCAGAAAAGGAATTTCAGCACTTCTTCATAGTTTCATATGAAGTCAGGTGCACTGGGGTCAGTGCTTCACCTGGAGCACTGCCAAGGCCTTTCTCATTTGGGACTTTTTTTTCCATTAAGCTTAAACATCCAACTTGAGAAAGGACCCTCCTCACCTCACCCCTCTCCCAAAACCAGAGGGGCTTGGAGAGTCAGGAAAAGGCACAGAGCTACAGAAAACAAAAACAAAAACCCATTGCATGCTGAAATTACCCTCTCATTTCTTATCATATTAACAAGGTAGAAAAAATTGGGTTTCTTCCACCAGCACCATCACCTGTGCCCCAGTCTAAGCCCAGCCATAACTTTATTCCCTGGGGACCCTGGAAACCAGACAAGTTAATATATGTTAATCAGGAGAAATCAACTCACCTTTGAATCTCCTAATGAGCCCAGAGCTTTTGTAAGCAGCCTATTTTTGGTCTGGGTATTTATAACTATCCCACCTGAAAGTGAAACAAGGAGCAGCTCATAAACTGCTCCAGCATTTGCAGACAGGTGGGGCTGAGCTGGTGCTGATGGGAGCATTGCACCCAAAAGGAAAAGCAGCAGCAGCAAGAGTGGCCAAACCCCCCACCCTGGATGTGGGGAGGGGTTTCCTTCAGCACACAGCACAGAGATGTCCCTTCATGGCATCCCACACCTCTGAGTGCCTTTCACTCTGGCCAAGATTTTTTATTATTTTTAAGTACCCATATCTCATATCTTCCCCTCAAAGTTGTGTCTTCCTGCTGGATTTTTCCCCCTGCTTTTGCAACATCTGTCAGGTTAGTTTTGGCTGTTTTGGTCCTTTGCACTGCACCTCATTTCCTCCCAGACCATTTTCTGGTAGACACTAAACGTCCCAATTTTCTGGGGTTTTTTTTATTTTTTAAATTTTTGTTGTTGTTGTTGTTGTTGTTTTCAATTTTTTCAGGGCCTGGGGGCACCCCAAGGCCCAGCACAGAGCTCAGGGACATGGGTGTCACCGGGCTGGCCCTGGCAGGGAGGGCTGGGAAGGGCTCTGCTCATGGCACTGGCTCTGCCTTGGGGACTGGCAGCTCCTGGGGGTCACAGCCACGGGGGTGACAGCCATAGGGGTGACAGCCACAGGGGTGACAGCCATGGGGGTGACAGCCAGGGGGTGATAGCCAGGGGGTCACAGCCACAGGGGTCACAGCCACAGGGGTCACAGCCACAGGTGTCACAGCCATGGGGGTGACAGCCAGGGGGTGACAGCCAGGGGGTCACAGCCACAGGGGTCACAGCCACGGGGTGACAGCCATGGGGTGACAGCCAGGGGGTGACAGCCAGGGGGTGACAGTCACAGGGTCACAGCCACAGGGGTCACAGCCACAGGGGTGACAGCCACAGGGTCACAGCCACGGGGGTCACAGCCACAGGGGTCACAGCCACAGGGGTCACAGCCACAGGGTGACAGCCACAGCCATGGGGTGACAGCCACAGGGGTGACAGGCACAGGGTGACAGCCAGGGGGTCACAGCCACAGAGGTCACAGCCACGGGGACACAGCCACGGGGTCACAGCCAGGGGGTGACAACCACAGGGGTGACAGCCAGAGGGTGACAGCCAGAGGGTGACAGCCACAGGGGTCACACCCTGGTAAGGGCCTGGGCTGAGGAGCTGCCAGAGGAGAGGCTGCAGAGCAGCCTGGCCAGAGCAGGGCTGGCAGAGGCAGTGACCTTTCCTTACAGGCTGTGCCAGCTGTCAGCATGCAGCACGGTGAGGGAGCAGCACGAGGCAGGGTGACAATGGTGACATGGTGACACAGTGACACTGTGACACGGTGACACGGTAACACTGGTGGCACTGGTGGCACAGTGACATGGTGACACTGGTGACACAGTGACACTGGTGACACAGTAACACTGGTGACACAGTGACACGGTGACACTGGTAGCACTGGTGGCACAGTGACACTGGTGGCACAGTGACAGGGTAACACTGGTGGCACAGTGACATGGTGACACAGTGACACTGGTGGCACTGGTGGCACTGGTGGCACTGGTGGCACAGTGACAGGGTAACACTGGTGACACAGTGACACTGGTGACACAGTGACACTGGTGGCACAGTGACACTGGTGGCACAGTGACACAGTGACACTGGTGACACATTGACACTGGTGGCACTAGTGGCACTGGTGGCACAGTGACACGGTAACACTGGTGACACAGTGGCACTGGTGACATGGTGATACTGGTGGCACTGGTGACACGGTGACACAGTGACATGGTGACACAGTGACACGGTAACACTGGTGACACAGTGGCACTGGTGACATGGTGACACTGGTGGCACTGGTGACACTGGTGACACAGTGACATGGTGACACAGTGACAGGGTAACACTGGTGACACAGTGACACTGGTGGCACTGGTGGCACTGGTGGCACAGTGACAGGGTAACACTGGTGACACAGTGTCACTGGTGGCACAGTGACAGGGTAACACTGGTGACACTGGTAGCACTGGTGGCACAGTGACACTGGTGGCACAGTGACACGGTGACACTGGTGACTCTGGTGGCCGGGCTGGCACAGTGACAGGGTAACACTGGTGACACTGGTGGCACTGGTGGCACAGTGACAGGGTAACACTGGTGACACGGTGACACAGTGACATGGTGGCACAGTGACACGGTGACACTGGTGACACAGTGACATGGTGACACAGTGACAGGGTAACACTGGTGACACAGTGACACGGTGACACAGTGGCACTGGTGACACAGTGACAGGGTAACAGTGGTGACACAGTGACACTGGTGACGTGGTGATACTGGTGGCACTGGTGACACGGTGACACAGTGACATGGTGACACAGTGACACTGGTGGCACTAGTGGCACTGGTGGCACAGTGACAGGGTAACACTGGTGACACAGTGGCACTGGTGACATGGTGATACTGGTGGCACTGGTGACACGGTGACACAGTGACATGGTGACACAGTGACACTGGTGGCACAGTGACACGGTGACACTGGTGACTCTGGTGGCCGTGGTGGCACAGTGACATGGTGACACAGTGACACTGGTGGCTCTGGTGACACTGGTGACACAGTGTCACCGGTGACACAGTGACACGGTGACACTGGTGGCACTGGTGGCACTGGTGGCACAGTGACAGGGTAACACTGGTGACACAGTGACATGGTGACACAGTGACACGGCGGCACTGGTGACTCGGGTGGCCGTGGTGGCACAGTGACATGGTGACACAGTGACACGGTGACACTGGTGACTCCGGTGGCCGTGGTGGCCGCGGGCACAGCGTGGCCCGGGCTGTGGCTGGCTGTGCTGCCTTTGGTCCCTTCCCAGCCCTCATTTCGAGGTTTCTGGCCCGTTTGCTGCTGCTCCCAACTCCAGCAGCCCACGCCTCTCTGAGCCGAACGCAGAGCAGCTCCGAGGGTCCCAGCAGTGGGGCTGCCCTCGTGGGGCCTGGCCTGGCCAGAATCCTTCAGCAGGGCTGAGACACTTAAAGCTGGGCCCAGAATTAACCCTGGAGCCCCCAGGCCTGTGCAGCCCCCAGGCCCCTGACCCACTGCTCCATCTCCTTCCCTCCCCATCCCACCCCTGTGCACGGGCATTTCCTCCTTCGCCTGGGCTGCTGCTCTCACTGCCTGCCCTCCCTTCATTCAGCATACTCTCTGCAAAATATTTGTAATTTGAATTAAAACTGTAATTTGGATAGAAGCTGTAATTTGTATAGACATGGTAATTTGTATAAAAACACATTTCCTCCAGCAAATGCTTTCCTTGGCTTTTATGTTTCCTGGGTTTGGAATACAATGAACACCCTCGCTGCAGAGCTGCTCTTTCCTTCTGAATTCTTAAAAGGCAGCAAAATGGTTAAGGATTTGTAAACTCTCCTCCTGTATTTTCAGAAGTGGAAAACAAATGAAGTGAGTTTCATTTCAGGAGGGTTTGGGTTTGTTTTTTTTTCAAATATTCTCCAGGGCAAAATTTTGATGCAGCAGCAGCAGAGTCAGGTTGCCTCACGCATGAACAGCATCATATATATATTTTATATAAAACTATCTACCTCAGAGGTTCCAGGATCCGAAATCATGCCAGCAATGTTTTCTGTGCTGCATGAATTCCCAGCAGCACAGGGCTGGGAGAGTGGAGGGACATTTCCCTGCCTTTGCCCTTGCTGCCTCCTGCAGTGCCCCAGCCTGGCGGGGTGTGCCCCAGCTGGGTGTGACACCCGGGTCCTGCCCTGGGTGTGACACCCCAGTCCTGCCCTGGGTGTGACACCCCAGTCCTGCCCTGGATGTGACACCCGGGTCCTGCCAGCAGCCCCAACTGGGTGTGACACCGTGTCCTGCCCTGGGTGTGACACCCGGGTCCTGCCCTGGACGTGACACCCCAGTCCTGCCCTGGGTGTGACACCCCAGTCCTGCCCTGGGTGTGACACCGGGTCCTGCCCTGGATGTGACACCCAGTCCTGCCCTGGATGTGACACCCGGGTCCTGCACTGGATGTGACACCCAGGTCCTGTCCTGGATGTGACACCGAGTACTGCCCTGGGTGTGACACCCGGGTCCTGCCCTGGGTGCCAGCAGCTCCCCTGGATGTGACACCGGGTCCTGCCCTGGATGTGACACCCCAGTCCTGCCCTGGATGTGACACCTGGGTCCTGCCCTGGATGTGACACCCGAGTCCTGCCCTGGGTGTGACACCAGGTCCTGCCCTGGGTGTGACACCCGTGTCCTGCCAGCAGCCCCAGCTGGGTGTGACACCGGGTCCTGCCCTGGGTGTGACACCAGGTACTGCCCTGGGTGCCAGCAGCTCCCCTGGATGTGACACCGGGTCCTGCCCTGGATGTGACACCCGGGTCCTGCCCTGGGTGCCAGCAGCTCCCCTGAATGTGACACCGGGTCCTGCCCTGGGTGTGACACCGGGTCCTGCCCTGGGTGTGACACCAGGTACTGCCCTGGGTGCCAGCAGCTCCCCTGGATGTGACACCGGGTCCTGCCAGCAGCCCCAGCTGGGTGTGACACCGGGTCCTGCCCGGCGTGCCAGCAGCCCCCCCGCAGCGGTGTGCTCATTATCCCCGCCGTTAATTGTCAATGAGCCAGCAGCTGCTCGCTGCTAATGAGCCGCAGCTCAGAGAGTGCGCGGGGTGGCTGCAGCTCCGGGCTTGGCAGCCTGCCTGCGACTCCTGGAATCACAGGGAATCCACATGGAATCTCAGGAACTCCTGGAGTCACAGGGAATTCATGGAGTCACAGGGAAGAACCCATGGAATCTCAGGGAACCTGTGGAGTCATGGGGAAAAACCCATGGAATCACAGGGAAGAACTCCTAGAATCTCAAGGAACCCAAGGAATCTCAGGGAACCTAAGGAATCACAGGGAATTCATGGAATCTCAGGGAAGAACCCATGGAATCTCAAGGAACCCATAGAATCTCAGGGAACCTAAGGAATCACAGGGAATTCATGGAATCACAGGGAAGAACCCATGGAATCTCAAGGAACCCATGGAATCTCAGGGAACCTGTAGAATCACAGGGAAGAACCCCGGAATCTCAGGAACTGCTGGAATCCCAGGGAAGAGCCCTTGGAATCCCAGGCTGCCTCCCTGCCAGGGCCCCCCCAGCCCCAGCCAGCCCCTGGCACCAGCCCAGGCTGCTCCAGGCCTGTCCCAGCCGACCTCTGGAGCTCTGGGAGGGAGCTGGGCTCAGGAGAAGCCGAGCTCTGAGCTGGGTTTGCCTTGCCCTGAGCTTTTGGCTCAGGAGAAGCCGAGCTCTGAGCTGGGTTTGGTTCTCCCTGAGCTTTTGGCTCAGGAGAAGCCGAGCTCTGAGCTGGGTTTGGTTTGCCCTGAGCTTTTGGCTCAGGAGAAGCCGAGCTCTGAGCTGGGTTTGGTTTGCCCTGAGCTTTTGGCTCAGGAGAAGCCGAGCTCTGAGCTGGGTTTGGTTCTTCCTGAGCTTTTGGCTCAGGAGAAGCCGAGCTCTGAGCTGGGTTTGGTTCTTCCTGAGCTTTTGGCTCAGGAGAAGCCGAGCTCTGAGCTGGGTTTGCCTTGCCCTGAGCTTTTGGCTCAGGAGAAGCCGAGCTCTGAGCTGGGTTTGGTTTGCCCTGAGCTTTTGGCTCAGGAGAAGCCGAGCTCTGAGCTGGGTTTGGTTCTTGCCCTGAGCTTTTGGCTCAGGAGAAGCCGAGCTCTGAGCTGGGTTTGGTTCTTCCTCAGCTTTTGGCTCAGGAGAAGCCGAGCTCTGAGCTGGGTTTGGTTCTTCCTCAGCTTTTGGCTCAGGAGAAGCCAAGCTCTGAGCTGGGTTTGGTTTGCCCTGAGCTTTTGGCTCAGGAGAAGCCGAGCTCTGAGCCGGGTTTGGTTTGCCCTGAGCTTTTGGCTCAGGAGAAGCCGAGCTCTGAGCTGGGTTTGGTTTGCCCTGAGCTTTTGGCTCAGGAGAAGCCGAGCTCTGAGCTGGGTTTGCCTTGCCCTGAGCTTTTGGCTCAGGAGAAGCCGAGCTCTGAGCTGGGTTTGGTTTGCCCTGAGCTGTGGCAGCCAGTCATGCCCTGGTGGTGTTCCTAAGAGGGAAGAGCAGGAGCACACCTTCACCCCAGGTACATTCCCTGCTTCCAGTGTGAGCTGCAGTGCTACATCAAACTGGGAGCAGATTTAGGGGGATGTTGGGAATTGGGAATTGTTCCTGGCAGGGTGGGCAGCCCTGGCACAGGTGCCCAGAGCAGCTGGGGCTGCCCCTGGACCCCTGGCAGGGATTCAGACTGACTGGGAGCAGTCTGGGTGGGATTTGGGCAGGAATTGTTCCCTGGGATGGCATTCCCAGGGAAGCTGGGTCCCTGGCAGTGCCCGAGGCCAGGCTGGATGGGGCTGGGAGCACCTGGGATGGTGGGAGGTGTCCCTGGTATGGATGGGCTGTGAGATCCCTTCCAACCCAATTCCACAGCCTGATCACCTACAATGGCTTCTCAACAGCTGAAGAGCCAGGCCTGCACTTTACTTTTTCTTTGCATCAAATCTCTTTGATGGCCTCACTGAACAGGAGTCAGGTGAGGAGTGTTTGGGGTACAGGACTAGAGTTTGGTGAAATAAATATTTTGACAGTAAACAAAACTCTCAATTCTAAATTGGAATGTCTTGGTTACTGTGTGGCAAAAGATCTCTGAAATACCAGCTCTCTCTTTGTTTTTTTGGTTTTTTTTTTTGTTTTTTTTTTTAATTAGAAGGTCATCAAATTTGCCAGATAACGTTGAAATGCAAAGTATAGCAGGATTTTTTCTGCATTTTGGGGAAATAAAGCATCATGGAATCACTTTCTCCTGTTTAAATACCACGGGGCAATGAGAGCTGGTGCACTCAGAATGCAAAGTAGGGAAACACTTAGATTAGAACAATTAGTGCAAAAAACATCTGCATCCCTTGTTAACCATAGGGACCATCCAGCAAAAGTGATTTTTTTTTTTTTTTAATGTTAATTGGAATTCATTAAAATAACTTTGCTTCAAAGTAAACATTAAAGCCATTTCTGAGCTTTTTATTTCCATGTTTACCTCGTCAGCTTCCATCTGGTTCCGGCTCTCCTGGCTTGGAGGGAGAGCTGGACTTTAAAGGAATTATTGCTGGGGCTGAAAGGCTCCAGCTGCTCCCAAGGCCAGCCCTGCCTGCCCCGGGCCACTGCTGCCAGCTGCGGGGACACCGGGGTCACACAGAGCCCTTTGCCCTGAGGCACTGCAGGAGCACGATTTGGGAATTGGGAATTGTCCCTGGCAGGGTGGGCAGGCCCTGGCACAGGTGCCCAGAGCAGCTGGGGCTGCCCCTGGATCCCTGGCAGTGCCCAAGGCCAGGCTGGACACTGGGGCTGGGAGCACCTGGGGCAGGGGGGGGTGTCCCTGCCATGGCAGGGGTGGCACTGGGTGGGATTTGGGGTCCCACCTACCCAAACCAGCCTGGGATTCCCTGACTCCAGAAAGAATTGTGACCCCCCCGAGCGGCCCCCGTGCCCCCGTGCCCGGCTGTGAGAGAGAACCGCAGAGAAAGAGAGCACCAACGCCAGAAACGCCCCTTTGACACCGAGGTGCCGCTCCCTGCGGTCCCCGATCGTGACAGCGACAGCGACAGCGACAGCCAGAGCACCGCCCTGGGCACTGCCCGGAGCTGGCTGGGAGCGACCCCGGGTCAGGGGGGCACACCCTCCGTCCCCGGGGCAGTCCCTCATCCCCACCCAGAGCATCCTCCTGCCCCTCATCCTCACCCAGAGCATCCTCCTGCCCCTCATCCTCACCCAGAGCATCCTCCTGCCCCTCATCCCCTCCCGGGGCATCCTCCTGCCCCTCATCCCCACCCAGAGCATCCTCCTGCCCCTCATCCCCTCCCAGAGCATCCTCCTGCCCCTCATCCTCACCCAGAGCATCCTCCTGCCCCTCATCCCCACCCAGAGCATCCTCCTGCCCCTCATCCCCACCCAGAGCATCCTTCTGCCCCTCATCCCCACCCAGAGCATCCTCCTGCCCCTCATCCCCTCCCGGGGCATCCTCCTGCCCCTCATCCCCACCCAGAGCATCCTCCTGCCCCTCATCCCCGCCCAGAGCATCCTCCTGCCCCTCATCCCCACCCAGAGCATCCTCCTGCCCCTCATCCCCGCCCAGAGCATCCTCCTGCCCCTCATCCCCTCCCGGGGCATCCTCCTGATGCTCCCTGAGCTCCTCCTGCCCCTCCCTGAGCTCCTGCTGTTTCCCCTCACAGGGATTGGTTTCCCTCCCTCTGAGGGTGAGGATGGACTTCCAGGAATCCTTTCCCAGGCTGGCTCTGGGATGAGAGTCCACAAAATCCCCTGTCCCACAAAATCCCCTGTCCCACAATGTCCCTGTCCCGCAATGTCCCTGTCCCACAATGTCCCTGTCCCGCAATGTCCCTGTCCCACAATGTCCCTGTCCCACAATGTCCCTGTCCCACAATGTCCCTGTCCCGCAATGTCCCTGTCCTGGGATCTCCACCAGGAGCTTTCCCTCTGGAGCACAGAGCCTTGCGAGCAGCAGCGCTCTCCAAGTGCTGAAAGGTGCCCAAGGCCAGCTCTGACCCCCTAAAGGTGACAGGTTATTGTGTGAAAGGTGCCCAAGGCCAGCTCTGACCCCCTAAAGGTGACAGGTTATTGTGTGAAAGGTGCCCAAGGCCAGCTCTGACCCCCTAAAGGTGACAGGTTATTGTGTGAAAGGTGCCCAAGCCCAGCTCTGACCCCCTAAAGGTGACAGGTTATTGTGTGAAAGGTGCCCAAGGCCAGCTCTGACCCCCTAAAGGTGACAGGTTATTGTGTGAAAGGTGCCCAAGGCCAGCTCTGACCCCCTAAAGGTGACAGGTTATTGTGTGAAAGGTGCCCAAGGCCAGCTCTGACCCCCTAAAGGTGACAGGTTATTGTGTGAAAGGTGCCCAAGGCCAGCTCTGACCCCCCCAGGTGACAGGTTATTGTGTGAAAGGTGCCCAAGGCCAGCTCTGACCCCCTAAAGGTGACAGGTTATTGTGTGAAAGGTGCCCAAGGCCAGCTCTGACCCCCTAAAGGTGACAGGTTATTGTGTGAAAGGTGCCCAAGGCCAGCTCTGACCCCCTAAAGGTGACAGGTTATTGTGTGAAAGGTGCCCAAGGCCAGCTCTGACCCCCTAAAGGTGACAGGTTATTGTGTGAAAGGTGCCCAAGGCCAGCTCTGACCCCCTAAAGGTGACAGGTTATTGTGTGAAAGGTGCCCAAGGCCAGCTCTGACCCCCTAAAGGTGACAGGTTATTGTGTGAAAGGTGCCCAAGGCCAGCTCTGACCCCCTAAAGGTGACAGGTTATTGTGTGAAAGGTGCCCAAGGCCAGCTCTGACCCCCTAAAGGTGACAGGTTATTGTGTGAAAGGTGCCCAAGGCCAGCTCTGACCCCCTAAAGGTGACAGGTTATTGTGTGAAAGGTGCCCAAGGCCAGCTCTGACCCCCCAGGTGACAGGTTATTGTGTGAAAGGTGCCCAAGGCCAGCTCTGACCCCCTAAAGGTGACAGGTTATTGTGTGAAAGGTGCCCAAGGCCAGCTCTGACCCCCTAAAGGTGACAGGTTATTGTGTGAAAGGTGCCCAAGGCCAGCTCTGACCCCCTAAAGGTGACAGGTTATTGTGTGAAAGGTGCCCAAGGCCAGCTCTGACCCCCTAAAGGTGACAGGTTATTGTGTGAAAGGTGCCCAAGCCCAGCTCTGACCCCCTAAAGGTGACAGGTTATTGTGTGAAAGGTGCCCAAGGCCAGCTCTGACCCCCTAAAGGTGACACATTATTACCAGGGATCAGCTGATGGCTCTGGCTTTCCCGGTGCCTCGATTCAGGAGAGCCATGTAAGGATTTCCAGACACTGCATATGAATAATTTACCCCTCGCTCCATCCAGCTCTGGAAGTCTTCCCTGTTTTACCAGGATCAAGCAAATGTCACATCACAGCACAAAATGGACGAGTGCATTTCTGGTTCAAAGACATGTGGAGGCAGGTTGATGCCCAGTAAATCTCTGCTCGTGGCTGGGAGGCTGTGGGAGCAGTGAGCCCGGGTCTGGGGGAGGTGGAACCGCCCCGTGGCTGCTGGGGGCGGGATGCCAGGGGTGGGACTGTCCCAGCCCTGCCGATTTGGGCTGGCAGTCAATGGAACCGCTCCCCAGCGGGCACTCAGAGGTTTCAGTAGAAGCTCAATCCAGGTTCAGAGCCCACTCTCACTCCCTTACCTGCTGAAGCACTCCTGAGCGAGGGGTTTGGAATGGAAATGAGGGCATTTCCCAGCAGGACCTGGCCCAGGAGCAGCCCCGAGGGCAGAGCAGGGCAACGGAGACGTTTGCTCGCTCAGAGGCACTTCAGTGACCCTGGAAGGGAATTCCCACCGAGCAGGCTGGCAGTGCTGCCTGCCAGGATCCCAGCCTGGCTGGAAGGGACCTGTGCTCCAGCAGGGCCACCCCAGGGCACAGGGCACAGCAGTGTCTCCCTGTGGCTCTGGAATGTCCCCGGGAGGGAACCTCAGCCCTCTCTGGGCTCTGCTGAGGGCTGGCAGTGCCTCCTGTGCCCGGGAGCTCCCTGCCAGGGACCCTCCCAGCCCGCTGCCAAGTCCTTTCCCAGCACCCCAGGAGATATCTGATCTGTCTGCCCCGGGAGCAGCGAGGCCACTGACACCCAGAGAGGCACAATCACCTTCTGTGCTCCAGCAGAACTTGTCTGGTGCCACGATCCAACGCTTCAGAGCAGCTCTGCTTGCTGGGAGCCCTCGGCAGGGATTTAGCCCCCATCATTCCAGGGCTCACTTCCCTGGGAGAGGAGGCAGTGGGAGCATCGCCTCGGACTCACACCTGGTTCTTCCAGCTCGGGCTCTCAGACAGCTCAGCTCCCAGAAACGTGCCTGGGGAGAGGTCTGGCCGTGCAGCTGGGGCTGCAGACTGCAGCCCCAGACACCTGCAGCCTGTAGCTGCACTCTCCAGGGCACCCGACCTGGCATTCCTTCCACAGGGGCAGGAATGGGGAAGCAAAGCCCTCGCTTTGAGATGAAGGCTCGGGAGCTGGGGGATGAGGAGTGTTTACCCACAAATCACATTCCCCTCAAGTCTCTGAGTCTGCAGTGGTGCACAGCAGAGCCTTCCCTGCAGCCAGAACGGGATCCTGCTGCAGCTCTCCCACCGTGGGCTGCTGCTCCTTCCAAAGGCTCCTTCCAAAGGCTGCTGCTCATCTCAAAGGCTCCTTCCAAAGGCTCCTTGCTGCTCATCCCAAAGGCTCCTTCCAAAGGCTGCTGCTCATCCCAAAGGCTCCTTCCAAAGGCTCCTTGCTGCTCATCCCAAAGGTTTCCTGCCCCTTCCTGCCCCTTCCTGCCCCTTCCTGCTCATCCCAAAGGCTCCTTCCAAAGGCTGCTGCTCATCCCAAAGGCTCCTTCCAAAGGCTGCTGCCCCTTCCAA
This sequence comes from Haemorhous mexicanus, assembly GCF_027477595.1. Classification (NCBI taxonomy): domain Eukaryota; kingdom Metazoa; phylum Chordata; class Aves; order Passeriformes; family Fringillidae; genus Haemorhous; species Haemorhous mexicanus. The sequence goes on from NC_082347.1 coordinate 42,077,393, forward strand.
AGGCTTCTGCCCCTTCCAAAGGCTGCTGCTCCTTCCAAAGGCCCCTTCCAAAGGCTACTGCTCATCCCAAAGGCTTCTGCCCCTTCCAAAGGCTGCTGCTCCTTCCAAAGGCCCCTTCCAAAGGCTACTGCTCATCCCAAAGGCTTCTGCCCCTTCCAAAGGCTCCTTCCAAAGGCTTCTGCTCATCTCAAAGGCTTCCTGCCCCTTCCTGCCCCTTCCTGCCCCTTCCAAAGGCTACTGCTCATCCCAAAGGCTTCTGCCCCTTCCAAAGGCTCCTTCCTGCCCCTCCCAAAGGCTCCTGCCCCTCCCAAAGGCTGCCAGGGAAGCACAGACACACATGTCACTGAGAGAGTCAGGTGTGACCTGTTATTTCCCAGAAAACCACCGGGAATTGCGGTTGTTTTGGATGGAGGGGTGTCCTGTCCCCCAGCCCCAGCAGCTCCCTGGCCTGGGGGTGCAGCCAGGTGGGGCCAGCTCTGCTCCCAGGGATGACAGCAAACAGCCTGGAGCTGTGCCACGGGGGTTTCATTGGAGATGGGCAGAATTCCTGCTCTGGAAGGCTGGCCAGGCACTGGCACAGCCTGTCCAGGAGTCCCCACATTGAGGGACTCAACAGACCTGTGCCTGTGGCACCTGGGACATGGAGAGCCTGGGATCTTTGATTTCAAGCACACAGCCCTTCATTCTTTGATCTCTCAAAGCCACTTACCCAGAGCCTCTCATCCCAGATTTCCCTCTGGGGCTGAGGCTCCTCTGCTCACTTCAGTTCCTGGGAATTGAGGGATGCTGGGAGCCGACCACAGCTCCCTGAATGAAACCTCTCTTATTTTTCCTTTGTACTTAAGCTCCTTCAATTCAATATTTTTGCAAGACTAAAATTTGTTTTGGAATAATAAGCTGAATACATCTGCAGCTGAGAAGGTTTGGCTGCCAACGCTTACCCAGACTATTAAAGGAAGTTTTTTAAAATAACAGCTTTTTCTGACTTCAGCAGCATAATTACACATATGCTCTTAGCAGAGCTCACCTGCAGTGGCACCTGCTTGCAGCAGATTAAAGCTCTCAAGCATGTATTTGAGAGAAAAGCCAACCTAGCAGGGGGAATGGGCCCTCCTGCTGGAACCAAGGACATAAAACTGCCTTTCAAGGAGCAGGGGGGATGTTTGGGGCTGGGGAAGGGAGAGGAGCAGGCACGTGCCTGAGGAAAGGCTGGCAGAGCCACCAGCAAGGTGTGTGGAAGAGGAGTGACCCAGAGATTAGACTGAGGTGGGATTTTGGGAATTGGGAATTGTTCCCTGGCAGGGTGGGCAGGCCCTGGCACAGGGTGCCCAGAGCAGCTGGGGCTGCCCCTGGATCCCTGGCAGTGCCCAAGGCCAGGCTGGACACTGGGGCTGGGAGCACCTGGGGCAGGGGAAGGTGTCCCTGCCATGGCAGGGGTGGCACTGGGGGGGATTTGGGTCCCTCCCACCCACGCCATCCCCTGACTGCAGGAATTCAAGGCTCAGCCTGAGCCCTCCTCCCCAGGACCCTGCCTGTGTGTGATGACCCCCGGGGTCTTTTCCCAGCTCCCCCATTGCAGGATGCTATTTTTCCCCGCAGAGACACCCAGGAGGAGGAGGCTGTGCCAGAACCCTCTGCCTTCTGCTGTGATTTAGTTGTGCAACAGCCCGGGAGGAGCGAGAGAAATCCTCCCACCGCATTCCAGAGTTCAGAGCAGAGACATGACAACGAGGATAAACAGGTATTCACGGGGAAAAATAGAACCTCATTTTCCTTATCTCCCTTCAAAGTGGCAGCAGGAGCAGGAGAAGTGAAAGGATGCCCTTTAGAGGCAGCCCAGCCCTCTCCCTGCTCTGAAAGCCAGCAGCAGCTGCCCTGACAACGAGCCAGAAGAATGGGCTGGAGCAGGAACGTGCAGCTCCTGCCATTTGTTCATCTGAAGAATGGAAAGAGGAGGATGAAGAATTCTCCTCCCAGTCTGTTTAACAGCTCTGCTCACCCCCTCAGCAGTTAACTCCTGTCTGCTCCCCCCCCCAGAGCCTGGGAGCACTGGGAGCAGCTCTCCCGAGGGAATTTGTAGATAATGTCGTCATTGCTTTCTTTCCCCCGAAAAGTTCAGAGTTTTCAGACAATTCTCACTGTGTTTTTCTTGGCTGTGACATTTGGGTTTCTGAAGGCAGCTGAGACTGAAGATGTTGACAAACCTCCCCACTCATCACTTTGTACAAATGCTTCAACATAATCCAAGGTGTTTTAAAAGCTCCTTACAGGAAAACCCCCAAATCTTTTTTTGTCCTGAATCTCCAGTTGCAGCTTTCCTTCCCCTCCAGATGGAAAAGGCCCAAGATCTTGGGATGTCCCAGTTTGGCATTTAACATTTAACATTTAACCCCTTCACCTGCCTGACCCTTCTCTTGAGAGGACTGCATGTGGCCCATTCTGAGATGATATTGCAGATTTTTGCAGCTCCACGGGCAGGAGCTCCCCCAGTGCCACCTGGAGCTGCTGCTGGGCTGTGAGGAGCAGTGGCACAGGGATGATGGATTGCCATGGCAAAGCCCAGCTGGCTGCCCACATCAGAGCACTCAGGGGCTGTCCAAGGAGCTGGGGAGCTGGAGCCATGCAGAGCAAGGCTGGAGGGAGATGGGTCCCACAGGGGACCAGCCCAGAGCTGCTCCAAAGCCTCTTCCCAAGCCTCTGCTGGTGCTCCCGGGGGCTCCAGAGGTGGAACTCTGCACAGCAGAGCCTGCCCTGCCCAGGCCCTGCCCGGGAGGGTCAGTGCTGGGCTGGCAGCCTCGGGCAGCACCCTGGGCTGGGATCAGGCTCTGCAAGGGCCCCAAGGTGCTCCAGCCCAGGCCAGCAAGGCACAGAGGACCCAAATGGCCTCTCCTGCCTCAGCCAGGGGTCCTGGCCCCTGTTCCCTCTGCTGAACCAAGTTCTCAGGCGCTCGGATGAAAAAGGGAGAAGGTTTAGGGTGGACACCAGAAGTTCCAGGGCACTGAGCTCTGAGCAGACACCCCAGAGCTGCTCTGCAAGCCCTGTCCTGCCCCTCCCCACCTGCCTCTCCCCCTGCCAGCCCCTGGGGCTCATTTCTTGTCTCCTGGCCCACGGGCAAGGCTCAGGTCCCTGTCAGGGCAGGACAGATTTATCCCAAGCCCTGCTGAAACAAATGGTGACTCTTTCAGCTGCCCATCCCTGCTGGGTGCAGGGGGAGCAGTAAATCCCTGTTTGCTGGGGCTTGCTGGAGCCATGGAGTTCATAAACCAGGCAGGCCCAGCCCCGTGGTGCATTATTAAAGATCTGTGATTACACTGCATTTCTGAGCTCAGATAAAGCCCACCAGGCAGCTGGGGCCTGTTTGCTCAGCGTTAGACTTTCTGATAAGCAAAGAAAAAGTGATATTAAAACATCCTGCTAAGAAATCTCTTGTAATGAGGAGATGGAGTAGCAGATAACAGAGCCACCCATAAAACATTGTCTGTGTATGGCTTTGGCAGTAGCTGATAAAGTCGCTGATAGGTGAGTCCCGCCCTCCCCTTTGCTGTTCCTCCCTTTTAAGCCCCAGGAGAGATTCATGGAGGAGGCTGCAAAGTGCAGAGCAATCCCCCCAAGGAATCATTCAGCTCTGCCAAGCATCTTCAGCACAAACCCTGCGAGCTTATTGATGCAGTATTGCCATCAAATTTCATTTAGCAGAAGTCAGATGGAAGAAATTCTGCATCTCTTCAGGCTGGGCTGCAGAGCAGAAGGAGCAGAGCCAGAGGATGGCTTGGGCTGGAGGAGATCCTGTAAGGATCTTTAAGGTCACCCATTGCCTGCCATGGGCAGGGACACCTTCCTGGCCCTCCATCCCTGTCCCCAGTCCCCCTCCAGCCCTCCTGGAGCCCCTTCAGGCCCTGCCAGGGCTCCGAGCTCTCCCTGGAGCTGCTCCTCTGCAGCCTGGCTGGGAGGCCACCTGCACAGCCCAGGACAGGGAATTCACACCTGAACAAGCCCTTGTTTGCTTTGCAAACAGCAGCTCTTGTTATCCAGGGGAGACTGGAGAGCAGAGGAGAAAACACCAGCTCAGCTTCCCTGAGTGCTCTGCCGTCCCTCCTGCAGCCCCTGGTCCTCCCCTGCTGGCTCCTGGCCATTCCCAGCAGCAGGAAAACCCTGGCAGTGTGAGCCTGGGCTGGTGCAGCCCCAGAGGGGCCAGCCCCGAGCTCCACACCCCCATCAGCCCCTCTGGGAAGTGTGGAAGGAGCAGCAGGCACTGGCCAAGCTGTGCCTGGGAACGGGCTGTCCTTGGGAATCATGGAGCTGCTGCTGGCACCCTCCCAGTGCCCCCAACATCAGAGCTGCTGGCACCCTCCCAGTGCCCCCAGATGCCCTCCTCACCACCCCCAGGCCCAGAGTGTCAGAGCAATGACCCCTCCTCCTGAAGGAAGCCAGCATGTGCCATTCCCAGGGTGAAGGACAGCTGGAGGGGGATTATGGAGCTGCTGTTCCCTCCAAGGCAGTGCTGGCTGTGGTGAGAGATGGAGTTTGCCACTCTCACACCCAAGGTCAGGCTGGGTGTGAGACCCATGGCCTGGCACACAGCTCCTGAGCTGTCACCATGGCCTGGCACACAGCTCCTCATCTGTGTCACCATGGCCTGGCACACAGCTCCTTCACTCCTGTGTCACCATGGCCTGGCACACAGCTCCTGTGTCACCATGGCCTGGCACACAGCTCCTGTGTCACCATGGCCTGGCACACAGCTCCTGTGTCACCATGCCCTGGCACACAGCTCCTGATCTGTCACCATGGCCTGGCACACAGCTCCTGATCTGTCACCATGGCCTGGCACACAGCTCCTGATCTGTGTCACCATGGCCTGGCACACAGCTCCTGATCTGTGTCACCATAGCCTGGCACACAGCTCCTGAGCTGCCACCATGGCCTGGCACACAGCTCCTGAGCTCTGTGTCACCATGGCCTGGCACACAGCTCCTGATCTGTGCCACCATGGCCTGGCACACAGCTCCTGTGTCACCATGGCCTGGCACACAGCTCCTTCCTGTGCCACCATGGCCTGGCACACAGCTCCTGATCTGTGCCACCATGGCCTGGCACACAGCTCCTGATCTGTGTCACCATGGCCTGGCACACAGCTCCTTCCTGTGTCACCATGGCCTGGCACACAGCTCCTTCCTGTGTCACCATGGCCTGGCACACAGCTCCTGATCTGTCACCATGGCCTGGCACACAGCTCCTGATCTGTCACCATGGCCTGGCACACAGCTCCTGATCTGTCACCATGGCCTGGCACACAGCTCCTGATCTGTGTCACCATGGCCTGGCACACAGCTCCTGATCTGTGTCACCATGGCCTGGCACACAGCTCCTGATCTGTGTCACCATGGCCTGGCACACAGCTCCTTCCTGTGCCACCATGGCCTGGCACACAGCTCCTGATCTGTGCCACCATGGCCTGGCACACAGCTCCTGATCTGTGTCACCATGGCCTGGCACACAGCTCCTGATCTGTGTCACCATGGCCTGGCACACAGCTCCTGATCTGTGTCACCATGGCCTGGCACACAGCTCCTGATCTGTCACCATGGCCTGGCACACAGCTCCTGAGCTGTGTCACCATGGCCTGGCACACAGCTCCTGAGCTGCCACCATGGCCTGGCACACAGCTCCTGAGCTGTGTCACCATGGCCTGGCACACGGCTCCTGATCTGTGTCACCATGGCCTGGCACACAGCTCCTGATCTGTCACCATGGCCTGGCACACAGCTCCTGAGCTGTGTCACCATGGCCTGGCACACAGCTCCTGAGCTGTCACCATGGCCTGGCACACAGCTCCTGATCTGTGCCACCATGGCCTGGCACACAGCTCCTTCCTGTGCCACCATGGCCTGGCACACAGCTCCTGATCTGTGCCACCATGGCCTGGCACACAGCTCCTGATCTGTGTCACCATGGCCTGGCACACAGCTCCTTCACTCCTGTGTCACCATGGCCTGGCACACAGCTCCTGATCTGTGTCACCATGGCCTGGCACACGGCTCCTGAGCTGTCACCATGGCCTGGCACACAGCTCCTGAGCTGTCACCATGGCCTGGCACACAGCTCCTGATCTGTGTCACCATGGCCTGGCACACAGCTCCTGATCTGTGTCACCATGGCCTGGCACACAGCTCCTGATCTGTGTCACCATGGCCTGGCACACAGCTCCTGAGCTGTCACCATGGCCTGGCACACAGCTCCTGAGCTGTCACCATGGCCTGGCACACAGCTCCTGAGCTCTGTGTCACCATGGCCTGGCACACAGCTCCTGATCTGTGTCACCATGGCCTGGCACACAGCTCCTGATCTGTGCCACCATGGCCTGGCACACAGCTCCTGTGCCACCATGGCCTGGCACACAGCTCCTGAGCTGTCACCATGGCCTGGCACACAGCTCCTGAGCTGTCACCATGGCCTGGCACACAGCTCCTTCACTCCTGTGTCACCATGGCCTGGCACACAGCTCCTGATCTGTGTCACCATGGCCTGGCACACAGCTCCTGATCTGTGCCACCATGGCCTGGCACACAGCTCCTGAGCTGTCACCATGGCCTGGCACACAGCTCCTGAGCTGTGTCACCATGGCCTGGCACACAGCTCCTGAGCTGTGTCACCATGGCCTGGCACACAGCTCCTGAGCTGTCACCATGGCCTGGCACACAGCTCCTGAGCTGTGTCACCATGGCCTGGCACACAGCTCCTGATCTGTGTCACCATGGCCTGGCACACAGCTCCTGAGCTGTCACCATGGCCTGGCACACAGCTCCTGAGCTGCCACCATGGCCTGGCACACAGCTCCTCATCTGTGTCACCATGGCCTGGCACACAGCTCCTGATCTGTGTCACCATGGCCTGGCACACAGCTCCTGTGCCACCATGGCCTGGCACACAGCTCCTGAGCTGTCACCATGGCCTGGCACACAGATCCTGATCTGTGTCACCATGGCCTGGCACACAGCTCCTGATCTGTGCCACCATGGCCTGGCACACAGCTCCTTCACTCCTGTGTCACCATGGCCTGGCACACAGCTCCTTCCTGTGTCACCATGGCCTGGCACACAGCTCCTGAGCTGTGTCACCATGGCCTGGCACACAGCTCCTGATCTGTGCCACCATGGCCTGGCACACAGCTCCTGAGCTGTGTCACCATGGCCTGGCACACGGCTCCTGATCTGTGCCACCATGGCCTGGCACACAGCTCCTGTGCCACCATGGCCTGGCACACGGCTCCTGAGCTGTCACCATGGCCTGGCACACAGCTCCTGAGCTGTCACCATGGCCTGGCACACAGCTCCTTCACTCCTGTGTCACCATGGCCTGGCACACAGCTCCTGATCTGTGTCACCATGGCCTGGCACACAGCTCCTGAGCTGTGTCACCATGGCCTGGCACACAGCTCCTGAGCTGTCACCATGGCCTGGCACACAGCTCCTGAGCTGTGTCACCATGGCCTGGCACACAGCTCCTGATCTGTGTCACCATGGCCTGGCACACAGCTCCTGAGCTGTCACCATGGCCTGGCACACAGCTCCTGAGCTGTCACCATGGCCTGGCACACAGCTCCTGATCTGTGTCACCATGGCCTGGCACACAGCTCCTGATCTGTGTCACCATGGCCTGGCACACAGCTCCTGAGCCCTTCACTCTGTGTCACCTCCAGGCTCTGTCCCTGTGCCCCAGCCACCCCTCCCTTGCTGTGGCAGCAGCCGGGGTCACTGGCACTGCCCGAGCAGGGACAGCTCCTGGCAGCAGAGCAGCTCAGTCTGTGCCCATCTGCCCAGAGATTTGCTCCAACCCCGGGGTTCTGAGGGGCTGGTGGCTGCTCTGCCCTGGCACAGGTGTGTTCTTGATCTGGCCCATCCAAGCCTTTGCAGAAGGAAACGCTTCTCTCCTCGTGCTGCTCTCCCTAGCAGAGTGGGCTGCCTGTTACTTTCATTGACTGAGTTTTAAACAAGTTTCAGTCTAGCTAGAACAAAACTAACTTCAAAAGGCTTGATCAGCTTCAAGTTTCCTCCTCTCCCCATCCCTTGCTCATTCTCACCCGAGGGTGACCTTGAGGTCTTCTCCTGTGAATTTGAGGGTCAGGCAAGGAAACTGCCAACATTTGCACAGCCCTGCTGCAAGCAAAAGCTTATTTAGATTTAAGTTGCCAGTCTCATTATCTCAGAGGATATTTTCCTGCTCCTGGAGCCAACAAAGATGCTGCTGTTGAAGGGAGAGCAAAGTCCAGAGGAGATGGTCATAAGCCTTTTAATCTTCATCACTTTTTTCCCTAACTCTGACGTATCAAAATGAACTCAAACCTTTGGTGTCCCACAAAGGAGAGCCTGGATGCTTTCTCCAAAGGAGCTTTTCCCTGTAATGAGGGGCTCAGAATAACCAACCACCACAGAACCCAGCCCCATTAAAATCTAAAAGAGGAAGAGAAGACTGCGAGCGCTTTCTGAAGAACAAAACCCCCTCAGCTCTGAGGAGTCAGGGCTGGTGATCAGGGCAGTCACCCAGGGAGCTGCTCAGACAGACAGACAGACAGAGCCAGAGCCCTGGGATGGGGGTGCAGGGGCAGCACAGCCCTGGGGAGCACAGGGACCCTGTTTGGCATGGCCTGAGGGGGTCATGCACAGCCCTGAGGAGCATCCCCCCCTCAGGAGCTCCAGGGGAACCCCAGACTTGATCTGCTCCTGATTTACACCAGCATCCAGAAAGGATCCCACCCAGAGCCTGAACACCATCAGAAGATTTTTTTTCCCCCAAATAAATATACTTTCAGGAAAGTCTTATCCACTCTCAGGGCAATTAACTTTCCTTTAGATCCTTACGTCTCAAAAACAGCAAATTTAGCATCAACCTCAGCACAGAATGAAGTGAGAACAAAACCTTGTGGAAAGACAAATGGCAGCAGGGGGGCAGAGCCCTTCTGAGCTGTACTGCACTTTCCCCTCCCCTAAGCAGGGCTGCTGGGCTGCCCGGGGCTCTCCCTGGCAATCCATCACACTCCCACGTGTTGGCTCAGAACCCAAGGCCAAGCCAGCCCCGACAGCTTTCCTGTGCTAAGGCAAATCAGCCACAGTCCACACAAAGCGAGACTAATTGATTTTTCCTAATGAATCACCTTCATACCCCCCTCCTCAGGCTCAGCCAGTGAGGTGTGGATTGCTGGGGCAGATGCCCCTCCTGTCTCGGCTCCAAACGGGATGTTGCTCAGAAAGCAGGAGGCACCCAGCACACCACAGGAGCCCACCCCTCCTGGGGGCTCTGCCGGGGCTCTCTGCCCCTATTCTCTGCCTGAGGAAGGCAGATTTTGTTCTGAGAGCCAAACCCTGAGCCCAGCAAGGAGCTGAGGGGTCAGAGTACTCAGGAACACAGACTGGGGCTTCCCCTGGCCCAGGCTGCTCCAAGCCCTGCCCAGCCTGCCCTTGGACATTCCAGGGCTGCTCTGTGCCAGGGCCTCCCACCCTCACAGGGAGGGATTTTCCTGACACAGCTCTGAACCCTCCTTCAGCTCCAGGCTGTCCCCCCTGTCCCATCCCCTTGTGTGCCCTCCCAGGCTCCAGGGATAACTCAGAGGGGTTTTACTCCCTTCCCTGCAGAACTGAGGGGCTCCAAGCTCATTCCCAGGATTATTTTTACAGCGGGGATCTCCAGGGGTGTGAATTAGGAAATCAGCCTTCAGTCACCCATAGACAGCACAGGGACACACAGACACAGCACAGGGACACACAGACACAGCACAGGGACACACAGACACAGCACAGGGACACACAGACACAGCACAGGGACACACAGACACAGCACAGGGACACACAGACACAGCACAGGGACAGACAGACACAGCACAGGGACACACAGACAGAGCACAGGGACACACAGACAGCACAGGGACACACAGACACAGCACAGGGACACAGACACAGCACAGGGACACACAGACACAGCACAGGGACACACAGACACAGCACAGGGACACACAGACACAGCACAGGGACACACAGACACAGCACAGGGACAGACAGACACAGCACAGGGACACACAGACAGAGCACAGGGACACACAGACAGCACAGGGACACACAGACACAGCACAGGGACACACAGACACACAGCACAGGGACACACAGACACAGCACAGGGACACACACAGCACAGGGACACACAGACAGCACAGGGACACACAGACACAGCACAGGGACACACAGACAGCACAGGGACACACAGACACAGCACAGGGACACACAGACAGCACAGGGACACACAGACACAGCACAGGGACACACAGACAGCACAGGGACACACAGACACAGCACAGGGACACACAGACACAGCACAGGGACACACAGACAGCACAGGGACACACAGACACAGCACAGGGACACACAGACAGCACAGGGACACAGACACAGCACAGGGACACACAGACAGCACAGGGACACACAGACAGCACAGGGACACACAGACACAGCACAGGGACACACAGACACAGCACAGGGACACAAACAGCACAGGGACACACAGACACAGCACAGGGACACACAGACACAGGGACACACAGACAGCACAGGGACACACAGGCACAGCACAGGGACACACAGACACAGCACAGGGACACACAGACACAGCACAGGGACACACAGACAGCACAGGGACACACAGACAGCACAGGGACACACAGACACAGCACAGGGACACACAGACACAGCACAGGGACACACACACAGCACAGGGACACACAGACACAGCACAGGGACACACAGACAGCACAGGGACACACAGACAGAGCACAGGGACACACAGACACAGCACAGGGACACACAGACACAGCACAGGGACACACAGACACAGCACAGGGACACACAGACACAGCACAGGGACACACAGACAGCACAGGGACACAGACACAGCACAGGGACACACAGACAGCACAGGGACACACAGACACAGCACAGGGACACACAGACAGCACAGGGACACACAGACACAGCACAGGGACACACAGACACAGCACAGGGACACACAGACAGAGCACAGGGACACACAGACACAGCACAGGGACACACAGACACAGCACAGGGACACACAGACAGAGCACAGGGACACACAGACAGCACAGGGACACACAGACACAGCACAGGGACACACAGACACAGCACAGGGACACACAGACAGCACAGGGACACACAGACAGCACAGGGACACACAGACAGCACAGGGACACACAGACACAGCACAGGGACACACAGACACAGCACAGGGACAGACAGACACAGCACAGGGACACAGACACAGCACAGGGACACACAGACACAGCACAGGGACACACAGACACAGCACAGGGACACACAGACACAGCACAGGGACAGACAGACACAGCACAGGGACACACAGACAGAGCACAGGGACACACAGACAGCACAGGGACACACAGACACAGCACAGGGACACACAGACACACAGCACAGGGACACACAGACACAGCACAGGGACACACACAGCACAGGGACACACAGACAGCACAGGGACACACAGACACAGCACAGGGACACACAGACACAGCACAGGGACACACAGACAGCACAGGGACACACAGACACAGCACAGGGACACACAGACACAGCACAGGGACACACAGACAGCACAGGGACACACAGACACAGCACAGGGACACACAGACAGCACAGGGACACAGACACAGCACAGGGACACACAGACAGCACAGGGACACACAGACAGCACAGGGACACACAGACAGCACAGGGACACACACAGCACAGGGACACACAGACACAGCACAGGGACACACAGACAGCACAGGGACACACAGACACAGCACAGGGACACACAGACAGCACAGGGACACAGACACAGCACAGGGACACACAGACAGCACAGGGACACACAGACAGCACAGGGACACACAGACACAGCACAGGGACACACAGACACAGCACAGGGACACACAGACACAGCACAGGGACACACAGACACAGCACAGGGACACACAGACACAGCACAGGGACACACAGACAGCACAGGGACACAGACACAGCACAGGGACACACAGACAGCACAGGGACACACAGACACAGCACAGGGACACACAGACAGCACAGGGACACACAGACACAGCACAGGGACACACAGACAGCACAGGGACACACAGACACAGCACAGGGACACACAGACACAGCACAGGGACACACAGACACAGCACAGGGACACAGACACAGCACAGGGACACACAGACACAGCACAGGGACACACAGACAGCACAGGGACACACAGACACAGCACAGGGACACACACACACAGCACAGGGACACACAGACAGCACAGGGACACACAGACAGCACAGGGACACACAGACAGCACAGGGACACAGACACAGCACAGGGACACACAGACAGCACAGGGACACACAGACACAGCACAGGGACACACAGACACACAGCACAGGGACACACAGACACAGCACAGGGACACACAGACACAGCACAGGGACAGACAGACACAGCACAGGGACACACACACAGCACAGGGACACACACACAGCACAGGGACACACAGACAGCACAGGGACACACAGACACAGCACAGGGACACACAGACACAGCACAGGGACACAGACACAGCACAGGGACACACAGACAGCACAGGGACACACAGACACAGCACAGGGACACACAGACACAGCACAGGGACACAGACACAGCACAGGGACACACAGACACACAGCACAGGGACACACACACAGCACAGGGACACACAGACACAGCACAGGGACACACAGACAGCACAGGGACACACAGACACAGCACAGGGACACACAGACAGCACAGGGACACACACAGCACAGGGACACACAGACACAGCACAGGGACACACAGACAGCACAGGGACACACAGACACAGCACAGGGACACACAGACACACAGCACAGGGACACACACACACAGCACAGGGACACACAGACAGCACAGGGACACACAGACACAGCACAGGGACACACAGACACACAGCACAGGGACACACACACACAGCACAGGGACACACAGACAGCACAGGGACACACAGACAGCACAGGGACACACAGACAGCACAGGGACACACAGACAGCACAGGGACACACAGACACAGCACAGGGACACAGACACAGCACAGGGACACACAGACAGCACAGGGACACACAGACACAGCACAGGGACACACAGACACACAGCACAGGGACACACAGACACAGCACAGGGACACACAGACACAGCACAGGGACAGACAGACACAGCACAGGGACACACAGACACAGCACAGGGACACACAGACAGAGCACAGGGACACACAGACACAGCACAGGGACACACAGACAGAGCACAGGGACACAGACACAGCACAGGGACACACAGACAGCACAGGGACACACAGACACAGCACAGGGACACACAGACACAGCACAGGGACACAGACACAGCACAGGGACACACAGACACACAGCACAGGGACACACACACAGCACAGGGACACACACACAGCACAGGGACACACAGACAGCACAGGGACACACAGACACAGCACAGGGACACACAGACACAGCACAGGGACACAGACACAGCACAGGGACACACAGACAGCACAGGGACACACAGACACAGCACAGGGACACACAGACACAGCACAGGGACACAGACACAGCACAGGGACACACAGACACACAGCACAGGGACACACACACAGCACAGGGACACACAGACACAGCACAGGGACACACAGACAGCACAGGGACACACAGACACAGCACAGGGACACACAGACACAGCACAGGGACACAGACACAGCACAGGGACACACAGACACAGCACAGGGACACACAGACACAGCACAGGGACACACAGACACAGCACAGGGACACACAGACAGCACAGGGACACACAGACACAGCACAGGGACACACAGACAGAGCACAGGGACACACAGACACAGCACAGGGACCTCTCCTGGTGTGGCACAGCTTCATCACAGGCACTGATTTCCAATGACAGCGCCCAGGGGAGTTCATGGATTGTCATTAATTGCAGGAAAACAGACTTAGAAGGCGTGGAGCCAGGCCAGTACTCACAGGCTGAGGCTTTTGGAGAGGCCCGTTGTGCTGGAAGCTCCATTACATTCAGCACAACCCAGATCAATGCCATATATTTGAATTAAACGTGCATTAATACCCCTGTAAAGGACTGGGGCCATCCAGTCAATTTTTGGATTGTAAACACAGCCTTTGTTAATCTAGTAAAAAACCCCATTTCTCTGTCAGCCCTAACTCTGCCCGTGAAACTGCACCAAGCTCAGCTCTTCAGCTGCTCCCATCCTGTAATTATTCATCAAACTGACAGCATAAAGATCCTTTTTATCCATCTTCTATTTCATCTAGAAACATTCCAGTGGTTTGTGAGCAGCAGCCTCAGCAGGCTCAGGACGTTGCTGATGATATTGGCAATAAATAAACCTGGCTGCAGGGGAAGGCAGAGCCTGTGCCTGTGCTATATGTTACCCACTTCTGCTCCCAGGGCAAGGGGGGTGTTAATATTAAATAATTCATCTTTTAAATGGATTCCCCAGCCTCACAAACTACACAGGTGAGATTCCCACACTCTACAATCTTTTACTTTTACCCAACTCTCTCTGAGTGAGAGTTCTGCTCTCTCCAATTGAGTTCTCAGAGTCAGGCAGGGTTTAACCAGTGCCAGCCAAGATTTGCTGAGGCCAAACCCAGACTGGGCTGGAGCTGCACTAAGGGAACAGCAGAGCAGGGGGATGAGGGATGGGGCTTACCCCACATGGTCTGGCTGGTTGAACTCAGGGCAGGAAAGGACTGGAGGTGCTGGTCCTGAGCTGGCTCCTCGCTCTGGGAAGGGGCAGCAGCCTGGATCTGAGGCCTGGCCCTGCTAAACCTGGCCAGGTGTTCAGAACAGAGCTGGAATGCACAGCCTGGGAATGCCTGGGGACAAAGGATGGGGGAATCATGGAATGGTTTGGGTGGGAAGGACCCCAAATCCCCCCCAGTGCCACCCCTGCCATGGCAGGGACACCTTCCCCTGTCCCAGGTGCTCCCAGCCCCAGTGTCCAGCCTGGCCTTGGGCACTGCCAGGGATCCAGGGGCAGCCCCAGCTGCTCTGGGCACCTGTGCCAGGTCAGGGTGGTCATGGGACCACCAGGGACTCCAAGGAAAACACCGTGTGGGGCACGGAACAGGCTGGGTGACAATGACAACCTGTCCTTCAGGGCAGCCCCTGAGCCCGGCTGGAAGGAGGGAGCTCTGGATTTATTTGGCTGGAAGGAGGGAGCTCTGGATTTATTTGGCTGGAAGGAGGGAGCTCTGGATTTATTTCCCCGTGCCCTGGGGCTGCAGGGCAGGAGCTGAGCAGGGAGCAGAGCCAGCTCAGGCTCAGCACCCACCGTGCCCAGCCCTGATTGCCCAGCCCATCCATCTCGGTAATTGCCAAGGCCATTAGGAACAGCAGGGCTGCCACCTGACGCAGGCTCCTTTTATTTACCTGCCTTAGAAGGCCGAATTCAAATTACCTTCATTTGAATGGGAATGGGATGAGCCTGGATGGTCCGCGGCCAGCAGCAGGGATGTGTGGCTGTGCTGTAATTATCCTAATTGCCGTTTGCAGAAACGGGATGAACTTTCAGCACTGGGATGTGAGGGGGCTGCACAGACCCCCAGCTAAAGCTTTTCTGACTCATTTGTCTGAGCCAGCTGGTCCAGCCTCAGCCCCAGTGTGCAACTCCCATGGGAGCATTATTCCAGCATCATTCCAGCCCTCTCCTCCCACTAGAAGTGTTTTCCTGGCCTCCAGAGGTTTTACAAGCAGCTGCAAACTCCCCCTGCACATTTCTGTTCTACCATTTACAGCCTCTGACCAAGCTCTACCAGTATTGCTCCCCTAACAGACACCACTGAAATGGGACACACCACAACCAGCTTTGTTCCCACAAACTTGGTGCATTTTAAGGACTTTTGTGGCACCACAGAAGTGAGTTTTCCTCACTGTGACAGTGAACTGGCAGCAAATGGTGTTCACCTAAAATTAGTGCCCCAAGCCTCCCAATGGAACCCTGTTATTGCACTCAGACATCACAGGATTAAATAACAGAAAACTCTTTTCAGAACTGCTACAGCAAGGATTTCATGTTACAGAGGAAACCCAGAAATAATTGCTCTAGACCAGCTTTAAATGTCAGTACTAAGCCAAGCACAAAATTTCTGCAAAACCTCCCAGAAAAGGTGTTGGATAACTTGCAGAGCAGCTGTTGTCAGATCACCTGGGCTGGAAATAACCTGAAAACCAGGACCTCCTTCACCTTATTGACTGCCACAGGCCTGGGGGTTTAAGTGTCATTACCTGAATTTATCCCTTGGCATTGATATTTCCTTTCTATAATTTAGGGCCAGGAGAAGCAAATTTCCTACTTGAAAAACAAATTCCTCCGAGTAGAGGACACTGCTGAAACATTTCACCTCCCAATGGAACCGTTCGGTGCAGCACAATTACTTGTTTGGCAGAGAGGTTCAATTTTGGGGTGGTTTCCACAGCCTGAGCCACCCTTGTTGGGATGGGGAGCAGTGACCCTGCCCAACCCTGAGGGGTGAGCATGGAGCAGGTTAAACCTGCCTTGGACAGGGACATTGCACCGGGATGGAATGGGTTAAACCTGCCCGGGACACGGACATTGCACCGGGATGGAGCGGGTTAAACCGGCCCGGGACACGGACACTGCACTGGGATGGAGCGGGTTAAACCTGCCCGGAACACGGACACTGCACCGGGATGGAGCGGGTTAAACCGGCCCGGGACAGGGACACTGCACCGGGATGGAGCGGGTTAAACCGGCCCGGGACAGGGACACTGCACCGGGATGGAGCGGGTTAAACCGGCCCGGGACAGGGACACTGCACCGGGATGGAGCGGGTTAAACCGGCCCGGGACAGGGACACTGCACCGGGATGGAGCGGGTTAAACCTGCCCGGGACAGGGACACTGCACCGGGATGGAGCGGGTTAAACCGGCCCGGGACAGGGACATTGCACCGGGATGGAGCGGGTTAAACCTGCCCGGGACAGGGACACTGCACCGGGATGGAGCGGGTTAAACCGGCCCGGGACAGGGACATTGCACCGGGATGGAGCGGGTTAAACCTGCCCGGGACAGGGACACTGCACCGGGATGGAGCGGGTTAAACCGGCCCGGGACAGGGACACTGCACCGGGATGGAGCGGGTTAAACCGGCCCGGGACAGGGACACTGCACCGGGATGGAGCGGGGATCCCGCTATCCCTGAGCAGCTCTCCAAGGTCCTGATCCCGGCTCTCCCAGTCCCGATCCCGGCTCTCCCAGCCCCGATCCCGGCTCTCCCAGTCCCAGTTCTGGCTCTCCCAGTCCCGATCCCGGCTCTCCCAGCCCCGATCCCGGCTCTCCCAGCCCCGATCCCGGCTCTCCCAGCCCCGATCCCGGCTCTCCCAGCCCCGATCCCGGCTCTCCCAGCCCCAATCCCGGCTCTCCCAGTCCCAGTTCTGGCTCTCCCAGTCCCCGATCCCGGCTCTCCCAGCCCCGATCCCGGCTCTCCCAGCCCCGATCCCGGCTCTCCCAGCCCCGATCCCGGCTCTCCCAGCCCCGATCCCGGCTCTCCCAGTCCCAGTTCTGGCTCTCCCAGTCCCGATCCCGGCTCTCCCAGCCCCGATCCCGGCTCTCCCAGTCCCGATCCCGGCTCTCCCAGTCCCCGATCCCGGCTCTCCCAGTCCCCGATCCCGGCTCTCCCAGTCCCGATCCCGGCTCTCCCAGTCCCCGATCCCGGCTCTCCCAGTCCCCGATCCCGGCTCTCCCAGTCCCGATCCCGGCTCTCCCAGCCCCGATCCCGGCTCTCCCAGTCCCCGATCCCGGCTCTCCCAGCCCCGATCCCGGCTCTCCCAGTCCCCGATCCCGGCTCTCCCAGCCCCGATCCCGGCTCTCCCAGCCCCCGATCCCGGCTCTCCCAGGCCCGATCCCGGCTCTCCCAGCCCCGATCCCGGCTCTCCCAGCCCCGATCCCGGCTCTCCCAGCCCCGATCCCGGCTCTCCCAGCCCCCGATCCCGGCTCTCCCAGACCCCCAGTCCATCCCAGCCTCCCAGGGCTGACCCGAGCAGGAGCTGGGCTCCAGGAGCTGCCATGTCCAGCTCAGGTCACTGCCGGGGCTGCTGATAGGAATAATAACAAAAATAATGATCAATATCAGGCCAAAGGCAAGGCACGCTCTGGAGAGCTGGGCTTTGGAAAATACTGTGTGGCTCGAGCCTCAAGCTAATCCCCACACAAAATTGCAGCGCTGCCTTAGGCCGAGTGTGGAACAAATGCTCTGGCTCCTGGAAAATCTCCCTATGAACAGATATTACCAAAATCGATCAGCACAAATTAAATATCAAATTAAAGCCACCCAGATTACTGAGCTCAGGCTTTAGGAGGCACAGGAAGAAGCCAAGGAAGAGTCAGATCTCCATCAAATCCCTCTTCCCATGGCAGCTGTGGGGCTCCTGGCCCTGCACAGCCCCATGAAACCCCCACAGGGATCCAGGGCAGCCCCAGCTGCTCTGGGAATCCCATCCCAGCCCCTGCCCACCCTCCCAGGGAACAATTCCCAATTCCCAGTCTCCCATCCAGCCCTGCCTGTGGCAGTGGGAGCCATTCCCTGTGCCCTGTTATAGGAATAAACTCCATGAGATGGAAGCAGGCAGATCCAGCCAGGACAACACCCTTATTTTGGGAACAGAGCTGCCAGTCGGGGCCCCATCCCCACCCTGGGGAACCACAGCTGCTCCTCCCTCCTCCTTCCCAGCTCTGGGAGGGACAGCTGCACCAGCCAGCTGGGGAATTTCAACCCAATTACCTCGGCAGGCACAAGGGGCAGCTGTCATTAAGGCATTGACTAATTGTGTTTAAAGTATTCCAAGTGACATTGAAAACTTCTACAGCTTTGTCACCAGCACAAACCAAAAGCAAACTCCAGCCCCTCCCCAATCCCCCATGCCTGTCCTAAGTGTGCTCTGCAGACTTCAGGCTGGAAAATTTGGAGTTTGCCTTTTGTGCTGAAGTGCTGTTGTAGTGTTGGGCTGCAATGCTGAATTTGAGGCTGGGGTCAGAGTTCCATGTTCCAAAGCTCAGCCCCACTGAGGGATGGGGCTCCTCCATGCCTTTCCTGAGGCTCTGCCCTCCCTGTGGCCCGGGGGACAGGGTGGAACTGCCCCAGCACGCCCAGTCCTGGGTTAATGTGAGCACAATCAGCCCAGCCCCTCTCTGCATCCCAGCGAGCAGGACACAAACACAGCTTTGGCCCTGTAGCTCCTCCCAAACTTCCTGTCCCATGCTGGATTTCAAACCTGGAATTTTTAATTCCAATCTCATTATTTCCATCACCAACCCTCTCATGCTGATGAGGGTTTCCCTCCCTGCCTGCTGACACATGCCATGCCCTGCAGAGGGGTTTGGACAGACACCAGCGTGTCCCTGTCCTCCTGCAGGTGAGCAGGAGCTGAGGGAGAAGGGGAAGCTGCTCCTCACTCACCTGGGCCTGCAGCTCTTGAGCCCTGAACTCGGTGCCAGGGGAGAATTCCTGTTCTCCAGGGAGCACCTTTTCCTAGGACCAGGGAATCCCAGATGGTCTGGGTGGGAAGGACCCCAAAGATCACCCAGTGACCCATTCCCACCTCAGTGCCACCCCTGCCATGGCAGGGACACCTTCCCCTGCCCCAGGTGCTCCCAGCCCCAGTGTCCAGCCTGGCCTGGGGCACTGCCAGGGATGCAGGGGCAGCCACCAACACCCCCAAAAAGCGTTGCTGTTTGGATAACAAACGAACTTTAGGGGCTTGTCACAGAGCTGTGCTTTGTGAAGTGTTGCTGTGGCTGTGCTGAGGAGCAGCTCCCTGGGGAAATCTGTATTTCAGGGGAAATCTGCAGCTCTTCCAGAGCATTCTTGCAGGACTGGCTTTATCCCGAGATCCAAGCTCCTGGTTTGGATAAGTCACTTAAGGCAGGAGAGTTGGAAGCTGCTGGCAGCAGTTTTGTTTAATGGCCCATTGGGCAGTGTCAGCTTAGCCCATGGCGTTCATCGTTAACGAGCTGTCAGCTCCTCTACCTCGGCCTTGAACATTAAACAGGGTGAGCTCTGAAATCCTTCCCTGAAAGCCGGGAGGAGAGCTCAGCTTCATCTCCACAGAGCCTGGGAAGGGTTTCAGTGGGAAGAGCCCTCCCAGGCCAGGGCTCCAGGTGTTCCCAGCAGTGGCTGTTCCACCAGCAGGGTTAGCTGGCTCCAAATGCAGGGCCCGAGGAATTCTGTGCATTTCCAACATGCAAAGCAAAGTGAGTGAGTCCTTCAGAGCACGGCTCCCAGTCAGCACAGTGCCATTCCTAATTAAACTGATCCGTGCCAAACAAATCCCAGGATCACCGTTGCTTTAAATGCCACTTGTCACACATCAGGTTTCTCTGATTCTCGCGGGGCTGGAGCACTCAGCCAGGCAGAAACAGCCCTTCAGGTGTCATTAAATCCATCTGGAAGTGCCCAACACAAAATAGCCTCGAGCAACCCGTGCAGCCCCATCACTGGGGCCAGTGTGGGCACACCTCAGGAGACAGCTGGGGGAAAAATGGGGTTTTTGGCCAGGAGGTGAAAGCCAGGTCTTTTCCACAAACCTGTTCTGTTTATGAGGAGGTGCTGGGTCCGTGGTGCGTTTGGGTCCTCAGGAGTATCTCCTATCAGCAATCACAGCCAGGACTGCAGCCCAGGGAGTCTGTGCTGACCCAGCTGGGCACTGCCTGCCTGAGACCAGAACTGGAAAATCCACATGGTGCCCACTCCAGAGCTGGGAGCTCGGGGAGACAGCAGCAGGGGAGGGAGCAGAGGCAGCCCCAGGCTGTCCTGAGGCTGGACAGTCACTGCTGAGCACGGACACCAGAACACCAGGACTGTGGGAGCAGGGGGCACAGCCTGCAGGGCCCAGCCCAGCCTGGCAGCAGCCCCAGGCAGCTGGGCAGGGGGCAGTCCCTGCTGATATTTGGTTAACCCAAGGCCCTTTGCCCAGGTGCCCGCTCCCCACCCTGGCCGTGCACTGTCACAGGCACTCCAGGGACAGGGACAGGGGCCAGGCAGGTCCCTGAGCCAGCAGCAGAGGCTCTTCCAGGGCAATTTGCCATCAGCACACAGAGCAGGGAGCAGCAGAGAACGGTGAGGGAATTCTGTTCCCAGGGAGTTTTCAGCTCAAGAGGGTCAGACACGTGGCCTCCGAGAGCCCCGCGGGTCCTGCAGGGAAAGCAGCTCAGGGCTGTGGGAAGCAGGAGTCTGAGGCACTGTCACAAAGCCACTCCTGATGGAAAGGGACCAGGTTCTGGGCTGCTGACGTTCCCTCAGGGTCAGCAGAGCTGGGCCCAGCCCTGAGCAGAGGCCACAGAGCCTCCCCAGCTGCCCCAGCACCGAGGACAGCGGGCTCCTCCCGGGGAGCAGAGTTTGGGGTCTGCTCACTGCAGGGACTGCGAGGATGAGCTTCACTGAGACAGGAGCTGCATTGCAGGGCTGCACAAAGGGACTTCATGGACTGGAAGCAGAGGGAAGGAATATGACAGGCCATCAGTGGTGAGGGCAGGACAGCAAGGCTGGGAGGAGCAGGCAGTCACAGAATTCTGGGATCAAAAAGGTTGGAGAGCATCTCTGAGATAACCCAGACCCAGCCATGCCTGATCCCCACCTGGTCCCCAGCCCAGAGCACCAAGTGCCACCCCCAGGCATGCCAGGGACACCTCCAGGGATGGGCACTCCAGCACCTTGGAAGGACAGGGAGTGTCAGAGCTGTCCAAGGGAGCCACGGGTCTGGACATGTGCACCTGATAAAATCCAGAATCCCAGCCTGGGGTGGGCTGGAAAGGACCTTGGAGATCACCCAGTGCCATGGGCAGGGCCCCTCCACTGCCCCAGTGTCCAGCCTGGCCTTGGGCACTGCCAGAGCTCCTTTCAACCCCTCAAGGTCCCTTCCAGCCCACCCCAGGCTGGGATTGTGTTTCCCCTCTCCCAGGAATGGGGCACAGTCCCAGCTGTGCCAGGAGGGGATCCTGGGGGCTCTGGAGTCCAGGGGCTGACTCACGTAGAGGGTGAGTCACTTCCCTCTCAGGTAGGAGTTATTTTTAGGAGAATTACTCACTCCAAGTGTTGATGGTTTGTATGGAACAGTAAGACACCTCAGTTCAGAACAAAATATTGCAGAAGCCTCGCACAAATCCTGTGTTTTCCTACTTTTAAGGCAATTGTCTGAAATTAGTTCACATGTGCTCAAAATCCGTAAGCAAAACTTGACAGTTACAAGAATTTAAAGCTAAACTTAAAGGCAGCATTAACAAAATCAGGGAACACGAAGCACCCATGGGAATCTCCAGGCAGCAGAAGGGGTTGAACAAATGTGGCTCAAGAGGGCAGCTCCAGGGCCTCCTGTCCTCTCCCTGCCCCGTGGCTCTGGCCACCCAAGGGTTACCATCTCCTGTTGAGCTGCAGCAGCCTCCCTACGCTTTCATAGCTGGATCTGACTCCATCACTTGGAGACAGCAAGGAATGCCCCAGCCCTGGCCTGGAAACCCCCTAAGAATGCATTGAAAATATCCTAAAATGCACTGAAATACCCTAATAAATGCTCTGACATGCCCTGATAAATGCATGATTCACACCTGGCTCTCCAGGAAAGAGCAGCCATCCCAAAAGGAATATTTCTCAGGACATAAAGCAACAGCACAGGGGATTACCTGGGTGGAGTCTCCCAGAGCAGCACATCCATTGCCAAATGCCAATCCCCATCCCAGGGCTTGGCTCCAGCAGCTCCACCTGGGCCCCTGCTCCTTCCAGGTGCTCCTGTGAGCATCCAACAGGCTGAAACACACAAGGGATTCATTTCAAAGGGGGAAGAGGAAAAAAAGAAGGAACACAAGTCCTGGAGCAACTTTTGAGCAGATAGGAAATAACAAGCAGCAAAAGTCAGGCAGGAAATCCTGGGACTCAATGCCTTAAAATGAATGCCTCAGAATGACTTTCAACATTTTTATCAATGATAAACTGGGGAGGAGTTAATGGCATTGCTGCCCCTTCTCCCAGGTCCAGCCAAATGAGAACTGGAAATGGCCTCCAGCTGTGCCAGGAGAGGCTCAGGCTGGACACTGGGGCAAACTCCTTCCCTGAGAAAGGGCTCAGGGCCTGGCACAGCTGCCCAGGGCACCCCATGCCAGGAAGGTTCTAGAACCAGGCAGAGGTGGAGCTTTGAGATGGGCTTTATTGGCACGGGGGGTTGGGTGCAGTTTGGGATGATGAGCTGGGATGTCTCCTCCACCCTGGTGATGCTGGGCTCCGTGAAGCCCCCAGTGCTCAGGTGTGGGATGGTGCTGAGGACAGAGCTGGCTCAGCTCTGGGACCAGCTCAGAACCTGTCCCCGTGCCCAGGGACACCAGGGCAGGCTCAAAGCTGGCTGAGGGCACCTCTGCCAGGCTGGGGAAAGCAGCCCCAGCTGTGGCCAGGGCCCCGTGACCGGGCTGTGTGAGGAACCAAACAAGAAAAGCAACTGTGGGACAAAAGTGGGACTTTGTCCCTGCTTGAAAAGCCTCTACACATCCCACACCTTCATTAGGGCTGCTGTTCACAGGACCTGAGGCCCCACTTCAGCTTTCAACCGTTCCAGACACAAATAATAGAAAATTTCTAACTCAAAAGGATAATCTCCTGTCAGAAAGAGAACAGCGGGCACGGTGAACACTTTAAAAGCTTTGGAGATATAAAGATTTATTGTATTTCCCAACAAGCCAGAAGCTTTGATTAAAGGTTAAAAATAGAAAATAGGGATAGAATTAAGTTGTAAAAGATCCCCCTCAAAAAATAATTTTTATACTGTTGCTATGGTTTGAAATATTTTCACGGTAAGACTCATTTTTCCTTTTAAAATTGATCAGAATTCATTTTTTAATCGACTCATTTAGAATTATTTTCTAGACCCAGGACAGATTTTGCAAAACCCAGGAGGGTTTGCAACATGACACAGAATCACAAAATAACAGAGTGGCCTGGGTGGGAAGGGACCTCAGAGCTCATCCATGGCAGGGACATCTCTGCCACCCCGGGCTGCCCCCAGCCCCGTGTCCAGCCTGGGGTTTGGGAAAGCCATCCCTGGGAGGAGAAGTGTGGCCCTCTCCCTGCCCAGGACTGATCCACAAGGACAGCACCTCCCCATTTCCCATCAGTGCTGGCTGGGTGCCAGCTCCCGTGGGTTTGCACTTGTGCAAAAATTGGGAATGAGATTCTGGCAATGATCAGATTCCCACAACCCAGAAAATCCTCCATCCATGGGCCTTGCCTGAACACAGCCGTGCACAGCTCCTGCCCTGGGGCCGGGCTGATCCAACACCACCACCCTGCTGCTGCTGCTCAGCAGGAGCACTGGGGCACACCTTCCCTGGGCACAGGGAGTCCAGCACATCCCGGGGGTGCTGGGAGCTCCTGGGGCAGGTGGAGAACAAAGCAGGGATGGATCCCAAGGGAATCATTCCCTCCCAGGACACACCTTGGGCAGTGACACCTGAGAGCTCCCTGGGGCAGGGCAAAGAATAAAGCAGGGATGGATCCCAAGGGAATCATTCCCCCCCAGGACACACCTTGGGCAGTGACACCTGAGAGCTCCCTGGGGCAGGGCTGGGCAGGTTAGAGAACAAAGCAGGGATGGATCCCAAGGGAATCATTCCCTCCCAGGACACACCTTGGGCAGTGACACCTGAGAGCTCCCTGGGGCAGGGCTGGGCAGGTGGAGAACAAAGCAGGGATGGATCCCAAGGGAATCATTCCCTCCCAGGACACACCTTGGGCAGTGACACCTGAGAGCTCCCTGGGGCAGGGCTGGGCAGGTTAGAGAACAAAGCAGGGATGGATCCCAAGGGAATCATTCCCTCCCAGGACACACCTTGGGCAGTGACACCTGAGAGCTCCCTGGGGCAGGGCTGGGCAGGTGGAGAACAAAGCAGGGATGGATCCCAAGGGAATCATTCCCTCCCAGGACACACCTTGGGCAGTGGCTCCAGCCCAGCTGGGCCCGGCTCAGGAGCTCTCACCCTTTGCTCAGTTCTGCTCCATTTCCAGCTGCTCCAGTGTCCAATCCCAGCTCCAGGGGATGCAGTCCCACCCTGCCAGGCTGCTCTCCTCCAGCCCCTGCTCTGGGCACCTTGGGGCTGGAGCTGCAGCCAAGTCCTTGGTTCTGGGCTGGAAAAGGATTGTTGTGTGTGCCTGGGCTGTGAGGAGAGCTGCTGGCTCTGGTGAGGGCTGCAGGGTCACCCTGGGGCTGGGCAGGGATTGTTGTGTGTGCCTGGGCTGTGAGGAGAGCTGCTGGCTCTGGTGGGGGCTGCAGGGTCACCCTGGGGCTGGGCAGGGATTGTTGTGTGTGCCTGGGCTGTGAGGAGAGCTGCTGGCTCTGGTGAGGGCTGCAGGGTCACCCTGGGGCTGGGCAGGGATTGTTGTGTGTGCCTGGGCTGTGAGGAGAGCTGCTGGCTCTGCTGAGGGCTGCAGGGTCACCCTGGGGCTGGGCAGGGATTGTTGTGTGTGCCTGGGCTGTGAGGAGAGCTGCTGGCTCTGGTGGGGGCTGCAGGGTCACCCTGGGGCTGGGCAGAGCCTGGAATGGCAGAGCTGGAGCTGAAGCATCCCTGGCACAGCTGGAGCTGAAGGCATCAGCAGACTGAAGGGAAGAGAGGGGGAAGTGGCCTGAGGTGGCCCAGGGGAGGTTCAGGTGGGACATGAGGGAGATTTCCTCACTGCAGGGCTGCCAGTCCCATCCCTGGAGGTGTCCAAAACAATCAGAGCTGGGATGTGTTGCTACAGCTAGTGGGCATGGTGGGACTGCTCTGAAGGTTGGATTTGAGGATCTTGGAGGACTTTTCCCAGCTTGACACCTCCATGATTCTCTGACTCTGCCTGCCCAGCCTTTCCTGAAGGTTTGGGGCACTTGGTGCTCAAACCCTGTTTGTGTGCCCAGGCCCTTACTGTGCCCACCCCACCCCGGGTAGGAGCTCATTTCCCTGGGATTCCTGCAGAATAAATGGGAATAAAAGCCCGTGGGTGGCCCCTGAGGGCAGCAGGGCAGCGAGGGTGTGCAGGGCCCTGAGCTGGCAGAGAACATCACTCACCAAAGCTGCTAACACAGCCTGTTTTCTGCTCAGGCGAGCAGGATATCCTCACAGGAGGGCTCGGGGAGCTCGGAAATAGCAAATTCTTATGCATGATGTAACTCACTGGAAGCTTCACCGAGCTGGAAGTGCCTGAACTTTTGATCTTGGCCAAATAAATGAGCAGCCCCGAGGAAGCTCAGGAGTTCTGTGCCCTCAGAGCAGGACAGGGCACCTGAAGGGCTGAGGAGTTTAAGCATTTCTTTCTGTTATTTCCACTTTAACGAACCAAGACTTGGGAAAAAAACATGTAAGAACTTATTTTAAGTGTTGGTCAAAAAACCCCTTCAAAATCCATTTGCCCAAAGGTTGAAAGAGTGTCTTTGCAAGGTGGGAAACTCCCCATGAACTGTGCTCAGCTATTAATTGAGATTGGAGAGAGGGGGAGAGGGAATTTTCAGCCATCACATCTGCTTTGATTGGCCATCTAAAAAAGGTAATTCTGCTTTCAGAGTGATGCTGTGTGAGGATCTCTCTTCTTCCCAGGAGATTTCCTGGAAAAAGGAGTTGTGTAAGTGCTCCTGCCTCCCCTCCAGGCCTATTTCAAGCTTCTAATCTGACATCTAATACTGATTGGTGCCTCTTTCCCTCTCATGCATTTGAATTTGTTCCAGATATAAAAGGAAATGGAAATGAAAAAAAAGTCTGGTTCTGTCTAGTCAGTCTTAGGCAGTACCTGAAACATAACCCTGGTTGTGTCTGCAGGACTGAGGGCTGCATCTGCAGGGCTGGCAAAGCCACTGTCCCAAACCCTGCCCCATGGGATCATCCCCTTCTGTCCCACTGGCACTGGCAGAGCAACACCTGGAACAGGAATCCAGAGGTAAAGCCTGGAAAAGGAATGAATGCTTTCAGGAACTCCCAGGAAGCAGCTCAGGCTCAGATCAACATCAGACCTGAGCTTTTGTCCCATCCGAGGGCTCCCAGGCAAGGCTTTGTGGGTCAGAGCCACCCAGGGGTGAGGGGAGCCCCAGAGCAGGGCTGGGAGGGGGCACAGGCCAGCACTGAGCAGCCTGGGGACCAGCAGGCAATCAAACCCGGGCCTGGTGTCCTCCCTGCTGGACACCAGCTCCTGCTCACGGGGAAATCCACATTTCTGAGACAGCTCAGCCTCCCTGGTTTGAAAGGAAAAGCGAGATGGGAATGTGGGCTCAGCCTTCTGTGGGGGCTGCTGTCCCACCAGGGCTCTGCACAGGGGGAAAGAGCCTCCCCCAGCCACAGGCATGGACCATGGAAGGGAGGGATGAGGGAAAACCAAACAGATCGGAGACAGCAGGAGAGGAAACCGCAGGACAGCAAACACAAGTGAGGATTCTGCCTCCCTCTGACCATCCTCCTCCCTTCCCCGCCCTAGGAACACACACACAGAGCTCCTAAACATCAGCCAAGGAGCTTTGGTGCTGATTACTGAACTCTTCTTATGGTTATTTAGGTTATTTAAGTTACTGATCCTAAACCTGAAGCGCTAAAGTGATTCCAAGTAATGCACGTCCAGCTCTGAAATCCTGGAGTTAATTTTAACCATCGCTTTCAGAAATAGGCTGCCTTGTCCTGACAAATCTATCTGGGCCATATTGTGAGGAGAACTATCAATATTTGAATAAATTTTACATGCCAGCAAACTAAAATTATCTTTACATCGATTCAGCAGCAAGTGCTCCAGCAGGGGCTGGATGGAATGGCCAATAAATTGACAAATCTACAAAACAGAATGGGAGAAAGATTAAAAAAATGGGCAGCTGGCTGCTCCCTGCCATCTCCCATTTCCTATGCAATGCACTCAGGCTCTGTCTGAGCAGGAGCAGCCGTGGTCAGTCATTCCCTGGGCTCACCCAGCCCTGCCCTGGCGCCAGGCTCAGCTCAGCCCCACCAATCTGCTCCTTCCAAAGCTGCCCCAGCCTGCTGCTCCCCTGGGCCCTGCCCTGGGCCCTGCCCTGGGAACACTGCATGGCTTGGGCTGGGAATGTCCCACCTATGAGCTGGAACTCTGCACACCTTGGGCTGGGAATGTCCCACCCTGTGAGCTGGAACACTGCACACCTTGGGCTGGGAATGTCCCACCCTGTGAGCTGGAACATTGCACACCTTGGGCTGGGAATGTCCCACCTACGAGCTGGAACACTGCACACCTTGGGCTGGGAATGTCCAACCTATGAGCTGGAACACTGCACACCTTGGGCTGGGAATGTCCCACCTATGAGCTGGAACTCTGCACACCTTGGGCTGGGAATGTCCCACCCTGTGAGCTGGAACACTGCACAGCTTGGGCTGGGAATGTCCCACCTGTGAGCTGGAACACTGCAACCCTTGGGCTGGGAATGTCCCACCCTGTGAGCTGGCAATACTGCACAGCTTGGGCTGGGAATGTCCCACCTATGAGCTGGAACTCTGCACACCTTGGGCTGGGAATGTCCCACCTGTGAGCTGGAACTCTGCACACCTTGGGCTGGGAATGTCCCACCCTGTGAGCTGGAACACTGCACACCTTGGGCTGGGAATGTCCCACCTATGAGCTGGAACATTGCACACCTTGGGCTGGGAATGTCCCACCCTGTGAGCTGGAACACTGCACACCTTGGGCTGGGAATGTCCCACCTATGAGCTGGAACACTGCACACCTTGGGCTGGGAATGTCCCACCTGTGAGCTGGAACTCTGCACACCTTGGGCTGGGAATAATTCCACACATTGGCCTGGGAATAATTCCTTGTCTTGAGCTGGGAACATTGCACGCTTTGAGTCGGGAATAATTCCACATTTTAAGCTGGGAATAATTCCGTGCTTTGAGCCAGGAATATCCCACACTTTGAGCTGGGAATTGTTCCATGTTTTGAGCTGGGGATAATTCCATATCTTGAGCTGGGAACACGGCACACTTTAGGCTGGGAATGTTCCACATTTTGAGCTGGGATGATTCCACGTCTTGATCTGGGAACATTCGACACTTGGAGCCAGGAATAATTCCACACTTTCAGCCAGGACTATCCCACACTGTGAGCTGGGAATGCCCCACACTGTGTGATGGGAATACCCCACACTGTGAGCTAGGAATACCCCACACTGAGCTGGGAATGCCCCACACTGAGCTGGGAATACCCCACACTGTGTGATGGGAATACCCCACACTGAGCTGGGAATACCCCACACTGAGCTGGGAATACCCCACACTGAGCTGGGAATGCCCCACACTGAGCTGGGAATGACACACACTGAGCTGGGAATGCCCCACACTGTGAGCTGGGAATACCCCACACTGTGAGCTGGGAATACCCCACACTGTGAGATGGGAATGCCCCACACTGAGCTGGGAATGACCCACACTGAGCTGGGAATGCCCCACACTGTGAGCTGGGAATGCCCCACACTGTGAGCTGGGAATACCCCACAGTGAGCTGGAAATACCCCACACTGTGAGCTGGAAATACCCCACACTGTGAGCTGGGAATGCCCCACACTGAGCTGGGAATGCCCCACACTGAGCTGGGAATACCCCACACTGAGCTGGGAATACCCCACACTGTGAGATGGGAATGCCCCACACTGAGCTGGGAATACCCCACACTGAGCTGGGAATACCCCACACTGAGCTGGGAATACCCCACACTGTGAGCTGGGAATACCCCACACTGAGCTGGGAATACCCCACACTGTGAGCTGGGAATGCCCCACACTGAGCTGGGAATACCCCACACTGTGAGCTGGGAATACCCCACACTGTGAGCTGGGAATACCCCACACTGAGCTGGGAATGCCCCACACTGAGCTGGGAATACCCCACACTGAGATGGGAATACCCCACACTGTGAGCTGGGAATGCCCCACAGTGTGAGCTGGGAATACCCCACACTGAGCTGGGAATACCCCACACTGTGAGCTGGGAATGCCCCACAGTGTGAGCTGGGAATACCCCACACTGAGCTGGGAATACCCCACACTGAGCTGGGAATACCCCACACTGAGATGGGAATGCCCCACACTGAGCTGGGAATACCCCACACTGAGATGGGAATGCCCCACACTGAGCTGGGAATGCCCCACACTGTGAGCTGGGAAAGCCCCACACTGAGCTGGGAATACCCCACACTGTGAGCTGGGAATGCCCCACACTGTGAGCTGGGAAAGCCCCACACTGTGAGCTGGGAATGCCCCACACTGAACTGGGAATACCCCACACTGTGAGCTGGGAATGCCCCACAGTGTGAGCTGGGAATACCCCACACTGAACTGGGAATACCCCACACTGAGCTGGGAATACCCCACACTGAGATGGGAATGCCCCACACTGAGCTGGGAATACCCCACACTGAGATGGGAATACCCCACACTGTGAGCTGGGAATACCCCACACTGTGAGCTGGGAATACCCCACACTGTGAGCTGGGAAAGCCCCACACTGAGCTGGGAATACCCCACACTGAGCTGGGAATACCCCACACTGAGCTGGGAATACCCCACACTGAGATGGGAATACCCCACACTGTGTGATGGGAATACCCCACACTGAGCTGGGAATGCCCCACACTGTGAGCTGGGAAAGCCCCACACTGAGCTGGGAATGCCCCACACTGAGCTGGGAATACCCCACACTGAGCTGGGAATACCCCACACTGAGCTGGGAATGCCCCACACTGTGAGATGGGAATACCCCACACTGTGAGCTGGGAATGCCCCACACTGAGCTGGGAATGCCCCACACTGAGCTGGGAATGCCCCACACTGAGCTGGGACTCCCCCACACTGAACTGGGAATACCCCACACTGTGAGCTGGGAATGCCCCACAGTGTGAGCTGGGAATACCCCACACTGAGCTGGGAATGCCCCACACTGAGCTGGGAATACCCCACACTGAGCTGGGAATACCCCACACTGTGAGCTGGGAATGCCCCACAGTGTGAGCTGGGAATACCCCACACTGAGCTGGGAATGCCCCACACTGAGCTGGGAATACCCCACACTGAGCTGGGAATACCCCACACTGTGTGAGCTGGGAATGCCCCACACTGTGAGCTGGGAATACCCCACACTGAGCTGGGAATACCCCACACTGAGCTGGGAATACCCCACACTGAGCTGGGAATGCCCCACACTGAACTGGGAATACCCCACACTGAACTGGGAATACCCCACACTGAGCTGGGAATGCCCCACACTGTGAGCTGGGAATACCCCACACACTGAGCTGGGAATACCCCACACTGAGCTGGGAATGCCCCACACTGTGAGCTGGGAATACCCCACACACTGAGCTGGGAATGCCCCACACTGTGAGATGGGAATACCCCACACTGTGAGCTGGGAATGCCCCACACTGAGCTGGGAATACCCCACACTGAGCTGGGAATACCCCACACTGAGCTGGGAATACCCCACACTGTGAGCTGGGAATACCCCACACTGTGAGCTGGGAAT
Source organism: Haemorhous mexicanus (assembly GCF_027477595.1). Taxonomy (NCBI): domain Eukaryota; kingdom Metazoa; phylum Chordata; class Aves; order Passeriformes; family Fringillidae; genus Haemorhous; species Haemorhous mexicanus. Next base: position 42,109,081 of record NC_082347.1, read on the forward strand.
ACCCCACACTGAACTGGGAATGCCCCACACTGAGCTGGGAATACCCCACACTGTGAGCTGGGAATACCCCACACTGAGCTGGGAATGCCCCACACTGAGCTGGGAATACCCCACACTGTGAGCTGGGAATGCCCCACACTGAGCTGGGAATACCCCACACTGAGCTGGGAATACCCCACACTGTGTGAGCTGGGAATGCCCCACACTGAGCTGGGAATGCCCCACACTGAGCTGGGAATACCCCACACTGTGAGCTGGGAATACCCCACACTGAGCTGGGAATGCCCCACACTGAGCTGGGAATACCCCACACTGTGAGCTGGGAATACCCCACACTGTGAGCTGGGAATACCTCACACTGAGCTGGGAATGACCCACACTGAACTGGGAATACCCCACACTGAACTGGGTATACCCCACACTGAACTGGGAATACCCCACACTGAACTGGGAATGCCCCACACTGAGCTGGGAATGCCCCACACTGAGCTGGGAATACCCCACACTGAGATGGGAATACCCCACACTGAACTGGGAATACCCCCCTCCTCACAGGTGGGTTCAGCCCCTGCCCTGCAGCCCCGGTGCCTGCCCTGCCCCAGAGAGGAGCTGGGACTGGCCTGGCTGCAGGGCTGGCCCCAGCTCCTGCAGGGCTCGGGGTGAGCAGGAACCTGCCATCCCCACTGAGGGACCCCGGCTGGGGAAGGATGAGGGGAGCTCCCACCTGAGCTCAGCACTGCTCCTCTCCAGGGGCTCAGTGCCAGCCACAGAAACACCACAGAGAAATTCCCCCTCAGATCAAACACTCCTGTTTTGCCTTAAAAAAAAAAAAAAAAGTGATTACTGGGGGTAAGGTGTGACTGAGGCAGAGCCCTGGTCCCCAGCCCTGCCAGAGCTCAGTGCAGGGCACCCAGAGCATGCACAGACAGGGGAGGTGATTCACAACAAACCACTGCAAACAGCCAACTCCTAATTCTCCATTAGAGCTCACAAGAGCCCAGCCTGGGCTGGGCTGGAGGGACCCCAAATCCCACCCAGTGCCACCCCTGCCATGGCAGGGACACCTTCCCCTGCCCCAGGTGCTCCCAGCCCCAGTGTCCAGCCTGGCCTGGGGCACTGCCAGGGATCCAGGGGCAGCCACAGCTGCTCTGGGCACCTGAGCCAGAGCCTGCCCACCCTGCCAGGGAACAATTCCCAATTCCCAGTATCCCACCCAGCCCTGCCCTCTGGCACTGGGAGCCATTCCCTGGGTCCTGTCCCTCCATCCCTTGTCCCCAGTCCCTCCCCAGCTCTCCTGGAGCCCTCCAGGCCCTGGCAGGGCTCTGAGCTCTCCCTGGAGCTGCTCCTGCCCAGGTGAGCCCCCCCAGGTGTCCCAGCCTGGCTCCCCAGTTTGGGTTCTCCTGGGGCAGCTCCATGATTTTCTAAAATCCACAAACAACGGCAGAGTCCAAGCTCTGAGCACACCCTGGGCAAGCTGAGATGTCCCACCCAGGGAACTGCATTTTGATTTTTATTTATTTACACAGTCTGAAATTTCTAAATATTGGATTAAAGCATACCTTTGACGAGCAAAGCTCTCCATGCTAATAATCTCTAAAATATCCCAGGCTCCCTAAAACCTGAGCTTCAGGGAGAACAAACAGCACCGCTACAACCTGCAAAAAGTTAATTTTTTCACACTGCTGCCTCTTCCATTTTCCAGCCCTATTTCTATTCCTAATTAAGCAAACTTGAGTGTGATCCAGAAATACAAAGAGGAGCAGTTGAATTTGGAGACATTAAGAGAATTTTAAATGTCATGGTTTTAGCCTCAAAACTGAATTCAGGTGAAGAAAAAGTAAGTAAGTAAAATATATATTTTTAGTCCTCCCCGTACCCCTCTATTAGCCACAATTACAACACTTCAAAGCACATTAATTTCCTGCTTTCAAGTTTTCTCAAACTCAACAGTTTGTTGAAAGAGTTTGATTTCATTATATTATGCCAATACTACCCTGGTAGAAATTTCAATCTTTTTAGACAGAAAGAAGTGCAAAAAATTACATTAACAACGAGCAGAAAGAAATTGAAGCTCTCAATGCCTCCTAATTTATGTCATTTTCCTGCGGGATTTTCAAACCTCTTTTCCCAACCAGCTTGGTGCCGCCTCTTGAGCGCAGTTTGTGTCTCACAGGGGGAGGGAAATGCAGCAGCAGCAGCAGCAGCAGCAGCAGCAGCAGCAGCAGCAGCAGCAGCAGCAGCAGCAGCAGCAGCAGCAGCAGCAGCAGCAGCAGCAGCTGGGCTCCCACTCCTGAGCACCGAGCCTGCAGGGCAGGGACAGGGGCAGGGACCCGGGAAAGGCTGGGGGATCCAGGGGGAGCCAGGGGGATCCAGGGCTCAGAGCCACACCTGGGGATCCAGGGGGATCCAGGGGGATCCAGGGCTCAGAGCCACACCTGGGGATCCAGGGGGATCCGGGGGGATCCAGGGCTCAGAGCCACACCTGGGGATCCAGGGGGATCCAGGGGGATCCAGGGCTCAGAGCCACACCTGGGGATCCAGGGGGATCCAGGGGGATCCAGGCGGATCCAGGGCTCAGAGCCACACCTGGGGATCCAGGCGGGATCCAGGGGAGCAGGGATCCAGGGGGGATCCAGGGTTCAGAGCCACACCTGGGATCCAGGGGGATCCAGGGGGAGCCAGGGCTCAGAGCCACACCTGGGGAGCCAGGGGGATCCAGGGGGATCCAGGGGAGCAGGGATCCGGGGGGATCCAGGGCTCAGAGCCACACCTGGGGATCCAGGGGGATCCAGGGGGAGCCAGGGCTCAGAGCCACACCTGGGGATCCAGGGGGATCCAGGGGGATCCAGGGCTCAGAGCCACACCTGGGGATCCAGGGGGATCCAGGGGGAGCCAGGGGGATCCAGGGCTCAGAGCCACACCTGGGGATCCAGGGGGATCCAGGGGGATCCAGGGCTCAGAGCCACACCTGGGGATCCAGGGGGGATCCAGGGGAGCAGGGATCCAGGGGGGATCCAGGGTTCAGAGCCACACCTGGGGATCCAGGAGGATTCCAGGGCTCAGAGCCACACCTGGGGATCCAGGGGGGATCCCAGGCTCCCACCTGCTCAGGCTTTAACAAGGCTGTGTCCCCCTGGGCATCTCTTGGCAGGTTCTCCATCCAGCCCTGGATCCCCAAACTCAAGAAGGACCTGGAGCTGCTCCAGGGCTGGAGGCAGGCTGGGACACCTGGGGGGGCTCACCTGGGCAGGAGCAGCTCCAGGGAGAGCTCAGAGCCCTGCCAGGGCCTGGAGGGGCTCCAGGAGAGCTGGAGAGGGACTGGGGACAAGGGATGGAGCAACAGCACCCAGGGAATGGCTCCCACTGCCAGAGGGCAGGGATGGGTGGGATATTGGGAATGGGGAATTGTTCCCTGGCAGGGTGGGCAGGCCCTGGCACAGGTGCCCAGAGCAGCTGGGGCTGCCCCTGGATCCCTGGCAGTGCCCCAGGCCAGGCTGGACACTGGGGCTGGGAGCACCTGGGACAGGGGAAGGTGTCCCTGCCATGGCTGGGGTGGCACTGGGGGGGATTTGGGGTCCCTCCCACCCAAACCCTTACTGGGATTCTCTTGCTTCTCTGCCCCTCTGCAGATGCTGTGACAAGAGGGACAGCAGGGACCAGGGGAGCCCTGAGCACCCAGGGGACCCACAAAGACCTGCAGCACTCAGTGCCACCCTAACTCAGCAGATTAATTGGCAATGAGTTCTGCTTAGCCACTTCTCCTAAGACAAGTTGGAAAAAAATTCAATAAAACTTGTGTTAAGCTGATTCCACGCTGCAGTACAAACAAAGTCTGGAGCAGCCTAATCCTCTTACACCAGGGAACAGGCTCCTAAAGTCATTATTTAATAAGATTAAATACTGCAGGTCATAAAAATTAATTTATACAGCTGCCATGGTTTAAAACCTGCATGTCTGCAGAGTGGGACAGATTTCCTTCCCACAGAGAGGCAAAGGTGAGCACGAGGTGGGGCTGCCCCTGGACCCCTGGCAGTGCCCAGGGCCAGGCTGGACACTGGGCTGGGAGCACCTGGGACAGGGGAAGGTGTCCCTGCCATGGCACAGCACTGAAACCTCCCCTTTGAATGCAAACATTCACTTAAATTGTTCCAAAATCATTTTTAAAAATCCCTTTCAGGCAGAGAGGTCCTGAACTCCCTCCCAGCCACAGTGATTTCACCAAAATCAGGAAATGAAGGGCTTGGGCTTCATGAGGTCTTTACTTTACCCAAACCTCACTTAACCTTTTTATTCCTTGCCCCAAGTTACCACATTTTGCTCCTGAGGCCTAAAAGAGGGAGGGAAGAGAGGATAAAGGCACCCATCAGCACTCTGCTGCTCACTCATGGAACTCCAGGCACTGCTGTGTTGGAGTCTTTGAATCCACAAACAACAAAAGCATTTCTTACATTAAAAAAAGGAAGCAATACAAATAAATAAATAAATAAATAAATAAATTTATATTTATATTTATATTTATATTTATATTTATATTTAATGTATAATCTATAATATAATATATAATATATAATGTATAATATATAATATATAATATATAATATATAATATATAATATTTATATATAATATAATATCTATATATAATATAGATATTTATATATTTATGTATAATATATATTATAAAAATTATTATTTATTATATAATATTATATTATATTATATATAATATAATATAATATAATATAATATATGTTTATGTTTATATATATGATGTTTATATATATAATTATAAATATTATATATAAAATATTTCTATAAAATATATATATGTATATATATATAAATACATATATAAAGCCCTGGTTACAACACATGTGTTTTCATTTGGAACCACCAATCCTGACCCCTAAAACCTTAATCCTAACGCAGCCTCAGCCTGGCCCAGGGCTGTTACCTGGGGAACATCCCCCAGCTCAGGCAGGGCCTTGGCTGCTGCTGCATTCCACGGCTTGGGGTCAGGGCCTGGGAGGCTGGCAAAGCCCCCCCAACCACCCAACCCAGCCCCTCCCAGCAGGGCCAGGCCAACACTGGCCCTGTCCCCCAGTGCCACATCCACAGGGCTGTGAGACCCCCCAGGGGTGGGAGGGGTGGGCAGCTGTGCCAGGGCTGGGCAGCCCTTCCCACGGAGAACTAATTCCAAATACCCAACCCAGACCTCTCCCGGCCCAGCTTGAGCCCGTGTCCACCTCCAACCCTGCCCAAAGAGAAATCCAGCACTGTCCCCAATGAAAACAATCCATCATTGCTCGGGCACTGCACATGAAAGAGCAGAGGCTGCAGCCACAGAGAGCATTCTCAGCGCTGGCATTTTCTGAGGCAATATTTCAACAAGAGGGAAAAGCCTTCCATCACCTCCTGGAAACGCCAGCTCGCAGAGAAATAAATATCTCTTTTGTATCAAAGCGATCCCCAATCCCTTTGATAAATCTTACCACTGTGCAGTTGAAACAACCCCATGAAGGGCTGGAAGGATCATCTAAATGCATCTGAACAAGTCTGTTTATTTGGTATTCCGGAGCGCACGGCGCCAGCCCGCAGAGCTCCTCCATTAGTCTTTAAAAATAGTATTAAAGGACATTTCCGTCGATTTAAATTATGTCTATTTTCATTTAAATGAGTTGCTAAATAACAAGCTCCACGCTGGAGTGTGTGACTGTGAGAAATACACTTCAAACAAAACAAATTAGGGAACCTGGAAATTGCTACAGCAGAGCGAGGACATATTTTTGGGCAAAAGTAAACAGAGAACAACGGCGAGTCATCAAAAATATGGTAATGAACCCCCGTGCTCCATGTGTGAGGAACAGCACACAAGGAGAGGCTCACTGCACTCCTGTGAGGGCTTTATTTATAAAACAATCACAGAACTGGCACTTCCCTTCCTGGAGAGGGACTGATTCCCTTCCCTGGCTTGGCTCCTCTGCAGGTTGCTGGGAATTCCAAATTGTGCCACCTCCATCCATCCATCCATCCCTCCATCCATCCATCCATCCATCCATCCATCCATCCATCCCTCCATCCATCCATCCATCCATCCATCCATCCATCCATCCATCCATCCCTCCATCCATCCATCCATCCATCCATCCATCCATCCCTCCATCCATCCATCCATCCATCCATCCCTCCATCCATCCATCCATCCATCCATCCATCCATCCATCCATCCCTCCATCCATCCATCCATCCATCCATCCATCCATCCCTCCATCCATCCTCCATCCATCCATCATCCATCCATCCATCATCCATCATCCATCCATCTGTCCATCCATCCATCCCTCCATCCATCCATCCATCCATCATCCATCATCCATCCATCTGTTCATCCATCCATCCCTCCATCCATCCATCTCTCCATCCCTCCATCCATCCATCCTCCATCCATCCTCCATCCATCCATCATCCATCCATCCATCCTCCATCCATCCATCCATCCATCCCCCATCCATCCATCCATCCATCCATCCATCCATCCATCCCCCATCCATCCATCCATCCATCCACCATCCATCCATCCATCCCCCATCCCCCATCCATCCATCCATCCCTCCATCCATCCATCCATCCATCATCCATCATCCATCCATCTGTTCATCCATCCATCCCTCCATCCATCCATCTCTCCATCCCTCCATCCACCCATCATCCATCCCCCATCCATCCATCCCCCATCCATCCATCCCCCATCCATCCCTCCATCCATCCATCCATCCATCCATCCATCCATCCATCCCCAGGCTCAGGGTGGCTCAGCAGAGCTCCCTGGCCAGCTCAGGGACAGGAGGATCAGCTCTCCAAGAGCTCTCCACCCTGGAGGTGTGGGATTTATGGGAGCTGAGTGGAATAAAACAGAAACAAACCCCAAGGAATGTTGGCATGAAGGCTGGGGCGCCCAGGGCTCACCACCTCTGCTGTCATCACATTTCTCCAGCTGGTAAAAAACATTGGGACTGAGCTCTGTAGGAGTCAAAGCTCATGTGAATAAAGTCTGGCTCTGCTGGCTTCAGACCAGATTCATGGAACCACAGAGTTATGGAATCAGAGTTATGGAATCCCAGACTGGTTTGGGTGGGAGGGACCCCAAATCCCACCCAGTGCCACCCCAGCCATGGCAGGGACACCTTCCCCTGCCCCAGGTGCTCCCAGCCCCAGTGTCCAGCCTGGCCTTGGGCACTGCCAGGGATCCAGGGGCAGCCCCAGCTGCTCTGGGCACCTGTGCCAGGGCCTGCCCACCCTGCCAGGGAACAATTCCTTCACTTACCCAAGCTAAAGAAGCATCAAAGTCTGCCTTAAACTAAATCCCCTCTGTTGTACATCAGGAATTGGTAGCTCATCAAACACATCAAGAGCAGGTTAGAGAAGGAGTGCTTCACACGAGGCACAGCTCAAACCCCAGCTCTGGGAAGCTCTTGGGGAAACGTGCCTGGAATGAGGAGCTGCCAGAGCAGCTGGGCACAGCCACCCCCAGCCAGGAGACCTGGCCCTGCCACTTGGACCTTCAATCACTGCCAAACGAGCCCAGCTCCTCCTGCTTTGCTGCAAGCTGAGGCCAAGGTCTCATTCAGCCACCTACTACGTGTTGCTTGGATATGGATTATTATTTCCCAAGCAGGATGTGGAATATTTTATTTTTGTACCAACGGATCTTGCTCACACGCAATCATTTGCATTCTTAAGAAGCCAACCCAGTCTGCTTTGTAACTCCTGTGAGCCCAGAAAAAGCATCCCCCCACTCCCTCTGTCTTGGGAACAGAATTTTCACAGCACACTAAGCATCTTCTGATTAGAATTTTGGGGTTTTTATAAAAATACAGCTCTGGCATGCCGAGGCACATTAGGCAAGACAAGGAACAAAGTCACACAGTAACAATGAACGTCATAAATAATGAATAAATATAAATATATGAACTGAGAACAGGGATCAGAGCATATGTGAGTGTTTGGGCTCAGCACAACACAAAAAGTGACTCACACGTAAAACCACCCCCTGCCGTGGCTGTAAAGCTGCCCCTCTCCCCTGGCACTCTGGAAGGGTTTCTAAAAACTGGAAAGGTTTGGGTCTTTTTGCTGATATATCTCCAAAGGAATAAATCCATCTTCTGTAAACGGAAAGTGTAGGAAGTTTTCTCAATATAGGTGATTTGCATATAGATTTACCCTCTAGAACACTGTCAGCTCCGAGGAGATGTCAAGAAACAATTCAATGTATGCATCTGGTGCTCTAGCCATGCCACAAATCATGTGCACTTAATTCAGCAGGGCCATAAACCCCAGAACTACAGGAGTAATCAAGAACCTACTTAACCTTTCCCCAGCAACACTGCACAAAGTTAGTGTGAAATATGTGACAATCCCCTAAAATTATAACGAAAGGGCAGCGAGCAAGGTGTGCTGTAAAACAGTCGGCGTGAAGGCAAGGAAAAACTGGGGAAATAGAAGGAAAATTAGTTCTGGAGTCATGCTCAGTAATAGCTGATGTATGCTCACAATAAAATGAGATGCAGAATGCAAAACTCCTCGAAAATAAAAGCATAATTTCAACAGGATCAGGCAGCAGGTCGAAGAGTTACAGAATTCCCGTGGGTTGGAGGAAAAAAGAAATGGAACTGTAACAAAGAATCCCAGAAAATCTAAGGCTGGAAAAGGCCTCCCAGCCCTGGGGTCCCAGCTGTGCCCATCCCAGCCCTGTCCCCAACCCTGAGTGCCACCTCCAGGGGACACCTGCAGGGATGGGCACTCCAACCCTCCCTGGGCAGTGCCAGTGCCTGAGCTCCCTTTCCATGGGGAAAAAATTCCTCCTAAAACACACAAAGGTTTTTTAAACCCAAGGTTTAAAAAATTAAACCCAAGGTGATAAAAAAATTCCTAATTAATGCTCAGGATTAGAGCATTGATGGAATTGCAAGACAGAGAAAGGCAGCCCAGGGCAGCTGGGAGGAGTTTTCCTGCAGAGCCCACCTTGGTTCAGCCAGATGTGGAAGCTGAGATGGACACAGCTGTGTTTCAGTACTTATACATATATTTATATATAATAGCTCTATATCCAGATTCTTGCAGAAAGCTCAGAAGTTTTAATTTCTCCAAGATAACCTGGAGCCAAGTGCAGACTTTCCCCACACAAAGTCCTGAAGGCTTTCACCAGCAGCGTGGTACTGTCCCTGCATGCACTTTTAAAATAAAGAAATAATGTAATATTTAAAACTTCAGCTCCTCAAAGTCAGACCTCGAATCTACACTTGGAAAATTAAATAGTTTGCCTCATCAGAGAAGTCCCAAATGGTGAATAATTTCTGTCAGCCCACACGTCTCTTTTGTAGAAGGGGAGAATTGAAACATTCATAGGTATTTGTAAAGTGAAATACAGATTTACTTCAAGAAAATCCATGGCACAGCATGGTTGGAGGTGGCACTTTGAGGTAATTACTGCAATTTCTTCCACAATTTCACAGCCAGGTCAGGGAACCTGTGCATTATTTGGTACATTCAACGTGGGAAGTGTGTCCTGCTCTCGGGGCTGGGGGGTCTTGGGACAGTCCTGCAGCTGAGGGGGAGCCCAGGGCTGAGACCCCAGAGCAGCCCCAGAGCAGCCAGCCCCACTGCCAGGAGCAGGGCGTGCCATGGGAAGGGTGGGATGGGAAGAGCCACGCTCAGGACAGCCCCTGCCCATGGGGTTTGGCTTCCCAAGAGCTCAGTGATGGATCCAGGGCATGTCCTGGGCTGGCAGGAGCCACCAGGGGCACCCAGGCCAGCTCCTGGCCCTGCTGCTGTCCCTTACTGTGAGCCAATTCACTTCAACACACCCTGAAAGGCTTAACCTGGACTGGGCTGGACAAGGACAGAAAACGGCTCAAAAAATGAATAACTCAGTCTGCTGTTTGCATCTCATCTCTGAGACACTTCTCTGCTGAAAAGTCTTCTAATTTCCCAGCCTTTCAAATTTTATCCCTAGAAATCTCCTCCAAACCTTGAACGACGACAATTAAAACCTACTTGTTAGAAGAGCATTAGCTACAAAGGGAAGCAGGAAAGGTCAGGGATGAGGGACTGGTGAGCCTCCCCCAGAGCAGGTGAGGGGCTGTTTTGACAGGAGGCTTCACTTGAACTAAATACTGCGTTCTGTTCTGGAGCAGGGTACAAATGGCAGCATGTGCAGCTCAGAGTCTGGAGGTGGGTGGCTTTGGGCTGTAATTTTAATTAAGTGCTCATCCCTGTATGCAGCACTCGGTATTTCTGTGCTGTTCAAGGCAGATCTGGGGTGGTTTTGCTGCCATGCCAACCCTGCTGCTGGGAAGTGCTGGCAGGGACAGCCTGGGAGCCAGCACTGACCTCCCGTGTCAGTGATCAGCAGGGTCTGCTGTCCCAGGGCATCACTGTGGGATGGCATTCCCCCAGGGCAGCAGAGCACAGCCCGTGGCTCCTCAGGGGCACCAGCACCTCCAGCCCAGCCCAGCACGGGGGTCCAGGGCAGCTGGCCAAGGGCTGGGGCAGGGGGAGGCTTGGCTCCCGTGGGTGTCCCCCTGCAGCCCTCCCATGGTTTGTGGTGCCTCCAAAGGCAGGAGGAGCCCCCAGAGCTGGGCAGGGCCAGGAGTGACCTCAGCCTTCCCAAAGAGCCAGAACCCAGCCGGGACAGCCAGCAGTCAGCACTGCCATTCCTTCACCAAAAGGTGTATCCTGGTACAAGCCATGGCCATCCCCAACACCCCCTTTTGCAGAGCCAAACCCTCTCCTGGGCAGAGCTCCTGGGGAGCCTGGCTGGGGCACAGCTGGGCTGGGGATGCTCTGCCCTGGCAGAGAGAACACACTGGGCAGGGCAGAACCAGGGCCTGGGGAAGGCTGACCCAGAGCAGGGGCTGGGCAGAGTCCCAGAATTAATTAGGGATTGATTCCAAGGATCTCCTCCATGGATGCACCCTGGGCAGCACCAGAGCCCAGCCAGGGCTGCCCCCAAGATGACCCAAAATGGCCCCAAAATGCACGGCCGGGCACGGGGTCTCTCCCTGGGATCAGCTCTGCTCCATTTGCACCTTGCAGTTCATTGTCCCAGCCCAGCTTTAGCCCAGGCACTCCCACCCTGCTTGTTTTTCTCTCTCCAGCCCACGGGGTTTGTGCTCCTGGGCTGAGATTTGGCTCATTTGTCCTTGGTGCCCAGCTGGAGCAGGAATTGTTTTGTCTCCCTGCTCTGGGCACAGAGCTCACCATGCCCTGATGTGAAGCTCAGACCCACCCACTAAAGCAGCACAGAATGTGACACACAGAAAAGCCAAACCTGAGGCCCCCTGTCTGTGCAGTTACCCCTCCAGGAGGGGCAGGACGTGCCACCTCCCACCCTGGTGGCCCAGCAGCTCTCAGTAACTCACAGCTGCAGCTCAGGGATGGGCAAGGCCGGGTGGGTGCCCCGGGGCTGCAGCACACTGCACTGGCACAGAGCTGCAGACACCACAAATCAAGGGATTTTATCCTCTCCTGTCAGTGTCTCAGGGATAGCATGGGCCATTTCAGGAATGCCTTCAGCATCCAGGCTCGTTCAGAGGGAAAGCAGACGGGAGCTGCTCAGAGCAGAGCAGGAGCTGCCACGCTGCTCCTCCTGAACGGCTCCCTGAGCTCCAGGGAGGGCAGCCCAGCCCGGGCCCATCCCGTGCCCCGAGCAATAAACTGTGACAGCAGAACACCACAGGTATTTCTATAGCTCACACAGCCTTCCCCCTCCAAAGATCACCAGAAAAACCCACTTGGTGTCTCTTCTCACAGAAACCACGCATTTCCCAGCTCCAGGGACATGAATATTCATGGCTATTGTTTGCATGGGGGGGCTCCCCTCCACTCCATCCCAGTTCCTGAAGTAAAATCTAAACTTCTGCTAAATTGCAGAGCTCCAATGGATACTTTGCTTTTAATTACTTTCCAAAGTGCTGGCTGTCTGACACTGAGGGATGCATTCTTCAGCTGGGTGATGCATTTATTTACTCCGCTGTGCTTTTGGAATGTGCAGAATGTTTATAATTAGGCTGTGTAACCATGCGAGCCTTCAGCTGGTGTTTGCTGGGTTTAAAGCAGGTTTGTTCTGCTTTTCCAGAGCAGGAGAAGCCACCACGCACCGTGAACGTTAGGCACTAATCTTTCTACTTCCAGAGTAGGGAAAAAAAAACACTTTAAAATTCCACCTGTGGCACTGGAATGCTGCCGAGGTGCAGGGCAGAGATGCCAGCTCCAGCCAGGGAGCTGGGGCACTGCAGAGCTGTGACACACCATGACCCAGCATGGCCTGGGAGGGCCCCCAGCAGCTCCAGCTCCTCACTGGGATGGCAGCTGGGGCTGGGGGAAGCTCTCCTTGGCACCAGCAGCAGGACCTGGGCTGCAGAGGGGGTCCCTGCCACGGCCTCCGAGGTCCCTTGCAAGGCAAACAGCCTGGCATTCCAGAGGGGAGCTCCCCTTCCCTGGGCTGAGCCTGGCTGGTGACAGCAGTGGCAGCAGTGGCAGTGCCCCAGCCCAGCCCCAGGGCTCTCTCTGCTCCCTGCAGGCACAGCCCAGCTCAGACATTTCTCACAGCCCTGCACCCCTCTGACCCTGCAAAGCCCTTCCAGGCACCGAGGGCCTCCTGGCTGCTGTCCTGCCCAGCAGTGGCACTGCCACCCTTGGGGCCAGCCTGGCAGCCTCTGTGCAGCTCCTGGGCTCACAGCACCCCAAAGCAGGCCAGTTCTTTGCAGTTAGGCAATTTATAACCCAGGATGGCAGCACGGGGTCGTTCTCCTCATTATTTCACACACCCATTATTTTTAAATTGTTCTTGGTTTCTGCACTAAGAAATCCACATTTGGTGTCAGGTTGAACCATCTGTTAACACACATGTGATTTCAAAATTCTCCCTCATGTCATGCTGCAGCAGAGTCCCCACCCATATGTGATTGTCTGCACCACACAAATGTTCCCTTACATCTTCCCAGCTCCCCACACAAGTTTCCTGGTGAGGGCTCAGACTCTGTATGATCTTCCCACAGAACACTGGCTAAAGCTGAACCCAGGCCACAGAACACACAAATCAAAGCTTTGCCACCTTCCCATGCTGCTGTTACAGCTGGAGCCAAAGAGAGTCATGCAACATGGGACTTTTCTACTCAGGAGCTCAAAAATTGACAATGGAATACCATCTTCACTAAGAATCACTTTTTCCTCCTTCCCCCCCCCAAAACAACCTCACAAACTCCCTTTTTTTTTTGCCCTAAAGTTTCAGTCACTAGCAAACCAACAGAAAATGCAGATTATGCACTGCTGTCACTGCCCATGGAAGGGGGATTGGAGCTAGAAGGGCTTTAGGGTCTCTGCCAGCCCAGGCTGTGATTCTGGGAACACTCCCAAAAGGAGAGTGGACAAAAGAGAAGGTCCCTCCAACCCCACAGCCCCCCAGTCCAGCAGGACCCCTCCTTTGCTGGGGCAGCAGCTTTGCCCTCCTGGGACAGAGCTACTGCTCTGAACATCCTCCTGTAAATGTCCCACAGCTGCAGAATCCCAAATGGTCTGGCTGGGAGGGACCCCAAATCCCACCCAGTGCCACCCCTGCCATGGCAGGGACACCTTCCCCTGCCCCAGGTGCTCCCAGCCCCAGTGTCCAGCCTGGCCTTGGGCACTGCCAGGGATCCAGAGGCAGCCCCAGCTGCTCTGGGAATTCCATCCCAGCCCTGCCCACCCTGCCAGGGAACAATTCCCAATATCCCATCTCAATCAGCACCCCAATATCCCATGGATCCCCCCTTCCTGCCCCATCCCACTGCAGCTCCAACCCACTCAAGCACAGCTCTGGAACTCTCCTGGGTTTTCCCTGAGCCAGCTGGCAGCAGATGGAGGAGCTGCAGAACCCAAGGACTTGGGGAAGGTTCTGGCTCCCAGAGCTCCCCGTGGCAGGATGATGGTGAGCTCAGGTCCCGTGACAGCCCTGGGGGCCCACGGGAACAGCCCCAGCCTGGAGCAATTTCTGCAAGTCTGCAAGTTCCAGGTGCAGGGAACGACACTCCATCATTTTCTTTCTCTCCTTCTGAGATTTAAATAGGTCAAGTCCTCGCTCAGCGCGGAGCAGGAAATTGTACATCGCCACAATTGCACTGCAGAATGGATAATGGGCCCATTTAAGTGTTATCATTAGAGAAACGACAGCAAAATACAGCTGGGCAAGTCCTCCCCCTTCCCCACGCACTCCTGTGCTGCGACGCCTCCGAGCCATTCCAATCTTCAGCTCTTTGCTTCCCATCACTGCCTCTCAAACACACAGACGAGAAATTGGATTAAAGAACGTGCTGGAGAACACTGCTGGTGCAGCCGTGCTGAGCCTGCCAGCTGAGGGCTGCACAGCCCAGGGGAGCACGCAGCCTCCTCGGGCTGTGCAGGGAGCAGGGGGGAAATCTGACCCTGCAGCAGCTTTCCAGCAGCACCAGGGTGGGCAAAAACCCAACAGAGCAGTGGGGGAAAAACCCAAAGCAGAGCAGTGGGGTCCCCTCACAAAAATAATGAGAGGGAAAGGAGATGGTAAAAGAGAAGCAAAACCACATGCACACATCACTTGGTCTGAGGCAGTAACCCCCTCCTCAACTCCTCATCTGTGCCCCCGTCCAAAGCAGCTGCTCACAGAGTTCTGGCACAGGTGGGGCAGGAAGGAGAGGGAGATGACATTAATGAGAGCACCCAACCAGAAAGTGTTAAACAGAAACCAAGAGGCAGAGCTGTGCCACCACAGGGCCTGGCAGGCAAAGAGCCATGGGGGACAGCTGGAAGGGCTGGGGGATGGAAACAGCCCCGGGCCACAGGGGGGCCCTGGGACCCCCTCCATGGCTCTGTGACCCCATCCCACCCTGCCATGGCAGGGACACCCCCCCCTGCCCCAGGTGCTCCCAGCCCCAGTGTCCAGCCTGGCCTTGGGCACTGCCAGGGATCCAGGGGCAGCCCCAGCTGCTCTGGGCACCCTGTGCCAGGGCCTGCCCACCCTGCCAGGGAACAATTCCCAATTCCCAATCTCCCACCCAGCCCTGCCCTCTGGCACTGGGAGCCATTCCCTGGGTCCTGTCCCTCCATCCCTTGTCCCCAGTCCCTCTCCAGCTCTCCTGGAGCCCCTCCAGTCCCTGGCAGGGCTCTGAGCTCTCCCTGGAGCTGCTCCTGCCCAGGTGAGCCCCCCCAGGTGTCCCAGCCTGGGACACCCCAGGCCAGCAGATGTCCAGCCCCGTGGCAAACACAAAAGCCCAGGACAGGAGAGCTGAGCCCCGAGGCAGCAGGGAGCACACCTGCCCCAGGTGTTCCTTCAGTGGGAACAGCCCTGGGGAAGGAGGGGCCTGCTGGAAGCTCTGGGGCTCCCCCAGGGATGGTGCCAGCCCAGGAAGTGTCCCTGTGTGGGTGCTGGCACTCACCCTGCAGCCCTGGCACCCAGCAGATGCACACAGAGCTGCAGCTGACTGTGAAATGAACTGTCAGCCAGCAGGGCTCAGCTTTGAATCCTGTCTGCTGCTAATGCCCACTGCCACCAGCTCCAAAAAACACAACCCTGCTCAGAACCAAGAGGGCTTTTGGAAAATGTACTCGTGGAGCAGGTTTGGAAAGCAGCAGATTTGACTTTGCCACTCCTTGCCAAAGAGAGGTGCCCACGAGTGCTCAAGTCAAATCCTCTCCACTGATCCTAATGGAATTGCTAAAAAAGAGAAAATGAGAATGTTAAACCCTACTAAAAGGATCCAGATGATTTGCCATGCAATGGGGTTTATTCTTCAGTGACATTTTTCCTGACTGAATAAAATGAGGATGCATAAAGGCTGCATCCCAACGATCCTGATTAGCTGTGTGACTTGAGGGATGTCTGAAGGATTCAGATAACCAGCCCTTGGGATTACACTGAATTTCTGGGTGAATTTGGGATTCAGGAGGAATTTCAGACGATCCCCAACGTGGATAACGAGGCAGCACATGTTCAGGGCTTGCCTCCATCAAGGGACTGCCCAAGAGCCAGCTCTGCATCTCCTGGGTGATGCACCACCGACAGAGCAAGGGTGGGCACAGAGCACCTCTGGGGCAGGGCTCTGGTTTGGAGCTCAGGAACAGGAGCAGCACACAGCCCTGCTGGGGGGTCCCCAGTGCCCCCAGCTGGGGCCACCCCACAGCACCCCAGGGCTCTGCTGCACCTGCAGGGAGGAGCCTGGCTGGGAAGGTGCTGGAGCTGCTGCCCCTGCACAGCTCCCAGAGGGACCTGAGTGCCCAGAGAGGCTCAGCCCTGCCCCCTGTGCTGCCCTGGATACAGGTGTGGGGCAGGGCAGCCCCACCCTGGGGTTCCATGGGGAAAGGACCCAAAACCCACTCCAAGAGCTGCTCCTGTGTGGGGAGCAGGGACCCAGAGGCTGGAAAAGCCCTCAGGCCACGGGGTCCATCCCTGCCCCAGCACTGCAGCCACCTTCTGACCTCCAAAGCCTTGGCACTGTGGTGAAAGTAACAGAGAGAGGAGCCAGACCTCTGAATCATAAACCAGGGAATGGCAGAGCCTTGGGAGCCAGGCCAGAGCAGAGAGGGTGCACCCAGGGGGGCAGGGACACCCCCAGGTGACACAGCACTGCCACCCCAGCCGTGTGACCTGGGCAGGGACACTCAGGAGAGCCCCCAAACCCGGGCTGAGGGCATTTGGAGCATTTGGAATGAACCCAGCCCGGGCACAGACAAGGACAGCTCATCCCCACCTGCCAGAGCCCAGGAGCTGCCCCTGCTGCTCTGCACAGAAAGGAAAACCAAGCCCAAGAGAGCAACCCCGAGCAGAGCCCAGTCAATGTTGATAAAAACACTGGCTTTCAGCACACCTGGGAGTGTAACTGAGCTCACCTCCAGAGTTTCCTTTCCAAGGGGTGGGTACCCAGAGCATGCACTTCCTCTGCTGGCAATCACCCTCTTCCAGAGGTTAAAGGTGCCACTTTGCCAGCATTAGCTCACTCCAAGTGGTGCCAGCTTTTGATATTTTTATCAGCTTATAATTTACATGTTTTCACCTCTCACTATCAAACAAATGCATCATCTTCCACACCATCACTTCCCACTCCACCACAGCACCCAAGACCCTGCAGGCCACATGGAAACCTGTTAAATCCCCTCAGGAAGGAAAGAGAGCAAAGGAGAAGGTGGCTTTAAGTAGGAGGAAATTATTTTCTCATTAAGCAAATAGATGGGGTGTGCCAAAGCAAGAGTAATGGTGGTTCCATGGGATGGAGGTTGAGCTTGAGTGCCTGAAAAATTGGCCTTGAGGAGGAGCTGAAGGCCCAGTCCCTGCTTGCTCTGTGGTCATAAAGAACAACACTGAGGTTACAGCCAGGTGAGTCTGAGTCCAGCCAGGTGGGAGGGCAGGAGGAGGTGTCTGCACAGCCCAGCCCTGCTGCCAGCCCCCAGTGGGACAGGGCAGGGAGCCCAAGAACAGCTCAGGTCCCTGAACAACAGAGTGCCAGTACATCCCCACAGGGCACGGAGCCCAAGCACAGCTCCTGTCCCCACAGTCAGGGTGCCAGTGCATCCCGACAGGACAGGGAGCCCCAAGCACAGCTCAGGTCCCCACAGTCAGGGTGCCACAAAGCCCCACAGGGACAGGGAGCCCAAGCACAGCTCCTGTCCCCACAGTCAGGGTGCCAGTACATCCCCACAGGGACAGGGAGCCCAAGCACAGCTCCTGTCCCCACAGTCAGGGTGCCAGTACATCCCCACAGGGACAGGGAGCCCAAGCACAGCTCCTGTCCCCACAGTCAGGGTGCCAGTACATCCCCACAGGGACAGGGAGCCCAAGCACAGCTCCTGTCCCCAAAGGCACCTGAACCACAGTCAGGGTGCCAGTACATCCCCACAGGGACAGGGAGCCCCAAGCACAGCTCCTGTCCCCACAGTCAGGGTGCCAGTGCATCCCCACAGGGACAGGGAGCCCAAGCACAGCTCCTGTCCCCACAGTCAGGGTGCCAGTGCATCCCCACAGGGACAGGGAGCCCAAGCACAGCTCCTGTCCCCAAAGGCACCTGAACAGTCAGAGCACCACAGGGACAGACAGCCCCACAGGGACCACCCAGCCCAGCCCCTGGCCCAGCCCAGCACACCCCAAACCCCCACGCTGTCCCCCGGGCTGGGGACAGTGCCTGCTGCACTGGACAGTGTGACAGCCACCCCTGAACCCCCTGTCCCCTGGGCTGGGGACAGTGCCTGCTGCACTGGACAGTGTGACAGCCACCCCTGAAGCCCCTGTCCCTTCCTGTACCCCAGAAAGACACGAGCACCTGCTGGGTTAGCACTCCAACAAAAGGAGACAACGAACCCACTCCTGTGAGGTTAACTGGGACAAGGGTTCTGGGAGTGGGAGCTGCAGGAGTGCCCTGCCAGCAGTGCCCAGGGCTCCCTGTCACCAGTGCCCAGTGCTCTCCATGGCCAGCAGTGCCCAGGGCTCTCTGTCACCAGTGCCCAGTGCTCCCCATGGCCAGCAGTGCCCAGTGCTCCCCATGGCCAGCAGTGCCCCGGGCTCCCCATGGCCAGCAGTGCCCAGTGCTCCCCATGGCCAGCAGTGCCCAGGGCTCCCCATGGCCAGCAGTGCCCAGGGCTCCCTGTCACCAGTGCTCCCCAGGGAGAGCACAGAGCTGAGCCCAGCCCTGCCTGGGGCTCGGGCAGTCCCAGCCCAGCCCTGCCACCTTCCAGAGCATGGCAGCTCCAGTGGGCTCTGCAGGAGCCAGGAGAACACTCTGCTGCTGGGACAGGGGGCACAGAGGGGCTGGCCAGCACTCAGGGAGCTGAAAACACACCAGGACACTCGGGGAGAGGTGTGAGCAGTGCAGGGGCTGCTCAGCTAAGGAGATTTTCCAGAGGCCTGTGGCACACTGTGGCACACAGTGGCTCTGCCAGGGCAATATTGAACACTGACCTTTAGCACAATTAACCTCACCAAGTCAAGGGGCAGAGTCCCAGAGAACCACAGAACTGTCTGGAAAAGCCTCCCAGAGCCCTGAGCCCAGCCACGCCAGCCCTGCCCCTGTCCCCAGTGCCACCTGGGCTGTGGATCCCCAGGGGTGGGCACCAGCCCTGCCCTGGCCGAGGGGGCACAGCCTCACTGCCCCACACCAAAACCCCTCCTGCACCCCCAGACCAGGAAAGGCTGTGCACAGAAAGGCAATTTAGGCCAGCCAGATGGACTCGTGTTACAGCAGAGATCGGGCTCCAAAGGCTGCATCCAAAAGCCAAAGTCTAAATGGAATGCTTGAGGAAATGTTATTTACACGTTGTGTTTTCAGAGAGCAGCAAAGCATTGTTCTAAAATGATGTTTCTAACCCCTTTTGATAAACTGTGTATACACAGAATAAATTCAAAGTCGGGTCCGTGACGGCTGTCAAGCCCACAGCGTTTGTTTACAGGAAAGAGGAACAGTATTTTGACTTCTCCCGAGCAGCCTTTCAGGAAGGGGAGCTTTTTGTGACTTAAATGCACAAAGAAATGCCACATTAGTCAAAGCTCTATTTCCCCACTACGGCAGGAGCATGATTTGGCAGTGACCTCCAAGTGGCCTCTATATTTCAGCAGGGTTGCACCAAGGGTAAAGGCACCAGCAGCCCTCAGAGTCCTGCCCAAAGAGCATTTCAGAGGGGCTGTTTCTCTGCTGGAAGATGGAGGAGCCACCCCGGGTCCTGCAGTTACAGATTTCCCTGCCCTGGGTGGCACAGAGCCCCTCGTGGGGGTGGGAGATTGTCTCCCTTGGAAAGCCAGTGGGGGAGAGGAGGCAGAACCCAAGGGAGCCGGGCAAGGGGCGCCTGCTGCTGCAGCCAGGGCCAAAACTGCACCAACAGTTCAGAGAACAAAGCCTCCAGGGGCCAGGAAGGGCCATTCCCACTCAGCAGCACAAACCCACGCGGGAGAGCAAGCACAGCTCTCCAGAGCTCACAGAGCACCTCTGCTGCCCCAGGGCTCCAGGGCCCCCAGAGAAGCCAGCCTGGCTCAGGGTCCTGCTCACAACCACAGAGAAACGAAGAGCAGAGAGCACCTGCCTGGAGGGACACTCCACGGGCCCCCTGGTGCCAGGCAGGGCTCCCTTCACAGCTCCCGAGGGGTTAACCTGGGGCACCTTGGCACCTCCTTGGTGAGGGCAGCCTGGCACACCTGGGCTGCCCTTGGTGTCCCTGGGAGGGCAGCCTGGCACACCTGGGCTGCCCTGTGTGTCCCTGTGAGGGCAGCCTGGCACACCTGGGCTGCCCTTGGGTCCCTGTGAGGGCAGCCTGGCACACCTGGGCTGCCCTTGGTGTGAGGGCAGCCTGGCACACCTGGGCTGCCCTTGGGTCCCTGTGAGGGCAGCCGGGCACACCTGGGCTGCCCTTGGTTCCCTCTGAGGGCAGCCTGGCACACCTGGGGTGCCCTGTGTGTCCCTCTGAGGGCAGCCTGGCACACCTGGGCTGCCCTGTGTGTCCCTCTGAGGGCAGCCTGGCACACCTGGGCTGCTCTGTGTGTCTCTCTGAGGGCAGCCTGGCACACCTGGGCTGCCTTTGGTGTCCCTGTGAGGGCAGCCTGGCACACCTGGGCTGCCTTTGGTGTCCCTGTGAGGGCAGCCTGGCACACCTGGGCTGCCTTTGGTGTCCCTCTGAGGGCAGCCTGGCACACCTGGGCTGCCCTTGGTGTGAGGGCAGCCTGGCACACCTGGGCTGCCCTTGGTGTCCCTGTGAGGGCAGCCTGGCACACCTGGGCTGCCCTTGGTGTGAGGCAGCCTGGCACACCTGGGCTGCCCTTGGTTCCCTCTGAGGGCAGCCTGGCACACCTGGGCTGCCCTGTGTGTCCCTGTGAGGGCAGCCTGGCACACCTGGGCTGCCTTTGGTGTCCCTGTGAGGGCAGCCTGGCACACCTGGGCTGCCCTTGGTGTCCCTGTGAGGGCAGCCTGGCACACCTGGGCTGCACTCTGTGTCCCTGGGAGGGCAGCCTGGCACACCTGGGCTGCCCTTGGGTCCCTGTGAGGGCAGCCGGGCACACCTGGGCTGCACTGTGTGTCCCTGGGAGGGCAGCCTGGCACACCTGGGCTGCACTCTGTGTCCCTCTGAGGGCAGCCTGGCACACCTGGGCTGCACTGTGTGTCCCTGTGAGGGCAGCCTGGCACACCTGGGCTGCCCTTGGTGTGAGGGCAGCCTGGCACACCTGGGCTGCCCTTGGTGTCCCTGTGAGGGCAGCCTGGCACACCTGGGCTGCCTTTGGTGTGAGGCAGCCTGGCACACCTGGGCTGTGCCCAGCCCCACCCTGTCCCCAGCCCAGAGCCCTGAGTGCCACCTCCAGGTGACACCTCCAGGGATGGGCACTCCAACCCTCCCTGGGCAGTGCCAGTGCCTGAGCCCCCTTTCCATGGGGAAAACATTCCTCCTAAAACACAGAAAGGTTTTTAAGCCCAAGGTTTAAAAAATTAAACCCAAGGTGATAAAACAATTCCGAATTAATGCTCAGGTATATTCCATTAGACTGACGGAACTGCAGGACAGAGGAAGGCAGCCCAGGGCAGCTGGGAGGAGTTTTCCAGCCTGGCCCTGGCTCAGCAGGAGGAAATCCTGGGGCTCTCAGGGACTGGGACTCACCCACACCTGAGTTTAGGCTCCTAAAGCCCTGAATCACTGACAGGGAATGAAACATGTATTTTTTTAACACAGCATGACCTCATCAGGTGACTGTACAAAATAATTCAGGCTCCACTCCTCTGTCCCCTGACACTTTGTGCTGCACAGCATGTTCTGCTCCTCACACGGCCCTCACCTCTGGCTGAGGCACAAAATGAAGCAGTATAAATTAATCATTATCAGATGCCCAGAATAAGAATATTTGCCACCTTTTTATGTCACAAATTATAAGTTTCATTGCCATAGCCACTCTTATTATTCCATCTGCTCATGCTTAAAAACCACTGAGAGGGCTCTGAGCTCTCCAGTGCAAGAACAGTAAGAAATGAACCTGAAACTACCAACAGCCTCACAACGCCTGAGCCCGGGGGGGCTCCACGAGCTGCTAAACGTTTGCTCCACTTCAGCAAAGACTTTTCGATGTCCTTTGGTTGTAGAGCTCAGAGCAGGGCAGCAGCTCAGCTCCCAGGGCAGCCAAACACGCAGGAGAGCCCAGAGCTGCTGCAGGAGAGCCCTGCCCAGCAGAGGGGTCCTGCGGGTCTGGGGGCTCAGGGCAGGGCACAGGGCAGGGCACAGGGGAGCTGTGGGTCTGGGGGCTCAGGGCACAGAGGAGCTGTGGGTCAGGGGGCTCAGGGCACAGAGGAGCTGTGGGTCTGGGGGCTCAGGGCACAGAGGAGCTGTGGGTCTGGGGGCTCAGGGCACAGGGGAGCTGTGGGTCTGGGGGCTCAGGGCACAGAGGAGCTGTGGGTCTGGGGGCTCAGGGCACAGGGGAGCTGCAGGGCTGGGGGCTCAGGGCACAGGGGAGCTGCAGGGCTGGGGGCTCAGGGCAGGGCACAGGGGAGCTGTGGGTCTGGGGGCTCAGGGCACAGGGGAGCTGTGGGTCTGGGGGCTCAGGGCACAGAGGAGCTGTGGGTCTGGGGGCTCAGGGCACAGGGGAGCTGTGGGTCTGGGGGCTCAGGGCACAGAGGAGCTGCGGGTCTGAGGGCTCAGGGCAGGGCACAGGGGAGCTGTGGGTCTGAGGGCTCAGGGCACAGAGGAGCTGTGGGTCTGAGGGCTCAGGGCACAGGGGAGCTGTGGGTCTGGGGGCTCAGGACACAGAGGAGCTGTGGGTCTGGGGGCTCAGGGCAGGACACAGGGGAGCTGTGGGTCTGAGGGCTCAGGGCAGGGCACAGGGGAGCTGTGGGTCTGAGGGCTCAGGGCACAGGGGAGCTGTGGGTCTGGGGGCTCAGGACACAGAGGAGCTGTGGGTCTGGGGGCTCAGGACACAGGGGAGCTGTGGGTCTGGGGGCTCAGGACACAGGGGAGCTGTGGGTCTGGGGGCTCAGGACACAGGGGAGCTGTGGGTCTGGGGGCTCAGGACAGGGCACAGAGGAGCCAGAGGAATGAGGATCCCCCGGGAATGGGGGCTCTCCCAGCCCCTCCTCACAGCCAGAGTGATTTGTGATCCCAGAGGGGCAGGGGGGTGGCAGGAAAGGGCAGAGGGGCCATGTGGGGCCAGGTGCCCTGCCCGTGTTCAGGTGCCAGGAATGGAGTTCTCACCTGTTCAGAAGGAAATGCAGCCAAGCACCCTTTTCCAGGAGTGTTCATGGATTTTGTACACACCCAAACCCCAAACTGCCTGCTCCCCACCCCAGGAACACCTCCTCCTCTTCCTCTCCCGAGCCCGGGGACTCTGCACCTTCCCCACAGCAGGGTGGGCCAGGGGGCCCTTTCCCAGCGCCCAGGAGATCAGGCAGACCCAAGGGAGGGAGAGGAGCTCAGCTGGAACTCCTGAGGCAGAGGAGATTTAAACCCTGCCCTTCCACATTTCATCCCAGCAATTTGCCACCAAACTGTTCTGCAAGGAAGAGAAAGAACTGGAGGAGAAGAAGCAACACATCCTCTCTCAGGGTCACGTTCTCTGGGTCACATCTGGCAGGTTTGATGAAATATGCTCTGAGAACTGTTCCTGCCCAAGCCTGGTGGGTAAGGGGCTGGTTGCTGGGTCAGTCTGTTCCAAGTGCAGCTCAGGAGCTGGGAGAAGAAAGCCAAAGCAGCAGAGACCTCCCTGCAGTTTAATGGGGCTGCCTCCAGGCAGAGGTTTCCAGAATGTAAATATATAAATACAAAAGAGGCGTGCTCTGCAGGCCAGGCTGGCTCCCCAAAGCCCTGCTCATCCCTGAGCTCATCCCTGGAGAGGAGCTGCCCCAGCCCACGGGGAGCTGCCCCAGCCCACCCAAAGCCAGGAGCACCAGGAGCCAGCCCAGCCCTGCGAGCACTGTGCCCTGCTCCCAGCTGGCACTGCTGCCCTCCTGGGCTGCCAGCCCAGCAGGAAAAGGCACCTGAGAAGGCTGGCCCAGAATGGACTCCAGGATGAACGGGGAACACCAGGAAGGTTGCAGTGACATTTGGGCCTTCACTCTGCAAAATGCAATTCCAGTGAATCCACACTGGGGTTGGGCTTTTTTAAAACAAATAATGCAAACTGCAGGTGGCCCAGGAGCAGGAAAGATCTGGCAGGTTGTAGTAAAAGTGCTCCTGGTAATTGTGGCTGTGAGCCCAGGGCAGGATCAGAGGCAGCAGGATCAGGCTCCTGCCTCCAGAGAGCTCGTAATAAACAATTCCAGAAATAAACCCCAGCACAGAGCCAGCACCCACACAGGGGCTGGGGGGGATGTGCCTTGGAGGAGCAGCTGGAACTGGTCTGTGCTGATCCACAAACGTGCCAGGTTTTCTGGAGGCTGGAAAATGTGAGCAGAGATGGCTCTGGAGGGAATCCTGGGCACGTGGGAGACAGAGCAAAGAGAGCAACAGGGAGAGCAGGAGCAAGGGCACAGAGCCTGAGGAAGGCAGGGACAGACAGACAGACAGACAGGATAGCCATGGATCAGAGATGGGATAAAGCCAGAGCAGGGGCACACAGCATGAGGAAGGGCAGGGACAGACAGACAGACAGGACACCCATGGATCAGAGATGGGATAAAGCCAGAGCAAGGGCACACAGCCTGAGGAATGGCAGGGAAGGACAGACAGGATAGCCATGGATCAGAGATGGGATAAAGCCAGAGGAAGGGCACACAGCCTGAGGAATGGCAGGGAAGGACAGACAGACAAGATAGCCATGGATCAGAGATGGGATAAAGCCAGAGCAAGGGCACACAGCCTGAGGAATGGCAGGGACAGACAGACAGACAGGATAGCCATGGATCAGAGATGGGATAAAGCCAGAGGAAAGGCACACAGCCTGAGGAATGGCAGGGACAGACAGACAGACAGGATAGCCATGGATCAGAGATGGGATAAAGCCAGAGCAGGGGCACACAGCATGAGGAAGGGCAGGGACAGACAGACAGACAGGACACCCATGGATCAGAGATGGGATAGAGCCAGAGGAAAGGCACACAGCCTGAGGAATGGCAGGGACAGACAGACAGACAGGACACCCATGGATCAGAGATGGGATAAAGCCAGAGGAAAGGCACACAGCCTGAGGAATGGCAGGGACAGACAGACAGACAGGATAGCCATGGATCAGAGATGGGATAAAGCCAGAGCAGGGGCACACAGCATGAGGAAGGGCAGGGACAGACAGACAGACAGGACACCCATGGATCAGAGATGGGATAAAGCCAGAGCAGGGGCACACAGGCTGAGGAAGGCAGGGACAGACAGACAGGATAGCCATGGATCAGAGATGGGATAAAGCCAGAGGAAGGGCACACAGCCTGAGGAATGGCAGGGACAGACAGACAGGATAGCCATGGATCAGAGATGGGATAAAGCCAGAGGAAAGGCACACAGCCTGAGGAATGGCAGGGACAGACAGACAGACAGACAGGACAGCCATGGATCAGAGATGGGATAAAGCCAGAGCAGGGGCACACAGCCTGAGGAATGGCAGGGACAGACAGACAGACAGGACACCCATGGATCAGAGATGGGATAAAGCCAGAGCAGGGGAGGAGCTGTGTGACAGCTCCCACGGGCAGGGATTTCAGACACAAGCACTCAAACACCAAACAGCTGCTGTCAACGATCCTTGTTCTTTTGACAAGGATTGCACGAGCCAAATTATCCCTCAGCCTGCAGGCACAGACTTTGTTGGGAAGGATGGAGGTAAAGAGGGGCAGGAAAAACGAGGCCAGGAACATCTCCAGCTGCACTGCCCCCACTCCAGCCAGAGCAGTCCTGGCTGCCAAAACCCTTCATCCACCTCCTGCAACCTGCCTGGAGCCCCACTTGGAATTCTGCTCTGGAATCTGCTCGCATTGACCCTGCAGTCTTCTGAAGCTGGAATACAAATTACTCCAGCTGCAGGGAGAGGGCAAACCCACTCTGCCCCAGAGACAGCTCCCACCTTCAGCAGCCTGCCCGTCCTGCCCTGGAAAACAGGGGCTGGCCAAGGAATGGAATTTTCCTGATGGCCCAAGCTGAAACAGGGACAGGAGTGTCTCAGAGGGCTGCCACAGACACATTTTATGAAAAATCCTTTTGCTAGGGTCCTTTCTCCTGAAGCTGAGAGGCCCCAGAAACGAAATGCAAGCAATGATTATCTGCTGCTGGGGAATGCAACAGGTGCAGCTTTGATTGGTCTCGTGTGGTGATTTTTAATTAATGGCCAATCCCAGTCCAGCTGGCTCAGACTGTCTGGCCAGTCACAGGATTTTATTATCATTCCTTTCTATTCCTTGCCAGCCTTCTGATGAAGTTTCTTCTATTCTTTTAGAATAGTTTTAATAGATCATTTTCTTCTAATAGAATATATATAATAAAATAATAAATCAGCCTTCTGAAACACAGAGTCAGGATCCTCATCTCTTCCCTCATCCTGGGACCCTGAGACCAGCAGCACAGAGGGGAGCACACAGTGAGTGCCTGCAGGGACAGCAGCCCCAGGCCAGGCTGGGCACGGGCAGCCCTCACCTGGGCCCCAGGTGTGGCCATGGCCAGGCAGCTCCCAGGGCTGGGGCATGGCTGCTCACCAAGCTGTGCCAGCTCTCCTGCTGCACAGCTGGCCAAGGCTGGCAATAAGAGCAGTAAATCAGACCAGGAGCAGCCACCCACGTGATGTCAGCCCAAAAGACAGCTCCAGAGGGGCAGGGCTCAGCTGGGTCAGGTTTTGTCCCCAGCTGGTCTCAGCAGTGCCCAGGAAGCCCCAGCCCTGGCTTTGGAAGCAGCTCCAGGAGAGCAGAGTCTGCCAAGGATCCTCAGGGCAGGGCCAGAGGGACTGGGCTCCAAAAGCTCTGGGGGCCCCTGTGCACAGCAGAGATCAGCACTGCCCCAGAAACAGCCAGCACCCACTGTGAGAGCTGGGACTGGCCCAATGGACTGCTGCTCTGTGCCACCTGCACCTCTGCTGCCCCAAAACAGCCAGCACCCACTGTGAGAGCTGGGACTGGCCCAATGGACTGCTGCTCTGTGCCACCTGCACCTCTGCTGCCCCCAAACAGCCAGCACCCACTGTGAGAGCTGGGACTGGCCCAATGGACTGCTGCTCTGTGCCACCTGCACCTCTGCTGCCACCAAACAGCACAGCACCCACTGTGAGAGCTGGGACTGGCCCAATGGACTGCTGCTCTGTGCCACCTGCACCTCTGCTGCCCCCAAACAGCACAGCACCCACTGTGAGAGCTGGGACTGGCCCAATGGACTGCTCTCTGTGCCACCTGCACCTCTGCTGCCACCAAACAGCACCCACTGTGAGAGCTGGGAATGGCCCAATGGACTGCTGCTCTGTGCCACCTGCACCTCTGCTGCCCCCAAACAGCACAGCACCTGCTGTGAGAGCTGGGACTGGCCCAATGGACTGCTGCTCTGTGCCACCTGCACCTCTGCTGCCCCCAAACAGCACAGCACCCCGGGAGTGCCACACACAGCCCCGGGCTGAGCCTGGCTTAGCTCTGGGATTGGGTAGGACCTGCCCTGCTGAGCCTGGCTCAAACAGCCTCACACAGCCCCGGGCTGAGCCTGGTTTAGCTAGGGGCTTGGGTAGGACCTGCCCTGCTGAGCCTGGCTCAAACAGCCTCACACAGCCCGGGCTGAGCCTGGCTTAGCTCTGGGATTGGGTAGGACCTGCCCTGCTGAGCCTGGCTCAAACAGCCTCACACAGCCCTGGGCTTGAGTAGGACCTGCCCTGCTGAGCCCGGCTCAAACAGCCTCACCCAGCCCCGGGCTGAGCCTGGCCCAGCTCTGGGCTTGGGTAGGACCTGCCCTGCTGAGCCTGGCTCAAACAGCCTCACACAGCCCGGGCTGAGCCTGGCTTAGCTCTGGGCTTGGGTAGGACCTGCCCTGCTGAGCCTGGCTCAAACAGCCTCATACAGCCCGGGCTGAGCCTGGCCCAGCTCTGGGCTTGGGTAGGACCTGCCCTGCTGAGCCTGGCTCAAACAGCCTCACACAGCCCGGGCTGAGCCTGGCTTAGCTCTGGGCTTGGGTAGGACCTGCCCTGCTGAGCCTGGCTCAAACAGCCTCACACAGCCCGGGCTGAGCCTGGCTTAGCTCTGGGCTTGGGTAGGACCTGCCCTGCTGAGCCTGGCTCAAACAGCCTCACACAGCCCGGGCTGAGCCTGGCTTAGCTCTGGGCTTGGGTAGGACCTGCCCTGCTGAGCCTGGCTCAAACAGTCTCACACAGCCCTGGATTTGGGTAGAACCTTGTTCTGGATTGCAAGGCAGGATGTATTCTATTACCATCTGTATGGCAGTTGTCTAGGTGCTAAGTGGGCAATTTCCCCTTATCTCTCTCCCTGCGAGATCACAATCACTCCTCCCTCAGCAGGGGGCATCCCGTGATAAGAGGCCATTGAATGTCACTGCATGGCTGATAAGAACTGTAACATCCCATTGTGAGATGCTCCGCCCAGAGGGAGGAGCCGAGCATTGCTATCCAGATATAATCAGGAGATTCTGACACACCAGCACAGCTTCTCCACTGGATTCACCAGAGGAACAGCAGCTGCTTCTACTTCCACGGATCTGCGGAGGAAGAATCACCCTTTTTCTACAGGACCCCCTGCTCCAACAGAACCACACCTGACACCTCAGGAGGACTGCAGCCACTTTTCCAACTGGACTGCTGCCAGCACCCTGACCAACAGGGTGTCAGGTTGAGTTCTGACTCTGTCATTTTAGTGTACTGCATTGTTTTTATTTTATCATTTTATGTTTTTTCCCCCCTTCCCTATTAAAGAACTGTTATTTCCTGCTCCCGTATTTTTTTGTTGCCTGAGAGCCCCTTAATTTAAAATTCATAGCAATTTGGAGGGGTGGGGAGGGTTTGCATTCTCCATTTCAGGGGAAGCTCCTGCCTTCTTTAGCAGGCACCTGTCTTATCCAAACCAAGACAAACCTGCTCTGCTGAGCCTGGCTCAAACAGCTCACACAGCCCTGCCTGGGGCTGAGCCAGGTGTGGGACCCAGGGCTGGGATTTAATCAGGATTTCATTTCCAGCCCGTGGAGGGAGGCTGAGCAGGGCTTTGCCAGGGCTGAGGGAAAGCAGCCCTGGAAGCTCTGCAGAGCCAGAGCAAGCAGAGCCTGGCCCACACCTGGCCTGTCCTTCTGTACCATTCAAGATAGGCATGGATGTATCCCTCAGGACACGACACCTGGCTGGCACTTCTCAGCCTTTTCCTCTCCTTTGCTGCTCCATCCCTGCCCGTTTGTGCTTCAGCTGCAGGAATTGGGATTAAAATGGGATATCAAAGGAGCAGAACCCAGAGACCCCATCCTTGCCCTGGCTACGGAGGGGGAGAGCAGAAAACACAGAGGTGCTGCTCCTTCTCTACTTCCACCACAGCAACACACAAAGGTTCCTGTCCCTGGCAGTTGGTGCCTGACACAGATGAGAAGGGAGGAGCAGATAGACTGGAAACACTTCCAGCACAGACCAAATGTTCCTTAGTGAGCAGCTGAACGTGATCAGCCTGGCCAGGCCACGGGAGGGAGGTGAAGGGCACAAGGGACAGGCTGGGCTCACCAAGAAGGACAAGACACAAACAAAAACACAAACCCTGCTTGGA
Source organism: Haemorhous mexicanus (assembly GCF_027477595.1). Lineage (NCBI taxonomy): Eukaryota > Metazoa > Chordata > Aves > Passeriformes > Fringillidae > Haemorhous > Haemorhous mexicanus. The sequence continues at coordinate 42,138,743 of NC_082347.1, forward strand.
GGGCATCCCTGAGACCCTGGGCAGGGCTGCACGACCTCAGCAGCACGGAGCTGAACAAAGAGCCTGGAAAAGTTAATTTCTAATAATAACTCAGCACAGAGAGACAGCAAAGCAGAGCAGAAGCACCTGCTGGGGCTTTCTGCAGCCTGCACACGGAGTATTTTTGCAATGCTAAATAAGACCTCAGAAAAATCAAGCTCCATCTCTACAAGGCTGTTACATGGGCTTTGCTGTGTGCCTGGCAGACCCAGGCACTCTGGAAGGAGGGGAAAATTGAGTTGGCTTCCCCTGGAACAGGAGCAGAGTGCTGAGCCTGGGCAGTCATTTTAAATTTACAGCAATGTGAGCAAGGAGAACACGGGACCCAGGAGCTCAGCTGGGGGCAGGGGCAGGCCCAGCCAGAAAGGGGAAGGTGGGGAAGGAGCAGGAGGAATTCACTGAACAGGAGCACCCAGGGCTTGCTCCAGCACTCTGGGGGAGTGGGAGCACAGAATTCACCCAACAAACAGCAGAGCTGCCAACAGCAACAGCCAATACCAAACACACAGCCCAGCCTGACAAAGGCACCCAGGGCTAAAATAAGGGATAAAAAGCAACTGGAGGGGGAAGGGGAACCCCAACACTTCCCCCAGCACAGCCTTTCCTGAGCCCCCTTTGGCTGCTGAGAAACTCATTAATGCAAACAGCAGAAACTGCTTTGATTTTAAATGAGGAAAAGCCCACAGAACATTCTCAGTCGTGGATTCCTTCATTATGCAGCTTGCAGTGTAATTTTGGAGTAGCTGGTCAAGTGGCAATTAACAGCAAAATAAAGAGATGTTAATTCAGCCCTTGGCTGGTTTGAGCTGAGCCAGATAATCTACAAGGAAATCCAGCCCTGGGGAAAAGGGGCCTGGCAGCAGAGTGCAGGCAGGAGAAGGCTGCAGAGGAGAACAAACACGGGCTGAAGAGAGGACGGTGGGAGAGAGAGGCTGTGTAAAGAGAGGCTTTACACAGCCCCCAGCTCCCCAGAGCACAGCCCCAGCTGGGGCCACACAGGGCCAGGGGGCTGCACCCCACACACCTGGGCAGGGGCTCCAGAAACACTGCCAAGGGCTTGGGACAGGGAAAAACAAACAAAACAAAAACCAGACAAACAAAAATCTGCCAACCTGCCAAAAATCTGCCAACCAACCCCCTACCAAACAAACAAAAATCTATCAACCAAACAAAAAACTACCAACCATTTCAAAAACCAACCTGCCAACCAACCAAAAATCTATCAACCAACCAAAAAACTACCAACCAACCAACCTGCCAACCAAACAGACAAAAATCTATCAACCAAACAAAAAACTACCAACCATTTCAAAAACCAACCTGCCAAACAAACAAAAACCAACCTGCCAACCAACCAAAAAACTACCAACCAACCAACCTGCCAACCAACCAAAAATCTATCAACCAACCAACCTGCCAAACAAACAAAAAACGACCAACCAACCAAAAAACGACCAACCAACCAACCTGCCAAACAAGCAAACAAAACCCCACCAACCAAACAAAACCTCCACTTTGAGAGCAGAGCTCTGCCCTTCCCCAGCAGTGTGTTCTCAGTGCTCAGGTGTGTTGTTGAAGAGGAACACACCTGTTGGAGGGATGCTGAGCTGCTCCTCAGGCCAGCCCGGGGCTCCATCCTGCCCAGCACAGCAGGGAAGGAGCCAAACCCCCCAAAACCCCACACAGGAAACCCTCCCCTCCCTCCCTTAAATGCTGCCTTAATTCTGATTACTGCACCTGGCTCTCCCTGGACCCTCTGCTCCTCCCACCCCCACAGAACAAACCCTCCCCTCTCCCTCCCTGCCTTAAAGGCTGCCTCAGTTCTGCTGTCTCAGCTGCTCTCCCAGCCCCACTCCCGGGCTGTTCTCCCTCTGACAGCAGAGCTTGGCTGCCCAGGGAGGGATTTCCCCCCTGAACAAAGCACAGGGAAAACTCTGGGAGGATTGGGCCCCCTGAAGTGAGCCTGCCAGTGGAAATGATGCTGCTCCAGGCCCTGGAGCACAGGGAGGAAATGGAGAGCTGGATAAAATCAGCACAGTGCACTGGGCAAAGCCTTCCCCTGGCAGTGACCTGGGCCTGAGCAGATTGCTGGTGTGGGGTGGATCTCTCCATGTACCTGCACTGCAGGTGCATTTGAGTGTTGGTTCCAGAAACACCAAAATGGGGTTTGGGAGTCAAAATCTGTTCAAGCCTCATAAATTCCATTTAGCACTTCTATTTACAATGTTGACATGTAATGATGCCCTCCTGAAAAAATGTTTTAATAGAAGAAAATAACAAATTAAGATAGATTAGAAATCATTTCCCCTCAGTTTCCTCTAACTTCTGACTTGTACCCATAAATTCAGAGTCTCTGTGGCTAAGACCCTTGGACCACTAAAACCACAGAAAACTCTACCTGTAGTATTTGTAACTTCAGAAAGGAAAGGGAAAAGATCAATTCTTGCCATTTTGAAGAAAATTTAACCTTTTTTTCTTTATGTTTTCAGACTTTTCCAAAGGCATCAAGATATTTTGCTTTTAGGAAATTGATAAATTTCCCCTCAGAACTTTGTAAGGTTGGCTTAGCTACAGGAAAGCCCAGGATGAGAAATGGTTCTGTTTGCTGTGCCCACACAGCAGAAGCTGAGGCTTCTCAGCTTCCCAGGAGAAAATCCTAGGCAAAGAAGATTTTTCAGAAAATCTGGCAGTGCCACCCCCAGGTGCCACCCTCTGCTGTGCCCAGCAGCACTGGGGTCAGCACTGGGGACCCTGGCTGCACAGCCAGGAACCTGCATTTGTCCCTTGGCTTTCTAAGGCATGTCACAGGGGCAAACAAAAACCCATCCTCGTTACTGGTGTTAATCTACTGCAAACCTTTTATTTCGCCTGCCAACAGCTCCCTTCTATCAGTTGGAATTTACTTTTTAATTATGTATATTGCTTTTTTTCCATGTGAAACTCCAGACTAGAAATATGTATCTCATTATATTTTACGTTATTCAATTGACCTAAACACAAAGGCATTTTTCTTGAATACTGAGTGCTGATGTACCTTTTTAATTAAAGCTTAAAAAGCTTTTAATTAAAACAATAAATCACAGACAGCAGGCTCTATCCACATTGTCTTCTGGCCCGGGTGTATTTTTCCTTTTGTGATCTGATTGACCCAAAAGGTAAAATACAGGTGAAAGGGCTTTCACAGTTAATGGCTGCAGTATAAAATACTCTGAGTCAGGCTGAGCCTGGGAGCCCTGCTGGGACCTGCCTGGGGCCCCTGCAGGTCCCTGTTCCTGTGCTCTGCCCTAAATCTGCAGCCATGGAGCCCCAGGACCAGGTATACCTGTGCAGCCACGGAGCCCCAGGAGCCAGGGACACCTGTGCAGCCATGGAGCCCCAGGACCAGGTACACCTGTGCAGCCATGGAGCCATAGGACCAGGTACACCTGTGCAGCCACAGAGCCCCAGGAGCAGGGACACCTGTGCAGCCATGGAGCCCCAGGAGCCAGGGACACCTGTGCAGCCATGGAGCCCCAGGAGCCAGGTATACCTGTGCAGCCATGGAGCCCCAGGAGCCAGGGACACCTGCCCAGCCCCAGGAGCCAGGTACACCTGCCCAGCCCCAGGAGCAGGGACACCTGCCCAGCCCCAGAGCCCCAGGAGCAGGGACACCTGCCCAGCCCCAGGAGCCAGGTACACCTGCCCAGCCCCAGAGCCCCAGGACCAGGTACACCTGCCCAGCCCCAGGACCAGGGACACCTGCCCAGCCCCAGAGCCCCAGGACCAGGTACACCTGCCCAGCCCCAGGAGCCAGAGACACCTGCCCAGCCCCAGGAGCCAGGTACACCTGCCCAGCCCCAGGAGCAGGGACACCTGCCCAGCCCCAGGAGCCAGGGACACCTGCCCAGCCCCAGGAGCCAGGGACACCTGCCCAGCCCCAGGAGCAGGGACACCTGCCCAGCCATGGAGCCCCAGGAGCAGGTACACCTGCCCAGCCCCAGGAGCCCCAGGACCAGGTACACCTGCCCAGCCCCAGGAGCCAGGGACACCTGCCCAGCCCCAGGACAAGATTACAATTACTTCTCAAAATCCATAAGTTCCATGTGTTCTAAACATCCAGAACTCCCACCAGTCAAGGTTTGTGCTTACACAACAAAGACCCTTCCAGTTATCATTGTTAAGGTAGCAAGGGGATCCAGTGAATCATTCCCTCAGCTGAAAATGAGAGAAATAAGAGTTCAGTTGCCCCTGTTTTTGTCATGACAATTTGCTTAAGGAACCCCAGGTGCTCCTGAGGCTGGAAACAGGAATATTTGCATTGCCCCCACAGTGGGGCAGACAGAAAAGCCCCTGCTTCAGAGAGCAGAGAGGGGCACAGGTTGGTGGGAGGTGGAGTTCCCTCTGTTCTTGCCCCAGCCCCAGCAGCAATATTTGACTGCAGCAGGCCCAAACAGAGCCCTGCAGCTCCCAGACCTGCTGGGCCCTGGACCTCCCTGCTTCTGGAAATCTCATTCTAGCCAAGGATAGATGAAAAGCAAAATTGCAAGGGAAAAAAAAAAAAAAGAGGGGAAAAAAAAAGAAAAGAATGCTGGGTGACTTCAAGGAGAAACAAAATCTCCCAATAAAGTCAGCAGTAAACTCCAAGTGTTCGCCTGAAACTGCCAGGCAGTAAAAGCACAGAGCTCCTGGCTCCAGCTGCTGAGATTCCCCTCCCTGGAGGTCAAGAGCAAGGAGGCACCAGGGCCAGGAGCCCTCCTGCCTTCCCAAAATGTCCCTGCTGCCCACAGAGGGTCCCTGAGGAGTGTCCCTGCCCACACTGGGGCTGCCCCTGCTCCACATTCTGCACAGCAGAGCTGGAGAGCTTTTATCTCCCAAACCTCCCAGTGCCCTCAGTGCTTCCTTGAGCCTTTTCCCTCTGTTTCAGCTCTCAGTCCTTAGCTCAGCTCCGCTGGGTTTCCTAATCCATCCCTGCTCCTTTTCCCACCCCCAGTCTGGAGCCTCCTGGTTCCCTTCCTGTGGCTGGAGGGAGTGACAGGGACCCCGAGGGGCCAGGGAGGGGCTGGCCTGGGGCAGGCTCCAGTCCCAGCTCGTCCCATCCCAATGCCAGCTCTGCTCCCAGTTCCCAGCTCATCCCATCCCAATCCCAGCTCTGCTCCCAGTTCCCAGCTCATCCCATCCCAATGCCAGCTCTGCTCCCAGTTCCCAGCTCATCCCATCCCAATGCCAGCTCTGCTCCCAGTTCCCAGCTCATCCCATCCCAATCCCAGCCCTGTTCCCAGTTCCCATCCCAATCCCAGCCCCGTTCCCCAATCCCAGACCCATTCCCGGTTCCCAGCCCCATTCCCATGCAGTCCTTGCCCAGCCACATTCCCAGCCCAACTCCCATCCCAATCCCAGCCCCATTCCCAGTTCCCAGCCCAATCCCAGCCCCATTCCCAGTTCCCAGCCCAATCCCAGCCCCATTCCCAGTTCCCATCCCAATCCCAGCCCCATTCCCAGTTCCCAGCCCAATCCCAGCCCCATTCCCAGTTCCCATTCCCAGTTCCCAGCCCCATTCCCAGTTCCCATCCCAATCCCAGACCCATTCCCAGTTCCCAGCCCCGTTCCCAGTTCCCAGCCCAATCCCAGCCCCATTCCCAGTTCCCAGCCCCGTTCCCAGTTCCCAGCCCAATCCCAGCCCCATTCCCAGTTCCCAGCCCAATCCCAGCCCCATTCCCAGTTCCCATCCCAATCCCAGCCCCATTCCCAGTTCCCAGCCCAATCCCAGCCCCATTCCCAGTTCCCATTCCCAGTTCCCAGCCCCATTCCCAGTTCCCATCCCAATCCCAGACCCATTCCCAGTTCCCAGCCCCGTTCCCAGTTCCCAGCCCAATCCCAGCCCCATTCCCAGTTCCCAGCCCCGTTCCCTGTTCCCAGCCCAATCCCAGCCCCCTTCCCAGTTCCCAGCCCAATCCCAGCCCCATTCCCAGTTCCCAGCCCCGTTCCCAGTTCCCAGCCCAATCCCAGCCCCGTTCCCAGTTCCCATCCCAATCCCAGACCCATTCCCAGTTCCCAGCCCCGTTCCCAGTTCCCATCCCAATCCCAGTTCCCATCCCAATCCCAGCCCTGTTCCCAGTTCCCAGCCCCGTTCCCAGTTCCCAGCCCCGTTCCCAGTTCCCATCCCAATCCCAGTTCCCATCCCAATCCCAGCCCCATTCCCAGTTCCCAGCCCCGTTCCCAGTTCCCATCCCAATCCCAGCCCCATTCCCAGTTCCCATTCCCAGTTCCCAGCCCCATTCTCAGTTCCCAGCCCAATCCCAGCCCCATTCCCAGTTCCCAGCCCCGTTCCCAGTTCCCAGCCCAATCCCAGCCCCATTCCCAGTTCCCAGCCCCATTCTCAGTTCCCAGCCCAATCCCAGCCCCATTCCCAGTTCCCAGCCCCGTTCCCAGTTCCCAGCCCAATCCCAGCCCCAATCCCAGCCCCCAGCCCCGTTCCCATGCAGTCCCTGCCCAGCAGGCCCTGGCAGTGTGTGCTGTGAGCAGGGAGCCCTTCCAGGAGATTGGGATCAGGCTGGAGAACAGGCAGGAGCTGTCAGGAACACGAGACAGAGCTGCTGGCCAAGGAGAACAAGGCAAACACAATTTCAGCCCCTGCAGCCCAGGGGCCCTCGGGGCTCTCTCGTGCTCCTGAGCACAGAACAAAGACAGTGCTCGGGCTTGAAGGGCTTCTGGTTTGGGGAGAATTGCTTCACTGAGAGCTGGGGCATGGAGAGCATTGTCAGAGCAGGGTTTAATTAAAGTCTGCCACGCTCAGCTCCTGAGCTCTCAAACCCTTCCCGAGAAGAGAGGGAACAGCAGATGGAGAGCAGGAGTCAGGAGCAGTCTGGAAGTTTCCATGGCTGCGAGGGATGTGGGTGCAAAGGTGGAACATGGAACTCTGTCCCTGCCCAGGTGTGGGTACCCCATCCCCACGGGGAGCTGTGAGCACCCCGGGCTGCAGGCACTGCTGCTCCTCGTCCTGCTGGCACCTGGGAGCTCCTGGGGCAGGTGGAGAACAAAGCAGGGATGGATCCCAAGGGAATCATTCCCTCCCAGGACACACCTTGGGCAGTGACACCTGAGAGCTCCCTGGGGCAGGGCTGGGCAGGTTAGAGAACAAAGCAGGGATGGATCCCAAGGGAATCATTCCCTCCCAGGACACACCTTGGGCAGTGACACCTGAGAGCTCCCTGGGGCAGGGCTGGGCAGGTTAGAGAGCAAAGCAGGGATGGATCCCAAGGGAATCATTCCCTCCCAGGACACACCTTGGGCAGTGGCTCCAGCCCAGCTGAGCCCAGCTCAGGAGCTCTCACCCTTTGCTCAGTTCTGCTCCATTTCCAGCTGCTCCAGTGTCCAATCCCAGCTCCAGGGGATGCAGTCCCACCCTGCCAGGCTGCTCTCCTCCAGCCCCTGCTCTGGGCACCTTGGGGCTGGAGCTGCAGCCAAGTCCTTGGTTCTGGGCTGGAAAAGGATTGTTGTGTGTGCCTGGGCTGTGAGGAGAGCTGCTGGCTCTGGTGAGGGCTGCAGGGTCACCCTGGGGCTGGGCAGGGATTGTTGTGTGTGCCTGGGCTGTGAGGAGAGCTGCTGGCTCTGCTGAGGGCTGCAGGGTCACCCTGGGGCTGGGCAGGGATTGTTGTGTGTGCCTGGGCTGTGAGGAGAGCTGCTGGCTCTGCTGAGGGCTGCAGGGTCACCCTGGGGCTGGGCAGGGATTGTTGTGTGTGCCTGGGCTGTGAGGAGAGCTGCTGGCTCTGGTGGGGGCTGCAGGGTCACCCTGGGGCTGGGCAGGGATTGTTGTGTGTGCCTGGGCTGTGAGGAGAGCTGCTGGCTCTGCTGAGGGCTGCAGGGTCACCCTGGGGCTGGGCAGGGATTGTTGTGTGTGCCTGGGCTGTGAGGAGAGCTGCTGGCTCTGGTGGGGGCTGCAGGGTCACCCTGGGGCTGGGCAGAGCCTGGAATGGCAGAGCTGGAGCTGAAGCATCCCTGGCAGAGCTGTGCAGGACCCCCAGAGCCCCCCAGGGTGGCCACTGCTGCTGTCAGGGAGTGTTTGATCACAGGGCAGGTGGAACCTGGAGTGCCTGAGCAGGTGTTTGGGCCCCCTCTGTCCCTGTCCCCTCCTCATGAAAGTTCCTGTGACAGCCCAGAAGTGCCTCTGGTTCTCACCTGGATGGATGATGTGCAGCACAATTATGGTTCTTGAAAAGTTGATTTTTCTGGTTGAACACAGCCTGATACAAAACTCACACGTTAATTGGATTATTTCCCCTGTCTGAGATGGAGCCCCAGCTCTGGGGAGCAGTGATCCCTGCAGGGACCCTTTGCAGGGAATTTCTGGTGATCTTCCAGTGCTTCCCAGGCAGGATCCAGCCCCCCAGAGCAACGCCTCCACTTCAGTTCCAGATTGATTCTGTTCCTTTTGCAGGAAGCTGTTTGACCTTTCAGGAAGAACAACACCACCTTGCTATAGCTGTGGTTAAAAAGTCCAGGCACAGCCACTGGCCAGAGCAGCAGAACGTCCCTGAAACAACAAAGCCCCGTGTGTGCACTGCTGAGGGGAAGGCAGCACTGCCGTGTCTGCAGAGCAAAACCCCTGATCCCCGTGGCCCGGGAGGAGAGGGGAAGCCCCGGGCCCGGGCAGAGCAGGAAATCTCAGGGAGGGTCAAAGGAGGAGCTCCCCAGCTCTGCTGGCTGGGGGCAGCTGGAAGGATGGTGGTGGCAGGGATGGTTCAGAGGGGGAGCAGGGGGAGAGGAGAAGCTGCTCTGCTGCCTGCAAGGAGTTCTGTGCAGGGAGCAGGGAGCAGGCTAGCTTCCCCAGCCTTCCCCAGCCTTCCCCAGGCTTTCCAAGCCTTTCCCAGCTTTTCCCCAGCCCTTCCCCAGCCCTTCCCAGCCTTCCCCAGCCCTCCCCAGCCCTTTCCCAGATTTCCCAGCCCTTCCCCAGCCTTCCCCAGCCTTTCCCAGCCCTTCCCCAGCCTTCCCCAGCCCTTCCCCAACCCTTCCCCACCCTTTCCCAGCCCTTCCCCAGCCCTTCCCCGCCCTTCCCCAGCCTTTCCCAGCCCTTCCCCAGCCTTCCCCAGCCCTTCCCCAGCCCTTCCCAGATTTTCCCAACCTTTCCCAGCCCTTTCCCAGCCTTTCCCAGATTTTCCCAACCTTCCCCATCCTTTCCCAGCCCTTCCCCATCCTTTCCCAGCCCTTCCCCAGCCCTTCCCCGCCCTTCCCCAGCCTTTCCCAGCCCTTCCCCAGCCTTCCCCAGCCTTTCCCAGCCCTTTCCCAGCCTTTCCCAGATTTTCCCAACCTTCCCCATCCTTTCCCAGCCCTTCCCCATCCTTTCCCAGCCCTTCCCCAGCCCTTTCCCAGCCCTTCCCCAGCCCCTTCCCAGCCTTTCCCAGCTTTCCCCAGCCCTTCCCCACCCTTTCCCCATCCTTTCCCAGCCCTTCCCCAGCCCTTTCCCAGCCCTTCCCCAACCCTTCCCCAGCCCTTCCCCAGCCCTTCCCCAACCTTCCCCAACCTTCCCCAATCCTTCCCCAGCCCTTCCCCAGCCCTTCCCCAACCCTTCCCCAACCCTTCCCCAACCCTTCCCCAACCCTTCCCCAACCTTCCCCAACCTTCCCCAGCCCTTCCCCAGCCTTTCCCAGATTTTCCCAACCTTTCCCAGATTTTCCCAACCTTTCCCAGCCTTTCCCAGATTTCCCCAGCCCTTCCCCAGCCTTCCCCACCCTTTCCCCAGCCCTTCCCCAGCCCTTCCCCAGCCTTTCCCAGATTTCCCCAGCCCTTCCCCAGCCTTTCCCACCCTTCCCCAGCCCCAGAAGGGCCGGGCAGAGCCTCCCCAGCACCAGGAAAGTCTCCCCAGGGAGAGCAAAGCATGGGGAAAACATCAAGACACTGTATTTCACAACAACCCACTGTTCTGGCTCTGAACACTTCTTACAGCTCCAGTGCTCTCCAAAAGCCAGAGCTGAACCCAGAGGCTGCAGATCCCCCCAGAAGTGGGGTCCTTTGTCAGTTATTGGCATTTTCTGTGTTCCCACCCCTGTTCTGCTCACCCAGATCTCCCAGGATTTTTCTCTCCAGCTCTTTATTTGTGCTCATTTTGGTGGTCACAGATGGCTTTTTCCCTGTTGCACACACGGGCTGCAAAGCAGCCTTTCTCCCTCAGAATAATTTGTGGGAAATAAAAAGCCCCAATGTTTGGTTGTTTGGTAAAGGAGGAGGCAGCCAATCAGGCAGTTTTTTTCCACCAGCAGTTATTTCATCTCTAGCACAACAGTCACAAAGAGAGAAAATAACTTGATCATATCTAAGCCCCTAAATAGCAGCGAAAGAGGGTTTGTACTGAAAATCAAAAAAATATTGCTGGAGAGCTAATTTTTATTCATTCCCTTGAATAGAGAAGATGCAAAAGCTTTTAAGGAATTCGGGGCCAATTTCTCCGTTGGGATCTGTGGTAAATGAGCAGCACAGGCAGCTCCTGTGGGGACACAGAGCTGCATTCCCCAGCTGCAGCCTTCTGCTGCGGGAGTGCCCTCCCCATGCCCCGGGGGTGTCTGGCCGTGGGGCTGCCAGCACCCTCTGCACCCTCTAATGCACCAGGATGTGGAAATTCACCCTCCAGAGGGCAGAGACAGAGCCTGTCTGTGCAGGGAGTCCTTGTCATCCACGTCTGCAGGGTGCCTTGGGCTGGGCTGGGCTGGGAGGGGCAGCCCACCCCCAAACACAGCCCCCAACCACACACACACTGCTCCTGCTCCTCCAGAGGGACAGGGCAGGAGCCTGAGCACCAGGAAATGGTTTGAACCAGGAAACTGTCCTCTACAGGGAGGGACATGGCAGTGCCACCTGGGATGGAGCAGCTATGGCTCTGCTCTGAGAGAAACCAAAGGGCTGGGATTGTTTGTCCCAAAGCTGCTGTGAGGGGACACCCCAGACCCCACCGGGTGTGACAGGGACACCCTGGATCCCACTGGGTGTGACAGGGACACCCCAGACCCCATTGCTGGGACAGGGACACCCCAGATCCCATTGGGTGTGACAGGGACACCCTGGATCCCACTGGGTGTGACAGGGACACCCCAGACCTCACTGTGTGTGACAGGGACACCCCAGATCCCATTGCTGGGACAGGGACACCCCAGACCTCACTGTGTGTGACAGGGACACCCCAGACCCCATTGCTGGCAGGCACAGCCCGGATCCCCTTGTGGGACAGGGACACCCCAGACCTCACTGTGTGTGACAGGGACAGCCCGGATCCCCTTGCTGGCAGGCACAGCCCACACCCCAGGGTGCTGCAGGCTCATTCAGACTCCAGGCAGCCCCAGGCAGTGAGTGCAGCCCCCTGGGCAGGCTGGGCTGGCACGGACAGCCCGGGCAGTGCCACGAGCAGCAGCTCTGAGCAGCCCTTAGAGGGTGGTGCAGCATTCCCTGGGCTCTCAGACCCCGTCCAGCAGCACTCCTAAATGCCCTCCCTGCCTGTCTGCCCCTGCTCCCCTGTATTTATCCTTCTGAGAATAATGAAGTGTGAACAAGCTAAATTTATGGAAGAAAACACGCAGCTCCATCTATGCAGTGAATAAACAAGTATTTTAAACTATCATTTTCCTGCTAACCCATAAAAGCAGCCTTATCTGCCTGGTGTGTGCCTGATTTCCACTTGGTTGAGTCCCTCACTCTGCTCCTGGGAGCAGCACGTTGGGGCAGGCAGGAGCAGGGGTCTGCAGGGAGGGCAGGAGAGCAGCAGCTCCTGTGCCAGCCCTGCTCCCAGGGATCCCTGCTGTGGGCAGAGAGCCCAGAGCAGCCCTGGCACCCCCAGGCCCTGCAGGGCACCCCTGGGCACAGGGACCAGGGATGATGGTCACAGAGCTTCTGTGGGGCCAGCCAGAGAGGAAAGGTGCTGATTCCACCCTTCCTCCTCACTGGAGGAACATCCCTGAGCAGGAAGGGCTTGGAGATCCCCCCAGCAGCTGGGGCTGCCCCTGGATCCCTGTCCCAGGCCAGGCTGATGGGGCTGGGAGCACCTGGGACACTGGGAGGTGTCCCTGCCATGGGATGGGGTGGGACAGTCCCCGAGGTCCCTTCCAGCCCAAACCACTCTGGGATTCTGATTCCCCAACAGCTGTTTCTGTAACCCAAGCTGACACTGACAGCTCTGAAACTGATATTCACACTCAGCATTTCATCTCTGCCAGGGCAGCAGAGCTCCTCTTGTGACGGCCTGTTTGTTGGAAATGCCATCGATGCAATGAAAATGCAGTTGTAGGTAATGGCAAAATATTCCTAACCCTTGGAAGAAGGGGTATAACTTTCTATTGCCTTAATGACAGGCACTAAAACTCTGCCATAAAACCTTCCAGGAGCTGCACAGCACCCTTTTAGAGCAATAAAGGCATTAAAGCAGAGCTGTGACAGCCTGTGCTGCTTGCTCAGGCTGTCAGTCCTGCCCTGATCACAGGCAGTGCCAGCAAATGGGCTGAGCCAGGGCTGCCCCTGCTGCTCAAAGCCACCCCAGCCAGGGTGGGCAGGGGCCCAGGGGTCACACCCACCTCTGCCACTGGGCCTGGAAATGCTCCACTCAGTTGGAACATCGGAATAAAGAGAGCTGGAGTTGTTTTGCTCTGTGTCCTTGGTGTCCTTGTGACATTTGTCTGTTAGGCAGAGGCATTTCAGGGATTAGGCTTTAGGTATTTCAGTTTATTCTGGGTAGCAACAAAGCTGCACCCCCCTCTGTGTTAGGGGGAAAAGTCATGGCAAGGGTTGTAAAGCATTGGAACAAAGTGGGGAGGGGTGCCCGTCCCTGGAGGTGCTCAGGAAAGCCAGGATGTGGCACTGGGACAGGGACAGTGCTGGGGCTGAGGGGATCCTTGCACTGGAAGAACACAAAGCCTTTCTCAGCTTTAATTATTCTGGCACTGGCTGAGGGCAGTTCCTAGAAGCAGCAAAGCCTCGATCAGCAGCCAAGGTGACACGCAGCTATTCCACAATTTGTGCTTCCTGTGCCCCCCCAGAGTCCCTGCAGTGCCCTGAGCCCCCCACACATGCCAGCACCAAGAGCCCACTGGGGAATCCCCAGCCTGGCTGCAGGTGCCCTCCCCACAGCCCCAGAGCACAGGACACACGTTTAGGGTTAGAGGAGGTGAAGCAGCACTCACGCCTTTCCATCAGCACAGCGAGGCACAAACACTGCGCTGTTCATCTGCTTTTCCTGCCCCCAAACAGAGGCTGAGCCCAAGCACGGCGCTGTGCCTCACCTGCTCTGCAGAGCCCTCTGCTTCCCCCTCTGCCAGGAGCAGCAGAGCCTTTCACTGTCTCAGGTCAATCAGGCTCAGCCCTGGAGACCTGGAGCTCTCAGTGCCAGGCAGCTCCAAGTGCCCTCCGGGGGAATTTCAGCTCTGAGCACCACCTCCCTCACCGGGCTGCTCAGGGGGGCATTGTGAGGGTCCAGGATGGGGGGAGAGATGAGAATTGACTCCAAGTTCTCAGAAGGCTGATTTATTACTTTTTGCTACTGCACCAAAAGAAATGCTATACTAAAACGATACTAAAGAAAGAGAAAGGAGACACCAGAAGGCTTGACAAAAATGGTCATGAAAGTGGTGACTGACTCGGGGAGTCTGACACAGCTGGGCTGGGATTGGTCACTAATCAAAAACAATTCATGTGGAACTGATCAAACATGCACTTGTTGGTGAGCAGCCTCCAGACCACATTCCAGGCACCCAGATAATTACTGTCCTCATTCTTGTCTGAGGCCTCTCAGCTTCCCAGGAGAAAATCCTGGGCAAAGAGGAATTTCCAGAAAATGTCATGGTGGCACTCATGGACACAGCGTGGCTGTGCCCCAGTGGCACAGAGGTTATGGAACCATGGCATGGGGTGGGTGGGGAGGGACCCCAAATCCCCCCCAGTGCCACCCCTGCCATGGCAGGGACACCTTCCCCTGCCCCAGGTGCTCCCAGCCCCAGGGTCCAGCCTGGCCTTGGGCACTGCCAGGGATCCAGGGGCAGCCCCAGCTGCTCTGGGAATTCCTTCCCAGCCCTGCCCACCCTGCCAGGGAACAATTCCCAATATCCCATCCAGCCCTGCCCCTGGCAGTGGGATCCACCCCCCTTGTCCCCTCCATTAGCTCCTCACCACCCTCAGGCCTGCCCCACCAATGAATTTGGGGACTGGCAAAAGCAGAGGAGAATTAAAAAGCTGGGGCAGGAGTAAAGCTCGTGGCATAACAACAACAGCAAGTCTGGTGATTGTGAATAAAAATTACCCCACAAAGGACATGAAAAATGGAAGATATTTATGTATCAGTTAGGATTTATCTCCCTGAAAGAAAAATAGTGTCATAATCATTAGTGGGAATGGTGCTAGAATGTAAAATAAATTTGCATCAAGGCTCCATTTCCCTCAGTGCAGATTTTCCTTCCTGCCTTCACTTCAGAGAACTTTAAAGGAAGCTCTGAGGGTGGATGAGCCATTTATTAGAGACAATTCTGCAGCAGCTCAGCTCCAGGATGCAAAACCCCAACTCACAAATTCCACCCAGCACAGCTGGGAGAGGAAACAGCTTCTGAGAGGTGTTTGGAATGAAGACAAAGCCATGGTGAAATTCTATTCTGAGTTTAATATTATAATTAATTGTTTTAAATAACGAGAGGATCTGACATTTCCCCACCTGGGTACCCAGAGTTGATTGCACCCAGGGCAGGAGGCATTCCTGGCTGGCCTGATCTCCCCTCCTGTGATCCCAGCCCATGGTCAGGCCCAGGGAGCTCCTGCTGCCACACAGCTGAGCTGCCAGGCTTGAGGCTACTGCCCTAAGCAGCTCATCAAAGAAATGAACTTTATTGTTTCTATGTCCACGTGCATGCAAATGGACATACTGTACATAGTCCCATTTCACCTGCCAAAAGGTCTGCTGTGTTTTAATAAATTCATCTTCATCTACAATCCAAAGGCAGAGCTGTTCATACAGATTTTTCATGTTTTCCCTTTCCTCTGCTGAGGAACAGTCAAAGCTTTATTTTATTTTATTTTATTTTATTTTATTTTATTTTATTTTATTTTATTTTTCCTTCACAGGCAGCCAAGTGCCAGCAATTATTGCAGATGTGGCAGGTATTTAAATACACACACTGCAGAAATGAGCAGAACCACTACTCTTTCATTAGAAATTAGCAGAACCACTACTCTTTCATTAGAAATGAGCAGAACCACTACTCTTTCATTAGAAATGAGCAGAACCACTACTCTTTCATTTGTGAGTATCCTGGAGTGCTCTGTTAAACTTCTCACCCTGATTCTCTGGGAGCACCAGTCCAACCAGCCCAGCCCTGCCCGTGTCCCCAGGGCTGTCAAACCCTCCAGGGATGGGCACTCCAGCCTGGGCAGCTGTGCCAGGGCTGGGCAGCCCTTTCCAGGGAGGAGTTTTTCCTTCAGCCCCTCCACTCCCTCCCCAGCTCTGTCCCTTCCCTGGACGTGCTCCATCCCACACTCCAAAGGCAGATTTTCTGCTCCTGGGTGGATGGAGGAGATCCCTGCTGAATTTTGCTCCCAGATCTTCCCACCTGGGCTCACCAGGCATGGGAATTCTGCAGAGCCTGGAATCCTGGAGCTGTTTGTGCCCCTCTGGGCTGCCCCCAGGAATGCCAGGGGGAGGGTGCCATGTGCTGCCCAGCTGCAGCCCTCCCTCTGAAGAGCAGGGCTCTGCAGAGATTCCTGAACCACTGTCTTCTTCTTGCACTTTACCAAATCCTAGCAATTCAAATTGCATGCCCTGCTTGCCCTCCCCAGAGCAAGCACAGCCCAGGATTGCAGGGAGGGATGGACAGGGACACTCTGGATGACAAGGTCTGGCTCCACCTGCCATCCCAGCCCTCTGTGCACGGCCACCAGTGCTAATGATGATAATCAATCCATCCCAGGTGACATTCTCCACCCAAGCATCCCAAGCTGGTGTTTATAAACTTCAGCTCGGCCTCAAAACACGCTCAGCACAGCCATGGATGTCCAGCCCTACTGATTTCCTCCCTTGTCTGCAGGAAACTTGTGCTCCTCACTGCAACCAGGAAAGCTCCTGCTCCAACTCATGGTGCCTCCACATCTGTCCCTCCAGAGGAAAATGGGAAGCAGGACATCCCCCACCTTCCTGCAGAGGAGCAGCTCCCTGCTCTGCTCCCCTTGGCCAGGACCCTGAGCTCCCCCAGCCCCTGGGGCAGGCAGAGGAGGCAGGGATCAGTCACACTCCTCCAGGTCTTCTCCCATGGAAGAGCACCCTGAGGAGGGAAATGACCAGGGCAGCAGGGCCCCTGGGAAGGAAGGAAGGAGTGAGGAGGGTCTGCACCCTCTCCCAGTGCCCAGCTCCTTCCCAAGGGTCCCTCCTGCAGCTCTGCCCCAGGGCTGGGCTGCTCAGGGGCTGTCCCTGCACAGAACCAGGAATTCTGTCCTGGTGCTCTGGGGGAGCCACATCAGCACTGCATGGAAACCTCTGGGCTTTTCCCACCAGAAAGCCCTTAGAGATGGGTTTGCCACCGTGTCTGATGGCAGAGAGCTCTGGGCTGAGGAGGCAGCAGGAGAGCAGTGCTGCAGGGCTGGGGGGCTGAGGGGTCCCTGCTGTGGCCCCACTGGTGCTTGCTGAGCCTGCCTGTGCACAGCAGCTCTGGGGACAGCCCTAAGGCAGGGACCCCCAGCCCAGACAGGGCACCAAACACCCAGCCAGGAGCTCAGCTCTGGAATTCTATCCCAGCCCCTCCACAGCCTCCCAGAGAGGGTGGCAGTGCCCAAATCCCCCCTGACTCCCCATTTTGGGGGGATGCAGAGAGGTGATGTGGAAATGCATTCACACACCTCAGACAGAGGAAATGTTTAAACCCAGATGTAAAAACATCTTGGTTGAGGGTCAACAATTGATTAAAAAATGGATTACTGAGAAATAAGCATGGGAAGGCTGCAGGGGGTTTGTTGGGGTTTTTTAATAGTCCTTAAGCTCAGAGTTTCCCTCTCATTGATTTGTGTCGTTCCTCAAAACGCTGCAAAAGAGGGGAAAAAAGAAAGCACAAAATTTGTTTGGTTTCTGCAAGAAAACTCAGCCCATTTCCTCTTAGGCCAGCCCAAACCATGATCTAATTGCACAGGTTTGATATTTGCAGAGTGAACCAGGAGCAGTGAAGTTTCTCCTGGCCTCAGGGGGTGCTGGGAGCTGTTCCTGCATCCACCAGGATGCTCCCATGGGCTGTGGGGTCCCTGATGCTGATCTCAATTTCCAGCAGTGCAGAAGGACCCACCCAAAGGGAATGGATGACCATCACACAAGAAACCCTGAGTCTCTTTGCCATTTACTTTTTCCTCACTTCCTATACCAGGTACAATTTTAGGGATTGAGAGCTGAATGCAGTTCTTGTATTGTCACCATTCTAGAAAGCAGCAGAGAAAAAAATATAGCTCCAATTATGAGCTTCCTCCATCTTTTTCACTTGGAAATCTGTGAATTTTAAATCCAGTTTTATTTCTGTCCATTATAGACACCCAATAAATCTTTGATTTATATAACCAAATACCAATACCAATCGTGGTATAAAAACATCCATTTAATTAACATTCCACAGTCTCAGGGGCCTGCACTCTCCTCCTGCTTAGGTGAATCATTAGGGGCTCATCTGTCATTGAAACTAAAATATTCTTTAAATTGAGATACAATATTTAAGGCTGTTCACTGTAAATCCAACCCTGAAATATGTCTGTGCTCAGAAGCCTTTTGTTCACAAAGCCCTGACAATTAAAATGTGCTAATGACATGCAGATTATTACAAACTCATCATGCAGAATTTGTGTTGATGAGAGTCTGAGCAGACACTGAGCCATCACCAGAGACAGGCTGGGGATGCTCTGTGAGATTCCCAATTCCTGGGGTGCCAAAGCCCCACAGAGCCCTGGGGGAAGGGAAACCACCAGGGCAAAATGTTTCATGAAGGACAAGGGGGCAAAGCCAAAGCCAGGAGGAGTGCAGGGGCTGGCTGAGGCTGCACAGGGACCCAGCCCCTGCAGGACCCCCTGTCCCCAGCCCCCCCATCCCCTGTCCCCAGCCCCTGCAGGACCCCCTGTCCCAGCCCCTGCAGGACCCCCTGTCCCCAGCCCCCCCATCCCCTGTCCCCAGCCCCTGCAGGACCCCCTGTCCCCAGCCCCTACAGGACCCCCTGTCCCCAGCCCTGCAGGACCCCCTGTCCCCAGTCCCTCCCCAGCTCTCCTGGAGCCCCTTCAGGCCCTGCCAGGGCTCTGAGCTCTCCCTGGAGCTGCTCCTGCCCAGGTGAGCCCCCCCAGGTGTCCCGGGCTGTCCAAGACCCCCAGAGCCCCCAGAGCTGTGCCCAGCCCTGCCTGCCCTGCACACCTGCAGCCCCTGGAGCAGGGCCTGTTTGTGGTGAGCTCTGCAGCCCTGTGCTCCAGGGAGGGGGCAGCAGAACAGATCCCCTGGGCAGCCCTGCCCACCCCTCTGCTGTGCCTTCATCTCTGCCCTCATCCTTCCTCTGGGAGGAAACGAGACCAGCCCTACCAGACATGCTGATTTTCCTCCCCATTTTTTCTGCCCCAGAAATTGTTCCTGCTCTCCTGTGGCTGAGAGCAGCTCAGGAGCAGGCACAGCTGGTTCCAAACACTTCAGGAGCTTCCTGGCACAGAACCAGCAGCTCTGGCTGAGGCTGCCCCAGCCCCAGCCCTTCCTCAGTCCTGACCTGGACCCTGCTCCTTGCAGCCCTGTGTTAACAGCAGCAGCCCTGGGAGCTCTGAGCAGCTCTGCAGGTCTGGGCACCTCACTGAGGCACAGTCTCACCTGTGAGAACAGCCAGAACCTTCTCCTGGGCAGGACCTTGTGGCTCTGCTCAGCTCCTGCCAGGAGGGGACAGCTGGGGGTGTCGGGCTGGGGACAGGGACAGGGACAGGAGGAGAGGGAACGGCCTCAGGCTGGGCCAGGGCAGCTCAGGGTGGATTTTGGGGAAATTCCATCACCCAAAGGACTGCCCAGCCCCGGCACAGCTACCCAGGGCAGGGCTGGAGTGCCCATCCCTGGAGGGATTTCACAGCCCTGGGGATGTGGAATTGGGGACAGGGGCAGTGCTGGCCTGGGCAGGGCTGGGGTGGTGGGACTGGATGGTCCCAGAGGGCTTTTCCAGCCTCAGCTATCCTGTATTCCATGAACTTGGTGCCTCTCAGTGCTCCCCAACACCTCCCATTCCCCTGCCAGCACAAAGGCAGGACACTTTAGGGGAACTGTGTAGGGCCAAGGTGCTCCAGCCTCCTCTCCTGGCCCAAGGAAGGGCCTTCCCTGCTCAGTGGCTTCTTGGACCAAAGCATCAAATCCCTCTGCTTTCCCTCTCTTTGCTCTCCACAATTCTGCCTCTTGAGGCTGAGGATTTCTGTGTTAATCTTGGCTGCCAAACAGACCCCCATCCTTCCCAGAGCTGGGATCCAGCCAGACAAACCCACAGGGGCACAAGGAGGGGTCAGAGCACGGGGCTGAGCCTGGGCACGGGCCTGGGGCTCTGTCTGCAGCTGCAGCAGGGCTCCCCGAGCCCGAATCTTCCCAGGGAGCACCCAGGAAATGAAAACTCTTACACAGCGTGGGAGAGGGAAAAAGTGAGAAATGAGCACGCTTCAGGCTCTGGTTGCAGAAAAAATTACTGTGAAAAGTACTTGCAGTTGAGCTGATTAAGGAGCAATTTGTTTCCCTAATTATTTGTAAGTAATAAATGGTTAAATACCTCATTTTATAATAAAGCAGCTAATTTTCACGGTTCTTTGCTCGATTTGTAGAGTAACAGATTTGTTTGAAGCAGTACATCAATGTTTTACTCCCAATAAATGATGTTGCATGTTCTGTCTCCTCCAGAGGGCTGGGCTGCATTTCCAGGTGTTTGTGGGGCAGAACATCTGCACCTGACCCTGGGAGAGAGCCCAGCACCACCAGGGCAGGGAGAAACCAGCAAAGCACGGGAGGCACGCCCCAGGCAGGGCCAGATCAGAGCTTTTTAAATCACAAACAATGGCTTCACCCAGGCCAGGAGCTGGGCCAGCTGAGGCACGGGTTTGTCTCTCTTCCTGTCCCTCAGATTGCTGCTCAGGCAGGAGAGCAGGCAGGGCTGGGTGCAGGGAGGGCCAGGGTGGGGTGAGGGCAGCAGCAGAGCATTCCCTGTGCCAGCAGGGCTCGGGAGCTGCCCACAGCCTGGCCTTGCCCTGTCCGGGCTCCCAGCTCCCCCCAAGGCTCCTGGGCAGGAGGGCTCAGCTGTGGCTTTGGAGGGAGGCAGAGCCAAGCCCCAGACCCTGGCCTTGCTCCTGCCCCGGAGGGATGGACAGCAGTGGGGATGGCTCTGCAGGGTCTGAGGCACTGGGAATTAGAGACTTCACTCACCCTTACTGCCAAAAGTGTTTCTCACTGAGTCTGTACTAAAAGGAGACCAAATGAAGAGCAGCATTTGGGGTTTTTTTTGGGAAGCACCGACCAGAGCACATCTCAGGGATCAGGTGTTGCTCTGTGGCAGCTCAGGATGGGATCACAGGGAGCAGAGGTCTGAAAACACAGCAGGTGGAATTTAAATTGAGAAAGAACATCCAAACGTGGCCCAGAGAGAGCAAACACGGAGTTTTCTATCTCAGCCACTTTATTTCAGCAATATTGCCTAGCAAAGAGTCTGCACTGGCAGAATTCCACCTGAGAGATTTCTGGATGCACTAGAAGGCGATCTGTGAGAGCCCTGAGTGCTGGTAGATTTGTTCCTTGTTTGCTGCCACTCGTCCCCTGCTGGAGAGCTGAGAGCCTGCAGCAGGGTCACCAGGACCTGTCTGAATCCCAAAACAAGAGGCTGAGTCACACCAGCAGCCTGCAAAGCAGCAACGCCCCCACAGAGATGCCAGGGCTGCTAACGTGGGTTTGTGTTCTCAAAAGAAACTGCTCCCAATTTGCCTCTCAATTGGCAGCATGACAGTGATGTTTGAAAACTTGAAATCTTGATATTTAAGGTGTGTTTTGCTGCCATGTCTCCGTGCCAGGAGCACAATGTGTGTTGGGCTGGAGCTGGATTGGAAAGGCCAAGTCAAGCCCAGGCCCAAGGTTCAGCTCTGATGGGGACCCCACATGAGTCATTCATCCTGAATTACACATTTGGGCCAGATTTTATTGCATTAATGTAATGGCCACCCACTCACCCTGCTACCAGCAGGACCTGCCTCTCACAGCAGTATTTCTCATGGGCCTTCCACACTAATGTACAACTGCATCTGTGTTTTAACACTTGGGGAGGGAAAAGCCGAGCCAGACCTGGGTGGAATTCCAATTCCTTGCCAAAACCTGTTTCAATTGGCAGCGTGCAGCTTTAATGAAGGGGTTTGTGATAGCTGGGAGCCTGGCACTCTAAGCAAGGCTGAATTTTAATTTTGAGTTATTCAACAACAGAGCCAGGCACACATTAACAAAAAAGCAATTACTCCTGACATCCCAGCACTTCCCCCATGTCATTCCAGAGCAGAAATGGGAGATGAATGGGGACTTCAAGCCACAGAAGGAGGACTGAGGAGAGCCAAAGTGCTGCTTTTCATTCCAAAAAGGTGGGCCCAAGGTTTCAAAGCACGGGAGACACAAGGACAGTTAATGTTAAGCAAAGTTTAGGCTCCCACTTGTCCAATCAGTGAATTTTTCAAAGGCAGGATTAATGACAGGCTGTCTGGGACAGGCACTGACAGAGACCTTGGATATGTGAAATAAGGAAAAAAAGGATGTCCCTTCTCCTCCTGTGCCTCTGTGCACAGAGCAGGGGAAAAAAGGCTTGGGCAGGGACTGGGGGGTGGGGTGGGGTAGGGGATGGGATGGGATAAGGGGATGGGATAATGGGATGGGATAAGGGGATGGGATGGGATGGGATAAGGGGATGGGATAATGGGATGGGATAATGGGATGGGATAAGGGGATGGGATGGGATGGGATAATGGGGTGGGATAATGGGATGGGATAAGGGAATGGGATGGGATAAGGGGATGGGATAAGGGGATGGGATGGGATGGGATAAGGGGATGGGATAATGGGATGGGATAATGGGATGGGATGGGATAAGGGGATGGGATGGGATGGGATAAGGGAATGGGATGGAATAAGGGGATGGGATAATGGGATAGGATAATGGGATGGGATAAGGGAATGGGATAATGGGATGGGATAAGGGGATGGGATAATGGGATGGGATAAGGGGATGGGATGGGATGGGATAAGGGAATGGGATGGAATAAGGGGATGGGATAATGGGATAGGATAATGGGATGGGATAAGGGGATGGGATGGGATGGGATAAGGGGATGGGATAATGGGATAGGATAATGGGATGGGATAAGGGAATGGGATAATGGGATGGGATAAGGGGATGGGATGGGATGGGATAAGGGGACGGGATGGGATAAGGGGATGGGATAATGGGATGGGATAAGGGGATGGGATTAGGGGATGGGATAATGGGATGGGATAAGGGGATGGGATTAGGGGATGGGATGGGCTAAGGGGATAGGACAAGGGGATGAGATGGGATGATGGGATAATGGGAAGGGATAAGGGCATGGGATAATGGGATAGGATAATGGGATAGGATAATGGGATGGGATGGGATGGGATGGGATGGGATGGGATGGGATGGGATGGGATGGGATGGGATGGGATGGGATGGGATGGGATGGGCTAAGGGAATGGGATGGGCTAA
Source organism: Haemorhous mexicanus (assembly GCF_027477595.1). Taxonomy (NCBI): domain Eukaryota; kingdom Metazoa; phylum Chordata; class Aves; order Passeriformes; family Fringillidae; genus Haemorhous; species Haemorhous mexicanus. Next base: position 42,161,482 of record NC_082347.1, read on the forward strand.
GGGAATGGGATGGGCTAAGGGGATAGATAAGGGGATGGGATGGGATAATGGGATAATAGGAAGGGATAAGGGGATGGGATAAGGGGATGGGATAAGGGGATGGAGCAAGGCTGTGGTGCCAGGGAAGTGCTCATCCCCCAGTCTGCCCCTGTGCCCAGACACTCTGAAGTGCCCACACAACCGTAAAGGCAAAATTTATAATTTCCCGTGCCTCCAATGCCATTAATTCATCCCATGGAGTGCCATCAATGGATGAATTAATGGGATCTCCCTCTGATCTGCCACCTGGAGGAGCTGAACTCCTGCAAGGACCTCCCAATTACAGGTGTATTCCTGGGAGCTTCAAAGGGCCTGCTTTGAGGAGGGAAGATCTGAGGTTTCCAGGGCACATCCTGAGCTGAGGAGGGGCTGGGGTGGTGGCACCTCCCCACACAGCCCTCCAGAGGAGGCTGCTATATTTAGATCTGCTATCTGCATGTATGCATAATCAAGTGGCTGGCTGCATTATTCACAGAAATATGCAAACGAGATTTACGTGCCCTGCATTTCCCAGGCTCTAATTTGAGAAACACGTTTGGGCAAATTCTGAGAGGGTTCTGGGAGGAAAAGGAGCCAACCTGTAAACTGGAGCAAGTACACAAGTAATTCTTCAGGAATTATTACAGCCTCAGACTGGCACAAAACTGGAGCTGGGAGGCCGCTGAGGGAATAACCAGCACGGTACTCACAGTCTTAATATTGCTTAAAAGTTTATTCTGCTCACATTGGCCTGGCTTAGCACAGGAATCACCTAATTGTCTGATAAGTACATGCAAAATTACTTCTAGTGGGTGCCATGTCATATGCAAATCGAGCCTGTTAGTGGCTTTTCAGTGATAGCAGTCAAAATAATTATATTTGCTGCTCACAGGAACAGCCACTGAACACCACTGGGCAGAATGAGGTTTTATGAACAAGATAAAAAAAAGGCAAAAAAAAAAAACCAAACCATGTTTTCTTTGCTGTTCAATATGCATAAAAGTACCTGCAGGAATACTGTGCTAAAAATCTGCCGAGCAGCCCCACAGAGCACACTTTTAATAACAATTGTATCATCACCCGCTAATCCAAACCTGACACTGTTTGTCCTCAGGTATTTGCAGCATTCTGCTTTATCGCTCCTGATTGGAAAAATGCAAATTATGCTTCTTTCCTTCTATTTCTGTTCACATAGCAAGTGAGAAAGCCTTTCTAACTCATTAAAAAGCTCATTTGTCACATTCCTTTTCAATTAACTTTGCCCCTTTGTTTCCCATATTTAATCCATTTCTGAAAGGCATTGCTTCCCACCAGCTCCAAACCCGTGCCTGCTGGAGAAGGGACAGATCCTGATCCTGGTGTCACATGGAGCAAACCCTTCCTCCTCCCTTCTGCTCCATCCATCCTCGACCTCAGAGACCTTCTGGAGAGAGCCCAGAGGAGGCTCCAGGACGAGCAGGGATGGAGCAGCTGTGCTGGAGAAAGGCTGGGAGAGCTGGGATTGCTCACCTGGACAGGAGAGGGTTGGGGGTGAGCTCACTGTGACTGGGGACAAGGGATGGAGGTGATGCCTCAGGTTTGGCTTTTCTGTGTGTCACATTCTGTGCTGCTTTAGTGGGTGGGTCTGAGCTTCACATCAGGGCATGGTGAGCTCTGTGCACAGAGCAGGGAGACAAAACAATTCCTGCTCCAGCTGGGCACCAAGGACAAATGAGCCAAATCTCAGCCCAGGAGCACAAACCCCGTGGGCTGGAGAGAGAAAAACAAGCAGGGTGGGAGTGCCTGGGCCAAAGCTGGGCTGGGACAATGAACTGCAAGGTGCAAATGGAGCAGAGCTGATCCCAGGGAGAGACCCCGTGCCCGGCCGTGCATTTTGGGGCCATTTTGGGTCATCTTGGGGGCAGCCCTGGCTGGGCTCTGGTGCTGCCCAAGGTGGCTCCATGGAGGAGATCCTTGGAATCAATCCCTGCTTTATTCTGGGACTCTGCCCAGCCCCTGCTCTGGGTCAGCTGCACAAGGCATGGAGGGACAGGACCCAGGGAATGGCTCCCAGTGCCAGAGGGCAGGGCTGGATGGGAGATTGGGAATGAGGAATTGTTCCTGGCAGGGTGGGCAGGCCCTGGCACAGGGTGCCCAGAGCAGCTGGGGCTGCCCCTGGATCCCTGATCTGGCCAAGGCCTCCTCCTCCCCCTCACTGAGGATTTTTGGCAGCAGAGATGTCCCACATGAACACTGCAGACAGCTCAGGAAGAAATTTCTGTTTTAACACTGGTGGAAATTGGCTTTGCACATTCCTTCCCTATTGGGCTAGTGCAGAAAAGGTCAAAGTTTCATTTGAGCATTTATGAAATATCTGGTAGCCTTGGATGGAGAACGCCCTTCACACAGAAAGCATCTGAATTGCCCCAAATCATTGAGCACACCTAGAACCTGCTAAAATGGAAATAACCCCTGCAGGAAGCTGTAAATGTTTGAACTTCTGGTGTCTCCAAGCTGCTGGAGATACCAAAGGCATTGAAACCAAGGCTCAGGTTTATAGGCAGCTCTAGTCCTAATGAAGAAATCTCATTGCATCCATGCTTCATGCTTTTAGAGAACTCTTCTTTCTCTCTCTGTCCCTTTGTCTCTCCCTGAGTGTTTGTGCCAAACTGCCTGTGAGATCAGCAGAATGAGGGACAGCTGTGTGTCCCCTGTCAGCGCACACAAAGCTCTCCACAGAAGCCACAAGTGCAAGTGGGATGTTTATTATTATTATTGTTGTTGTTGTTGTTGTTCGACCACTCAGAAATGCTGGCTGCAACCTGGATCAGAAAATATTTTGTTCCTGTTCCACCGGGATTTTTTTCCTCAAAAAGCTCAGTACAAAGCTGTTTATGGAAATTAATTCTAATGGCTTCATAGACTCTTCTGTTCCCACTGTAACACTTCACATTACACAAGTCTTGCCACAAAGGAGATAATAGGCATGGGATATATTGAATTAGTAGATAAAGTTCTTATCTGTTCCTCTACATTACTTCCCTGGGTCTGAAATGACAAGTCATAGTTATTAAAACCATGGCAAATTGCCTGTGATTAACAAGGAAATAAATATATTATCCTAATAGAATTATCTCCTCCATCTAAAGCCCATGACAATTTCTGACAATGTCCCTGAAAAACACTTTGCATCCCAGTTCCCAGAGGTCTGAGCAGAGTATCCTGAGCTGTTAATGAACCGACCTTGCACTTAAAGGTTAAGCTGTTAATGAAGCCACCTTGCAATTAAAGCACATCCTTTGAGCTGGGTCCCTCCTGCTGTGGGGCCTGGGGGAACTTCCAGGTGTGTCCTGAAGGGAAGCAGGAGCTCACCAGTGAGGCACTGGGGATGCACAGCTGTAATTTACCAGGAAAGGGTGCTAGACATGAAATCTGAGCTGAAGGAGGGGAGATTTGGGTGGGATATTGGGAATGGGGAATTGTTCCCTGGCAGGGTGGGCAGGCCCTGGCACAGGTGCCCAGAGCAGCTGGGGCTGCCCCTGGATGCCTGGCAGTGCCCAAGGCCAGCCTGGACACTGGGGCTGGGAGCACCTGGGGCAGGGGAAGGTGTCCCTGCCATGGCAGGGGTGGCACTGGGGGGATTTGGGGTCCCTCCCACCCAAACCATGCCAGGACTCTGTGAAACACTGAGAACTCCTGGATTTTATAAAACAACGATAAACACACAAAACTGAAAATTAAGTGTTTTCTGAAGGGCATTTCTTCACTACAGGAGGTTTATAAACTGCTCTTCCAGACACAAATGGTCTCTGAATCTCTTGGGCAGAGCCTCCTTCCAGCACAGAGCAGAGGGGCCCCAGCTGTGCCTGCACAGCCCAAGCCAGGCTGAGGCTCAAGCCAAGCAGCACAGCTGGAGCTGGACCCCAGCAGGTGCTGAGTGCTGGGCCCCTCTCAGAGCCAGCCCAAGCTCTGTCCAGGCTGGCTCTCCCTGAGCTTCCAGGCTTTTGGGAGGAGGCAGGCTGGCAGCAGCCCAGCCTGGGCAGGCTGGACACGCCACCAGCTGCTCCAGCCCCAGGGCCCTCCGAGGGAGCCAGCACAGAGCTCTCCTCCCCAGGGCACCCAGGGCTGGCAAAGCCCACTCAGGAAGAGTCTCTGAAGTGGCATCACCTGTTATTTTGGTGGTGCCAGGTAAGTTTAAAAGCCAGCTCAACATTCAGACCTTGTTCTTCCAGCCTCACCAAGACTGAAATGCTCTCCAGCACAGCTCTGGGAGAGGGCAGCCAGCAATGCTTCAGACTGCAGCTGTTCAGAGCAGATACTCCACAGAGGATGCTGCCTCTGAGAAAGCCAAAACCAAGCTGTGTTATTACTTGGAGGGAAGAGCTCCTGTCTCCAGCCAGGCCTGTGGAGAGATATTGCTGTTGTGAGCAGCAATAACAGGATTTGTTCCACAGAAGCACGAGGAGTATTTTGGAAATGATTGTCAGGATGGGAACTCTGGTTTTCTGGGCACCAAACAAACACACAGCAGCCAGTCTTTTCCCAATAACAGGAGATTAAAGCTGGAAATGGGAACTGCAAGGGGAGATGAGCAGCATCCAGCCCCAGTTCCAGCAGGGCCAGAGTGGCTGGGTCAGGAGCCAGGGCTCACCCACTGTCAGCAGAGGATGTGTGGGCCACTCTCACTTCAGATTTACCACTGGCAGTGACAGCTGGACAGGCAATAAAAGGAAAATGAAGCCTGGTGAGCCATGGGATCAGAAATCAGTGGGAAGCCACATCCCAGCCCCCCGGGGTGCTGCAGCACCTTTGCCCTCCTGGCACTGCACAGGTTTCCCGTTTGGGCTGAAAACCATCAGTGCTGTGGCACACAAACACTGCTTTGTGTTTAAACACCTCTTAGCCTGACAAATTCAGCTCTCCCCCAGCCGAGCCAGCCTAAATAACAGCCTCTGCATTCCATTCAGGAGGCTTCCTTTAATATTTAGACCAAAATATTATGACTGTAGTTATTAATTAGGCATTCCCTAAGTACTGTTTATCTTTGTATTTGAGTCATTTCCTGAGAGTATCTTCATGAAAGCACCTGCCAATTGGGCTCCAGAAACCACACACAGAACCAATCTGCATTTCCCAGTCCCACCCCTTCTGCTGAGAGTAATGACAGCTCCAATCAGCCCCCAGCAGCCGGGCTGGCTGGCAGGGCTGGGAGCAGTGACACGGAGATCCGTGTTTGCACTGTGGTCTGCGCTGGGGAGGGACCCTGGAGGGCTTCACCCCACAGCTGTGCCCTGGCACAGCCACGGGCTGCAATTACTGCAACAGGCACTACACAGCAAACCAGGCACAGAAATCCAGAACAAAAACCCCAAACACACAACAACAATTAAAAAAAAAACCCCAACACAACTCCCTAAACTCAGCAGAGAAAGGAATAATCCTGTGTCCAATTCATGCCCTCTCTGTGCCACCCACCAGCACATTACTGAGCAATGCACCAAGGAACCTTTGTAATCAAAGCTGGTAAGGAGAATAAATGATCTAAAGAACAGATCCAAGATTAACAAAAGAAAAAAGCCATTCTAAGCAGAAGTTTTTATTCTTTTATTTCTGTGTGTTGCTACCAAAGCAGCTCTGAACTGGAATGCCTTCCAGATCACCTGGCACTTATGGTTTAAAAACCTTCCTGTGCTAACACAAGTAAAATGGTTGTTGTAACTGTTTAATTACCCACAGGAGAGGTTATATCACCATACCTTTTATTTTAATTACAGGTGTTGAAGTCCTGGGCCGTGAGCCTCAGCCCAGGTGGAGCAGAGGAGGCTCAGGGGGCCCTTGTGGCTCTGCACAGCTCCTGCCAGGAGGGGACAGCCGGGGGGTCAGGCTGGGAACAGGGACAGGAGCAGAGGGAACGGCCTCAGGCTGGGCCAGGGCAGGTTTATTTCCATTATTGGGGGAATTTCCCCATGAGAAGGGCTGTCCAGCCCTGGCACAGCTGCCCCGGGCAGGGCTGGAGCCCCCACCCCTGGAGGGATTTCCCAGCCCTGTGGATTTGGTACCTGGGGACAGGGTCAGTGGTGGCTTGGCAGGGCTGGGAATGGTTGGACTGGATGTTCCCAGAGGGCTTTTCCACACCCAGTGCTTCTGCAGCTCTGTGATTTCCAGGGTTCCCAAAGCACACCAGAGTCACCCTGGAGGACACAGGCAGGAGGGCCAGGGAGGCAGATCAGAGCCACAGAGTGCCAGGGGAAAGGGACCTCTGGAGATCCCTCATCCAGCCCTGGCTCTGTGTACAGAAGGGTTTATTTACAGAAGGGTTTATTTACAGATGGCTCTATTTACAGATGGCTCTATTTACAGAGAGGTCCTGTCTCTGCAGCTCTCAGACATTCTGAACAGGTGAAGAGTGAGGAGTGCTGCAGAATCCCTGCATGAGCTCCCTGTGCCTGCTGAGCTCCCAGGCTCAGCTCTGGGTCTCTCAGGCTGGGCTGTGACCCAGCTCCCCAGGGGTGGCAGAGCCCCAGGGGCACCAGCTGTGCCTTCCTAGCCTCGGAACCAAGGACAGACAGCCCCTGGGATGAAGGGACAGACTGAGCACAGCCCAGCCAGGAGAACACAGCCTGGGCCAGCACCTGCTCAGCCAGGGCAAGCATGAGCAAAACCAGATTATCCAGCAGTGAAATTTCACCTCTTTACCTCCACACACCTGAATTCCAAACACACTTGGGATGAACTTACAAACTGCTGCAGGCAGTGAATTCTGAATTCCCCCCTTCTGTCAGGAGGGCAGCACAGGTCAGCTGGGCCCTGGAATGAGGAGGGGATCATGCAGCACACACACTGTGCCTGCCCCAGAGAACATCCCAACCTGCTCAAGGTGGCACCTGCAGCTCTAAAACATCACATTTGTATTGGATTTGTCAGTTATCCGTCTTCCAATCAATACCTCGAACACAAGTGTACTGAAATTCATTTCTGTAGCAAATCCAAACATCATGTACACTGCAAAGTGGTTTTTTGAAACAAAACATGTTTACACTGTTTGGAAAAAATCCTTTGTTTTAGAGGAAGTTGTGTTGTGTGCACAAGGAAAATTAATATCACTGAAAGCCTTTCCAGTGTGAGCTCTCTGGTTTTGAACAAGAGCTTGGAGCAAGGGGCCAAGGGAACACTCACAGAATTCAAGGTATTGTTTCTGCTCTGGGTGTGGCTCAGTTTCTCCCTAAACTGAAATGACACTGGAGGCAACCTCAGCCACGGACATCCCACCTGCTCATCCAACCCTGCAATGGCTGAAAAAATCCAGGTATCAGCATAAGGGGGTATTTTAAATTCCATCTGCATGAAGGAGAGCTCATTCAGGGAGGAGAAGGACATTTGTGTGCACAGGCTGGGGCACGGGTGAGGCAGCATCAGGTGAGAGCTGGAGGAGAAAACATTTGGGTTAACCACCATCAGCATTTTGGTAGAATTAAGCTCTGCAAGAAGCCAGATCTTCTTTAAAAAGGGGAATTGAGACTTTGAACTGCCAGAGGGCAGAGCTGGATGGGATATTGGGAAGGAATTCAGTCACAGAATCTTGGATTGGGAAACTCCCAGGATCCCAGACTGGTCTGGGTGGGAAAGGACCTTAAACTCCATCTCATTCCAACACCTGCCACTAGCCCAGGTTGCTGAGAGAAGAATTTAACTTCATTTTCATGAGCACTTATCTTTCAATTTATCACCCAGACTTCCTTATGATGGCCTATTATGAGCTGAGCTTTATATAATTACCAATTTTTGCACACAGTTCTGTCTCTTTCCCCCTCAGTCAGATAAGGAGTTATCTCCCTCCAGCAGGCAGGGAACATCCCTGGCCAGCAGAGCCATGGCCTGAGTGCCCAGCCCGGGTAGCCCTGGCTGCTGCAGGGGCTCAGCCTCCAGCCCAGAGCCCTGTGCCCTGCTCCCCTGCCACAAGCAGCATTTCCTCCAGCCTGAGCTGCTTTTTCCTTCTTCCCACCCTGCTCAGTGTCTCCATCTCCTCCCAGCCCTGCTCCCTCCACTTGTTTCTCCTCTGTGACCCACCTTTTTACCCCTCCTCACAGCCTGCACCTCCTTCCCCTCCTCCTGTTCTCCACCTGCCTCCACAATCCCTCCTCTGGGAGGCTGCAAAGCAGCAGGTCCAGCCCCTCCCTGGGCCACAGGTACCCCCAGCCTCCCTCACCTGAGCCTGCCCATCTGTCTGGGGCTCCCAGTGGCCTCAAAACCCTGCAGCACCAGCCTCAGCTCCTGCTCCAGCCACGGGAGCCACTGCGGGCTGAGTCCTGCCCTGCCCAATTAGTTCTGTTTGTTAAATAAGGTATTTCTTCAGAAGAACACACCTCTCAGTCCCACTGTCCCTGAGCTGCTTTGCTCACCCCCCTCCCGGTGGCTTTTAGGGGGTGTAACAGATTGATCAGTTCATGGCTTATTCTTTGGTCTGACTTTCTGGATTTTTAAGGACTTTTATCAATGTTTAAGGTTGGATTGTGCAGAGGTACAAAGCACACAACACAGCAATAAGAAAACCTGTGAAAATAGTAGTTCACACAAGTCAAACAAATACAGCATGGCGAGAGCAAGGTTAGAATTAGCACTTTGGGTAAACCTGGGAAAAGATGAGATTTTAGATGGATTTTTGAAAAGGGCAAATTTTGAAATGGCAGCGTGGCGGAGGGAGGAAATTGTTGTGCTGGCTGCAAGTGTCACCTTGCAAAGGCAAACAGGGATGGTTCACTTTCCTTTAACCACAGAAACATCCCCTCCATTCAGCAATTTAATGCCAGCCATCAAGGCACAAAGTCAGGGTTTTTACAAGTTGTTTCTGTAGAAAGGGCAATTGCTATCACAGCACTGCTGGGCCTTGTCTCAGGATGCAGATTTAAACATCAGGAGCAGAAACAGCCAGGAAGGAATTGCTCCCTGGCAGGGTGGGCAGGCCCTGGCACAGGTGCCCAGAGCAGCTGGGGCTGCCCCTGGATCCCTGGCAGTGCCCAAGGCCAGGCTGGACACTGGGGCTGGGAGCACCTGGGGCAGGGGAAGGTGTCCCTGCCATGGCAGGGGTGGCACTGGGGGGGATTTGGGGTCCCTCCCACCCAACCCAGGCTGGAGCTGTGGCACCACAGCAGGGGCACAGCAGCTCCTCAGGGCCAGGCAGGCTGGGATCCACACACAGAGCTCTGCCCTCCCTTCAGAGAATATCCCTGGAACTCCTCAGAGATCACTTCTTGAAATTTCACCAATTCAGCCTCTGATCCACTGCTGGTTGTACACTGAATTAAAATGCTTTTTCCTGTGTTCAGAACTGCATTGGTTAAAAGCAGCTCTGCATTTTATCCCAGTATTGAAACTGTTTGATAGGATCAGCTTTATTGGCTTGTCTTTGCTGTTTTAAATTAGATTTGTTTTCCACACACTCTCTGATCCCTTAGAGTTTGCTCAGAGTGTTCCAAGTTAAACCTTTAAAGAGACATTTTTTGTGTAACCCAATCCTGTTACCTCTTGGTGCTTTGGTGTTTGGGCACTTTTAACCCCCAAATGAAGCACCTTAACTCAAATATTCTCCCTGTTCCTTAAATTAATCCTGTTAGCCAGTACGAAGGTAGGAGCATCAGGTTTCCACATGACCCTGCAAATCCAGGCACCAGCTGGGCAGAAATCCATTTTTGAAAAGCCACATGAGCATCCCAGGCTGGGCTCCATTTAATCTCCCATGCCCGCCCACAGCCAGCAGCTCCCTCCACAGCCATCACAGCACTCCTGGCCACTTCTGCCTCTCTTTTTTCACTGTGCAAACTGAAATTCCCCTTCCAGATCTCCTCTGATGAACCAACCATCTTTAGTAATATTTCTCTGCAAGTTATTTTCACTGCAAGTTTAAAGACATCTTTTATTTTTAATGCCTCTGCAATTCTCAATATGTTCAGTGGTATTTAAACTCCAGAAAGCTGGTGGGAAGATGAGCTGTGCTCTAAATGAGGCAGCTCTGGCCATCTGTGTGTGAGGGGCTTGTTGTGAAACAGCAGCTCGGGTGCTTCAACAACTGCTCAGAGCCAAGGGTGCCCCAGCTGCCAGGGTGCTGCTGCCAGCCTGGGATCTGACAACAGATAAACCCAGCTTTGAGCCAGGCCTGGCTGGGCTCTGCAGCCAAACCACGGCCCCTGGATGCCCTCTGGGCTCAGGAGCCATCCCCACTCCCTCAGGCTGCAGGGCTTTCAGGGGCTCTCCTGTTGTTTGCACACCACACCTGTGTTTTTGTGGGTTTTTCCCCCAATTAGTGAATCCCTAGTGACATGAAGCAAAGCCAGGGGCATCACCTTGAGGATTCTAAAATAAGTCAGATGCCTGCATTTTGTTGGTAAAACAACACCATCCCTTTCTCCATCCTCCTGGACTGTCCAGCTACAACAGTTGAGTTGCAGCTGCTTTGAGTTTTGCTCCCACCACAACCAAAAAGATGAATTTTGGAAGAAGTGGCTGTGGCTCCACTCCACTGACACTGAAGGCTGCAGAGTTAGGCTGAACCAGGAGCCACGGGAGCGCTGGAATCAAAGCAATTTGGGAAAATGAGGAAATTAGGGGGAAAAGGTCAAAGTCCCCTTAAGAGGGTATTAACTTGTAGCAGTTGTACTTGCAGGGCTACAAATCCAGGCTGCAGGAGCACCTGGGATCACAGTCCAAGCCCGCCCCTGCTGCTGCAGAGATGGAGATTTGTCGGCCCAGTGAAGCGTTAGCACTCAAATAAATGAGCAGTTTATTGACCTTTGGGTGGCTGAGACAAAGCTGAAAGGCAGAACCACCCCTGCAGCAGGCAGGCCCTGGGGCTGTGCTGGGAACGAGCCCTGAAGGGCACGGGGAGCACGGGCACCTGCTCACAGCTCCTGCCAGGCACCCCTGGGTGCTGCCCTCTGCTCCCCTGGCTCCTCACCCACTCTCTGATCTGCTCCTCTGGGTTCTCTGCAATGCAAGGGCTGCCAGAATCCTGGGGGAGAAGGCAAGGCTGCTTTCTTCCCATCCTGAAAGTGTTTCTGACCTTTCAGTGGAGTTCCCATCCCTGGAGTGCCCCAGACACACGTGGGGGTGGCAGTGGGGACAGGGATGGGGCTGCTGGTGACCACGGTGCTGCTGGCTGCACTTAAAGGTCTCTTCCAACCTCAGTGATTCAGGGGTCCCAAGGTACCCCGAGCAGAGACAAGGAAAACACCCACAGGCAGCACCTTTGGAACTCCCCAGTCCATACTGGGGATTGACAGGACAAAGGGGAGATGACTCCTTCCAAATAGTCTGTGTCTCCAGGGGACAGCTGGTACCAGGCCAGTAAGGCTGAATTCCTGCAATGCTGGATTAATTCAACAGCTAAACTTTTATAAATCAGGGAATAGATCTCCCTGGATATTGTGGGATATATATGAGGAATTTAAGGCTGATTCAGAAAGCTGGACTAAGGAAACAGCTGCTGCTGTGTCTGATGGACAGCAACAAAGAGCAATATGCTTCATAATTTGCAAATTAAAAATGGAGACATAAAGGGAGCTTAAGGAAAGTAAGCATGCTTGATGGAAGTAGCACAGGAATGGAGCTGGAACAAGGACCCTGCATTCAGGAACACGGGGCACTGATCCTGCAGGTTAAGCACATTAATCCTGTTCATGACCTTGCCCTTGCCCACAGTTTGGGACTCAGCACCTGTTCTCACCCCACTCCCAGGGAACCCAGGCTCTGAGGGGGGAAGGAAATCTGTGTCCTCTGCCATGAAAATCTCACCTGAGGACTTCAGGAACTGCTCACCTGGCGACTCAGGAACTGCAGCTGAGCCTGGCTTAGGTCCTGATCCACTGCCAGCCACAGAGAGGCAGGAATTCTCAGTTCTGTGGTTTTCCAGAGTGCAAGAACTGAACCCAGAGTCACAGCCACGTCACCTGGCACAGACAGCACAGCACAGCCCAGGTCTGGGGAAGGAGGAGCTGCAGGAATGCCCTGCTTGGCTTGGGGAGGCCAGGGAAGGGCCAGGGAAGGGCCAGGGAAGAGGCAGGGAGCCCAGCAGGAGAAGCTGTTCCATTCAATGTCTTATACTGCCACCACCTGAGAACTTCCCAGTCATCCTCAGCCTCGTCCAGGATCCCTGCAGCCCCAGTCCCTCCCTGGCACGGGAGAATTGGGGCTGGGCAATAAAGAGGCAAGGGCAGGAGGAGATCAGGCCAGGGCAAGCTCGGGGAGGTTAAACCCGAGCTGGGAGTCACAGCCTGTCCTGCACAGGGGACCAGAAGGGACAGATGTCCCTGGATGTCCCTGTGCTCTGTGTGGCTCAGGGGTAATGGCTGATAAAAGCCACTCACCCAGCAGGGGCTCACCCCACACTGCCCTCACAGGGCTGGAGCCCCTCGTGCCAGGGCTGCTGGGGACACAGTTCAGCTGTTCCTCAGAGCAGGACTTCCAGGAGCCTGTGCAGGGTGGGAACACCTGAACCCTGCACTGACATGACCCCAACACAGAGGGGGAGCTGCAGACCAGGGCACGAGGCCCTGGTTCTCTGCTCATCACCAGCCCCAGCCATGCCCAGGCCAGGCTCAGCCCCTCTGCACCCCCAGGCTGGGCTCTGCTCCCAGAAACAGCTCCAAACTGGGCTGAGCTGCACCCTGGGTTCAGCTGCCTGGGAAAAACCCTCTGTGATGAGTATCATAGGGAATGAGCAGTGAGGAGGGGTGTCCCCAGCTGAGACAACCCCCCACCCCTCACAGGACAGCAGCGAGGTCAGACCCCATCCCCATGGTGGGGACAGGCAGGGCTGTCCCAGCCTGTCCCTGTCCCTGTCCCTGTCCCAGCACCTCCGCTGGGAACCACTGACTGGGCTGGGCTGGTGGGACCCCAAATCCCCCCCAGTCCCACCCCAGCCATGGCAGGGACACCTTCCCCTGCCCCAGGTGCTCCCAGCCCCAGTGTCCAGCCTGGCCTTGGGCACTGCCAGGGATCCAGGGGCAGCCCCAGCTGCTCTGGGCACCCTGTGCCAGGGCCTGCCCACCCTGCCAGGGATGGATTTTTTTCCCAAAATCCAACCCAAATCAACCCTCCTCCAGTTAAAACTATTCCATTTTCTCCTGGCACTGCTTTGGACAGAAACTGCTCTGAAGTTCCTGGGTTTACCCCCAGCAGTGACACTTCCCATCCCACAGCCACTGCTTTGATTACCAATGTCACCTTAACTTCTCTTTCAAAACACAAGTCTCTCTTGCTTGGGGATATTTCAAGATTGCCTTCAATAAATATGAATGCAAATTTATTCCTTCATGATTTGTCATTCACTGCATTCCCAATGCCATGGAGCAAGAGAGACCTTCATCTCCAAACTCCTTGATAGGGATTTCTCCAAAGACAGATTTTTGATCTCCCAGTACACCTTTTTGGCTTTTATAAAATAAATACATCAAAGAAGATATTATTCAGGCTTGTTTGATGTTCAGTGAGAAGTCATCCCCACCATGGGAAGATATGAGCTACCAACCTGCCTCCTCAGTCAAAAAGAGGAATTAAACCTTCCTCCCTGGCAATCCCTTAAAAATTGATTTTCAGAGCAGCAAAGGCCATCAGGACCCTTTCCACCACTCAGGGACTTCATCACAGGGGCTCCCTCCTCCCAGCTGGAAGAGCTCTGGACCTGGAGACTCATTTATCCCCTGAAGTCCCTGCTCCTGGCCCTTCCCAAGGCCCCCGTGCCAAGCCCTGCCCTCCTGCCCTGCCAGGGAGGGAGGTGCAGAGCAGCCACCCCTGGGGAGCACTTTTGTCTCCAGCCCAAACCCTCCTCACAGTAAACACAGCCCCAAAATGCCCCCAGACCGGGGCAGGTGGCCAGGCTTGGCTGCTGTTTCCTGCTGGATTGGCTCCTCCAAGTTTGCCCCAAGTTGCAGGAAATGTCAGGGATTTTATCACCTGTTCCAGCTGAAGTTGTGTGCTGGGATCCAGGATAAGGCTGACATTCAGGATGCCACGAGATGTCACTTCTGCTTATGTTCAACAGGCTTTCTGAAGATAATCTGCTGTTTCTAAGGGGCTGAAGAGGGTTTGAATTTTGGCTGGAGACAAGGCAGGAGGGAACCCCAGGAAGAAAGGCACACTTCTGCACTAAAGCCCTCATGAATATTGATGGAGCCAACACAAAAGGAGCTGCAGCATTAATATGAGCAGCATGATAAAACAGACTTGAGCTTGTGACATGTTCAATCTCTCATTTAATTTTTATAGGAGTTGATTAAGATGCCTTTGCTTGAATTTTTATACTGTTTACTATAAAACATTATCATTTTCTTCAAAATCTATCGAGACAGACAAACCACACATTTGCCAAGCTGTTAAATAAATAGTATTAAATCAACAATACCCAGGGTCCCCAAATGCGAGTCATTTCCATGTATATTGATTTTAGTTCCATTTGCTGCAATAAAAGTTTTGTCTCTAAGCAGAAGGCAAAAAAGCCAACTATTTTATCAGATTGTTCTGGTTTTAATTCTCGAAATAATGTAGCTCTGCAGTCCCTGAGTGGGGCAAACTGGCCCGAAGTGCTCTGAGAGAGAGCAGAGGGAGTTCAGAGCTGGACAGCACCCAGCCCCAGCAGCTCCTGCCCCAGAGACAGCAGGGGGGGCAGGAAGGCAATCAGGAACAAATCCCCCAAGAAATGGGCTGGGAGAGCTGGGGTGCTCACCTGGAGAGGAGAAGGGTGTGGGGAGCCCTCCCAGAACCTTCCAGGGCCTGAGGAGGTCCCAGGGACCTTCAGCTGATGGCATGAGGAGCAATGGGCACAAAGGGAGAGAGGGGAAATGTAGCTGGATATTGGGAATGAGGAATTGTTCCCTGGCAGGGTGGGCAGGCCTGGCACAGGTGCCCAGAGCAGCTGGGGCTGCCCCTGGATCCCTGGCAGTGCCCAAGGCCAGGCTGGACACTGGGGCTGGGAGCACCTGGGGCAGGGGAAGGTGTCCCTGCCATGGCAGGGGTGGCACTGGGGGGGATTTGGGGTCCCACCTACCCAAACCATGCCCTGGTAATTCCCTGGCTCCCAGCAGAAGTTGCTGCTCGAGCAGCTGACAGGGATCTCCAGTGTTTTGCCACACTCAGTGACACCCCGAGCTCCAAATTTTAGCAGTCTAATTCTGGCACAGCAGATCTGCAGCACATTTTACAAGAGGCAGGGAGTGTAACTCAGCACAGGATGCAGCACCAAAGCTGTGAAAGAGGAAGGAAAGCACAAACTCTGAGAGGATAAACTACAAAGCAGCTCCCTGGGCCAAGGAGTGGGCAAGTGGCAGCAGGGGAGAGCTCACCCTGCCCAGCAGGAGCCACAGCAGCTGCTCTGCACCAGCCAGAGATATTATTTTGTATAATTTTTCCCAACAAAATAGTTCCATCAAAATATAGGTTCAACATAAAGCAGATAAATCAGCACAAAATCAGATTCCACAGAAAGTACAGAGTCTCTGTTCTAAATACAAAGAAATTACAAAAAAAAAAAAAAATCTATTTACTTGGGCATTTTTCTACCTCCAAAAGCCAAGTTTTCAAACCACTTTTTTGTTTGGGAAAGAAGTGGAATCCCCATTTCTTTCAGATTTATACCTGAGAACAAACCTGCCCAGCCCCCAGAGCTGGGCTTACCACAGAGCTTCTCTTTAAATAGGTTAAAGCCCTGGGGTGCTCTCAGACACTCCTGTGTGACTGTGACACACGAAAGCTGCTGAACACGGAATGGGAAGAAGGTTTTAGAGCAGCAAAGTTCACCCTGTTAAAAATGCACTCCCTGCAGAGGCTTCCACATCCCCCCTTCATCACCACGTCAGGCTCTGGCAGGCTGGGATGTTCAGTCAGGAACAGGGGGGAACAGGAGGGAGCAGGAGCCCAGACTGCTCCTCAGAGCAAAAATAACTCCAACACCCTCAGCAGCCAGCGAGGCTCTGGGAACAGCCCCAGGAAAGGGCTCCCCACAGAATCCTCCAAAGCCTGGCTTTGTGTCCGTGTCCACAGCCACAGCATCTACATCCACATCCACATCATCCACATCCACATCATCCACACCAAAGCCACATCATCCACATCCACATCATCTACACCACAGCCACATCATTCACATCCACATCATCTACACCACAGCCACATCATCCACATCATCTATGTCCATATCCATATCCACATCCACATCATCCACATCCGTATCCACATCATCCTCACCCACATCCACACCACATCACCCACATCATCCACATCCACATCATCCACATCACCCACATCACCCACATCATCTACATCCATATCATCCACATCACCCACATCACCCACATCATCTACATCCACATCATCCACATCACCCACATCACCCACATCATCTACATCCATATGCACATCATCCTCACCTACATCCATACCACACCACCCACATCATCCACATCCATATCCACATCTCCATCCACATCATCCACTTCCATATCCATATCATCCTCACCCACATCCACACCACATCATCCACATCTACATCCACACCCACATCCCTGCCCAGAGCATCACTGAGCACTCCCAAAGGCTGTGTGTGCTCCATCACATCTCACATTAATCCAAGCCCACGGCAGCTGCTTCCTGCCAGCTCATCCCACTGCACACACCTCAGGCAGCTCCAGCTGGGGCCCTGGCTGAGCACACCCTCACTGCTCCCTGCTGGCCCTGACCCCAGCACACCCTCACTGCTCCCAGCTGGCCCTGACCCCAGCACACCCTCACTGCTCCCTGCTGCAGGCAGAGCTGGGCCTGGGTCTGACCCCAGCACACCCTCACTGCTCCCAGCTGGGCCCTGACCCCAGCACACCCTCACTGCTCCCAGCTGGGCCTGACCCCAGCACACCCTCACTGCTCCCTGCTGGCCCTGACCCCAGCACACCCTCACTGCTCCCAGCTGGGCCCTGACCCCAGCACACGCTCACTGCTCCCTGCTGGGGCTCTGACCCCAGCACACCCTCACTGCTCCCAGCTGGGCCTGACCCCAGCACACCCTCACTGCTCCCAGCTGGGTCTGACCCCAGCACACCCTCACTGCTCCCAGCTGGGCCTGACCCCAGCACACCCTCACTGCTCCCTGCTGGGTCTGACCCCAGCACACCCTCACTGCTCCCCGCTGCAGGCAGAGCTGGGTCTGACCCCAGCACACCCTCACTGCTCCCAGCTGGGCTCTGGGCTGAGCACACCCTCACTGCTCCCAGCTGGGCCCTGACCCCAGCACACCCTCACTGCTCCCAGCTGGGTCTGACCCCAGCACACCCTCACTGCTCCCTGCTGGCCCTGACCCCAGCACACCCTCACTGCTCCCTGCTGGGTCTGACCCCAGCACACCCTCACTGCTCCCAGCTGCAGGAAGAGCTGGGCCCTGACCCCAGCACACCCTCACTGCTCCCAGCTGGCCCTGACCCCAGCACACCCTCACTGCTCCCTGCTGGCCCTGACCCCAGCACACCCTCACTGCTCCCTGCTGGGTCTGACCCCAGCACACCCTCACTGCTCCCTGCTGGGTCTGACCCCAGCACACCCTCACTGCTCCCAGCTGCAGGAAGAGCTGGGCCCTGACCCCAGCACACCCTCACTGCTCCCAGCTGGCCCTGACCCCAGCACACCCTCACTGCTCCCTGCTGGCCCTGACCCCAGCACACCCTCACTGCTCCCTGCTGGGCCTGACCCCATCACACCCTCACTGCTCCCTGCTGGGTCTGACCCCAGCACACCCTCACTGCTCCCTGCTGGGCCCTGGCTGAGCACACCCTCACTGCTCCCAGCTGGGCCCTGACCCCAGCACACCCTCACTGCTCCCAGCTGGCCCTGACCCCAGCACACCCTCACTGCTCCCCACTGCAGGCAGAGCTGGGCCTGGGTCTGACCCCAGCACACCCTCACTGCTCCCCACTGCAGGCAGAGCTGGGCCTGGGTCTGACCCCAGCACACCCTCACTGCTCCCCGCTGCAGGCAGAGCTGGGTCTGACCCCAGCACACCCTCACTGCTCCCAGCTGCAGGCAGAGCTGGGTCTGACCCCAGCACACCCTCACTGCTCCCTGCGGGGTCTGACCCCAGCACACCCTCACTGCTCCCAGCTGAGTCTGACCCCAGCACACCCTCACTGCTCCCCGCTGCAGGCAGAGCCGATCAGAGCCACCCACCTGCAGTGCATCCCCTCCAAGCACAGCCCTGCTGGAGCAGGGCACTTAGCCTGAGGATTTCACAGGCCTTGAAGAGATCTCATGGTGGGGAATAACCAGATCAGGGTTGTAACAGGCAGGGTGATTGACAGCACAGCAGCAGCAGGAGCAAAGGGACTACTGAGAGATTTCTAACTTCTTACCTGCTCCGAGCCCTGTAAGAAAAGTGTGCTAAATCCAGAGAGAATGTCAGCAATTACTGCTGGCTCTAACCAAACCCTCTCTAAATCCAGGGCAGAAAACTGCCTCACCTGAGCCTGGCAGCACGGTGGTGCCTCTCCTCTGGCACATGCAGTGAATTGCTGATATTTTCTGTGCTGATATTTCCTGCCTGTTCTCACCCCACGGCGCTGTGTGTGTGTTCCACATTTCAGGAATAGCCAGCTCGGAAAAGGTGCCAGAAAGTTCCCTGCTCCTCACCGTGTGACAGCACCAGGAAGCTTCACAAGGCTCAGCTCTGCTCTGCTTGCCCGGGTTCATTTCACAGATTGTCAGGGGAGCTGCGAGAGCTGAGCTGCAGCAGGAAAGAGCTCCTGGCCTTTCCTGCAGCCCAAAACACGCCGTGACAGCATCCCTAAAGCTGCACAGCCTGCCCCAAAACGTCCTGGGGGGGTTTGGGCAGGGCCAGGTGCCAGGTGTGTGAGGAAGAGCAAGAGGAAGAGCAGGGGGCTGTGCCAGGGTCCTGTGCCCTGACAGCCATGAATCATTCCCTGCGCTGGCAGCAGGGATGGCAAAGCTGATTTAAAATCTGGGGGAAACGGCCAAAAAGCAGCAAAGTGTAAATGAACAGAAGGTGCCCGGGGTGTGAGCTGTGCCAGGGCCCTGCAGGCTGTGCAGGGATGGAGCTGAGCCAGGCAGGGCTGCACACCCTGCTCTGGGTGCCCACTCCTCTGATCCCACCCAGTCCTGACCCTCCTGGGGGACTTGGGGGGCTCTAACCCCAAATTCTCCAGCCCCAAAGTCCCCCTGCTGCTCAGGCCCAGTGTGGTTTTCAAACTGCATTTCACAGAACCCCAAAGTCACAGAACTGTTCGGGGTGGAAAACCCCTCTGAGCCCACCAGGTCCAAGCACCCCAGCACTGCCCAGGCCAGCACTGCCCATGTCCCCAGGTGCCACGATCACAGGGCTGTAAATCCCCCCAGGGATGGGGACTCCAGCCCTGCCCTGGGCAGCTGGGCCAGGGCTGGGCAGCCCTTTCCAGGGAGGAATTCTCCCAATTTTCCCCCAAAGCTCCCCTGGCACAATTTGAGGCTGTTTCTCTTGTTCTGTCACTATTTCCCCGTTACTGGGCAAAGACCTCGACCCCACATGGCTGCAGTCCTGCCACTGGTCCTTCCTCACCCCAGATCCAGAGGCACCAGCTGGGAGGGCCAAGGTGTCAGAGCAGACAGAACCAGCCTTTTCCCCTCTCCCCACAGGCACTAAAGCTCATGTGCAGCTTTTCAGGGCAAGAACAGGATGGGGATAATGAGGTTTTAAATAGGCACCGTGGTTTATTACAAATTTATCTTTACTCATAAAATGTCCCACTAGTAATATTCCTGTCTGAAGCAGAGAATGAAATATCAAATTAAGATCCAAATACTTCAGTACAGCCTAACCACTTTGACAAAGGGATCTGATATAATTCATACTTCTTTTAATAAAATGAAGTGAGTCTTTTAATAAAGCTGGATCATCCCATCAGACAGGCTGGATATCCTGAGGTGTTGTGACAGGCTTTGATGTCTGTCACCACTAGAACTTCACTTGTAATACATGAAGTTTGTGGATTGATTTGAAGCTGGGGTGGTGAGTGGGGGGAGGAGGCAGGGATGGGAAACACCTCTGGGTGGGCTGGCCAGGGCCTCCCACTTGGGCTCAGGAACACCAGGAAAGGCAAACAGGAATGCCATTAATTCACATTGTGACATCAAGGCCGTGGTGGGAGCCAGGACCCAGCAGGGTCAGAGGGTGAGCCAGGATGAGCTCACCAGCAGTGATAAAGTCCAGAAAGAATCAAAACCTGCTCTTTCCCAGTGGCTGGGGGAAATGAGCACTTCATTTGTGAGCAGATGTGGGGGGTTCTCAGGAACATTCCCCAGCTGTGCCTCCTGCCCTGCACCATGTCTGTGCTTGCCTTCACAGAGCCCTGAGCTCCCAAGAACCTGAAATCCTCTGCAGCAGATGGGAGCTGTTACCCCTGCAGGCAGGTGAGCTGCTGTGCTCCCTTCCACAGTACAAACATATTTAACAAGTGAAACCCACTCAGTTACTCCACAGCAGCTTTGTATGGAGAGAAGGAATTGTGATGTAGGATTTGTCACCTCCTGTCAGACATTGTCAGCCTCTCATTTGACTCCTTTCCTCCCTCCTTTGTGAACAAGCCCCTGGGTTGGGAACTGAACCCTCCCAGCCACGCCAGAGGGAGGAGCAGGGGCTGGGGAATCCTGTGTGACACCGTTTATTGCACAGGAACCAGCAGTAATTACCCAGGGACACAGCCACCTCGGTACTCACCCGACTCTCTTCATTTGCCACTGCACACTTTCCCTGCTTTATTTTGTCAAGTACAATAATTGCAGAGGAGTGGGAAATGGCCCTTCCCTCCACTCTCAGTCCCTGCTGATGCCTCTCATGAGGCTGCTCAAGTAGAACAAGGATTCAAGCCCGGGCTGCAAATTCACCTGTGGGCAGAAGGACCACCTGAGACCAGCTGTGACTAAAGCTTTTTATTACACTCCATACTTTTTTAATAGTTCATCATGCATGAGATAAAAAATTATTGTTATTTTCATGTGCAGCCCAAAGAGCAAGGGAGGACAGGCTGTTGGCCTCTGCAGCAGCTGCTCCCAGGGAGGAATAAAACCCTGATTTGCCTCCTGGGAACACTTCCAAGAGCAGCAGCCGCTCAGGGAAAGCACTGAGCTGAGCCCAGGAGTGTGAGCACAACCACCACAGCTGGGAGAGATGTTTTATTTTACTGCTCTCATGTCTGGGGAGCATCCACATTTCCCAAGGCATGGAAGGATCACACCTGAAGGGACACCCTGCCAAGAACAGTGCCACAGCCCTTTTTTCCTGGTCTTTCATTAGTTCTTCCCCTTTGCTGGGTTTCACAGGAATTTTTCATTGCTCCCCTCTCTGCTGAGCCTCATCCTTCCCACCAGGAAGGATGATGAGCTCTGCCCAGACTTTGGATCACTCCACTCCATCACTCCAGGGAGGAGAGAGCCCCTCCTGCACAGCAAGGAAGGGACAGTTGTGCAGAGGCAGTAACAGGAAAATAAATGTGTGTGCTTGTAGGGCAGGGACAGGCAGAGCAGTCAGCGCTGCTGGCTCGATGGAGAGCTCATCCTGCACCCCTGAGCCTTCACCTGCCCTGCCCAGGTCCCTCCTCTAACAGGGGCTCATCCTGCACCCCTGAGCCTTCACCTGCCCTGCCCAGCTCCCTCCTCTAGCAGGGGCTCATCCTGCACCCCTGAGCCTTCACCTGCCCTGCCCAGCTCCCTCCCCTAACAGGGGCTCATCCTGCACCCCTGAGCCTTCACCTGCCCTGCCCAGCTCCCTCCTCTAACAGGGGCTCATCCTGCACCCCTGAGCCTTCATCTGCCCTGCCCAGCTCCCTTTTCTTACAGGGGCTCATCCTGCACCCCTGAGCCTTCATCTGCCCTGCCCAGCTCCCTCCTCTAGCAGGGGCTCATCCTGCACCCCTGAGCCTTCATCTGCCCTGCCCAGCTCCCTCCCCTAACAGGGGCTCATCCTGCACCCCTGAGCCTTCATCTGCCCTGCCCAGCTCCCTCCTCTAACAGGGGCTCATCCTGCACCCCTGAGCCTTCATCTGCCCTGCCCAGCTCCCTCCTCTAGCAGGGGCTCATCCTGCACCCCTGAGCCTTCATCTGCCCTGCCCAGCTCCCTCCTCTTACAGGGGCTCATCCTGCACCCCTGAGCCTTCATCTGCCCTGCCCAGCTCCCTCCTCTTACAGGGGCTCATCCTGCACCCCTGAGCCTTCACCTGCCCTGCCCAGGTCCCTCCTCTAGCAGGGGCACTGGCTCACAGTGTGTCCTGAGCCTCCATTCATTAATCCTGACCTGGGTAAGGAAGTCTGACTAAGGTCACTGTTAATCCCCAAGCACACACTGTGCCCCCAGCTGCACCAGGAGGCTCAGGTGGGATATTGGGAGAGTCTCTTCCCCACTCCCAGCTGCACCAGGAGGCTCAGGTGGGATTTTGGGAGAGTCTCCTCCCCATTTCAGCTGCACCAGGAGGCTCAGGTGGGATACTGGGAGAGTCTCTTCCCCACAGGGGGGTCAGGCCCTGCAGGGTGCTGAGTCCCCACCCTGCAGGTGCTCAGGAAATGAGCAGGTGCTCTCACACCTGGCAGGAACATTGCCCCCTCACAGCTCCAATCCTGTGCAGTGGATTTTACAGAATTCCAGGCTCTCCTGCCCCTCCTGGGGCTCTCCCCTGCCCCATTAGCACGTGCAGGCTCTTTCTGGGGCAGCCTGCAGTGATCCTGCCCTTCTGCACGGCTGCCTGCCTTATGGAGGGAAGTGTGAGAGGAGAATTACTCTCACAGTATTCCACTAAGTCTGCAGGGTTAAGCCCTCCCCTGGGTAAATGGTCTTATGAGATGCAGAGTAAATACTGCAAGGATTAGATTCAAAATGCCTCTCAGCTTTGAAAACCAACAGGAGCCCAGATCAGCCATAACCACGCTGGGCTGGGTGAGTCCCAGGTTTAACCAAGCTCTCTCCCACAGGAAATGATTTCTAGGAATGAGGCTTTGTCTAAATGTTCCTTGCTTATGAGAGGAATGAGCTTAAAATCTGAATAAGCAGCCTCGGTGCTGCTCAGGTGAGAGCACCTGTGGCACTGGGAGTACCCAGGGACTGGGGCTCAGCACAGATTTGGGGGGCTGGGAAATGATTCCAGTACCAGAGAAGGATGAGGGAGAGTTTTGTTCCTGTGCTGTGCTCCTGCTTTTTTCCTTGGCTAGAAACCCCAATGGGCAAATCCAACCATTTTCCAACCATGGAATCACAGAATCCTGGCATGGTTTGGGTGGGAGGGACCCCAAATCCCCCCCAGTGCCACCCCTGCCATGGCAGGGACACCTTCCCTGTCCCAGGTGCTCCCAGCCCCAGTGTCCAGCCTGGCCTTGGGCAGTGCCAGGGATCCAGGGGCAGCCCCAGCTGCTCTGGGCACCCTGTGCCAGGGCCTGCCCACCCTGCCAGGGAACAATTCCCAATTCCCAAGATCCCATCCATCCCTGCCCTCTGGCAGTGGGAGCCATTCCCTGTGTGCTGTCCCTCCATCCCTTGTCCCCAGTCCCTCTCCAGCTCTCCTGGAGCCCCTCCAGGCCCTGCCAGGGCTCTGAGCTCTCCCTGGAGCTGCTCCTGCCCAGGTGAGCATCCCCAGGTGTCCCAGCCTGGCTCCCAGCAGAGCTGCTCCATCCTCTGATCATTTGGTGCCTCCTCTGGACTCTCTCCAGCAGCTCCAGGTCCCTCCTGTGCTGGCCCAGTGCTGGATTCTGTCAGCCAAGATCTCAAAAGAGAACACAGGAACATTTAATTCTTCTTCTCAAAGCACCATTTCCCTTCCCTGTCCACGGGCTGCCCAAAGGGGACAATCCCTGGATGTGAACAAGGGTTCTGAGCTCCAAACAAACACTGATCACAGCCAGCTCCCACAGGGCTGAGGAGGAGGAGGCAGAGCCTCTGCAAAGCCCCAGGCTTTGATTTCCTTCCCTGCTGTAAATGAGTTTGGTCCCTTTTAAAGCCATGTCCTTATGGTGTCACTGTGCTTATGGGGACATCTAGGAACAGCAGGAACTGGCCTCACCTGCTCCATGACCTGAAATCCCTGACATTCATGAACTCTTTGGTTTCTCTTTGGCTTTTTACAAGCCTGGGGCTAAATTGCCAGCAAGGCAGTGCTGAGCAATCAGCCAGCAGCAGCAAGAACCCTTGACTTTCAGGGCAGAGATTAATGTATGTGCCCCTCAGCTGGAAATTGCCCTTCTGGCCAATTTTCTGTGGCTATTTTTTCACTGCTATATTGTCTTTTTCTGAGGATGTAGGAGTCTTTCCTCATTATTCTAAGAACTCTTATGATAAATTGATCTGGAGCCACAGGGAATAAAACCTTACTTGAAGGAATGTCTGCTCCCCTGGGACAGCAGCAAAGAGGAGGTTTTGTCATCTAACAAATGGGAGAATAAAGGCAAATTGTACATTCTGACTGAGCACGTGTTGCTGGAAGGGGGCTCAGTGTTATCTTCTTTCTACAGTATTTGTGGTTTTTGTTTAGTTTGGGAATAAGAAAAACAAAAACTTGAATGTATGCAATAGAATTTGATATTAAGCTGAACACAGGTACTACGCATTTATTTGCATAATTATCATACTGTGTAGTAAAACATCTAATCAGCAGAATTTCTCTAAATAAAAGGGCAAAAGCACCCCTACAAAGAGCAGAAAGGGAATGTTCCAAAGGCTGGTTTTCAAAATCAGCTGGAATTTGGCCTTTTTTAAGTTTCCAAAGGCACTGGGACATTTTTCGTTGCTCTCCTTTGGAGGGGTTTGGGGCACTGAGCCAGAGAAGCTGAGGGGCTCTTTGCTTTGTTGGTTGGTTGGTTAGGATTTTTGTTTGTTTTTCTGTTTTTTTTGGTTTGGGCTTTTTTGTTGTTGTTTTGGTTTTTTGGGTTTTTTGTTTTGGTCTGGTTTTTGTTTTTTGTTGGTGGTGTGTGAGTTTGTTTGTTTGTGGGTTGTTTCATTTTGTTCTGTGTTTTGTTTGGGGTTGGGTTTTTTTGTTTGTTCATTTTCTTGCCAGGCCATTACGGTGTGTGTATCTGCCAAAGCCAGCCCACCCTGGGGTGACCAGGACTGGGCACAGCCCAGGCACAGGAGGGGCTGGAGCTGCTCTCAGCCTCCTGGGATCCCTCTGAGATGCAAACAGAGCTGAAGGACCATCTGCAGCACCAACTGCTCGGGATGGAAACTCCACTGAGCTGCCCTGGCAGCAAATCTGCAATAAATCTGCAATAAATGTGTAACAAATCTGTGGGAGATTCTCCAGTGCTCCATCAGGGCTGGAATCTTGCACCCCACACAGGGAATCCTGCACCCCACAGAGGGAATCCTGCACCCTACAGAGGGAATCCTGCACCCCACTCAGGGAATCCTGCACCCCACAGGGAATCCTTCACCCACCCAGGGAATCCTGCACCCCACAGGGAATCCTGCACCCACCCAGGGAATCCTGCACCCCACCCAGGGAATCCTGCACCCTACAGAGGGAATCCTGCACCCCACAGAGGGAATCCTGCACCCACTCAGGGAATCCTGCACCCCACAGAGGGAATCCTGCACCCACTCAGGGAATCCTGCACCCCAAATATGGAATCCTGCACCCCACAGGGAATCCTGTACCCACCCAGGGAATCCTGGTCCCACCCAGGGGGCTGTGGCAGCTCCCAAAGCTCTCCTGGGTGCTGGGAGCAGGGCTGGCACCGGGGCGGGCCAGGGGGTTCGCGGGACAGGTCCTGGGGTGACCCAGGTGGCACAGGGACCCCAGCTCTGCCAGCCCCAGCTCTCAGGGCTCTGAAGAGGTGGTGCTGAGGTTTTCCTGGCTCGGGGTCCCATTCCAGGACAAACTCATGAGCTGAACTGCAAGTTCAGTGTTCTGGGAGAGAAGAAACCAAACCACCGAGGGCTCGAGACGGAGGAAACATCCTCACTTTAATTAACCCAAAAAATAGGGCAGGCACACTCCCACTGACATTCCTTTTTCAGATCTTTTATCGACCAGCATTGCTCTGCTATTTTTACCCTCAGGATGCAAAGGCAACACTGGAGGTGCAAAGTGGATGGGCAAGGATGGATAATTTATACAAATAGCAGGGAAACGAGAGCGAGTGCTCACACCAGGGAGAAAATTCTGCCATGCTCCTCTCACAATTACCTCTTTGCCTTCTCTCCACTGCCACAGCGGCCTCTGCATCCCTGGCAGTGGATGGGAGGGGAGGAAGGAGGAGGATGGAGGTGTCACTGCAGGAGGACAGGCAGGTCAGGATGAGGAACAGCCTGGCAGCCAGAGGAGACTTTGCTTTGTTCAGCCTGTGCAAGAGACCGGGCAAGGAAGGATGAACCAAAAGTCTTGTGATGGTTTTTTTGTTAAGTTGGAAGAGGTGACAAAAATATTTGTGTGATGTTGAAGGGGGTGCTGGGAAGCAGGCCCTGAGTGACAGCAGGGCCAGAGCTCTCGGGAAGGTGACATGTGAGAAAATTACAGCTGAACATGTGCTGCAGCACATCCTCCTTCCCCGGGGCTCCCACCGTGCTGGGTGGGTGCTTGTCTGTCCTCTGGAGAGGTGTTGGTCCTGCAGGGGTGCTTGTCTGTCCTCTGGAGAGGTGTTGGTCCTGCAGGGGTGCTTGTCTGTCCTCTGGAGAGGTGTTGGTCCTGCAGGAGTGTTTGTCTGTCCTCTGGAGAGGTGTTGGTCCTGCAGGAGTGTTTGTCTGTCCTCTGGAGAGGTGTTGGTCCTGCAGGAGTGTTTGTCTGTCCTCTGGAGAGGTGTTGGTCCTGCAGGGGTGTTTGTCTGTCCTCTGGAGAGGTGTTGGTCCTGCAGGGGTGCTTGTCCATCCCTTTGCAGGGGTGTTTGTCCATCCCTCTGCAGGGGAGTTTGTCCTGCAGGGGTGTTTGTCCAGGAGAGGTGTTGGTCCTGCAGGAGTGTTTGTCCATCCCTCTGCAGGGGAGTTTGTCCTGCAGGGGTGTTTGTCCAGGAGAGGTGTTGGTCCTGCAGGAGTGTTTGTCCAGGAGAGGTGTTGGTCCTGCAGGAGTGTTTGTCCATCCCTCTGCAGGGGTGTTTGTCCATCCCTCTGCAGGGGTGTTTGTCCTGCAGGAGTGTTTGTCCTGCAGGGGTGTTTGTCCATCCCTCTGCAGGGGAGTTTGTCCTGCAGGGGTGTTTGTCCTGCAGGAGTGTTTGTCCATCCCTTTGCAGGGGAGTTTGTCCTGCAGGGGTGTTTGTCCATCCCTCTGGGTGGGTGTTTGTCCATCCCTCTGGGTGGGTGTTTGTCCATCCCTCCGGGTGGGTGTTTGTCCATCCCCACTCGAGCTGCCCGATTTTCTGCCCTACCTGGGGCTCCCTTTCAGAGCCACACACCTGAGGCCAAAACCCTGAACATGAAAGGCTTGTCACTGAAATCGATTTTCCTCAAGTTACAAATTACACCAAGCATGGTTTTTAATTGGATGTACAAGAGAACCTTTGCAACAACAACAGGAATTAATAGTGTTTAAAAATAACTTCCCTGCACGGAGCAGTTCCTCTGGAGCAAATCATGGGAATGACACGGGCTTTGCACTTAGCCATTTATTTATTTGGTTTTTATTTGTACCACAGGCCGTGTCCCAGGCAGGGCTGGACAGGGTGGGTGGCAGCTGGGGACAGTGGGCTGCCCCAGTCCTGGGCACACAGCTCAGGGTAGGGGCTGGGGAGGAACAAGAGCATCCTCCCACAGCTAAAACTATTAACAATTGTTAATTAGCCACTGAAACTCTCCATCTGGAAGCTCTGTGAGGTTAAGTGCAATCAATGTTTATCTGATTACACTAAGCAGGGTCGGGAGGCTCCGTGCACGGAGTGTTTGAGGAATTGCCTTGGAAAGAGAAAGAGATGCAGGGGGCAGGATGGGGAGGGGCGCTGGAGGGGGAATCGCCTTTTAAAAACAGACCAACAAAACCATCCCACATTCAAGCCTCCAATGTCCCTGGACACTTTGTACCTCCCACACAGACACCCTGGTGAGTGTTCTCTGTGTGCTCAGCAGAGATGCTTTTCTCTAAATCCAGCCCAACAAAATCCAGCCCAACAAAGCAGCCTGGAGAGGCCCTGCTCCAGCAGCCCCTGGGGCCAACAGCCTCCAGTGAAGGGGATCAAGCTCAGAGCCTGCCTGTTTCTGTTCTCCTGAGTCTGTAAGCTCCATCTGCTCCCCGAGCCCTGGGGAGTGCATCTCTGCGTGCCTGGCCTGCTGTGCTGCCTGCCCTGCCAGGCCAGTGCCACCAGTGCCACTCCCCAGTGCCACCAGTGGTGCACAGAGCAGAGCCCGGCTGCCCGCGGGGGCACCTGCACCAGGGCTGCCCCCAAAGGAGGTTTTAATTAAAAATGAAATGTTATTACAGCCCAGCCACCTGTCCTGTCTGTGCCCTGAGAGCAGAGCCTGCTGTGGACACAGCACAGAGCTCCTGGGATTTCTGTGTCCTGCGTGTGCCACCACCCCAATGCACACAGGAGCTGCAGGGCTGGGCATTCCCCACCCCTGGCAGTGCCCAGGGCCAGCCTGGACACTGGGCTGGGAGCACCTGGGACAGGGGAAGGGTCCCTGCCATGGCAGGGGTGGCACTGGGGGGATTTAGGGTCTCTCCCACCCCAGAGCAGTCTGGAATCCCAGGAACTGTGCCCGGGCTGCTCCTCCCTGCCATGCTGGGCACGGGCCAGGCTCAGGGAGCTGTCCCAGGGCACGTCCCCATGGCAGCTGTCCCATGCAGGACCTCAGGTGCCCCAGTGGTGCCCGTGTCCCCCCTGGGCTCACACTGGGGGGTCCCTGTCCCCAGTGCTCACCAGAATTTCTGGCCAGGCCCCACAGCTCCAGAGCTGACCTGCAGGGAAAGCAGGGCTGGGGGGTGAGCAGAGCCCCAGCAAGGAGGCTGCAGGGCCAGCCAAACAAACAGCACTGGGGAGCTGCACCTGTGTGGGTGAGAGCTCCAGAGACCCCAACCCTTCCACAGAGTCCCAGCCCCTCCACAGAGCCCCCAGCCCCAAGAGACAGCACTGGGGAGCTGCACCTGTGTGGGTGAGAGCTCCAGAGACCCCAACCCTTCCACAGAGCCCCCAGCCCCAAGAGACAGCACTGGGGAGCTGCACCTGTGTGGGTGAGAGCTCCAGAGACCCCAACCCTTCCACAGAGTCCCAGCCCCTCCACAGAGCCCCCAGCCCCAAGAGACAGCACTGGGGAGCTGCACCTGTGTGGGTGAGAGCTCCAGAGACCCCAACCCTTCCACAGAGCCCCCAGCCCCAAGAGACAGCACTGGGGAGCTGCACCTGTGTGGGTGAGAGCTCCAGAGACCCCAACCCTTCCACAGAGTCCCAGCCCCTCCACAGAGCCCCCAGCCCCAAGAGACAGCACTGGGGAGCTGCACCTGTGTGGGTGAGAGCTCCAGAGACCCCAACCCTTCCACAGAGCCCCCAGCCCCAAGAGACAGCACTGGGGAGCTGCACCTGTGTGGGTGAGAGCTCCAGAGACCCCAACCCTTCCACAGAGTCCCAGCCCCTCCACAGAGCCCCCAGCCCCAAGAGACAGCACTGGGGAGCTGCACCTGTGTGGGTGAGAGCTCCAGAGACCCCAAGCCCTGCCAGGCACTGCTGGCACAGGCTGCTGACAGAGATAGCTGGGATGAACTGATGCTGCAATTATGGATCTCTGGAGTTCTGTCAGGGACAGCAAATGTGTCACTACCTGTGCACAGCTGAACAAGCCCTGCTCCTTCAACCCTCTGCAGCCTCCAGGATGAGCCATCAACACAGCTCTGCCTTTCCACAACGTCCTGCTCCTGTGTGCCAGCCACAACTCCACAGTGAAATTGGGTTTAAAGAGCCAAATGTCACTGAAAAATATCTAAATCTTCTCTGTTGTTCGGTAGGAGCCATTCTCCAGGAAAAATACAGTTTTATTTTGCAAAACCTGACCTATGGTTGTGCGGCCCTCCATCTGCCAGGACTGTAAAGCTGCTGGAAAACACAAATGTGATTTGGGTTTGAAACATGTACACAATTGAGCAAGGAATTGCAATGTTTGTGATGGGGGAGCTGGAAGAACAGTCACATCCTAATAAATCCTGGTGCAATCAGACAATCCCAGTGCAGGTGTTCATCAGCCCTGGAATGAGGAGCTGTGCAGACATGGTCAGGGATGATCCCACACCCATCCCACACCCCTGCTCCAGAGAGCCCCCGAGGATCCCACGCCTGCCACGAGCCCTCGGCAGGTCCTCACCAGGCAGGGCTTGCTATCCCTGCTTTTAGCAGATGGCAAACACACCCTGGGCAGGAGGAGCAAACAAACATCCTTCACAAAGCAAAGAGGCCTTGGCTCGAGCGTTTCCAGCCCATTCTGAAGCAGGTTGCTCCTGTGGTGTGCTCCATTTCCCCCTCTGCCAAGTGCTGTTGGCACACAGGGGTTAAACTCTGGGGCTCTTTACATGGATTTATTTATAAGAATCCAGAAATTTAGTGAAAATCAGAACATATGTACCCTTCAGAACTCATGGTAACCCCTTCACTACCATTCTGCTGTCACTTTAACTTTCACTGCCTTGCAGGGAACAACAACTTGGCAGCCAGCACTTCATGGTGCGTTCCCTTCATGATGCTCAGGGTTCAAAATGTGACCCCTCCCTCTTCTCCATCAGCGTGGAGCAGCAGGAGCTGTGTCCTGCAGCAGGAGCCATGCCCTGCAGCGGGAGCCATGCCCTGCAGCAGGATCCGTGCCCTGCAGCAGGAGCCATGCCCTGCTCCACCTGCCCAGGAGGTTCCCCCAGCCTCCCGTGCCTCCCTGCCCTCCCTGCAGGAGGTGTCCTGTCCCTCCCTGCCATGCCCTGCAGCAGGATCCGTGCCCTGCTCCACCTGCCAGGAGGTTCCCCCAGCCTCCCGTGCCTCCCTGCCCTCTGGCAGGGGAAGCCATTCCCCCCTGCTCATGCACAGTGCAGTTTCTGCACTAATCATTCATCAATGATGTCACTAATTCCGTGCTCCCTTGGCCTGCTAGCTGCCCCTAAGCTCCTGACCTCGTCAGCACACACCAGGCTCTGTTCCAGCCCTGGTGGCTGTGCTTGCTGAGCTGTCTGGGGCTGTTTCAGGCACAGCTCTCAGCACAGCCATCCCAGCAGGGACAGCAACACCTGCAGCCCGCTGTCCCCACGGCCCCTGGCCACGGGCACAGACAGCTGGTCAATAACTCTGTGTCCTGGGGGGACAGGGACAGCAGCCTGCAGGGACACCACGCTGAGAAGCTCCAGGAAATGGGGGAAAATTGGGGCTTTCAGCCAGCAGGGAGCCAGCCAGGCTGGGCTCCAGCAGGGGCTCCAAGTTAAGACAGAAGTGTGAGTTTTCTGTGTATCAAAAGGACTGATGTGGTCCTGCAAGATAAAGCAGCTCCTGGAAAGTGCTATTGTTTGTCTTTCTTAACCATTTATCAGCAGAGAACAGTTTAATGTTCTGGTAGAAGGCACAAGTGAGTATCTCTTCAGTGATGAAGGAAAATAAGCTTAGTGCTAAGGCAAATAGAAAATATTGATCTATCTTCAGGTACTGCAGCTGAAAATCTTTTGTGAAATTTATCTTCCCTACCCCTCCTGAGCAGTGCTCTTTGTCTCTTACCAGCTAATTCTCTGTAGTGAAAGTTTAACCTTGAACTCAGAGAAGGGAAAAATCTCAAGCCCAAAGCCAGCTGGCTCTGTGAAGGGTTTGGGTCCATAAAGGCACAGCTGGGGTGAGCATCCCCATCCCCTCACCCATCCTGGGAAAACTCTTGGGAAAACCCCATTCTGAGCTTCACTTCTTGGGAAAATCTCCAAGGCAGGAAAGGAATAAGGACAAAAATTACCTGTTAGGTAAACCATGGAGGCTGATAAATCTGAATCTCTGGGCTGTGATTAGCTGGAGTCCCCAGCTGAGCTGTGTCCCTGTCCTTCCCTCAGCTCAGCCAGCAGCACTGCCCCACCTCCTGCAGCTGCACTGGAGAGAAGAGTGTTGAATATTCCTCAGTGTGGCTCAGGCCCCCTTCTCCTGCCCTGTTTGCAGCTCAGAGGGCAGGGACAGCTCCTGGACACTGCCCAAGGCCGTGGTGGCCTTGGCACAGCTGGGAATGGCAGGAGGCACTGGGCTCAGGGGCTTTCCCAGCCTAAAAACATCCAGGATTTTGGTTCTGTTGAGCCAGATTTCCCTTACCAGTGTAAGCATAAAACCTCTGAATCATGGAATCACAGAATTTTTGAGGAGCCCTTCAAGTCCAACCATCCCCAGCATTGCCCAGGCCACCACTGCCCCATGTCCCCAAGTGCCACATGCACAGGGCTGTGAAATGCCCCCAGGCATGGGGACTCCAGCTCTGCCTGGACAGCCTGTCCTTTCCATGAGGATATTTTTCCTAATCTCCACCCTGAACCTCCCCTGACCCAGCCTGAGGCCATTTCCTCTGTCCTGTCCCTGTCACCTGGGAGCAGAGCAGCATGGTGGGACAGTGCCATAACCCCCACCTCACCTGGCATTAAAACAAGACTAAAATGGAAGGCAGGGGGAAGAATGAGAAGGAACTGGCTGTCCTGGCAGCAGGAGCAGCTCCCCAGGCAGGCTGGAGGTGGTGGGGACCTGCCGAGCCACATGTGACACCCAGTGTGACACCCAGTGTGACACCCACAGGATTGTCACCACAACAAACCCAAAGGGGCACAGACAGCCCGAGCAAACTCAATTCCTATTTAGGCAAATGTTCAGTCCCTGCCCTAAGCAGGCAATCAGCTCCAATTTGAAGCAGCCCTTGACAAGCTTCCTGTTGATTGCAGCTCTGGGCTGGGCTTTGCAGGCCAGCCTGTTTGTGTCTCCTCTCTGGCTCTGTTAAGCACAGCCCTGTGCCATAATATCATTTTCTCGACTCCCATGCCACTGACAGCGCATCCATCATTCTTCATAATTGCATCTAACAAATATTGATTTTGTCTCCAGAAGAGTAAACAGAAATATTAAAGTTCTTTTGCAGAAGGCAAAAACACTCATGGAAAGCGCATTTAAACAGGGGGAGGAGGGTGAAGCCTGGACAGAACATATGGCTGTGAAAAAGCAGCACCAATTGAAAACGCAGCAGAACAGTGCAGCAGTGGGCAGCCAGCTGCGTGCCAAGGAAAGGCCACGGGGACAAGGGGCAGCTTCCCTCTGCTCTGTGTCCAACAGAGGGGCTGCAGACATCCCCCTCCTCCCTGGAGAGAGGGAATGGCTGAGGCTGGATGGCCAGCCACAGGGGAGGGGCTGCGGGAGCAGCACCTCAGCCCCATCCACAGCCAGCTGGGCACTGGGCAACACCTCCCGGGCAAAGGGAGCCAAAGGGTCCTGTGGGGACCTGGCAGTCGGGACACCACAGCAGGACTGTCCTCAAAATGGGCTCTGGCCAGCAGGGAAAGGCAGCGTGGGAGGGTGGGTCAGGGGCTGCTCTGCAGGGCACAGGCAGCACACGCCTGTGACACACCAGGGACTGACACCCCAGGGACACCCTAGGGACACACCAGGGACACCCTAGGGACTGACACCCCAGGGACTGACACCCTAGGGACACACCAGGGACACCCCAGGGACTGACACCCTAGGGACACACCAGGGACACACCAGGGACACCCTAGGGACTGACACCCCAGGGACTGACACCCCAGGGACACACCAGGGACACCCTAGGGACACCCCAGGGACTGACACCCCAGGGACACCCCAGGGACACACCAGGGACTGACACCCCAGGGACTGACACACCAGGGACACCCTAGGGACACCCCAGGGACTGACACCCCAGGGCACGTTTGAACACGTTTGTGTGAACAGCACCGCCCAGGGCACCCGCCCTCCCCGGCTCCCTGGGGAAGCCCAGGTGGCATCACCTGGCCACCAGGGAGGCTCCAGGGGGTTCCTCACCTGGCTCTGCCCTCCCCTGCACAGACCAGAACTGATATTCCCGACCTGGCCAAAGGGCAGTGCAGGTTTTGAGAGATGATTCCCAGAGCTACCGAGGCCACCTTGGTGCAGCTTCAGTAGGGACAAATAGCAGAAGGAAATCACCACCTCTCACAGTCTCCAGAGCTGAACCCACAGCAGCAGCAGCCCGGGCTTGTCCCAGCTAGGCACAAGCTCTCCTCTCCCCAGAGAAAACCCAGGTTATGGCCAAAGCCCCTCCTCTCACTCATGAAACTGCCACGGAGCAAAAGATTGTCCTAATGAGCCAATGGTTTCTTTTCTCAAGGATTTTTCCACAGTTCTGCTGAAATTCCCCAGGAGCAGTTCTTCCAGCACCAGCCCTGTGGGCAACATGCTCAGATGTTTATTTCAGCAGGGGATGCTCTGCTTGGAGACAACTCTGAGAGGGGGAAAACCACTAATCTCTCAAATCAATCAAGCAGTGCCTTGGCATGTAATAAACACCAATTTCTAAAGGAGAAATCTTTCTAGAGAAACTTGATCGACTCTCTGACAGTGTTACCGAGCTGGAAGATGAAAAGAAAAGTTATAAATTGGAGTTGCAGTAAAATATTGGGTTTCATGTCTTGCTGCATCTTGATTGCTCACAAGGTTTGAGCTGTGTGTGGAAAATACCCCCACACTGGAAATGAGGAGGCAGTGAAACAGCCAGGGATCAAGGATGAGGAGCAATCCCCAGCTCGTGGGTTCCCTGCAGTGCCAGCAGCAGGGAACAGCCCCCACTGAGGCCACCCAGACCTGTGCCCCCAGCAACCACGGGAAAACCACGGTCAGACAGAGCCATGGTGAATCGGGCACAAAATCAACTCAGGCCAGGCCTGGGACAGGGCTGGGAGCAGCCTGGGACAGGGGGAGGTGTCCCGCCCATGGCAGGGTGGCACTGGGTGGGTTTTGAGGTCACTTCCAAGCCAAAGCAGTCTGGGATGATTGTGTGACCCAGATCAGGGGCAGCCGATGGGGACAGCTCCAGCCCAGCCCAGCTGCAGGCTGTGCCTTGGGGCACCTGCACAGCCCAGCCCAGCCCAGGTGCAGGCTGTGCCTTGGGGCACCTGCACAGCCCAGCTCTGTCCCCCTGCAGGCTCTGCCTTGGGTCACCAGCCCAGCCCAGCCCAGCCCAGCCCAGCCCAGCTCAGCCCAGCTCTGTCCCCCTGCAGGCTCTGCCTTGGGGCACCTGCACAGCCCAGCTCTGTCCCCCTGCAGGCTCTGCTCCTGCTGCTGTTCCTCGGGCACAGAAAGCTCCTGTGCTAGAACTGGTGCTTGTCCCAGGGACCTCCTCTCCCTTCCCTGATCCCCTGGCTGGGACTGGGAGCTGAGGAGTGCTGCAGGGATCCAGCAGAGCCCAGCTGTAAGGCCAGGCCTCTCCGAGCAGGGATCCAGGGCCAGAGGCTCTCGTGTGTTCCTGCACTGGAAACTCAGGAGTGAATTGATGCATTCTTCTGTCTGGAACACAGGGGACAAAATCCTCCCGAGTTCATTTCCTCACTGACACCTCTGCCCCAGCACACCCAACCTCTCGCTGCTTTGATCTCTCTCCTCCAATCTGTCTTTTGTATTTCCTCTCCTGTTCCATTCCTAATTCTTTCTTAATTCCTCCTATAAAAAATGACTAAGGAACCAGTAGGAAATGTCCACAGTGGCAGAGTCAGGTCCTCATCTCCTCTTACAGCAGCGGATGAGAGCAGTTTCCAGCTCTGTTACATTGAAAGGAAAAAAGCTGCTTTAAAAATCTATATTAAAGCTTTTATCCAATTAATATTTCATCACAGCTGCCTGGGAGAGACTCGTCACTCCTCGGTCATTTCATTCTAAGCAGCTCAAACCCATTTGTGCAGTTGTAAATCCTTACTTTCTAATATGCATTTTTTGTTAGGTACTAATTAAAAAAAATAACGTAAGGAAATGTTTTTTCCTCGATTGGCTTCTCCCTCTGATTGCTTTTTGCAGCGTGAGGAACAAACGTTAGACCCACGCAGCCCCTGGCAGTGGCTGTGCCCAGGGCTGAGCATTTCACCTGGCCCGACCACGAGCAGTTAACAGCACACAGTCCTTGTGGGGCTGCTCCACCCCGACGGGCACCCGAGCCGGGCGGGATGCGGGGTGTGGGACATGGGACCTGGGATGGGGGATACGGGATACGGGGTGGGGGATATGGGGTGGGGGATATGGGATGGGGGATGGGAGATCTGGGATACGGGATACGGGGTGCAGGATGGGGGATATGGGATGGGGGATCTGGGATGGGGGATGGGGGATCTGGGATGGGGGATGTGAGATCTGGGATGTGGGATCTGGGATGGGGGATGTGAGATCTGGGATGTGGGATACGGGGTGGGGGATATGGGGTGGGGGATATGGGATAGGGGATGTGAGATCTGGGATGGGGGATGTGAGATCTGGGATGTGGGATACGGGGTGGGGGATATGGGGTGGGGGATCTGGGATAGGGGATGTGAGATCTGGGATGTGGGATACGGGGTGCAGGGTGGGGGATATGGGATGGGGGATCTGGGATGGGGGATGTGAGATCTGGGATGTGGGATACGGGGTGCAGGATGGGGGATATGGGATGGGGGATCTGGGATGGGGGATCTGAGATCTGGGATGGGGGATGTGAGATCTGGGATGGGGGATCTGGGATGGGGGATCTGGGATGTGGGATACGGGGTGCAGGGGTGGGGGATATGGGATGGGGGATGTGAGATCTGGGATGGGGGATCTGGGATGGGGGATGTGAGATCTGGGATACGGGATACGGGGTGCAGGATGGGGGATATGGGATGGGGGATCTGGGATAGGGGATGTGAGATCTGGATGGGGGATATGGGGTGCAGGATGGGGGATATGGGATGGGGGATCTGGGATGGGGGATGTGAGATCTGGGATGTGGGATACAGGATACGGGGTGCAGGATGCGGGATGCGGGATGTCGGATCTGGAGAGGGGGATCCGGGATGCGGGATGCGGGATGCGGGATGCGGGATGCGGGATGCGGGATGCAGACTCCATCGGTGCGGGAGCAGTGCCCTCTGTTGCCCGCGGCGCTGGCACCGCCTGGAGCCGGGGGCCATCGGGTGCCCAAGGAAATCCCTTCCTTGGATTAATTCACTGCTTCTGCCCCGCACGCACTCAGCGGCGTTTCCATGATTTCCACGTTTCCCCACGCCGGACCCCGTGTTAGGAATGAACCCCCAGGACTCATGGAGCCCAAGTCCCCTCTCCTTGCAGAACTCTCCAGAAGTAAAGCACACCTGAGCTCCCGGATGGGAGCACACAGCTGCTCTGAGATCTCTCTGCAGCCAGATCCATCGTCTGTATCACCTGTGGATTCTCCCAGAGCAGCGCTCCGTGTGCCGAGACAGGGAACTCCAGGACACCTGGAGCTGGAGAGACAGATCCGCTGGGATGGGGCATTCCCAGTCACTGGGATGGGGCATTCCCAGTCACTGGGATGGGGCACTGCCAGTCACTGGGATGGGGCATTCCCAGTCACTGGGATGGGGCACTGCCAGTCACTGGGATGGGGCATTCCCAGTCACTGGGATGGGGCACTGCCAGTCACTGGGATGGGGCACTGCCAGTCACTGGGATGGGGCATTCCCAGCTCACTGGGATGGGGCACTGCCAGTCACTGGGATGGGGCATTCCCAGTCACTGGGATGAGGCATTCCCAGTCACTGGGATGGGGCATTCCCAGCTCACTGGGATGGGGCATTGTCAGTCACTGGGATGGGGCATTCCCAGTCACTGGGATGGGGCATTCCCAGCTCACTGGGATGGGGCATTCCCAGTCACTGGGATGGGGCATTCCCAGTCACTGGGATGAGGCATTCCCAGTCACTGGGATGGGGCATTCCCAGTCACTGGGATGGGGCATTCCCAGTCACTGGGATGGGGCATTCCCAGTCACTGGGATGGAGCACTGCCAGTCACTGGGATGGGGCATTCCCAGTCACTGGGATGGGGCATTGCCAGTCACTGGGATGGAGCACTGCCAGTCACTGGGATGGGGCATTCCCAGTCACTGGGATGGGGCATTGCCAGTCACTGGGATGAGTATTCCCAGTCACTGGGATGAGGCAATCCCAGTCACTGGGATGGGGCACTGCCAGTCACTGGGAGAGGCATTCCCAGTCACTGGGATGAGGCAATCCCAGCTCACTGGGATGAGTATTCCCAGTCACTGGGATGAGTATTCCCAGTCACTGATCCGTGTGGCCATGGCTGGTGCTGCAGGGTCCCTGGGCAGCTCCTGGGCTGTCCCCGGGAGGAATCACCCAGTGCTGAACTGATCACTCAGCTCGGCAGGAGCAGCAAGTGCTCTGTATCTCTGCAGATCAGACACTTCCCGTTCAACAGTTAATTAGGGGAGTGAGTGCCCAAATTACTCCAGCCTGCCTAGAAGGCAGGCTGGGACCTGGCTTTCCTCTGCAGCATCAGCCAGAAGTGTTTTCTCCATGTTCTGAGCCGTGAGATAAAGCCCAAGAGGATTTGAGGCAGAGATGTCAGATAGAGACAATGTCCCCAATGTCACAACTCTCAGTACTTTTATTATTGCTTTAATTCCTGTGCTGTGACCTGCAGCTCCTCAGGAAGCTGTTCCAGTGCACTGTGGTGCACCTCCACTTTAACACCTCCTGGAGAGAAAATGCCTTCCCAACTCACAATGCTGAGCTCAGGCCAGAGCTCAGAGAGAGCCTGCAGTGGGAGCTGGGGCTGTGCAGGAGCTGGGGCTGTGCAGGAGCTGGGGCTGTGCAGGAGCTGGGGATGGGCTGGAACTGGGGATGTGCAGGAACTGGGGATGGGCTGGAATTGGGGATGGGCTGGAATTGGGGATGGGCTGGAATTGGGTATGGGCTGGAATTGGGGCTGTGCAGGAGTTGGGGCTGTGCAGGAATTGGAGATGGGCTGGAATTGGAGATGGGCTGGAATTGGGTATGGGCTGGAACTGGGAATGTGCAGGAGCTGGGGATTTGCAGGAATTGGGGATGTGCAGGAGCTGGGGATGTGCAGGAGCTGGGGATGTGCAGGAGCTGGGGATGTGCAGGAACTGGGGATGTGCTGGAATTGGGGATGTGCAGGAATTGGGGATGTGCAGGAGCTGGGGATGTGCAGGAGCTGGGGATGTGCAGGAGCTGGGGATGTGCAGGAACTGGGGATGTGCTGGAATTGGGGATGTGCAGGAACTGGGAATGTGCAGGAGCTGGGGATGTGCAGGAACTGGGGCTGTGCAGGAATTGGGAATGTGCTGGAACTGGGAATGTGCAGGAACTGGGAATGTGCAGGAGCTGGGGATGTGCTGGAATTGGGGATGTGCAGGAATTGGGGATGTGCAGGAACTGGGGATGTGCAGGAATTGGGAATGTGCAGGAGCTGGGGATGTGCAGGAATTGGGGATGTGCAGGAACTGGGGATGTCCAGGAATTGGGAATGTGCAGGAGCTGGGGATATGCAGGAGCTGGGGATGGGCAGGAGCTGGGGATGGGCTGGAATTGGGGATGTGCAGGAATTGGAAATGTGCTGGAACTGGGAATGTGCAGGAGCTGGGGATGTGCAGGAATTGGGGATGTGCAGGAGCTGGGGATGTGCAGGAGCTGGGGATGGGCTGGAACTGGGGATGTGCAGGAATTGGGGCTGTGCAGGAGCTGGGGATGTGCAGGAATTGGGGATGTGCAGGAGCTTGGGATGGGCTGGAATTGGGAATGTGCAGGAGCTGGGGATGTGCTGGAACTGGGGATGTGCAGGAATTGGGATGGGCAGGAACTGGGGCTGTGCAGGAGCTGGGGATATGCAGGAGCTGGGGATGTGCAGGAGCTGGGGATGGGCTGGAATTGGGGATGTGCAGGAATTGGGATGGGCAGGAACTGGGGCTGTGCAGGAGCTGGGGATATGCAGGAGCTGGGGATGTGCAGGAGCTGGGGCTGTGCAGGAATTGGGAATGTGCAGGAGCTGGGGATGGGCTGGAATTGGGGATGTGCTGGAACTGGGAATGTGCAGGAGCTGGGAATGTGCTGGAGCTGGGGCTGCACAGGCTCCTCCAGCCTGGAGCTGCAGCTGAAGCTGCTCTGTGCTGTGCACTCAGCCTGGGGGAGCAGCCCTTGCCCAGCCTCAGGGAAACAAGGACACAGGGAAGTGTCAGGAAGGACAAACAGAAGATGAATGGAAGCTATCCTAGGGAATTCCTCCTCTAAACCAACCCTGCTGCCCGTCTTCTCTGCTGTGCCCTCTGGTCCCCTGGTTATTGATCCATCCCTGGGCTTTCTGAATTAGCAGATGGAAATTATGCATTCACTCTTACAGGGTATAAAAATGAATCCTCAAATTTTACCTCGTGACAGAGCATTTCCATACAAAACACTCCTCCTTTATCAGTATTCTAGCCACAGACTCAGAGTGTGGGAATGCTGGAAATGGGTTCAGAATCATTTCCTTGTGTTTTACACATTTTTCACTTTAAAGAGAGATGAAAAACCATGACCCAGAGAAGCCGGTCCATTAAGATCAATCTCCATAATTTTGTAGTCATTAAACAGAAGAACTCCTACTTGTCCCTCTTTTCATTCACGTGTAGAGGCTGTGTCGGAAAGACCCCAAAAGTTTGAGTGGTTTTTAGTAAAACCGCAGTTTTAAGTGTGGTGTAATAAGGACCAATGGTGCCACCAAGTGGGGACGTGTCGAAATGGAAAAATCGCGATTTCTGTGATTCCTCTTTGGAAGGAAAGTCAAGAAAAGCAGAAATAGCCACTTCAGTGAAGGCCATTACACTGCCTGTCCCCTCAGATCCTGGGGTTCCACACCTGTTATTTAAATTTTTAAGCACCATAGGGTTGAAAAAATCGGAAAGATCCAAAGCTGTGGGAAAAGTCTGTCCCATTCCAAATGTTTTATTCTTCCACACACTGAGAAGCTGTGGCTGCCCCTGGATCCCTGGCAGTGCCCAAGGCCAGGCTGGACACTGGGGCTGGGAGCACCTGGGACAGGGGAAGGTGTCCCTGCCATGGCTGGGGTGGCACTGGGGGGATTTGGGGTCCCTCCAGCCCAATCCAGTCTGGAATTCTGTAACCATGGGCAGCAGCTTGGAGGAGAACTCAGCAGAGAACCCAAAAGCCCCGGGGCTGAAGGCAGGAGCAGAGGCTGAGCACAGCTGAGGATGTCCCTGCAGCACAGCCCAGGACAGCAGGGAGCACTGCTGCCCATGGAAAACACCCCAGACATTCCCAGGATTTTCAGCCTGACAGGGGTGAGTAAGGCACCAAACGGGCATAATCACCTCCAGCTCTGACCAAAAAGAAAAAAAGGTGAAGCAGGCAATAGCTGAGCACCAAAGAACTGTGCCATGTAACAAACCAAATATTTGCAACTCATTAAAATGTACTACTTTGATAAAAGCAGGAATATTTTACAATTCCAAAGCCAGAACTTCTTCCAGGAACTTTGTTTGGTGTTTGGAATTGTTGCAATGTTTATTTCCAGGAAGATGGGGAGAGGTTTGGGTGCAGGAGGCTTTGCTGTAACAAATGTCCCAGCAGTGCTAAGGGAACCAAAGAGACCCCAGCAAAATGGGCACAGTCAGCAACTTGTACATTAAAATACTGCAGAAAAGGAAAATCAAAAATGCCAAAAGTTTTTAAAGTACTACTGTTAAGTTTGCTGTATGGGTAACAGCATATTTCTCCGAGTCTCTCACTGCAGAGCTCACCAGCTCACAAGAAATCAAAATACAATCCTCATAACTTCTGTCAATACTGAAAACTCCCTGGTCACAGCCTAAGACAACACCTGGTGCCAGCTTCCCAAACCCAGGGGCAGCCAGGTCTCCTTATCCGTGCAAACACTGAACCTGAGAGCCATAAAATCCCAGATTTGCTCAGGCTGGAAAACCCCTCTGAGCACACTGAGTCCATTCCCAGCCCTGCCCAGGCCACCACTGACCATGTCCCCAGTGCCACATCCACAGGGATGGGCACTGCCACCCTCCCTGGGCAGTGCCAGGGCCTGAGCCCCCTTTCCATGGGGGAATTCCTGCTGTGCCCACCCTGAGCCTGCCCTGGCCCAGCCTGGGGCCGTTCCCTCTGCTCCTGTCCCTGTTCCCTGGAGCACAGCCCGACCCCCCGGCTGTCCCTTCCTGGCAGGAGCTGTGCAGAGCCACAAGGGCCCCCTGAGCCCCCTCTGCTCCAGGCTGAGCCCCTGCCCAGCTCCTCAGGGATTCTCCAGCCCCTTCCCAGCTCCCTCAGGGATTCTCCAGCCCCTTCCCAGCTCCTCAGGGATTCTCCAGCCCCTGCCCAGCTCCTCAGGGATTCTCCAGCCCCTGCCCAGCTCCCTCAGGGATTCTCCAGCCCCTGCCCAGCTCCCTCAGGGATTCTCCAGCCCCTTCCCAGCTCCTCAGGGATTCTCCAGCCCCTTCCCAGCTCCTCAGGGATTCTCCAGCCCCTTCCCAGCTCCTCAGGGATTCTCCAGCCCCTTCCCAGCTCCCTCAGGAGTTCTCCAGCCCCTTCCCAGCTCCTCAGGGATTCTCCAGCCCCTTCCCAGCTCCTCAGGGATTCTCCAGCCCCTTCCCAGCTCCCTCAGGGATTCTCCAGCCCCTTCCCAGCTCCTCAGGAATTCTCCAGCCCCTTCCCAGCTCCCTCAGGGATTCTCCAGCCCCTTCCCAGCTCCCTCAGGAGTTCTCCAGCCCTTTCCCAGCTCCGTTCCCTTCCCTGGACACACTCCAGCCCCTCCAGGGCTCTCCAGAGCTGCCCCAGGATCCCAGGGGGTCCATCAGCAGGGCCAGCACTGGGGACAGTCCTTGCTCTGGGGCTGGCACAGCCCAGGGGTCATCAGCCTCCTGCCCCCCTGGGCACCCTGGGCTGGTGTCCAGCTCCCAGGACCTTTCCCAGCTGTCCAGCCCCTCTGCTCCAGCCTGGAGGGCTCCTAGTGTCACCCAGGGGCAGGACCTGGCACTCAGCCTTGCTGACCCTCACCTGCTGGGCAGCCACCACAGAGTGACACAGCATTGCCACTGACAACGCTCCTGCCCCTGGGTGGTGGGACATAACACCTGAGAAAGTGCTGCCCAGAACTCAGGTAGCCCAGGCAGCATTAAGCTGCTATGAGGTGCCCAAAGCAGGGCCCAGAGGAGGAGGGATCTGTGGGTTACAGCCTCATTCCCAGCAGCCAGCTGCATTTTCTGTCTGACTGCACGAAGGGCCGGGATGCAGCACCCACCCGTGCTCCTGGCACTTGACACAGCACTTGGAGCACCACCCCCAAGTCTCCAGGAGAGGACCAGCATTAATCTCCACAAGCAGAATCTGAGAGCCAGGGCACTCGAGCACCAGCAGCAGGGTGGGACAGATGCAGGGACAAGGTGAGCCCCCTGAGCAGCAGCTGCAGACCCCAGCCCTCGCTCACAAGCAGCAGCACATCTGCAGGGACACAGCTCGTCCCAGCCCAGCCCTCTCGGAGCTCACCCCACCATTGCAGGTGTCCTGGACACCCTGGTGCACCTGGTACTGCTCCCCTGCCTCAGCCTTCCTGTTATCCAGGACTCTCACCCTGCTGAAGGACTGGCAGATGCTCTGCTCCCCAGCTCCCCAGCTCCACATCCCAGCTCACTTGTGCTGGCACTCAGCAGAACGCCTCGGGCTGGGGAGGAGTCAGGCACCCCCTCCCTGGAGCTGCTCAAGCAGTGCCAGGCAGGAGGAGGCTGCACAAAGACACATCAAACTCACCCAATTCCTCAGACACGAGGAGCTCTCAGCAGCCAGGGTGGGAGACAGCAGCTTTTCCAAGCCCAGCAGCTCTCCTCCCCTCAGAAACAGCAATTCCCTTCTGATTTCACAGGCAGAAGGGCACTTCTGGGTTTCTGGAGAACACCCTTTCATTGGTGCAGTTGCTTCTGCCAGGTGTGCACACCTTCTTCCCCAGATCAGCACCTAGTCTGAAATGCATTACATGGCTTCCTTCCTCAAAATAAGTTCCCTTTCTTTGACTTTAAGCAGCTCAACTTCCTAATAAAAAACCCTCTGCCATAAAAGAGCCTTTGGTGTAGGGCTCATTAATAAGCTCAGCTCTCCCCCACTGCTTCCCACGTCTTTGGGATCCCTGGAGAGAGCAGCTTTGCTTTGATTAGAGGGGAAAACATCTCCTCTTTCAGTTTATATCAGAGTGCCTGGAACCCAACACTGAATTTGGGATGGGGACGTGGTACTTGTGCATGCC
This sequence comes from Haemorhous mexicanus, assembly GCF_027477595.1. Lineage (NCBI taxonomy): Eukaryota > Metazoa > Chordata > Aves > Passeriformes > Fringillidae > Haemorhous > Haemorhous mexicanus. Next base: position 42,205,684 of record NC_082347.1, read on the forward strand.
AGTAATGCAGAGGTTGTGCAGAATGGGGTGAAAGGAGAGAGCAGCTCCAAGTGAAACTGGGCTGACAGACAGCACTCAGCAGCAGGGCTCAGGGCAGGGCTTCCAGCTCTCCAGGGGAAGGTGTTCTCCTTCTAGGACCTTCTGGCTGGCATGATCTCACTGTTCATCACTCAGATCTGGAGAACCCAGGGCTCCCTGCTCCCTGTGGCTGTGCTGGAGCCCTCCAGAGGGATTTGGGGTTTGCCTGGGATGATTCAAGAAGTCATATATATAACATGCCTCAGACAAAAGGTTTGAACACAGAAATCTGTAAAATGAGGAGTGCAGTGCCAGGTTTTGGTGTGCTGAGTGCAGAGAGCCTGTGCAGGCACCTGCACACCTTTGTCAGGGGGCTCACCTGGGCCACAGCCAGCAGCAGGGCAGGGGCTTTGACATGGGCACAGCTCATTCCCTCACACTGATGGTGCCTCACAACATCTCAGCCTAACCCCACATCCCCCTCAGAACCTGAACCTGGGGTGTTTTCTTGCCCTGCTCACCACCGAGGGGAAGCCCCAACAGGACAGACACAAGAGAATGCTGGCAAAAATATTGGTGTGAGGATAAAGAGGAAAGGTTCAACCTTGGAAGCACTGAGCAGAAATCAGTAAAGCTCAGAATGATGTGTGCTGCAACAGTGGAATGAGTTGAAGGTACAGCCAAAATGTACCCCCCATCTGGAGTGTACCTGGCAAAGCAAACCAGCAAAGAGGGAGGAACTGGAGCCCAGCAACTCCAGCCACAGCCAAGCTCCCTGACAGTACCTGCCCAGGTAACCAGCCAGGGCTTGTAATACAGCTCAACAACCAGCCTCATGGGTGTTTTTATAGGTGTGGCCTTGTCAGTAACTTCTATGGCATTGAGACGGAAATGAATCAACGGAAAAGGCTTCACTCCAGAATCATGACTTTAAAGAGTTCAATGGTTGAGACAAGTTGCACTGCTAATAGGATTTCTTTATGAGTAGGATATTCTGCTTCCCAAGTGGCTGCAAACACTTCCTAAGGCTGTGGTGAGCACACAGGGCAGCCCAAATCCCTGCGAGCAGCAGCTGGCAGCGGGGAGCTGGGCTGTGTGGGTGCTGATTGCCCTGCTCCGGGCCCAGGGCCAGCTGTGTCCCACAGCTGGTGCTGTTCCCCCAGCACACACTCCAGGACACAGGCCAGGGACACCTCCTCAGCTGGCCAGGGGCAGGACAGCAGCACCACAGGGACAGGCTCCAGCTCTGTGAGTGTCCGTGGCACTGCACATTCTGGCACGGGAACATCTGGGGGCTCCTCTGTGCAGCTCAGGACTGTGATGGGCTGTGGTGTCCCAGGCTGGGACAGTGCTCCTGTCCCCATCCCTGTGGGTGTGCCTGAGCACAACACCCCACTCCACACCCCCGGGACACTGGGGAGCCACAGCCCCCCGGGAGCAGAGCACTCAGAGCCCAGGACACGGCTGAAGGCTCCTGAGGCTATTTCCTCCCATGTTTTACAGCTCCAGTTGTAGCTACCCCAAGCAACAACCTTCCTGTTCTCCTCTTTACAGAGCCATGTCTCACATTGAGGAAGCCCTGCCACACGTGGGTGGTGCTCTCAGCACGTGGCTGCCTGGCTGGCACCAGCCCTGGGGACAAGAGGGGCTGCTGGGGGCTGTGGGAGGGTGCACAGCCGTGCCCTGTGCCCCGGGAGCTCCCACAGCCTCAGCCTGCGGGGCACAGCTGGGCTCAGGGAACAGCAGCTCCCTGCGGGACACGGGCTGTCCCTCTGTCCCCAGGGCTGGAGCACAAAGCAGCCTCAGTGCCACAGCTCTGCGAGTCACAGAGAGAAGGGCCCTGTCTCCACCACTCTCCTGGGGCAATAAAAATACCCAAACCTGCTGTCTCTGGTTTGGAACTCCCTCCCCTTCACACGCCATTGTCACTACGAGGTGCACAGGGCACACAGGCTGGAGGCAGAGGAGTTTTAACAATTTCACTCCATGGAGCCCATAGTAACATATTCTGTTACCAACATCCACCAACTCCTCAAGGATTCTTCCTGAGACTTCCAACCCAATTTAGCTCCACCATATGTCAGTGCTACTTGCTTCAGCCCTGAATTTTCTCCAGTATTTCACTACAGCTAAGCCGCTCCTCTGTTATTCTGAATAAAATGAATAAAGGGAAAAAATAACTGAATAACTGAAAAAAACAACCATTTAAGAGGATAACGGGTCTGGAAGCCAACCAAACTTACCATCACCCATTGCACAGAGTGTAGAGAGCACCTGTTCAGTCCCACCTCCCTTAAAAACCCCCTCATTTTTAAGAGTTTTGCTGAACACTTTTTCCATGCCAAAGCCTGGCAAGCAGAGCACCCCAAGGGTTTTCTAAGGCACTGCTGCTGGGATGTGCATTTCCTGCAGCAGCCAGCGAGGAACATAGAAGGGCTTGCTAATCCTGTTCATTTTCAGCTCCTGAGTTTGGCCCATGTGGCTCTTTGATCCTTTGACCCTCTTGAAATCACAGCCTGCCATCAGCAAGGTCATAGGGGAAAAGGAGCCTTCATCCAAGCCTTCAGTATCCCAAACTAGAGAAGCTGCATCAAGGAAAATTGCCATTTCCTACATTTATGTCGTCCCACATAAGTGGTTTGGGGGCTATTTATGTCATCCCACATAAGTGGTTTGGGGGCTTCTCCTTGCAGGCGACCCAAAGTGAGGGAGACTCATTGGGGGCTGCAGCTCCTCCCGAGGGGCAGCTCCGATCTCTGCTCCCTGGGACAGGGACAGGACCCAGGGAAGGGCTGGAGCTGGGCCAGGGCAGGCTCAGGCTCACCCCCAGAGGGTGCTGGCACTGCCCAGGCTCCCCGGGGAATGGGCACGGCCCCGAGGCTGCCAAAACTCCAGGAGAGCTTGGACAGCGCTGCCAGGGATGCCAGGGTGGGATTTTGGGGTGTCTGTGCAGGGACAGGGGCTGGACTGGATGATCCTTGGGTCCCTTCCAGCTCAGGATATTCCCTGATTGTATGAAATAAATGGGTGTTTCCCCAACAGGAGTGTTCACAGTGGAATTCAAACATTTCCTTTGAAAAGTGAAGTGTTTTTCTTTTCACCCTGCCTTAAGCACCCACCGTGGTTCCACGCAGGAAGAAGTGCTGAGGAGTGAGTGCTGCCCGTGCTGGCAGTGCCCCGTGGGGAAGGACTGAGAGCCCCGGAGTGCAGGACCCACAGCCACACCTTGCCAGGCAGTGACTCACGGCTCCGCTGGGACACGTTTATAACTTCTCTTCTCCGAGGAAAATGCACAGGTAGCAATTAAAATCTGGGTGAGGCTGGACAAACCCATAAATGTTTGGAATTATTCCGAAGTTTTTAATTGAAGTTGGAGAGCGGAGCAGCTCCAGCGGAATGGGAATGAGATTTTGACATTTAAGGAAGTGTCACTGAGAGAAATCTTGCTGTCACAGATATGACTCACCCATGCTGTGCCTGACAGGTGTCTGACTCCTGAGATGAAGATAATTTCACTTTAATCTGAGAGAAGCAGAGGGATGAGCAATTCCATTTATTTATAATACAAGCTCCCTTCAAAGGTAACTTGGAAATGAATATTTTGGGAGGACGTTCACAGTTCATTGCTGCCGAGGTGTGAAAGCAGCACAAAGGGCCCTCTCTGGATGGACAGCATGGCACAGAGAAGCAACACCAATGTCCCCAGAGCAAAGCTGCCCAGGGAAGAGACACTTTGTGGTGGGGGAAGCTGGGAGACATTGGGAGAGGCCAACATCAGACAATGCAGCACATGGCAAGGCAGAGATTGATTTGGTTTTCATTCCAGTAACAAGGTGACAAACATTTGGCTCCCAATTTAACCTGAAAGACTAGAGTGGCACACCTGGTTCCTTCCAACAGCAATTCCCATTGGGAAGAAGTGCCCAGGACCTCTGCGATGCCATGACCCAGCCCTGAAGCAAACTGGCAGGGACTGGGCAGAGCAACCAGCCATTTGTGTCACAGGCAGTGATAACCTGAAAGGCTGGCTGCCATAAATCTGACTGGAACAGGATGGAATTCCCAGCTCTCAGGCAAATAACCAGGAGGTGATCTCCAAAGTCACCCTCAGCTGCTCCCTGCTCCTGCTCTACGGAACAGTGAGTCAGGCACCAAACAAGATGTGACCCCTGGCTTGGGCCCCAGTAACAGGCAAAGCCTTTTCCAAATTCCCACCAGTGCCACTGTGGCTCCTCAGCCCAGGGCACGGAGCACCCATTCCCAAGATCCTCTGCAGGCAGCAACATTTCTGACATGACTCCAAAAGTGGTTCCTGCAAAAGTGCTCCCAGAGTGCAGAGAAGTTGCCTGAAGCGTTGGGTTAGCTCTAGATCTTTCCTTATAAAGCCAGAGAGCAATTACTGGATCACAGCAGAAGAACACAATAGAACAGACACTTTCTTCAGTCAGGAGGTGATTCAGCTATCAAAGAGGTTCTTTTGTTTCTATTTTGGGGGAAAAAACCCATCGCTGCTTTCAGATGTCTAAAGCTGACGTTGCCAGGGCTCTTCAGGGCTGTCAGCAGCTGAGAAGGGCTCTGTGATCCCTCCCTTCTCCTCACACTCCAGCCTCTCTGACAGCCCTGTGGAACACCTGGGAATGCTACCTGAGGGTGAGCAGGACACGGACAGTGACTCACAGGGCACACCGTGCCTCTGCAGCCAGAAATAGAGAGCACAGCACATGGCCTCGTCCCTTCCGTCCCCTCACCCAGCCAGGACACACACACAGCGCCAGGAAAACGCTGTGCTGCTCCTTCCTGGAAGAGCTCCCCTCTCCAGGGCCGGGGCTCAGCTGCTGCCAGGGCCCAGGGACACTCTGCAGCCACAGGAGCTCTGCACGGGACAGGCTGCTGACAGCGAGGAAGGTGATGGCTGTCCCTGGGAGAGCAGGGAGGGCAAAGCTGAACCAAAGCTGAACCACGGGGTTTAGGACATTTGCCTGGATGTGGCAAAGGGACTGTGCTGAGGGACACAAGGGCTCTCTGGAGCAGGAAAAGTCTGAATGCCATGCACACCCCATACAACACCAGCATTCCAGGGACAGTGGGGTCTGTGCTCAGCTGTGGGAGCAGGGACCTGGGCAGGAGCCACCAGAGGTTAACAAGGACTGAAGCCCAGGCTATCTTCATGTACCATAGGGGTAAATACAGTGAAAAAAACACAGGTAAAATTACTAAACACAGGGCTCATAAGGCAACCCACCAGCTGCCAAACCACAGGTTTGCTCCAAAGTTTGGAACACTGACAAAAATTCCATGGGAAAAAAATCTGTTGCGCTTCTCACCTAAGAATAATCAGGTGTTTTGCTGTCAATGAGCACGTGACACGCGTGTGGTTTCTGTCTGTTAATGAAATCTGACTCCGTGTGCCCACCAGCCGTCCTTCCCTTGAGGATAAACGCTCTTTCCATGGCTTGCCCCGTGTTTTTTGAATTTACCCTTCCAGCAGCCTCTGTTTTCAGAGCAGTAGCAGCGAGAGCCCCTGGCAGAGCTCAGGGCTCTGTTAGTCCTACCCAGAGGATGGCAAACGGGCTGAGGGACAGGGCTGCAGCGCTGGCAGCACCTCCCACAGCACACGTGGGGCACAGAGCAGCTGGCCCCGCAGGATCTATTTCCAGAGCACATTTGGAAACTTTGCTCTCAGGAGCTTTTCTTGCTCAGAGCGGCCAGGGCAGAACGTCACCTTCCTGTGAGTGCAAGCCCTGAGTACACAGCAGTGACCCAGTGACTGGGAACAGCCGCTGCTGACACCCTGTGCCGTGGTTCTGGGAATTCTGCAAAAGCATCAGACCCCAGCTTGTGCAACACCTCTGCCCAGGCCCCACACACCCCCCGAGCTGAGCAGGGACAGCTTTCCCACCCCAGAACCACCCCTGTCCCCAGCGTGGGCAGCAGGAAAGGGGGGATTCTGCCCTCTGCCCCTGTGCCCAGGTGAGCCCCACCTGCAGAGCCCAGCCCAGCAGGGACCTGGAGCTGCTGGAGAATCCAGAGGCACCAAATGCTCAGGGGATGGAGCAGCTCTGCTGGGACACCTGGGGGGCTCACCTGCACAGGAGAAGGTTGGGGTGACCCCAGAGTGGCCTCACAGCACCTGAGGGAGCCAACAAGAAACTGGAGAGAGATGATTTACAAGGGCCTGGAGTGCCAGGACACAGGGAAGGACTTCCCCCTGCCAAAGGGCAGGGTTTAAAGGCATTCTTTGCCCTTCAGGATGACTTTCCTACAGCTAGAAGAGACAGCCAAGAGACTAGGTAAAAAATTATTTTATTTAAACACTTGATGCATAACACACTGCATAAGGAATAAACACAAATCAAGTAATGAATTTATAACTGGGTACAGATGTCATAGCAAGACATTAAGTCTTGAGTCAAATGCATTTCTGTATCTAAATTACCAAGAACAGGCTGCAAGCCCAGAGCAGAAATGTGTCTGAGAGGAACCATCCTGAACTCAGGCAAGTGCTAGACTTTAGTCCTTCCACAGAGAACCTGCAGGTAGAATTCCATTCAGTAAAATAAAGACTCCCAGCAGAGTGATTTACTTGTCCCTAACAAGACTCTTACTCTGTAAGTTCTTCACTCATCTGTGTTCAAGATCACAATTAACCATGTCTGTTCATCAACCACTTTCCTTGTGTTTCCTACAACCAAGAGGATTTAGGAAACCACCTCAGACTAAGACACAACAATGCAGACCTGTCACCTTTCCAAGCACTTAGCCCTTCCCTAGAAACAGCTGGGCTTTAAAGTTCTTTAAGTTGTACCACTTTCCAAGGGACTTAGGGACCAGGAATACATTAACAGAGGGGTTTTGGGGGCAAACACAGAATTCACTTTCATTTCTTTCTGCTCTCTTGGACTTAGGGGCAGAAATTGCATCTTCACAACTTCCAGTATCTGTGCTAGGAAAAGAAGCGGAGCCGGGCTTAGGAAATGCTGACACTGAGACACCAGAGCTGAGCCAGGCTTAGGCAATGCTGCCACTGAGACACCAGAGCTGAGCCAGGCTTAGGCAGTGCTGCCACTGAGACTCCAGAGCTGAGCCAGGCTTAGGCAGTGCTGACACTGAGACACCAGAGCTGAGCCAGGCTTAGGCAATGCTGACACTGAGACACCAGAGCTGAGCCAGGCTTAGGCAGGGCTGCCACTGAGACACCAGAGCTGAGCCGGGCTTAGGCAGTGCTGCCACTGAGACACCAGAGCTGAGCCAGGCTTAGGCAGTGCTGCCACTGAGACACCAGAGCTGAGCCGGGCTTAGGCAGTGCTGCCACTGAGACACCAGAGCTGAGCCAGGCTTAGGCAGTGCTGCCACTGAGACACCAGAGCTGAGCCAGGCTTAGGCAGGGCTGACACTGAGACACCAGAGCTGAGCCGGGCTTAGGCAGGGCTGACACTGAGACACCAGAGCCGAGCCGGGCTTAGGAAATGCTGCCACTGAGACACCAGAGCTGAGCCAGGCTTAGGAAATGCTGACACTGAGACACCAGAGCTGAGCCGGGCTTAGGAAATGCTGCCACTGAGACACCAGAGCTGAGCCAGGCTTAGGAAATGCTACCAACTGAGACACCAGAGCTGAGCCGGGCTTAGGCAGTGCTGACACTGAGACACCAGAGCTGAGCCGGGCTTAGGAAATGCTGCCACTGAGACACCAGAGCTGAGCCAGGCTTAGGAAATGCTGCCACTGAGACACCAGAGCTGAGCCGGGCTTAGGCAATGCTGACACTGAGACACCAGAGCTGAGCTGGGCTTAGGCAATGCTGACACTGAGACACCAGAGCTGAGCTGGGCTTAGGCAATGCTGACACTGAGACACCAGAGCTGAGCCGGGCTTAGGCAGTGCTGACACTGAGACACCAGAGCCGAGCCGGGCTTAGGCAGTGCTGACACTGAGACACCAGAGCTGAGCCAGGCTTAGGCAGTGCTGCCACTGAGACACCAGAGCTGAGCCGGGCTTAGGCAGTGCTGACACTGAGACACCAGAGCTGAGCCAGGCTTAGGCAGGGCTGACACTGAGACACCAGAGCTGAGCCGGGCTTAGGCAATGCTGACACTGAGACACCAGAGCTGAGCCAGGCTTAGGCAGGGCTGACACTGAGACACCAGAGCTGATCCGGGCTTAGGCAGTGCTGACACTGAGACACCAGAGCTGATCCGGGCTTAGGCAGTGCTGACACTGAGACACCAGAGCTGAGCCAGGCTTAGGAAATGCTGCCACTGAGACACCAGAGCTGAGCCAGGCTTAGGAAATGCTGCCACTGAGACACCAGAGCTGAGCCGGGCTTAGGCAATGCTGACACTGAGACACCAGAGCTGAGCTGGGCTTAGGCAATGCTGACACTGAGACACCAGAGCTGAGCTGGGCTTAGGCAATGCTGACACTGAGACACCAGAGCTGAGCCGGGCTTAGGCAGTGCTGACACTGAGACACCAGAGCTGAGCCAGGCTTAGGCAGGGCTGACACTGAGACACCAGAGCTGAGCCAGGCTTAGGCAGGGCTGACACTGAGACACCAGAGCTGAGCCAGGCTTAGGCAGTGCTGCCACTGAGACACCAGAGCTGAGCCGGGCTTAGGCAGTGCTGACACTGAGACACCAGAGCTGAGCCAGGCTTAGGCAGGGCTGACACTGAGACACCAGAGCTGAGCCGGGCTTAGGCAGTGCTGACACTGAGACACCAGAGCTGAGCCAGGCTTAGGCAGGGCTGCCACTGAGACACCAGAGCTGATCCGGGCTTAGGCAGTGCTGACACTGAGACACCAGAGCTGAGCCGGGCTTAGGCAGGGCTGACACTGAGACACCAGAGCTGAGCCGGGCTTAGGCAGTGCTGCCACTGAGACACCAGAGGTGAGCCGGGCTTAGGCAGTGCTGCCACTGAGACACCAGAGCTGAGCCAGGCTTAGGCAGTGCTGCCACTGAGACACCAGAGCTGAGCCGGGCTTAGGCAATGCTGCCACTGAGACACCAGAGCTGAGCCGGGCTTAGGAAATGCTGACACTGAGACACCAGAGCTGAGCCAGGCTTAGGCAGGGCTGCCACTGAGACACCAGAGCTGACCCGGGCTTAGGCAGGGCTGACACTGAGACACCAGAGCTGAGCCGGGCTTAGGCAGTGCTGCCACTGAGACACCAGAGCTGAGCCGGGCTTAGGCAGTGCTGCCACTGAGACACCAGAGCTGAGCCGGGCTTAGGCAGTGCTGCCACTGAGACACCAGAGCTGAGCCAGGCTTAGGCAGGGCTGACACTGAGACACCAGAGCTGAGCCGGGCTTAGGCAGGGCTGACACTGAGACACCAGAGCTGAGCCAGGCTTAGGCAGGGCTGACACTGAGACACCAGAGCCGAGCCGGGCTTAGGAAATGCTGCCACTGAGACACCAGAGCTGATCCGGGCTTAGGCAGGGCTGACACTGAGACACCAGAGCTGATCCGGGCTTAGGCAATGCTGCCACTGAGACACCAGAGCTGAGCCGGGCTTAGGCAGGGCTGACACTGAAAGGCGGTCGGGCCTTGGCAGGCGCTGCCCAGGGAGGGTTGGAGTGCCCCTCTCTGGAGGTGTCCAGGGAATTCCTGGAGGTGGCACTCAGAGCTCTGGGCTGGGGACAAGGTGGGGATGGGGCACATCTAGGGCTCGGTGACCCTGGGAGGGCTTTTCCAGCCTCGGTGGCTCCGGCATTCTGTGATAAAGCTGTCCCAGAGCAGCGCTGACCCCCTGAGCCCCCGCTACCCTCCCTGCCCTCAGCCCAGCTCTGGCGCTCGCTGAAGGCGGAAACGAGTCAGAGGCACGTTTGGGGTTTTTTGTTGCTTTTGTTGTTTTTTTTCCCTCATCACAATTAACCCTTCAGGGAGCGAGCAGAAATAAATCGGGAAGCACAGCGTTATCTCCCCGCTGTGGCGGTCCCGCCCCGTCCCTTCACGTAAAGCCGCGTTTGGAGCAGCGCGCGTGGAGCCCCCGCTGCCGCCTGGAGAGCGCCTCCACAGCACCAAGACCACCACTTCTTCTTCCTCCTCCTCATGCTCATCCTCCCGCTCCCGCCGCCCTGCTCGCCCCGCCGGACCAGTACCAGTAACGGTGCCGCGGCCGGGACCGGTACCGGTAGCGGGCCGGTGCCGGGATCACCGCCCCGCTCGCTGCCCGGCCCGCCCTCCCTGAGGGGAGCCGGCGGTGACGTCACGGCCGGGCCGCCCGGCAATGGGCGCCATTTTGAAACCGCGAACCCTCCCGCGGCTCCGGGCGGCTCCGTCCCGCTCCCGGCCCCGCTCCCGGCCCCGCTCCCGCGGCTCCCCCCGCCATGGCAGGTCTGTGTCCGCGCTCCGCGCTCGGCTCCGCGTTCGCGCTGGGATGGGCCGCGGGTCGGCTCCGTGTGGCCGCGGGAGCCGGCCGCAGGCCGGGCCGCGCCGGGCGGCACCGGCGGGTGATGCGGGAGCGCGGCGGCCCCGAGGGGTCCGGGCCGGGCTCGGCGCGAGGTCTCCTCTCTCCCTCCCTCTCTCACCGCCCTTTCTCCCTCCGCAGTAGTGGCGAGAGCTGGAGGCGACGGCGGCGGCAGCAACAACGAGGTGCAGTGGTGCTTCTTGCAGGTGAAGGGGGCGATCGACGAGGACGTGGCGGAAGGTGAGGGGAGCCCCTGCACGCTGAGCCCTGCCGGGCGGCCGCGGGGCAGCGCCGCAGCATCCCCGGCCGTGCCGGGGGGTGTGTGCCATGACTAAGCGAGCTCCCACCCGTAGAGCATCGCAGAGCAGTCACGGCGGCTTCCTCCAGGTCTTTAGTGTGAATCCCTGAATCCCTAGGTAGTTGGGGTTGGAGGGGATCTCTGGAGATCACCCAGCCCAACCCTGCTCAGGCAGGGCCACCTGCAGCAGGGACACAGGAACGTGTCCAGCAGGGTTGCAGTGGCTCTGCAGAGGGAGACCCCAGCCCCTCCCTGGGCAGCTGCTCCAGGGCTCTGCCCCTCCAGGGAAAGAAGTTCTTCCCCATGCTGGGCTGGAACTTGCTGTGCTGCAGCTCCTGGCCAGTGCTCCTTGTCCTGGCACCGGCCTCTGACAGCCCCTGGGGAGATTTGTAGGGGTTGATGGGGTCCCCTCTCAGCCCTCCCTTCTCCAGCCTGACCAGGCCCAGCTCCCACAGTCTCTCCTCATCTCAGAGATGCTCCAGTCCCAAAATGATCTCTGTGGCCTCTGCTGGACCCTCTCCAGTAGCTCCTTGACTTTCTTGTCCTGAGCAGCCCAGAACTGGGCACAGTTCTGGGCTTAGGATAACTGTCTACAGTTCTGGGCTTAGGATGAAAGGTAACAACAGTGATACGATACAGGGAGAGGAAAAAAAGAAACACCAGTGGAGTCTGTCAGGCTTGTCAAGTTTCGCTCTGACGCACAGAGAGTGCAGCTCTGTCATTTGTGCTGCATTGAAAAGTGCAGTTTAAAGGGTTCCTGCAGCTGCGGAGAGATTTGATTCCCACTTGTTAACGTTTATGAGCTATAAATAGGGATATTAAGCAGGGAAAAAGGGCACACCTTCACATTTCTCTGAAACTTTCCAGGCGCTTCATGTTTTGGACAGAGTAGAAAACAAGAAATGTTTTAACTGGGAAAAGTGTTTTCTGTGGAGTGCAGAACCTGGGTGGAGGTTTTGCTTGACTCTGATGAGAAAGTTCTTTTTTTGCCCCTAAATTTTCTGTGTTCTAACTGTCCAGGCTGGCAGCGCTCCTTTCTAGAGCGTGAATGAACTTGCAGGGCCGTGTGTGCTCAGCTTGGGTTTGGGATTTTATTTTTGTTACTGGATGCAGTAAATATTTTTCCTTGCTGCCTGCTATGGGGAAATTGTGCTGACAGTGTTTTCATTTTCATGCCACTTGTTTGGCATTCCATTTAGAATAATGGCCACTGGAGGGATAGACTGGAAACTGCTCAAGAAACTGGACTCACTTAGTTGTTTTCTTCCTTTTTCTTCCCACTGTATGTTTGTAGCTTGCTCTGAAGTTCCCAGAAATCTTGTAGAAATGTATATTAAGTAGCTTGTGAAATCTTGTAGAAATGTATATTAAGTAGCCTGTATGTTTTTTAAATCTTTCTTTTTTTCTTGGACCTGTCACCTGTGTGACTAAAAGTCAGTTCTCCATAAGTAAAGGATTTATTCCTGGGGACATCTGGCTCCTGGGGGCATCTTGCTTCCCAGGTAACTCCTGTGCAGCCTGGATTTGCACAAAGCAGGAAAGCTCCAGGAATCATTCAGCACCTGATTTTGCAAAACTGCCACTAAAGTCTCATTTTCCTGTGGGAATACCAGAACTATTTACAGGCTTTGTGACTTCTTGATTTTTTGTTTTGATTTGTGGCCTTTCCCCTCCTCTTACATTTTGCCTTGAAATTGGAATTAAATATAAAAAATTCGCTGTTTATTTGCTAATAACTGCCCACATTTCATTTCCTAGTAAGAGTACAAATACATGGCTAGATTTTGGGCCTCAGTTAGGGACATATTTACTCATTACCATCTTTTAAATCATCTCTTACCAAACTGCACATCTAAACCTGCTTGATGGACAACTGTTGCCTTGAAATAGCCTTCAAATTGCACATAAATTTTTGTGACGGTGCAAACTTGATACTGCTGTCAATTTTTGGTCTATTTTCTGAAAAATCAGCTCTCTAGAGGAGGAGGACACCATGAAGTTGCTGTCCAGCCTATTCCATGCAATGTGTTTTGCTGGATTTTCTTAGAGGTTTGTTCAGGAGTTGAAACAGCTCAGCCAGGCAACTTAACCAGAAAATCCTTTCTTTTACAGTGCAGTTCCAACATACATTTGTACCCCACAGTTGTTTCTCAGGTGTCTGGCTTCATCACAAACACTGGGACAAGTGGCTGTATCAGACTGGCAGCTGGATTTTCCTAACTGGGCCATTAATACAGAAAATCACTGTCTCCTCTTTGTCTTGTCTGTGCCTTGCCTTTCCTCGGTGACTAATCCCTGACCTCTGCTCAGGCTCTGTGTCAGGAAAGAGAAGGGCACTGTTCAGTCAGACCGTTTCTGAAAGACAGGCTAATCCATCACTTATTGAATATGGATTTTGTGAAGGCTTGGATATGACTCTTCTGGAACGGAAAAGTTTAGCTGGATTCAGGGAAGAGGACTGGAGGATAAAACAGAGATTGTGTGAAAGATTTAATATTAGGGATGGCAACCATCACAATTTGAAAACAAAGCTAATTAAAGATTGTGTTGTAATTTTGCTGTTAGAACCACGTGACTCCAAAACTTGCACTGATTGCCCATGGAACTTGTAATTCTTGGGCTGCTTTTTTTGTAGAAAGACCTTTCTAAATAGAGAATACAAATGCTGCCAGTGACTTTATGACTTCCATGATTTCGGTGTTGAATTTGTTTTGCATGTTCAAAATTGTCCATTTTGGGAGGCTCTTTCTTTTGGGGCAAGTAAAATGTAAATCTTGTTTTTTAAATAATGTACAGATTATGCCCAAATTCCCGTGGGCCAGACATTCTGCATCTAATCCATGACCACTTGTGGATGCAGTGCTGGATCTCCAGTTAGTGATCCAAGAAATAAACTTTTTTTTTTTTTAATTCTGCAGATAGTGACTGGTCTTGATTGGCAGGACAGTCAAACAGAGACATCCCATGTTACCATCACTTCAGCCAACTCTCCTTCTGCTTTTGCTGCCTGTTAGGTGCTGGGTCAGACACCTCAGCAGTTTGCCAGGAAGCAGAACACAAGGAGCAAAGACAACCACCATCTGATAAAAATATATTAGCCTGCCATCCTGAGTGCAGCTACAAGTGATTGAGAAATGTTCTTTAGAAATTGTTGTTACAAATCAGTGATTTAAGACATTCTCATGTGTGGTTGAGGATTTCACTTTGGCTATTCTCCTGTCCTTAAAGGAAATTCAGGCATGGTTTTGTACTTTAAAAAAAACTTTTCAATAGGGGTGCAGCTCTGTGATGTCTGGTTCAGTTGCATGAAGGGAGGTGCAGAATTGGTTCAAGCTTTAATATTGTCTTTTTTCTGTAAGAACTGGAAGGCAGGGGACTGGTGACTACAGAGCCATGTGCTGTTTGCTGTCACCTTAAGCCACTGGTCATGCCTGGAGGTGACACTTGTGCTGCAGAGGGGCAGGAGGTGGGCTGTAAGCTGGGTTTGGGCTGGGTTTTTCCTTGAAAGCCAGTGCTTTGCCATGAGCAGGACCTCAGATGCCTCTTTGCCTTCCCTGAAGCCTTAGGGTTACCCAGGGCAGCTGGGGCTGCCCCTGGATCCCTGGAAGTGTCCAAGGCCAGGTTGGAGCAGCCTGGGACAGGGCAAGGTGTCCCTGCCACCCATGCAGCTGTGGCACTGGGTGGGCTTTGGTGTCCCTTCCAACCCAAACCAGGCTGGGATTCCATCATTATATTTTGATGAAATATGAAGCTTTGGTAAGATGGAGGTTGTGAATGATGAAGAGTTTGAATAAGGAGTGAGTATCAATTGCAGAGTTGTAAGTGGGAATGCACAACAAAGCAATTTGAGTGGTGGGAATACAGGAATTAGTGCAAGTCTTCCCGTGTGAGCAGTGGGAGCCACTGGATTTGTCCCTGCAGACAGGCAGGCTGCATGCAGAGGGAAAAGCCTAATGAAAAACCCACTATTTTTTTTAAAGGATGGGAAGGTGTGAAAACTTAAACTGAAAGAAAAATTTGATTTTCTTATCATGGTAAGACTTTTATGAACTCCTGATAGAAGTACACCCAAAACCATCACAATGAGCTACTTAGAAAAAACTAACAATAGCATGAATTAATTAAATACACTTCTAGTAGGAGAAGGCTTATTGGAATTAGTCTTCCAAAGGTTAAAAAATAATACCAAGGCAGTAGATTTGCACAAAGAGTACTGGCTTATGTCACGAATCTGAGAAACAGCCTCCAGAATTTCTCATGGCTTGTAGGGAAGGCAGGGCAAGCTCTACAGGCAGGAAAGCAGCACATCTGTGGAACTGAGCTCTGGCTTTGCTGCTCCTTTTCGTGCCATGCTGGTCTGGCTTTCTGTGCACTGACACAGGCAGCTCTGAGCACCCCAAACTCAAAGACAGCTTTTTCGGGATGTCATTCGGAGTCTGGACTCCCAGTGTCAGGTCATGGCTGGTTCCATTGATAGAAGACTCAGATGGAGCTGCATGAGGGGCTGGCACTCACGTCTGCCATGAGCCAGAGCTCTGGGGTGCTGTGCCATCCCTGGGGGTCTGTCTGTCTGTCTGTCTGTCCGTCTGTCTGTCCACGCTGTGCTCCCGGCGGAGCAGTCTGTGCGCTCCTCCAGGAGCCAGGTGGCTCAGCTCCAGGCATCCAGGACACACAGGAGCTGGCAGGCTTTCCCACACAGCTCCAAACAAGATGTTTGGAGTCTGCCATGGCCTGTCAGCAGCAGCACTGACCTCAGAGAGCTTCTGCTTCCCGGCTGGCTGGTGCCCTACTCTTGCTTTACCTTAAATCTGTTCAAGGATTTCAATTAGTCCCAAAAGCAGAGTTATTTTGGACTAAGTTAAACAATGCCAGGTGCCTAAAGGCAATTCAAGCCAATTTCTAAAGTGATTTGAGTATTAGGGCATAAAAAAATGGTTGGACCTTAAAATAGGTCTTTAGTATGTCAGAGTGTTTAGTTGTGTAAGCTAAGAGAAGTTTGGCCTGAGCAAAACTATACCCCTTTGGCTTAGTCTCCTTATTTCTGGTACACCTCACTCCTGTGGTAACTCTTCAAAGAAATCCTGAAAGTGGAAATGTACAAATTGAGTATATAAGGAGGCTTATTCTGAGAAGTAGGTGATTTGAGTAACTTGCATGTGTATGTATATTGTCAGGTGGTTATTGGCAGCTGCAAAGCTTGGCTCATGTTTCAGTGCGATTGTGATTTCTATCGGCTGTTAGGAAACAGCACTTCAGGAGCACTGACAGCAGGAGCAGTCAGTCCCTCCCCACTGCTGGGTGGCCCCCTCTGTTCCACTGGCTGTGCTGGCAGCTCTAGGGGACAGCCCTCCTTCACCTGGAAGCAAGTCAGTGACATGGACAGGGAGGAGGGAGAGGCTGAGGGGCAGAGGTGGGTGCTGGAGTCAGAGTCCTGCAGCGGCTGCAGTGGCAGCACTGCCTGCCTGCCCAGCACCAGGAGTGTGGAGCAGGGGGCTGCCAGCAGCCATTCCCGCTGGAGAGCTGTCTGACTTCACACCCCTGCTTCCCTCTGCCCACCCCAGAGCCTTCAGTGCAGCTGCATATCCATGGGAGTGGTTGGGAAGTGCAATTACTGCAGATCAGTGACAAGCAGTTCTGAGGCCCTATGTGTCTAGAACTTGTTAAGCTCCGATAGGATTTTGGTTTTTAAACGTTTTTTCTATTATTTGCTCTTTAGCAGGTGCTGGTCTCTAAATTGCTTGATTTTCTTTGATAATCTCTTCCCTCTAAATGGGCTCTCTGGTTTTTTGACTGATCTTATTTGCTCCTATTATATTTTTTATTTGAGGAGTCTTTCCTGAGTTTCTCTGAAGCAATGGCTCCTTGCTGTTCTCACTGCCCACATCTGTCACCTGTGGTCCCTCAGAATGGTCTGTTGTCCCTGTCTGCTGCAAAGAGAGTTGTGTTCCTTCTGATGTCGTGTCACACAGTTCAGCTCAGCGTTCCAGGGGGATCCCAGTGTCTGCTCTCTGAGTTGATGTAGGAGCACATAACCTGCACTGATCCCTTCTACACTCTCTGCTTGCTTCCCATTTGCTGTGGGAGACCACACGGTGCCTCTCACAGCTTTGTCCAGCCACAGGATAACTCCAGCTTTGTAGGATAGCAGTGTTGGAGGGAAAGGTGTGCACTTCTTAGCTTGATCATAGCCACAAAAATATTCCCTCTGCTCAGCTCCCACTGGCAGTGGGAGCTCCCCTGACAGTCCATGCCAACCATCTGCCTGCAGGCCAGTCCAGCCATTTCCTCTCAAAGTAGGAGCCTCTTCAGAGGTTTCCCTGGCCTTACAGAAGTTCCTGCTTGGTCCCAGGATGGGTCATGGGAATTGGGGCTGTGCATTCAGACTCCTCTCCAGGGAGCAGGACAGGAGCCAGGTTTGCAGGCAGGCATTGTTCAGGCTGTGTGCTGAAGTGGTACGTTGTCCATTACATATTTGGAAAATTCTAGGTTAAAATGCCCTGGAAGCTGGAACAGCCTCCTTTTTAGGTGCTGTTAGAGAGCTGTGAGTGTTTGGTTCCTTTTCACTTCATGTCTGAGGAGTGGATTGTGACAAAAGACCCTGTGCAGCTCAGGAGGATGAGAGGCAGTGGTGCTGACCATGTCTCATTAGTGTTGGTCCTGAGTGCGAGCTGCAGCTGCAGATTCCTTCTCTCCTGGGTGAGCCATCAGGCAATTCCATGTTTTCAGGTTTGGGTTTTCACCAGAGCAGCAATGCACAGCCAGCTTAGAGAGGAAAAGTTCACAGGAGCTAATTTTAGGCACCTGATGTAGATGTTGTGGATCTCTTTGCATTCTCCATTACCTCAGCTGAGAGGCCGGGCGCTGATACCGGTGTCAGAAATACCCGGGATGAATCCTGGGGGGATTAAGTTAGTTTGCAGGTATAAGTTTGCTGTCATCTCCAAATCCTTACAAAAGCTGGTTTCTGCCACCCCAGCCCACTTTGCTCCCAGCAGAGCTTGCCCAGGAGGCTCTGGAGGCTGTAAACTTCCCAGAATTCTGGCAGGAGTTGTTTGTAGGGAGGTTTGCACTCAGCAGAGATGGTGAAAGGCTCAGAGCACTCAAACTGAGCTTTGTCACATCTGTCAGGGCTTACAGGGCTGTCCTGAGGCAGGCAGTGGGCTCTACCACATTACTGCACAGCTGGATTTGTGGCCTCTGATGTGTTGGGATGGTGTTTCCCACCCATGGAAGTGATGAGTGCTCTTAAATTTGGGAGTACAGAATCACAGTGTAGTTGCCAGCAATCCTTTTAATACACCAGCTGTGAAAACAGTTCAGAGTTTCTCCTCTGGATGCAGTGTAACCAAGTTGGAACTCATTTCCAGAAGTCAGGCTAAAGATGAATTTTTCTTGTCTGGAAAGAAATATTGCCAGCCTTGTATGTTACTGTGAAGTCCCAGGGATTGCTGCCCTCCCTGGTTACAGGAGGAGGATTTACATGGGTGCAGAGCAAGTCCCAGCCCCACGGGAACAGAACTGGAGGGACAGCTGGACAAACCTCTGTTTCTAGAAAAGCAGTACCTGGGAAGAGCCTTGGGGTGCTGTCCATGAGCAAATATCACACTGGTTTGTCTTTGCTCACCCTTGCCCACATTCCATTGGGAGTTCCTCTGCTGGCATGGAAAGTGAGGCAGGGGGATAAGACTGATGCTTGTATACCTGAGAAGCAGTTATGACATCTAATAAAAAAGCCTAGAAATCCCAGAGTTAATGCAGTGATGAGGAGCCTGCAGAGGTTTGCTTTGTTCTTCCCTAAAAGTTTTAAGGTGACTTGGAAGTGAAGATCAAATGTAGGTGGGTGAAGTGTTGAGCAGAACAGGGATGGTGTGGAATTCATTCTGTGCTTTACTTGGAGTATTGGAATACTTTTTTTATTTCACCTGCTTTGAGATGGTGGAGTGCTGAGGATAGTGGGTGGAATGATTTGGGGGATTGATCTGCTTCAATTAAACGTGCCCATAGGGAAAACTTTATAATTCATACATTTATGGATAAAACAAGTACAGGACTATTAAAGCAGGTATGTGCTCATATTCCAAATTTTGTAACTTAGAAAATATTAAAAGGAAGCTTCTCTATTTTTGTCCTGCTGTGCCCCCCCAGTTCCCTGTTCCCTAGAGCATGTTGCTGACAGACTATTGCAGTGCATCTTCTTGTCCCCTCCTCTCCCTGCATTTCTTGTTTCAAGCCATGGAATTTGGGTAGTGTCTGTGTTTTGGTGCATTTCCACCCCAGACTCTGTTTGTCTGGGTAGCACTGCTGGGGAATAATGGCTGTGTCAGCAGCTGGTTGGGCATTTTTGAGAAACAAAAATGGTACACAGATTATTTTGAGCAAATAAGTGTGTGAATACTCCAGTAGCAAATGGGAGAAGCTAATAATAGCTGCTTCTTTTTCTAAAATAAAATGGAAAAGTAGCTTTTGTGACTTTGAAGGAATTGTATGTGCTAAGGAGGCCTTTATTCCTGTTCTTCCTAAATCTCCGAGGGTAAAAGGGATCCTTGCTAGAAGGGCTTGCAGGTGGGGGTGGTAGTGGAATATTAGTTTTGCTACTAACAAACTGCCGTAACTCAAGGGCTTCTTCCTGTATGAGTACTGAAAATGTCATAAAATTCTCAGTGAAGTCACTTCACTGATTGCTTACCTTCTCAGTTTGTTTCTTTTTCCTTGGTTTCCAGCTTCTCCAGGGTGTCTTCTAAAATCCCTGTGTATAATTAATAATAACAGATAATTGACTAGTAATTCCCTTTAAAGAAAGGTGGCTATAAAACTGGATGTGTCCAAAAGCTGGTTAGTAATGTGATATTGAAGGCTGGCATAAATCTGGCATGTAATCTGTAGAAAGATTATATTTACTCATTTATTTAGTTGTTCTAAATAATTTTTGTTTTAATCCAAGAAGGTAAATCATTATCTCTCTATACCAGGAAAAAACTTTTAATGGCATCATTGATAAAAGATGAAAACTGAATTTATACTGAGAAAACTGGTTAGTGTTTCTAATCACCTTCCTCGTGAGAGTGAGGCATTATTGAAAGGAGTTTCAAAGATAGCACATCAAGATCAATACAGGAAAGGAGTTTCCAGGGAGTTTCCAATTGCACACTCTGGTACCAATTGATATGATACACTTCAAACCTCAGAATTTTGCTATCTGCATCATAAATGCAATATTTGATGTGAGCAGGAGCAGTGTTTGCTGAGTGCTTTGTCGGGTTTGTTGCCATCTGCCCCAGCCCCGGGACAGACATTTCCAGCTCCTTATCTCACCTCCCCTTGGCTGGGGTTGTTCAGTGGCAATTATTTCTTTATTGCCACCTCCCAGAGGGACTGGGGCTGCTCTGGGGGATAAGCACTGGCCTCTCTCCAGCCCCAGGGCACTGCAGGTCCTGAGGGCTTTTCCTTTGCTCTCCTGCTCCGGGTGTCCTCGCTGATGCTTCTGCAGGGAGCTGCTTCAGGAAGCTCAACTGAAGAATTTTGTTTCTATTTTGCACCTTTGGCCTGGCAGAGCTGCCTGTTCCAGGTTCCTGAAGTTGCTAACTCCATGAGTGCTTGGCTTGGGGAAGGCAGGTGTGCCTCAGCCTCACCTGGATCAGGGCACGCTGCAGGTGGGAGCAGCACCCGTAGCAGGATGCACACACTGCATGGGATCCCTGGGGGAGGCTCAGGGCAGGGATGGCCCCATGGACACTGCAGAGTTACTGCCCAGGGGCAGCACACACACCTTGGGGAGCTCAGGGATATCCCCATGGATACTGCAGAGTTACTGCCCATGGGCAGCACACACACCTTGGGGAGCTCAGGGATATCCCCATGGACACTGCCCAGGGGCAGCACACACACCTTGGGGAGCTCAGGGATATCCCCATGGACACTGCAGAGTTACTGCCCAGGGGCAGCACACACACCTTGGAGAGCTCAGGGATATCCCCATGGATACTGCCCAGGGGCAGCACACACACCTTGGGGAGCTCAGGGATATCCCCATGGACACTGCAGAGTTACTGCCCAGGGGCAGCACACACACCTTGGGGAGCTCAGGGATATCCCCATGGATACTGCCCAGGGGCAGCACACACACCTTGGGGAGCTCAGGGCAGGGATATCCCCATGGACACTGCCCAGGGGCAGCACACATACCTTGGGGAGCTCAGGGATATCCCCATGGACACTGCCCAGGGGCAGCACACACACCTTGGGGAGCTCAGGGATATCCCCATGGACACTGCCCAGGGGCAGCACACACACCTTGGGGAGCTCAGGGATGGCCCCATGGACACTGCAGAGTTACTGCCCAGGGGCAGCACACACACCTTGGGGAGCTCAGGGCAGGGATATCCCCATGGACACTGCAGAGTTACTGTCCAGGGGCAGCACACACACCTTGGGGAGCTCAGGGATTTCCCCATGGATACTGCCCAGGGGCAGCACACACACCTTGGGGAGCTCAGGGATTTCCCCATGGACACTGCAGAGTTACTGCCCAGGGGCAGCACACACACCTTGGGGAGCTCAGGGATATCCCCATGGACACTGCAGAGTTAATGCCCAGGGGCAGCACACACACCTTGGGGAGCTCAGGGATATCCCCATGGATAGATACTGCCCAGGGGCAGCACACACACCTTGGGTTCCTAAGCCAGTGTGCCTCTGGTGACTAAAGGCCTGCACTGAGGAACGAGTAAGTGTTTTAGCTTGTCAGTAAAAGTGTGTCAGGCTTTGAAACATGGCTGCTTTTGGGGATGTAAATGAAGAATTTTGTCATTGCATTAATACAAGTTGTAATTCTTTTTTTGTGCTCAAGTCTTGGAACTCCTTGATTTGCTTTCCACATTACAGTGCTGGTTTATTTCTGTTCTCTTTACAGCTGATATAATTTCAACAGTTGAATTTAATTACACTGGTGATCTTCTTGCAACAGGAGACAAAGGTGGCAGAGTGGTTATATTTCAAAGGGAACAAGAGGTCAGTGACTCAAAAAACAAAAGTGTTGTTACTACACTGTTCTTGTGTTGCACAGTCTCACTTCATCTGTTTGTGCCCCAATGTTTAAATGGAGAGTTTTCTCAGAAAACCCCAAGTTAGACACGTTTCTAAGTATCTGCCCTGTGCTGTACTTGGTAAGTTGGTTTCGTGAGGGTTTCCCTCCCTCCCTGCTTCCAAAAAAGAAAGTCCCCAAAATCCAAGTGAGTTCTTTATATGTACCTGGTGTCCTCAGTGTCGCTTTGCAGAATTTGGACTTTCTCCTGAATTTTTCCACTGGGTCAGGCTGGTCTGAGATAAATCACAATGCTTTGGGAGAGAATGTAAAAGAAGTTCAGGAAATAAGCTGCAAGAACTACAGGATAAGGTCGTTTAAAATTGTTTGAGGATTTAAAACCAGTGGAAACAGCCACTTCTCCAGAAACACTTGAGAATTTCCCATCAGGAGGGTGGGAGCACTGTCCCCCCTGCACTTCCACAGTTCCTGTTCATGAGTTCAGCTGTTGTGTGACAGTGCTGTAATGTTCCTGTGTGTTCATCCTGAGCTGGGATTTCCTGAGCAGCAGTGGGGATGGGAAACATCCACCAAGTGCTGGAAGGTAATTGTCATGTCTGAGAGGAATCTGGGATTGTGTTCTTTAAAAAGTCAGTATTGAACATGGTAGTTCTCACCAAAGTATCTACATATTCTGTCCTTTGAGGAGCTGAGAGGAATTTGAGGTTTTGAGCATTCTCCTGGGTCAGAAATACCAGAATTGATAATGGAATTTTAATTCAGCTTGTCTGTACATGAATATCACAGATCTTCGGGTGCTGTGGGATTTCTCCAGCAGAACCCCTCTGCTCTCCTTGTGGGGCTCAGATGATGCTCTGTGAATGAGCACCTGGCCAGTGTTTTACATTTGTGCTCACTGTGCTGCTGGTCCCAGCCTGTCCCACAGGTGCCTCTCTGGTTGTACTGGGAGGCTCTGGAGCAGGGAGGTGCCAGCACTGCTGAAATGTTACCTGGCTGCCCCCACACGGCTCCGGGCTCATCCATCATTTACTGGGGTGGCCAGAGGCTTAACCAAGGCCCAGAGATCAGGTCAGAAGTGCCTCCGGCACGTCCTGAGCTTCTCGGGATCTTGGACTTGCCTGATGTGGAGGGGGACTATTATGGGCTGGCTCTCAGTTGTTCCGTAAGGCAAAACCTGCCTGTCATGGCACTTCATCGGAGAGGGGAAACAACCCCCAGGTCAGACTGTTCACACAGGAGTATTCAGCTGTCTCCTTGGGAGCACATGGAAACTGAGGGAAGAGTTGGGAATGAGGGACATTTATTTTGTTAAATGCTAAGCTGCAGGAAAGAATCTAGAATAAGTGTGTAATGGTGGAACCTTAAAATAATAACCACATTTTTTAACCAGTTTGTATTTAAGATTTGGTTCACTAGGTCAGTGACAGTTTAGGGTGGTTATACAGTTCCCCAGACACTTGGAATTTGGGAAGGCACCCTGGAGTGCTCTGCATCATGCCCTGGCTCATAGGACTTGACTTCACTTGCAAGCAGCAATTACTCCAGCCAAACGTGTGAGTAGAGAGGGAAAGCTCCAGTGCCAAGGCAGCTCACTCTGAGTGCAGGAAACTTCAGGATGGGGTCAGGTGAGAGGAACCTGCTCAAAATTCTTACAAGTCAATGACATGTAGGGAGTAAAATCATGTAAAGTCTGCGAGCTCAGTGGCAGTGTGGAAACTCCACAGCCGTGAGGCACTGCAGGGCCAGCTGCACCCCTGGGGCTGTTCTGCACCACAAACCACTGACACCAACTTACTCAGAAAGCCTGATAACAAGTTGCCTCAAATCTGATAATGCAAATCTGGGGAACCTTGGGACTTTGCTCTCTGTTCCTTGCTCCCACACCCCCCACATGAGAATAACAAAGCAGATATTTATACATAAACCTACATTTCTAAAGAGGAAGGGCTGTGTGCACTGTATTGATGCTAAACTGGGTACAGTATCACAGACTGAAGATTCAAAATTCACGAGCTGTTGTAAAAGCTGATGTTCTGATTGACAGTTTCTAGTGGTTGTGTTGTGTGGGCCATTTCTGAGGGACCCAGTGCTACCAGCCTCAAAAAATGCTCTTTTTCTTGCAGACTAAAAGCCGTCCTCTCTCTCGGGGAGAATACAATGTTTACAGTACCTTCCAGAGTCATGAGCCTGAGTTTGACTACTTGAAAAGTCTAGAAATTGAGGAAAAAATTAATAAAATTAGGTGGTTACCACAACAGAATGCTGCTCACTTCCTGCTGTCTACAAATGGTAAGGGCCCTTTCTTTTGCACAAAGAACTTTGTCATTGGAATATTGTCACACCTGTCATACACTTGGGGTTTTTTTCTGACATTTTGGGGTTGTTTTAATGTCTTCTCTAATTACATGCAAAGTATGCTTTGATTGTAATGTTGGCTGTGTGAATATTTGGTCTGTTTAGTTTTGGTGCATCATGGAGCATCTGTAAATGAAATTGTAGAACTGGATACATGGGTTAATCAGAACAGTTAGACTTATGTCTTAAAGGTATTTTCCAACCTAAACTATTCTGTGGAAAAAACTTGCTCTTATTATCAGAGGAATACATTATTCCTAACTGTTTATGTCACTTTGTGAGGTCGTGGTAAAATTCTAGAAGCAGGAGTGACTTCTGTCTGCTGGTCTGTGCAATTAAAATAATTTCCTCTGATAGAAGTCTTAATAAAGTATTCTTTAAACAGTGTCATCTGAAATGCTCTGCAGGAGTCTGGGGAGGAGAGAGAGGTTTGGCTCCAGGTAGCCAGGGATCTCCCCATTGGGTGAGACAAGTGTGCACTCACTGCCTGCAGTTGGGGCACTTCTCTGGTAACACCTGGCAAGTGCTTTCCTTTGGAAGCCCAAACACTGGGGCAAATCCTGATCTCTGCCTTTGGCTGGCTCTCAGCAGGTGCCTGGGACAAGCCTGGCTTCCTTTATGACCATTAGTGCGAGGAATTCATGTGTCTGTTGGGTTTTGTCCCCTGCAGTGGTCTCCTAATGTAATTCAGCTAATCATCCAGGGCTTAGTGGGGACTTTGGGTAATTGGTGTGTGAAACTCTGCCCAGGCAGTGGCATTTGGATGAGCGGGAGGCACAGGGCCTTACTGCTCAGGCACAAATTGGGATCTTCCTCAAACTGCTCCTCATGTTGTGGGTAAAGAACTCCCTCAGGGTCCTTCTGCTGCAGGCAGGGGAAACGCAGACAGGTCACTCGTGTCCTCTCTGCTGAGTCCATAGTTACTGATTTGATTTTGTATTCAATCCATTCTCAAGCATGTGAATTTTTTGGTTTTAGATAAAACTATTAAACTATGGAAAATAAGTGAGAGGGATAAACGAGCCGAAGGTTATAATTTAAAAGATGAAGATGGAAGACTTAGGGATCCTTGCCGAGTCACAGAACTACGGGTACGTCGCTGCTCTTTGACTTTGTGCATCTCTCTGCATGCTCTTCTCTGTCTCTGTGCTACCAAACTGAAATGTGCAAATCAGAAATGGTGTTTGCATCAGGCTCATTGAATCCTTCAGAAAAAAACGGAGACACTTCATGTTCTTAGATATAAAAACTATTAGAAAAAGTTCCTCTGGAAAGCTTGAGGAAAACTTTAGTTGTTATAATACTGTATTTCTAAGAGTATGCTTCAAAACTTTGAATAAGGTCTTCTCTGGCTGGATGAAGGTGTGTTTGTTAGAGCAAGTTCCAAGCATTTGAATAACCTGATGTTCCCTGGAATAGTCTTGGACATCATGCTGTAGTGGTAGGGTTAGTGCTCCAAACTTGGGATCATTTGGAGCAGGAGCCCAAGAAATGAAAGGTGGGGTTGGGGTTTTTCCTGGGGTTTCATGTTGTTCCACCATCAGCAGGAGCAGAACTTAAGGCTCTTGATGCTCTCAAGAGCCACTGCTCAGTGGTTGGGACTTCAGCTGGAGGGATTTCTTGGGGTTTGTCTTGCTTTTGCCTAAGCTGAACATTGAACAGAAGCTTTGGGAGTACGAAATGCATTGGGAAAGGATTTCCACTGCCTCAGTGTGTGCAAGCCAGGATTGGATTGAGTGTTGCATGAGAGCAGCTACATCCCTTAGGATCCAGTGGTAGAAGGAGGTCCCAGTGAAGTTTTGGGTTCTGCAGCCTTGCCCTGCTGGAGCAGGCACCAGCTGGGGCACTGGAGGGGCACTTTGGGCTGCTTAAGGCACTGTCCTGCACAGGGGGAGCAGCAGCAGCACAAACCTCTCCTGTCAGTGCCCTGCAGTTGCTGCTGCTCTGGGCTGCAGCCCTTGCAGGCACTGCAGCCTGCCTGGGAGAAGGGCTGATGGATGAGCCAAATGTCAACAAGAGCTGGCTGGAGGAAAAGCCTCACCTGGAGGTGTTGAAATGCTTGGGGTTTGGAGAGCCAGAGTGTACCAGGAGCTCAGGGGCTCTCTTGGCAGGTTTTGTTACAGAAACACGGTGCCCATATTCAAGGGGACGTGGCCATGGAGGAGAAGGAGCACTTTCCACAGAGACCGTGGCATTTCCAAGTCCCATTCCTGATCTTTCCCATTAGTGCACCTGTGCTGCACAGCCAGGCTGGGAGCACTCTGCTGAGATAGGACAGTGGCCTGATAAAAAGGAATGGATTAATTGTAGTCATTAGTTGATGTAAACAGGCTGGGAGATACAAACTGGGAAGGCAGGTAGGGAGCTCTGGGAGCAGGACACCCACGTGTGCCTGAATTCCTGCTGACTGTTCATGAACAAAGTGGGAATTTTCTTGGAGACTGTTCTGGCCAGTTTCCTGAGCACCCGTCCAAGGCCTGGGGACGTTTCTGAGGGTTTGTTTACAAACACAGCCCATGTGCTGTTGGGTGAGACACCAAGGGCTGGCTTTGACTGGGAGGTTTCCTGTTGGCAGTGTCCAAAGTCAGCATCCATGTGCTCTCTCAGTATTTTTTGTGCTCAGTGGATTTCAGAAGTGTTTAGTCATGTAATCAATACAGAAATCTGTGCAGTGCAATTAATTAATTGCCATCAAACAAGCTGTGGGGATCAGGGCTCAGTGTTGGCGCCAGTTCTGTTTAAGGTCTTTATTGATGATCTGGCTGAGAAGGTCGAGGGCGGCCGCTGAGTTGACAGAGAATGGAAGGTGAGTGGGATGTGCATCTGCTGGAGGGCAGGAAGCTCTGCAGGGGAAACTGGACAGGCTGGATTTGTGGGCCAGGGCAGAGGGGTAGAGTTCCCACCCCTGGAGGGGTTTCACAGCTGTGTGTGGCACTTGGGGACCAGGGATGGTGGTGGCCTCAGCAGTGCTGGGGGTATGGACTCAATCTGGAGGGTCTTTCCTAAGGCACTGACCCTGTGCTGGGTAATGTGTGGGGGTCAGCAGTGACTCTGTGCCTGGGTGACCCCGTGGGGAACAGCAGTCACTGTGCCAGGGTGATGTGCAGGGGTCAGCAGTGACTCTGTGAGGGTCAGCAGTGGCTCTGTGCCAGGGTGATGTGCGGGGGTCAGCAGTGACCCTGTGAGGGTCAGCAGTGGCTCTGTGCCAGGGTGATGTGCAGGGGTCAGCAGTGACTCTGTGAGGGTCAGCAGTGGTTCTGTGCCAGGGTGATGTGCAGGCGTCAGCAGTGGCTCTGTGCCAGGGTGATGTGCAGGGGTCAGCAGTGGCTCTGTGAGGGTCAGCAGTGGCTCTGTACCAGGGTGATGTGCAGGGGTCAGCAGTGGCTCTGTACCAGGGTGATGTGCAGGGGTCAGCAGTGACCCTGTGAGGGTCAGCAGTGCCTCTGTGCCCAGGTGACCCCGTTGGGGGTCAGCAGTGCCTCTGTGCCCAGGTGACCCCGTTGGGGGCCAGCAGTGCCTCTGTGCCCAGGTGACCCCGTTGGGGGCCAGCAGTGCCTCTGTGCCCAGCCCGTGTGCTCTGTGCCCGCTCAGGTGCCAACGCTGAAGCCCATGGACCTGATGGTGGAGGCCAGCCCGCGCAGGACCTTTGCCAACGCCCACACCTACCACATCAACTCCATCTCTGTCAACAGCGACTACGCCACGTACCTGTCTGCCGACGACCTGCGCATCAACCTCTGGCACCTGGAGGTCACCAACAGGAGCTTTAGTATCCTTCGGTGCCCTCTGCACAGCAGGGGCAGCTCAGCTGCCTGTGTTTAAGAGAATCACTTCAGTGTTACTAATTAGAGTGGGTGTTTGAAGCCAGGGCTTAAAAGAGGATTCTGAAGTCTGGAGGTGTAATGCAGTGAAAGCAGGCTTTGGGATGCTCAGTCTTTGCTGAGGGCAAGCATGCCTCCAGTGGAAGACTGT
This sequence comes from Haemorhous mexicanus, assembly GCF_027477595.1. Taxonomy (NCBI): domain Eukaryota; kingdom Metazoa; phylum Chordata; class Aves; order Passeriformes; family Fringillidae; genus Haemorhous; species Haemorhous mexicanus. Next base: position 42,233,774 of record NC_082347.1, read on the forward strand.
CAGTAGAAACATCAGAGAGGGTTTGATTTCTAAGGAGAAATTGAGGAATTGTGGGAGCATCCCTAACCTTGGAATTCAATCAGCTTAAATAAGAGTTGTTGGATATGAACAGTAGATCCTTTGTTACTGCGGATACTCCCTTCAAAGTTTGTGGTCTCTCAACCAAGTGGCATTTCTCATGAAACCAAATCTCAATATTTTTTCATGTCAAATGATATCATTAACTGCAGAAGTAATTTTCAGATCTTTCTGCAAACCTCTGTAACTAAAACTAACAGAGTGCTTTACATTGACAAATCTGCAGTAAAATAAAAGCTGCAGGAGTACTGGTGCCTGAATAGGTCAATTTCCAATGTTTTAGGTCAGGTTTTCCAAAGCTTTAGGTAAAGAGATGAGGCTTATTTGGTGTGCAATAAGAAGCATTAAGAAGGATGCTTAGGGAGACTTGCTGGACTTTGATTCTTGTGAGATAGCCTTTCACTCCAGGAGTCTGAAACAGCCCAGCATTTTGGATTCGAGATGGAGAAAGCACTAATTAAAGAGTGGAGAGGCACTTTTTAAAAGAGCATGTAAAGACAGGCCAAAGGAGACTGGCTTCCAAGAGCCAGAGGACAGGGCTAGATGGGATGTTGGGAAGGAATTGTTCCCTGGCAGGGTGGGCAGGCCCTGGATCCCTGGCAGTGCCCAAAGCCAGGCTGGACACTGGGGCTGGGAGCAATCTGGTCCCTCCCACCCCAGACCAGTCTGCGATTCTGTGACTTGTGAAATCCAGAGTTCTCCAGGCTGTCCCCCACTCTTGTACCTTAGGGTGGAAAGGAAGCTCTTGCCCCAGTTTCCTAGCTGGCATTGTTAGGCTCTGTCACTGATGAGCTGCCGGAGGGGCTCGGGTGTGAGGCGTTGCAGGCCTTGACCAGCTGTGGCAGACATCGTGGACATCAAGCCAGCCAACATGGAGGAGCTGACGGAGGTGATCACGGCGGCCGAGTTCCACCCACACCACTGCAACGTGTTCGTGTACAGCAGCAGCAAGGGCACCATCCGCCTGTGCGACATGCGCTCGTCAGCGCTCTGCGACCAGCACTCCAAGTGTGAGTGCCCTCCTGCCTTCCGCCGCCTCCTGCCTTCCTTCCTTCCTTCCGCCACCTCCTTCCTGCCCTCCTTCCGCCACCTCCTGCCCTCCTTCCTTCCGCCACCTCCTGGCCCTCCTTCCGCCGCCTCCTGCCTTCCTTCCTTCCACCGCCTCCTGCCTTCCTTCCACCTCCTGCCTTCCTTCCGCCCCCTCCTTCCTTCCTTCCACCTCCTGCCCTCCTTCCGCCACCTCCTGCCCTCCTTCCTTCCGCCACCTCCTGGCCCTCCTTCCGCCGCCTCCTGCCTTCCTTCCTTCCGCCCCCTCCTGCCCTCCTTCCGCCACCTCCTGGCCCTCCTTCCGCCCCCTCCTGCCTTCCTTCCACCTCCTGCCTTCCTTCCGCCCCCTCCTTCCTTCCTTCCACCTCCTGCCTTCCTTCCGCCCCCTCCTTCCTTCCGCCACCTCCTCCCCGCCTTCCGCCCCCTCCTTCCTTCCTTCCCCCACCTCCTGCCTTCCTTCCTTCCCCCACCTCCTGCCTTCCTTCCTTCCCCCACCTCCTGCCTTCCTTCCTTCCCCCACCTCCTGCCTTCCTTCCTTCCCCCACCTCCTGCCTTCCTTCCTTCCCCCACCTCCTTCCTTCCTTCCTTCCCCCACCTCCTTCCTGCCTTCCTTCCGCCACCTCCTGCGTGCCTTTCCTGCCCTTCCTGCCCGCCTTCCTTCCTTCCTTCCCTCCTGCCTGCCTGCCTTTCTTCCTGCCCGCCTCCCTTCCTCTCCTCCCTCCTTCCTGCCCACCTTCCTTCCCTCTGGCCACGGGGGACCCGACCTCCCTGGGGAGCGCCAGGGGAGGGGAGTGCAGCAGTGCTGGGCCCGTCTCAGCTCTCTTGTTCTGTCTGCCCCTGGGCACAGGTGTGGTGTGAGGCACCACCTGGCTGCTCTTTGCCCATTTGTGCCTCATAAACTGACAGGGATGAGCACTTTGGGCACAGTGAGGCCTGTCTGCTGGCCACACTCAGGCTGGGTCCCTCTCAAGGTATCTGCTCTCCCCTGTGACCAGTGCAGCTGCTAGGATAGGATGAATCCCTAGGAATACACCCTGGAAGTTTCCAGGGCTGCAGGGTGGCTGCTCCCCAGGCTGCTGAGCCACCAAAGCATGAGCAAGTGAGGAAAGAAAGCTTTGCTGTGGAAGCCATGGGGATCCTGCCTGGGCCTTGCACACAGCCACATGTTCCTGTTCCCTGCTGGCAGAGCTGAGCTCTAGCAGTGCCTGCCACAGGGACACTTCCAGGCCAGCTTCCTGCAGTGCAGAGAGGGCTTTCTTGGGGCTAGAAGGAAATACTTGTGCAATGGGAAGTGACTAATGCGAGGCCACCCCACTGATCCGGTTCAGTGTCGCATTAAATCACTTAAAAGCACTTTATTTTTATCTGCTTGTGACTGAATCCCATCCTGCTGCAAGGGGTCTTTCAAAAACTAGTGAGGTCTGGGTAGGCTGGGTCAGGGATCTCTGATTTCAGAGGTTGACTTGTGGATTTAAACAACACATGTGTTGATCTGCTCTCTAAAGTCACACAAACTGTGTTGCAAATGTAGCTGCTCACATTTCAGGGTTTGTTCAGTACAGCTGTGGTTCAGAGCTAAAGAAAAGTACATGGTCCAGTGGTCTCCTGGTGCTGGGGTCCCTGCTGTTCCCACCTGCTGCTGCTCTGGCTGATGTGTAGATCAGGTGTGATGGTTACAGTACCCACTGCAGTTTGCTGCTCTGGTTGATCCCCAAGACCTGTGAGTTGTGGTTTGCTGGTGCTGTGCTCCAGTTGAATGTTGGAGATGGACATCTGGCACTCTGGTGACCTAGAGCACCGCAGTGCTAAAAAAGAGATTATTTCTGAGACGTGTCTAACAGCAACTTTCTTCAAAGAGAAGCTAGTCACTGATTTGAAATTCTCCAGTGCTGAAAACAAGAGGCGTTGGTTTCATGTGGAACTGTGTGTTCTCTCTGCAGTTTTTGAGGAACCGGAAGATCCTAGCAGCAGATCATTTTTTTCAGAAATAATATCCTCGATATCTGATGTGAAATTCAGCCACAGCGGGCGATACATGATGACAAGAGACTACCTGTCTGTCAAGGTGTGGGACCTCAACATGGAGAACAGGCCCGTGGAGACCTACCAGGTAGAGCAGCCACGCGTGCTGAGCTGTCCCTTCTGTCCCCGTGCCCGTGCGTGTCCAACGCGTGTCCCTTCCCCAGGTGCACGAGTACCTGCGCAGCAAGCTGTGCTCCCTGTACGAGAACGACTGCATCTTCGACAAGTTCGAGTGCTGCTGGAACGGCTCCGACAGGTGAGGCTGAGGGGCCTGGCTCGGGGACGGGCTCAGCCTGGCCAGGCCCAGCCAGCGGGGGTGCCAACGGCTCCGAGTCACAAATGTCACACAAATCCCTGCAGTAGGCAGGTCACACCGACAGGATTGCCAGGGCTGTTCCTGCCCTGTGCCAGGTGAGCCCCCACCTGCAGAGCTGGCCCAGCACAGGAGGGACCTGGAGCTGCTGGAGGGAATCCAAAGGAAGCACCAAATGCTCACAGGCTGGAACAGCTCTGCTGGGAGAGGCTATTCAGGCTCTTCCTGAAAGGCTGTTCCCCTGGAGAGGAGAAGCTCCAGGGTGGCCTCACAGTACCCAAAGGAGCCAAGAAACTGGAGAGTATTTACAAGGGCCTGGAGTGCCGGGACACAGGGAATGGCTCCCACTGCCAGGGGGCAGGGCTGGATGGGATATTGGGAATTGTTCCCTGGCAGGGTGGGCAGGCCCTGGCACAGGTGCCCAGAGCAGCTGGGGCTGCCCCTGGATCCCTGGCAGTGCCCAAGGCCAGGCTGGACACTGGGGCTGGGAGCACCTGGGACAGGGGAAGGTGTCCCTGCCATGGCAGGGGTGGCACTGGGAGGGCTTTGGGGTCCCTTCCAGTCAGACCAGTCTGACTTCTTTTGACAAGGGGCAAAGGGATAGAGGAGCTCCAGGAAAACCTGCTTTGCTCACGTGCAGCTGAACAAAGTGTCACTGCAGGTGAGTGCCAGTGGCAGGAGGGGATGCCAGGGGAACACCTGCTAAAAGAGAAGTGGTGCACTGGAAGCAGAGGAATGAAACAGGTGTCAGTGGAGAGGAGAGGAATGGAATGCCACGGCCTGCTGATGAGCGTGGTCTGAGAGGAGGGGGTGGATTTTATTTCTTACAAGATGTGCCTTCCTTTTCCTTGAACCAGTACAATCATGACTGGATCTTACAACAACTTCTTCCGGACGTTTGAGCGGAGCACGCTCCGGGACACCACCCTGGAGGCCTCCCGGGAGAGCAGCAAGCCTCGTGCCATCCTAAAGCCACGCAAAGTGTGCACTACTGGCAAGAGGAAGAAGGACGAAATTACCGTTGACAGTCTGGACTTCAACAAGAAGATTCTGCACACAGCATGGCACCCCATGGAGAACATCATCGCTGTAGCTGCCACCAATAACTTGTATTTATTCCAGGAAAAGGTTAACTAAGGATGGCTGCCCGCGGACAGAGTCTCGTCTCACATAGTTCAGCTCAGTTGTTTATCTGTAACAGAAGGCCTTGTTGTCCTAGCAGTGAGGAACATTGATGCACTTACTTCCCTTGAGCTATCGGAGAGCATCTGGCCTGGCTTTGAGTTCCTGGCGTGGTTCTGCCTTCGGTGGGGTGGGAATGTCCACGCGGCTTTCGGGGAGGACCCTCCGAGGCAGAATTGGTGGACAGTGCTCAATGAGGCCAACACTCAAAACAAATGTATTTATTGATGTCTGAGCCTTCCTTTCCAGTTTATAGACCAAAAAATTTAACACCTGAGAAGAAAAAGTTGTCATAGAAGTGTAATTTCTCTCTCTCGCTCTCTCTGCTGTAATATTTGGGCCTTTCAGAACATTTCTCGTGCTTGATGCCTGTCCATTCCTCCTCGGGCCCGGGCCAGGGCCTGACCTCAGAGCACAGCAGGGCTTGAGCTGGGGTCTAGGCAGGTGTCCATGGCTATTTACTCACCAACTGTACCTATAACCACACCTTCTGGTGGAAACCACTTAATAAATAACAGCCTATCCAACGTGTTCTTAGAGCTGGAGGGATGTATTCAGTCTTCTTTTTGTATTGCATGTCCTGAGCTGGTGCAGAACAGTTCTGGTGGCACCTCTGACAGGGTTTGCCCCAAAACACCGAGTTTTTGGCAGACTAATGCGAACTTTTTTGTGTAGTATTTCAGATTCTGAATTTAGAGTTTCCATGGCATTGTCATAGAGTTGGAGTTGCACTGGATTTGTTGTCAAAGGCTCTGTGTGTGCCAAGTAGGAGATGGAAAGGGTCCTAGAAACATCCACAGCCTTAACCAAGTGTCGGCCTTGCACGGAGGGAACCAAAACATCGACACCTTCTCTGCTCTGAGGATAAACATGCAGCTTCCTGGCGCATCTCACCCTCAGCCAGAGACAGACCTGACGTGCGTTAATGGTTTTTAACCTTTTTAGTATTTGTCACAAAGGGAACAGTTTATTTTAAGTATTTGGCGTAGAATCTTGCATTTCCCACTGCAGTTCCAGAGCCACTCCGGGCTGTGCTGCAGCAGGGCCGGGCTGGGCTGCCCAGGGAGAGCCCCAGCTGGCGGGACAGCAGCTGCTGGAGCTCTCTTGCTCACTTGTTTTAAGCCTTAGGTACTGTTTCTTTCTTTGTTCTTTTTTTCTTCCAAAGAGGCCTAAATCACATCCCCTTCCCCCGGATGGGCCCGGGGCCACGTCCAGCAGCCCCCAGCAGCCAGAGGCTGCACTCTGCCAGGTGCCTGCAGCCTGGGAACTCCTTCCCAGAGCTCCAAGCTTTCCCCCAGCCAGCCCCAGGTGTGGTTACACTCCGTTTTCCCTGGAACAAAGGCTTGTTCCAGTCCCAAGAGCAAACCGTGGCCGTCCCGCCCCTCCCGGTACCGCCCCCGAGCCGCTGGGTCCCAGGAAGGTGGGAAGGACAAAGCCTGAGGTTCTCCCACCCAGGAAAGGCTCGGTCCAGCCAGTCCTGTCCTGTAGTTGGTTGTGACACTTTGGAACTCTTGGAGATGTGGAACTGGGGGGTTGCTGAAGCGTTGATCCGACCGCGTTCCCAGCGCCTGCTCGAGCCGATCCGTGGGGTTGTACATAATTGTTCAGTTCTTTTGACCAAAAAGTTTAATAAATTTTAAATGTTTACCTGGCCGTGCTCCCTGTGTTTTGCAGCGTTTCCTTCTGTGTGGGAGGGAGTTGGCTGGATGGGCCAGCCCAGGGGGTGTTTCCAGTTGGGATGGTTGGAGTGGCCAGGGCTCCTGGTTGTGGATCTGTTTTTTCAGCAAATGCAAGTGGAATATCCGTAAAAAGGATATGGTGGAATCTCCTGTTCTACAGCCCTGTTTGCTTGTACCACTTCCAATTCGCTTTTGACTATTCTCATGGAATTTTTATCCTTTTATCTAAAACCAGATTTTGGTGTCAAGTTTGGTAAAACTGCTGCCTAGCGGAGCACCCAGTCTAGTGCAAGGTTGTGCTCCCCATGGCAAGGGGCAGAACTGGATGGGGCAGAGCTGGGTGGGCTTTCAGCTCTGTCCCAACCCAAGCCCCTCTGGGACTGTCCCTGCCCCTGGGCTTTGGGCAGGCCCACAGGGAAGCAGCTGAGGGAGCTGCACGCAGCCCCTGCAGGCCAAGGCCGCGGGCTCAGCCCCTGGTGATGGTGCCAGCAGTGAGGAGTGGGTACATGGCAGTACCTCACTGTGCCCGAGAGGCCAGCGCTGCCCCAGGGTGTCAGCCTTGGGGGGACAGAGCTGGGGACAATGGCAGGGAAAGAGGGACAGGGTGGTTTAACCCCTTCCCTTCTCCAGGCAAAGCCCGGCCCTTTGCTCAGCAGGGATCTGCTGCTCTCCACAGGAAATGGAGGCGGCACCGGAGCGTTCAGGGGTTCTGGTCCCACCTTTGCTCTTGGCTCCAGCCTCAGGGGAGAGGTTTGGATTGGAGGGTAGGAAAAATTCCTTCCCAGAAAGGGCTGCCGAGCCCTGGCACAGCTGCCCAGGGCAGGGCTGGAGCCCCCACCCCTGGGGGGATTTCACAGCCCTGTGGAGGTGGCACATGGGGACGGGGGCAGTGCTGGGAATGGTGGGGCTCCATGGGCTCATAGGGCTTTTCCAGCCACAACAATTCCATGGTTTCCAGCTCTTCAGGAGCATGACACCCTGTGTGTGCAGTGAGTGCAGGTTACCCAGGGCCTGCTGAGGTCTGCTTGAGCTGTTTCCATGGAAACTTCTCCATTCCACGTCAGGAAGTGACCAGTGGGAAAGGGGCAGGCAGAGGCCCAGAGCCTCATCAGCCCCTGGAGAAAAATGAATGAGGAAACTCTGAGTTCACCAGGAACCTTTTTATTTAAATATATAAAACATGGTATTTTGGCAAACATTCATTTTCTCATTAAATAAGGTAAAATCACAAAAGGGAGAAAGGCATTGCATCAGTAAAAACCAAGGAGAAGCCACCCTGTGGTTCATGTGCCCAGGGCTGGGGTCAGGTGCAGATTGATGAGGGACAGGAAAAGCCTGTAAAGCGACAGCCTGCGATAGGTACAGCAGAGAACCTGGAGTAACTGCTGGGCTAAATAAATGTCCTGGCAAAAGCAGCTTTGAGTAGGCACTAAATCCAAATTCTACCTCTGAACTAGAACAAACTGATGGAGTTTTACCCACGTGCTCGTCTCTTCCCACTGTGTCTCAACACCTTACACCTCCCACCGAAGTGAACTAAGCACCACCTACCAGAGGAAAGGCTGCCCGGGCAGTGAGAGCCCCTGGGAATTCCCGGATCATCTGTAAGGCCGCTCCAGTCTGGGCTCATCCCTCCCTGTGGGGGCTGCAGGAGCAGGGACAACATTCCCACCACAGGCACAGGAGGGGCGGGATGGACACGGCCCAGCACAAGGGCTGCTGAAAGCTGGGACTGATTTAAACACGGAGCTGCTCTAATGCTCAGGTACTTCACTACAAAGCACTAAGGGACATTACAGCATCTGCCACGTGCTCATGGGGTGATCCAGCAGGGATTGATCCAGAAGGCTCGATGTGACACGGGAGCTCCAGCGTCTCCCTTCCCATTTTTAGACTAGACTAAAACAGGACACAGGACACACACACACACACACGGCGCCACGACCAGCTCCCCCTCCTCTGCACCTCCTGCGCTCCAGCTGCGGCCGCTCTGCTCCAGCTCCGCCCCGGCGCCTCTAGAAGGTGCTGCTGGAAGCCGTGGTGGTGAGACGCCTCCCGATGTAAATCCTGCAGCAGGGTCAGAGCACACGGTCAGGGTCAGTGCTGGGAATGCCCTCCCTGCCAGGCCGCTGCCTCTGGAGTTCCCGGCAGGAGCAGCACTGCCAGCTGTAACCAAGCAGGAACAGAACTGCTCTGGCAGCCCTCCCAGCTCCAGGGCCCAGCTCCTGCCCCACGCTCCTGTGGAAAGGAAACGTCCCCCATCCCTTCCAGGAGGGAACTGAAAAATCTACTGAGTAATTTAAAATAATATTAAATATTTTTAAATCTATGTCAGTGGAACTTTTAAAATCTATTCAATATTAGCTTTTTGCTTTGCTGATCTCCTAGTTGTGAGATTAAGAGTCTCATCTCCAGTGGAGCCAAGTGTTGTGTGACTACAGTTCCAGTGTACAGAATTCCACATTTCCCAGCCTCTTAATTGTTCTGAGAAATTCCCAGCCAGGGAGAAAATCAGAAAACTTCAACCATCCAGCAATACCACAGGCAGGAAGCACTTCCTGAATAACCATCTTGGACAAAGAGGGAATTGAGAATCAGAACCAGGCCTCAAAGAAAGCAGGTAAAAAAATCTTTTTTTTTTTTTTTTCAATTGAACCTTACCCTAGTCCAATGGCCAGCAGGTGAGAGAGCAGCAGGGATGGGAGGAAAACCTTCAGGAATTCTGCAGAGAATATCCCCCCTTTCTTCATCACACTGGTGTTCCTCATGCTGAGCGTGGCTGTGCGCCGGGGGTGCTTGAAGAGGAATTCCCTGGATTTGGGGAAGGAGGGTGAGCTGTGTGCTCAGGCAGGAGAGGAGAAGCTGCAGGAGCTCTGCAGCAGCTGTGGCAGCACTCACTTGGGCGGGATGTTCTCAGGCCGGCTGGACCAGTCCCAGATCCAATCCGCGTTCCTCCTCAGCAGCCGCTCCACCTCCCTCCTCCTCTCCAGGAAATCCTCCTCAGACTGCAACCAAGAGCCACCAGCCCTGAGCACCCAGCAGGGCACGGCTGCAGCCAGCACCACGGCCAGGCCAGCCCTGACTCCCCCTTCCCACCCCCTTCTGGGAAGTGCTCACATCCCAGACCAAGAGCGGGAGCAGGGAGATCCATCCTCACTCAGAGGGGGGTGAGAATGGCAGAGACCACAGCCCATAGCCCATATCCAATAGCCCATAGCCCACAGCCCATAGCCCATAGCCCACAGCCCACAGCCCACAGCCCACAGCCCACAGCCCACAGCCCACAGCCCACAGCCCACAGCCCATAGCCCATAGCCCACATCCAATAGCCCATAGCCAACAGCCCACAGCCCATAGCCCACAGCCCACATCTAATAGCCCACATCCAATAGCCCATAGCCCACAGCCCACAACCCACAGTCCATAGCCCATAGCCCACAGCCCACAGCCCACAACCCATAGCCCATAGCCCATAGCCCATAGCCCACAGCCCATAGCCCATATCCAATAGCCCATAGCCCACAGCCCATAGCCCACATCTAATAGCCCATAGCCCATAGCCCACAGCCCATAGCCCACAGCCCACATCTAATAGCCCATAGCCCACAGCCCACAGCCCATAGCCCACAGCCCATATCCAATAGCCCATAGCCCATAGCCCACATCTAATAGCCCATAGCCCACAGCCCACAGCCCACAGCCCACAGCCCATAGCCCACATCTAATAGCCCACAGCCCAATAGCCCACAGCCCATAGCCCATATCCAATAGCCCATAGCCCATAGCCCACAGCCCATAGCCCACAGCCCATAGCCCATATCCAATAGCCCATAGCCCACAGCCCATAGCCCACATCTAATAGCCCATAGCCCACAGCCCATAGCCCACATCTAATAGCCCATAGCCCACATCCAATAGCCCATAGCCCACAGCCCATAGCCCACAGCCCACAGCCCATAGCCCACAGCCCACAGCCCATAGCCCACATCTAATAGCCCATAGCCCAATAGCCCATAGCCCATATCCAATAGCCCACATCCAATAGCCCACATCCAATAGCCCACAGCACATAGCCCACATCTAATAGCCCATAGCCCACAGCCCATAGCCCATATCTAATAGCCCACAGCCCACAGCCCATAGCCCATAGCCCACATCTAATAGCCCATAGCCCACAGCCCATAGCCCATATCTAATAGCCCATAGCCCACAGCCCATAGCCCATAGCCCACATCTAATAGCCCATAGCCCACAGCCCACAGCCCACATCTAATAGCCCATAGCCCACAGCCTACATCCAATAGCCCACGTCTAATAGCCCATAGCCCACATCCAATAGCCCAAATGTGCCTGAGACAAGACTGCCCTGGCAGTGAAATCCCAGAGCCAAGCATTTAATCCTCATGCACAGACCCAAAATATGCCCTGTCCCAGCCCTGATGGACACTGGCACAGGGATTCCTGCCCTACCCCAGCTCCCAGCCCTGATGGACACTGGCACAGGGATTCCTGCCCTATCCCAGCCCTGATGGACACTGGCACAGGGATTCCTGCCCTATCCCAGCCCTGATGGACACTGGCACAGGGATTCCTGCCCTATCCCAGCCTGATGGACACTGGCACAGGGATTCCTGCCCTGTCCCAGCTCCCAGCCCTGATGGACACTGGCACAGGGATTCCTGCCCTATCCCAGCTCCCAGCCCTGATGGACACTGGCACAGGGATTCCTGCCCTATCCCAGCCTGATGGACACTGGCACAGGGATTCCTGCCCTGTCCCAGCCCCCAGCCCTGATGGACACTGGCACAGGGATTCCTGCCCTGTCCCAGCCCTGATGGACACTGGCACAGGGATTCCTGCCCTGTCCCAGCTCCCAGCCCTGATGGACACTGGCACAGGGATTCCTGCCCTGTCCCAGCCCTGATGGACACTGGCACAGGGATTCCTGCCCTGTCCCAGCTCCCAGCCCTGATGGACACTGGCACAGGGATTCCTGCCCTGTCCCAGCCCTGATGGACACTGGCACAGGGATTCCTGCCCTGTCCCAGCCCTGATGGACACTGGCACAGGGATTCCTGGTCTATCCCAGCTCCCAGCCCTGATGGACACTGGCACAGGGATTCCTGCCCTGTCCCAGCCCTGATGGACACTGGCACAGGGATTCCTGCCCTATCCCAGACCCGATGGACACTGGCACAGGGATTCCTGCCCTGTCCCAGCTCCCAGCCCTGATGGACACTGGCACAGGGATTCCTGCCCTATCCCAGCCCTGATGGACACTGGCACAGGGATTCCTGCCCTGTCCCAGCCCTGATGGACACTGGCACAGGGATTCCTGCCCTATCCCAGCTCCCAGCCCTGATGGACACTGGCACAGGGATTCCTGCCCTATCCCAGCTCCCAGCCCTGATGGACACTGGCACAGGGATTCCTGCCCTGTCCCAGCTCCCAGCCCTGATGGACACTGGCACAGGGATTCCTGCCCTGTCCCAGCCCTGATGGACACTGGCACAGGGATTCCTGCCCTGTCCCAGCCCTGATGGACACTGGCACAGGGATTCCTGCCCTATCCCAGCCCTGATGGACACTGGCACAGGGATTCCTGCCCTATCCCAGCCCTGATGGACACTGGCACAGGGATTCCTGCCCTATCCCAGCCCTGATGGACACTGGCACAGGGATTCCTGCCCTATCCCAGCCCTGATGGACACTGGCACAGGGATTCCTGCCCTGTCCCAGCTCCCAGCCCTGATGGACACTGGCACAGGGATTCCTGCCCTATCCCAGCCCTGATGGACACTGGCACAGGGATTCCTGCCCTGTCCCAGCTCCCAGCCCTGATGGACACTGGCACAGGGATCCTGGCCATGCTCAGAGCTGGCAGATGTCACTGGCAGTCCTTGCCCCGCTGCTGGCAGGACCAGTTCCAGCCCCCGGCCATGCTGGGAGGCAGGTGAGCCTGGCCAGGTGTGTGCTCCCAGAAGCTCCCCCAGCCCCAGCTCTGGTGCAGTTCCAGCACAAACGCTGAGTCAGGGCAGAGCTCCTGGCTCAGCTCGGCTCCACTCCACACAGCCCAGGCCTTGGGATAAAAATAGACCCTGCTCCCAGAATTCCAACAGCTCTGGATGCACACACACACACGGGATGGAAATAAAACTGTCCAGGCAGCTGGAATTCTGATGGCTTTCTAACTTGGGGTTATTTGTTCTCAAAGTCTAAATAATGATCTTTAAACAGCCAAAGGGTGTTTCTGACAATGTAAAATAATAATTTCCAGTAATAATTAACTTGCAGTACCACATTTAGCTAACCTAAAGCTGAGTCCTTGGAGTCTGGCAGGAGTTGTAGAAATGCTGCAGAAAAATTCACTTCCTTGAAATACTTCCTTCCTCAAAATGCTTTGTGAGTCAATTTTTTAATATTAAAAGCTGATTTATTACACTGAAGACTACAGATTTCAGCCTGTCATCCCACAATAAGCCCTGTATTGATTAAATATGGTCAATGCACATTATTTCCCCTACTTGTGTTGCAAATGTGTTTATTCATTTTCCTTGCAAAGTAAGCAAACCTACAAAGTGAAATCAGAAAGAACAGGGAGTTTTCCAAAGCAGCACATATTCAGGTTTGGTATTAATTGTTAGAATACCCGGAATCAAAGCTAGGGCAGGGCTTGGAAATTGTGTGGTTTTGCCTGCCATATTTAAGTGACTCTAGAAATTCTTGCTGCTGTTAAAATCTCTTTTTAAATTCCTACTGAACTGATGGAGGTGCATTGGTGGAGGACATAGGAAACACAGCCCATCAGCAGCCAAAGGGAGAGGGCAAATCCTTCTGAGAAATCTCAGTCACAGAATGACCAAACCAAAACATCCCCACGTGTCAGGAACAAGCACAGCCAGGCTGGGTCTGCCAGGGCTGCTGGGACTTGTGGAAGTCTCTTCAGCAGCTTCTGCTGTTCCTGCCCAAAGCACAGGGACCCAGAGCTCCCCTCTCCCCCAGCCAGGTGAGCATCTTACCTGGAAGCTGTTCTTCTCCCCACTGCTGTGGCTCTCTATCTCCAGAGCTCTGTGGCTGTCCTGGGGGGTCTGGGAGCGAGGAGGGCTGCACCAGGACAGAAGCACCAGGAAAGGAGGAGTGAGGTGCTCTGTGACACCCTGGGACACCTGGGCACTGTGCCCAGGAGTGCCCCAACCGTGCCCCAGGGGCTGCATGGGGCAGTGCTGCCACAGCCCAGCCACCACAGTCCCTGCTGTGATCCCCAGCCCTCTGCCCACGCTGCTGGGGAGCCCTGGCACCTGCACAGAAACAGCAGGCAGCAAACGAGGAGTGGCAGCAGGCTTTGGTTTGAATCCCCACCAGCCAGGCCAAGCCTGTCCTGCTGTGGAGTTCAAGTCCTGGAGTTGTTTGGGCTTTTCCAAACACAGTTGAGGCTGGAGACCTCAGAGCCCATCGAAATCCAGCAGATGCATTCATGGCACTGCCTGAGTGCCTGCCCCAGGGCTGGGCTGTTGTGTGACACCCCTGGACATCTGCTCTGCTTTCCAGGCACACGTGCACACACGTGTTCATATGGGACACACACACACACACACCCCCCTGTGCACACCTGTGTTCATACAAATAGGCACGTGCATGTTAACACACCCATCAACATCTCTGTCTGCCTCTGGGACACACCTGGCACCCCAGGTGACCGTGGCAGAGCCCCCTGCTCACCTGTCACAGTGGGAGCTCTCCCTGGAGCTGCTCCTGCCCGACTCGTGCTGGGCGTCCAGCAGGATCTTCTCCATGTCCCCGTTGTGGATGGACAGCGAGGCTGGCACCTGCTCCTGGCTCCCCGTGGACACAGAGCTGCCACTGCCACTGCCATTGCTGAAGTGCAGCTCCACCCAGGACCCTGCTGGGCACAAAGAGCTGAGCCCCAGGGCCTGGGGCAGCCAGAGGGACAGTGCAGGGACACAGGCCAGCCCTGCCTCCAGCTCAGAAACAGCACGGCATGCAGAGGGCAGGCACTTGAGCTGGGAAGGCTCACAGGGCTGGGAAGCAGCTGCTCAGGAGTACAGTGTGTTTCTCTCTGCACATACAGATCTTTTATTCTGGAATATGTTCCATTTTTATTGTTCAGCATAGGTGGCAGTCAAAATAATCTCAAGGACTTTTGCTGCCAAAGTTTAGTTGTTCGTTTGTTGAAATTATTTTGGGCTCCAGAGCCCAGGGACTGTTTAGTGCAGCCTTTTTCCAGTGCCATTTGTAGGTGCTGCTGTTAAGCAACTGCGGGTGTGTGGCAAGGGCTGTCATGGGTTTGCTGCTAGCAGTATATTTAACACGGTCACATGGGCTTTGTTTTCCTAAGGGAGGGAATAACAACTCCCTCCTGGGCAGGGACAGCTCACTGCAGGGCCTGGAGCTGTTCCCTCCCTATAGAATCCTGGAATGCTTTGGGTTGGAAGAGATCCCAAATCCCCCCCAGTGCCACCCCTGCCATGGCAGGGACACCTTCCCCTGCCCCAGGTGCTCCCAGCCCCAGTGTCCAGCCTGGCCTTGGGCACTGCCAGGGATCCAGGGGCAGCCCCAGCTGCTCTGGGCACCTGTGCCAGGGCCTGCCCACCCTGCCAGGGAACAATTCCCAATCTCCCATCCAGCCCTGCCCTCTGGCACTGGGATGTCCTGTCCCTCCAGCCCCCAGAAAGGAGCTCAGGGGACAGAAAATCCCTGAGTTACACCAATGCCAGAGGAACCCCACTGTGGAACAGGTGTGGCCCAGCCCAGCAGGGCACAGGGAACAGAGCAGCAAGGGCAGGAGCAGGAGGGCAGCAGGAATTCCCTGATTCTGGGCAAGGATGTCTAGGGAATCAGCAGGGAAAGGAGAGACAGGGACAGTGGTGCTCGGGCTGCTCAGGGAACCAAGGCACAGCAGGAGCAGCTGGAGCTGTCCCTTCCCAGCCACCCAGCAGCACAGGAACCAGGTGGAGAAGCCAGGGCAGGGCTTTAGCGTGAGGCAGGAACGTCAGACCAGCAAAGATATCCCGATATCCTGGCTGGGAGGAGACTGAGGGCTCCAAAATCAAACGGGAACAGCACAAAGCCAAACTGCCCCTTGTGCATCAACAACACGAGAATCTCCATCCCAAATACACAGACCTCCATCTGGCCAGCCAAAGTACCAAAAACCTGCTGGATACAAACACTCCCAGACACCGAGTTTGGAAGAGACGCTTTTCTTCCAGACCCCTGTTCCTTTACAGCTGGTTTGTTGTTGTTTGGGTTTGTTTGGGAATTCTCCCCTCCACGTGACAGTGCCTGGCATGTGGCAGGGAGTGTGCTCAGAGCCAGACAAACCCTTCCCTACCCTTTCCCCCAAAATCTAGGGAAGCTCAAGTTGTTGCCAAAGAACGATCACAACCACTAGAGCTCAAATCAAGACTTTATCTGCTGAAATCTTACTGGGTACAGCGCTGGGAATGCAGGATAAAGCAGGGAGAGGGTTGGGATTGCAGCAGCAAGGGGACAGAAGATGTGGTTTACAATTTTCCCCTTTTTTCCTTCTCCTTTTGGACACTCCTCAGAGAAGGGCTGTGCTGGAGCACATGGAACAGGCTGTGATATCATCACTTAAAGATAAAAGCAGCTGTGTTTTTATGAAGCTGGAAACACAAACAGACCGAAGCCCACAAGAGGCGATGCAGCCCGGCCAGACGAGTCCCGGGGACGGGCTCGGGACAGAGGGGTCTGTCACGATATCCCAGCCCAGGACACATGTGCGAGCACAGACCGGCACTGCAAAGCACCGGGTCAGCGCTGGGAAGCGTAATTTTCTTAAGACACAGCTTTCAACGCTAGGAATTAAGAAGCAGGATTCCACAGAGCGATGAGGATGGCCCCAGAATCGCTACAGCCCCCGGGCCAGGCGCACTGCGCGCGGCTGCGCCGGGGTTTTCCCTCCCGCGGCCAAGCCGGGGCTGTCCAACACCCGATCCCCGCGAGTGGCCCGAGCCCTGCCCACAGGCACATCCTCCGGGCCTCCTCCCCGGGACACGGGGCGACGGACACTCACTGCGGCGCGCACATCGGCCACCGCAATCACCCCAGATCGCGACCCAGAAGGGCCGCGCGCGCGGGTCCGCCCCCAGCCCGCAGTGCCCGGGCAGCGCGGCCCGGGCAGCGCGGCCCCAGCCCGCAGCGCGGCCCCAGCCCGCAGCGCCGCTCCCCGCGGCCTTACCCTGCAGGTTCTCCTCCTGAGGGCTCTGTCGCGACATGGCTGGCGGGCGGCCGGGCACGCACTGACCGCGCTCCGGCCGCCTCAGCAACGCCGCGCCGCCCCGCTGACGTCAGCGCCGCGCCGCCCGCCCATTGGCCAGCGCGGCGGGGCGGGGCGGGGCGGGGGTGGGGGGGCGCGCGCTCCTTCAGCGTCCCCCCGGGCCGCCATGATGGCGGGAGGGAGAGGGGCCGGGCGGGGAAACGAGAGTGCGGGGTCGGCTCCTCCAGGAACTCCCTCAGGACATCCTTCCTCAGGACATCCTTCCACAGGACATCCTTCCTCAGGACTCCCGCTCTCTGCCCGCTGAGCGCTCCGCAAGGCCCGCCCGCCCGCCCGCGGGCCTCCCGCACGGCGCTTCAGAGTCACGGGGAACGCGGACACGGAGGGGTTCCAAAAGATAAACGGAGGGGGTTTCAAAGGACACACGGAGGGATTTCACAGCACACACGGAGGGGGTTTCACAGCAGACACGTCCGCTTGTGAAGTCACGGCTTGCGGCCGCTAAGCCGACCCCGACGGCGAATGATACATGGCCTTAAAATAGGTAATAATCACAGAATGCTTGGGTTGGAAGAATCAGTCCGACTCTCGGCCCCGCACAGAACAGCTCCAAGAAAATTAATAATAACAAATAAATAGATAATAGATAATAAATAAATCTCCTTTTGGTCTTTAATTGCCGCGATGCCATCAGCGCTCTCGACAGCGGGAACCACTTAACTCGTGTTGTTATTTGAAAGCAGATACTGATTTACTGCTGGGACGTTGTTAAGACAAATGCATAAAACCTGATTTTGTTTAGCCAAAGTATGAACTCAATTAAAGCATGCAGGCTTTTCTGCCTTGTCTGGAATTGTTTGCACCTGTGCCTTTTTGCAGCCGAGTCACAAAGCCCAAGTGGAATACCTCAGTAAACTGTGAGTTGTTGCAAGAGTAAGGAATTGCCTGATAGCCTTCCCAGAAGGACAAGGCCGGGGTGTTACGGGTGTGGGCATGGCACTCCGCATAGCCGCTGGATAAAGACGGGCAGTGGAGCCGGCTCTGTTCCAGCAGGGAAGAGCCGTCCGTGGCGGGGGCACCGAGGGGCGGGATCCGGGGCCTGCGCTCGGTGCCGCTCCCGCTCCTCCCGCGGAGCTCTGCTGCTCCCTGCGGGCACGGCAGCCTCGCTCCCCGGGCACGGCCACGGCAGCCGCTCCTCGGGGGCACGGCAGGTTCTGGCTGCGGGACCTGCTCCTCTCCTGCAGCCAGCCCTGACTGGGACGGGGACACGGCAGGTTCTGGCTCCGGGACCTGTCCCTGTCCTGCAGCCAGCCCGGACTGGGACGGGGGCTCAGCAAGTTCTGGCTCCGGGACCTGTCCCTCTCCTGCAGCCAGCCCGGACTGGGACGGGGGCTCAGCAAGTTCTGGCTCCAGACCTGTCCCTCTCCTGCAGCCAGCCCGGACTGGGACGGGGGCATGGCAAGTTCTGGCTGCGGGACCTGTCCCTCTCCTGCAGGCAGCCCTGACTGGGACGGGGGGCTCAGCAAGTTCTGGCTCCAGACCTGCCCCTCTCCTGCAGGCAGCACTGCCTCGGCTGTGAGCAACGGCGGCTCAAGGCTGCAGGCACACAGCAAGGGCTGCCTGCCTCAGGAGGGATGTGGGGATCGCAGAATCACAGAATCCCACAAGGTTTTGGGTTGGCAGGGACCTTAACTCCCACCCAGTGCCACCCCTGCCATGGCAGGGACCCCTCCCACTGTCCCAGGCTGCTCCAAGCCCCATCCAGCCTGGCCTTGGGCACTGCCAGGGATCCAGGGGCAGCCCCAGCTGCTCTTCCATCAGTCATTGGGTGAATGCTTTTATTTCTATGTATAATCTGATGGCAGGAACTTTTGGGTTATTGGCAGAGACAAACTGTGCTGTCATCAGGAAAAATGGTGAATTTTCCTGTTGTTGGATGAAGTCTTTGAAAGGTTATGGATTTATTGCACTAGGATCCTCTGCACAGCTGGGACTCGCTCTAATCGTGTTTACTTGCATGTCACAGACCAATCATGTATTGATTAATTCCCTTTAAGCCAGAACCAGTGACAATCTCCTCCACAGAAAAACAAAGGCGATGATTTGGGTACGGAGTCACACTTGCTGCTCAGACAGCTTCAACTTTGTGTTTGGTTTTCAGCCTCTGGGCTGGGCCTGACATGAGGGCTCAGCCCAGCTGTGAGGGACAGGTATTTCTTTCAGGCATTGCACAGAAGTTGTTTGTAATCCCAAACCCGTGATAAACTTGCATTAGTTTACAAACGGATAATATTCACTGACATTTCTTTGGTTTCTTATCAAGGTAATCCACCCACTTCCTAGGGGTACAATGTGAGACAGTGGGAATTTCAGAACTGATTTGGGAAAATGTGCCTACAACTCCCTGCCAGGAGGGGACAGCCGGGGGGTCGGGCTGTGCTCCAGGGAACAGGGACAGGAGCAGAGGGAACGGCCTCAGGCTGGGCCAGGGCAGGCTCAGGGTGGGCACAGCAGGAATTCCCCCATGGAAAGGGGGCTCAGGCCCTGGCACTGCCCAGGGAGGGTTGCAGTGCCCATCCCTGCAGGTGTCCCCTGGAGGTGGCACTCAGGGCTGGGGACAGGGTGGGGATGGGCACAGCTGGGACTCCAGGGCTGGGAGGGCTTTGCCAGCCCAAATGATTCGGTGATTCTGTGACTGTTGCTCTCCTGTGCAGACACAGGCTCAAGCCCCGCTGACATCTGAGCACTCCCTGCCTGCATCCCCCGAGGGTTGGTCATTAACCTCCCTGGCTGCCTCTGGAAACTGAACCGTGCTTGTGTTTCATGCCGAGCGTTTCTTGGAACCAGGTTCATCATTAACCACCCAGCTGCTCTTGTGTCCTTTCCGTGCTGCTGCTGCTCACCCAGGCAGTGCAAGCTGTCCCTGCCCAGGGCTGTGGAACACGATGAGCCTTAAGGTCCCTTGCAGCCCAAACCCTTGGGAGATTTGCTGGTTCTCTGATTTTATTCCATTTGGAGAGTTAATAAAAAGCCTGTGTGTGGCGTGGCCGCTGTCGTGGCAGGGCTGTGCTGTCCTGGGCCGTGTCTGTCACATTCCTCAGCAATCCCCACAGGCTTTGTGCCGTTCTGTGATGGCTGCACAGGGGCATTGATCCTGCCTGTCCTGAGCTCGGTGTCACAGGGAGCTCAGAACCTTGCTGGCACAGCTGGGCAGGGCACAAACCAGGGCTTAAACCAAACCCAGAGCATGCTGGTTTGCTTTTCAGTCCTACAAGGAAAGAAACTGACCACTTCCAGGGTGAATCAGAAAAGCAGAGCATGAAAATTCCTTCAGCTCTTCTTTACTTACTAACTTCAGGTTTTTAAAGCCCATTCCCATCTGTGTGCAGCTCAGCCCGTGGAAGTTGCCCGAGGAATGCTTCTCCTGAGCACTTGGCAGCTGAAAAACAAACGCCCATTCTTTGAGTGATGCAAACCACTGCTGGGCTCTTGTGTAGGTCTCTTACAACACTGCCTGCGACATGACTTGTTTTGCTTACAAACTCCCACAAAGTGTGGCAATTCAGCTCTAAAAATAGAAACCAGTTTTATTTGTCCCAGAGCCCTTGTTGTCACAGCTCTCAGAGCCACAGCCAGTCCTGCTGTCTCCAAGTGCCACTACAAGTCCCTTTGGCAAAGGATAATTGAACCACTGAGCAGGGAACAGGCAGGGGGAACACAGCGTTGGGATCCACAAAAATAGGAACAAGTTTCTAAGGAATCTGGTTAGCAGTCACGTGTTTCTTGTCCTGCACAGTTGTGAGCTTTGGTTGGAGGGAAAATGAAGATTTTCTATGCGAAGTTCCAGATATTTAGCTGTTGTTTAAGGGGGAAAAAACCGAGACCCTCCTTTCTAAAACTGAAAATTTTGTGTTCCAGGGTAGGTTTCTGCTTCCCAGCCCTGCTCTCAGATCACCCTGTCATTCCTGTCAGCAGTTCATGGACATACACTGGGAACAGTTCCCAGGCTTCTTCCCAGGCTTCACTATTTCTCATGTCAGGAAAACACAAAATCAAACAAATATGCCCTATATCCTATTTGCTTGTAGAGAACTTGGTGGTGTGGGGCTGTTAGAAGTATCTTGTACCCAAATGCATTTCTTTTATGCATATTTGTGATTAGTTTCTGATGGAAAGGGGAATTTTCAGTGGACGAGGGAGTATTGACAATGGATATTTCCTCAGGTGTGAGGAGCAGTGGGACACAGCACACTGGGGGGGCCAGACCTGCTCTACATCCGTGTGTTTTAGTCCTCAAATTGAACCTTACAGGGCCTTGCAACAACGCCTGCCTTTTCCACCCCCCAGCACTGCACCCAGGAATGCCATTCCTGTAAGAGATACACCCCAGTGCCTGCCCTGCACTTCCACAGGGTGGGCTTCCATGGAACACGGAGTGAGTCCAGAGTCCTGCTCTGGAGCCAGCCTGGGACACCTGGGGGGGCTCACCTGGGCAGGAGCAGCTCCAGGGAGAGCTCAGAGCCCTGCCAGGGCCTGGAGGGGATCCAGGAGAGCTGGAGAGGGACTGGGGACAAGGATGGAGGGACAGGACCCAGGGAATGGCTCCCAGTGCCAGAGGGCAGGGCTGGGTGGGATCTTGAGAATTGGGAATTGTTCCCTGGCAGGGTGGGCAGGCCCTGGCACAGGGTGCCCAGAGCAGCTGGGGCTGCCCCTGGATCCCTGGCAGTGCCCAAGGCCAGGCTGGACACTGGGGCTGGGAGCACCTGGGGCAGGGGAAGGTGTCCCTGCCATGGCAGGGGTGGCACTGGGATTTGGAATCCCTTCCAACCCAGAAGAGCCTGTGATTCCATGATTCTAGAACTTGATCCCATCTCTAATGCCAGGAGCAAGTGCAAATCCTGGCAGCTGTTTCTAAACCCAAGTATCCTTCAATCCCCCCAGCCCTTTTCAGCAAGGCAGCCCTGCTGGAGGAGCAGCTCAGTGTGGGTTCCAGCTGTGCTGGATGCAGAGCTTTGGCTTCCTCATGGGGCTGGGAATGCCCATCCTGGCCTGAGCGCGTTTGGAACTGCAGCCTCGGCTGGCTGGGAAGGGACAGGGATGGAACGGGGGGAACGGAGGGAATGGAGCTGATCTGGGAGGGCAGGGATGGGAGAGCTCTGGAGCAGGAGCAGGGCTGATCTCGGGAAGGGAGGGCTCTGGAGCTGATCTCGGGAAGGGAGGGCTCTGGAGCTGATCTCGGGAAGGGAGGGCTCTGGAGCAGGAGCAGGGCTGATCTCGGCAAGGGAGGGCTCTGGAGCAGGGCTGATCTCGGGAAGGGAGGGCTCTGGAGCAGGGCTGATCTCGGCAAGGGAGGGCTCTGGAGCTGATCTCGGCAAGGGAGGGCTCTGGAGCAGGAGCAGAGCTGATCTCGGGAAGGGAGGGCTCTGGAGCAGGAGCAGGGCTGATCTCGGGAAGGGAGGGCTCTGGAGCTGGAGCAGGGCTGATCTCGGGAAGGGAGGGCTCTGGAGCTGGAGCAGGGCTGATCTCGGGAAGGGAGGGCTCTGGAGCTGGAGCAGGGCTGATCTCGGGAAGGGAGGGCTCTGGAGCTGATCTGGGAAGGGAGGGCTCTGGAGCAGGGCTGATCTCGGGAAGGGAGGGCTCTGGAGCTGATCTGGGAAGGGAGGGCTCTGGAGCAGGAGCGCTGCTGACGTGCTGCCGGGCTGCAGTGACTCCGCAATGGCTGAGCCTGCCGGCACCGAGCTCATCCCGCAGCCTGCCGGGGAAACCTGTCCTTAGCTCCTCCGACTGCTCGGATCCGCGCTCGGGCTACGTGGTGAGCACGTTTTACTCTACGCTTGGGGGATTTTTAGTATTTTTTGTTTTATTTTCCTTCTCTGTCCTCTCAGTGCTTCCCTGGACCAATCGATGCATCACTTCTCATCTGATCCCACTGTTTAGAGGACAGAGAGGGAAAACAGAAGCATCTGCGGCAGGGATGGATATTTTTTTTAGCCTTTTGCAGTGTGAATCGTAAAAAATCTCTTTAAATGTGTCTGCTCGAGCAGCCTACAGGTTTTATCTGGAATGCACTGCAGGCAGGGACTCTCTCAGTGTGCAGCATGAGAGTGAGGTTTCTGCCTACCTGTGCTCCTTAATTAGCATCTACCTGTGCTTGCTAATTAGTGCCTAACTATGCTCCTTAATTAGTGCCTGCCTGTGCTTATTAATCAGTGATTACCTGTGTAATGTATCTCTAAATATGGACATAAAGTGTGATAGACAGACAAATAGACAGATTTGCTGCACATGACCCATCTGCTGCCTAAAGGCTTTGCAGGCTCCATTTTCAGGTGTGCTGTTTGGCATTCTGTGTCTGGGTGATTCCCCGTCCTCCATCCGGGCTGGTGACACCCTGGCTCTGAGGTGCCAAGCTGTGCTCTCGGGTGCCAGGAGGGGATGGCTCTGCCTGGCACTGGGGCCCAGCTGCACCTTCCCTCTCCGTCTGCTCCTCAGCATTTTATGGAGTCTCTCTCTGTGTGATGCAGTCGAAATGCCAGGTCAGAGATTGCTGCTGAGCCTCCTCTGCAGCTGTAGGTGTTGGTGTTTGGGGTAATACACGCCCTGATGAATGGCTGTGACAATAATCTGTGTCTGTGCTCAACGAGGAGCTGATTGGGGCATTTCCTGTTGGCTGAACTCTGCGCACGGCATCTCAGAATTGCTTCCATGGCAATCCTGTCCATAGGAGAGCAGCTCCCCACCCCTGGCAGTGCCCAAACTCCTTCCCATGGCAATCCTGTCCATAGGAGAGCAGCTCCCCACCCCTGGCAGTGCCCAAACTCCTTCCATGGCAATCCTGTCCATAGGAGAGCAGCTCCCCATCCCTGGCAGTGCCTGAACTCCTTCCCATGGCAATCCTGTCCATAGGAGAGCAGCTCCCCACCCCTGGCAGTGCCCAAACTGCTCCCATGGCAATCCTGTTCTCCTAGGAGAGCAGCTCCCCACCCCTGGCAGTGCCCAAACTCCTTCCCATGGCAATCCTGTCCATAGGAGAGCAGCTCCCCACCCCTGGCAGTGCCCAAACTGCTCCCATGGCAATCCTGTTCTCCTAGGAGAGCAGCTCCCCATCCCTGGCAGTGCCCAAACTCCTTCCCAAGGCAATCCTGTCCATAGGAGAGCAGCTCCCCACCCCTGGCAGTGCCCGAGGCCAGGCTGGCTGGGCCCTGGAGCACCTGACACAGTGTGACATTGGTGTCCCTGTCCATGGTAGGGTGGAATGGGATGTGCTTTAAGGTCCCTCACAACCCAAACCAGTCTGGGCTTTTCATTCTATTCTGAGCTATTTAACCTAAAAAAAGAAAGTTATTTTATTTTTCTTCCCAGCTGCTTGCTCTCTCAGGCATTTTAAATGAGATTTATCTCATCCAGATTCCTTTTCCTTTCAGTTCATGGGATGCCTCTACTGACACTGCTAAAAATGGAGACAGAGATTAGAAAACACATTGGAGTCGGGTTGGCTTTTGCCTGTTATTTCACACATTGTGAAACAGGCAGAGAAATGTGTGTAGTGCAAAATAATAATTTCCTGGCAAGAAAGACTCACAGCTGTCAGCCTGGGCCCTCTCTCTGGACATGCAGCATCCTTAACCTGCCAGCCCTCTGCACTTGGGCTCCTCTCTCTGTGTAAGGGCTCGCTGGGTGCTTCACAGATGCTCAAAACTGAAAGTTTCTCAGAGCAGATTTCTTTACTTTGCAGTGGAATTTCTGCCTGGTTTGTGTTGGGTCTTGGCAGCTTCCTGACCCATAACCCCTTGTTCTTCACCTGCAAATATCAGGCTGGTAGGAATTCTAGTGTTTGCAGTGGTGATTAAGAGGACAGTGGGACCAGTACGAGGCCACAGGAAGGTGCATTTGTCACCAGGGCCCTGGTGGAGAAAATAACACCCCACTTGAACAAGGCTTTAAAGCATGTGCTGCAGGCTCATGGGTTGTCTTGACAAATACCAGTCTGGGATGTATTTGTGGAACTGTGTGCCTGTAAATCCCTCCCTTGGTGTATGCTCAGTTGTCAACACCTCCCACGTGGTGAAGTTTCACCAAGTTTCCCAATGCACTGTCAGTTTACATGAAGAGTAAAACTTTGCTTTTTTCTCCTTAAAATGCATCTCTAAAATATTATTTTTTATTGCAGATGGCTTGAATTCAAAGTAGCATCAGCAAATGAATGTTAACAAGTGAAGGCCTTTAAATAATGATCTTTAACATTTTCCCCTAAAACATGTGTTCTCAGCTTGTCACCTTCTGTGCTGCAGCTCTTCATGTATGAACAGGAACAGAGGCTTGGCTTAAATGGAAAAATAATTTCAAAAGCAAGTCTTAAAAATGTTACACATCCTGGTTGACTGGGATGTAGGGTTTGAACCCACCCAACCACTCTGTGAGTGAGACTCTAACAGCACTGAACAATTTTGAGACACATAACAACATTTGCAGGAATACATTTTATGGTAAAAGCAGACAAATACTGGCCAATACTTCATCAGTCCAAACGAAGTCACTCATGGGATCCTGTCTTTATTTGCCCACAGTGGGCCAGGAGCAGGTTCCTGCTTGCAGAGGAGAAGAGAGCTTCCCTCTCCCAGAGCACTGAGTGCTGGCTGCTGTAGTGGCTAAATGCTAATCCCTTTCTAGCAGGACAGCTAATTCCTGATTGTCCTTTGCAACCACAGCCACACGTGCCATGCCCAAATAAACCCCCAAAGGTCTCAGGAGCTGAACAGAATTCTGCAGAAGTGACTCTCATGGAGAGTGAGATGGTGACAGATTTTTGAAAATCCCCTCATTGCTGTGCAGACCCACAGCTCTTTCCAGGCACACGTGATCAGGATTTGTGATTCACTGCTGGTGTGGAATGGAGATGAGGGTTCAATGGATTTCATCTGTGGAGCAGGGGCACTGCCTGAGGACAGACAGCTGGGAAAGGCTTGGGAGAATGTCTGGAGGAGAAATGGGTTTCCCCAGACACACAGGCAGCAGCAGGCTGTGGAGTCCTGGCTGTCCTTAAATCCAGTGGAGCTCCTGGGGCTGGAGCTATTGCCCTGTGCCGTGGTCACTGACCTTGACAAGGTCATGTGCCAACAGGGGCTCTTTAAAAGGTCCCTCCAAGCTGCAGAAAGTGCCTTTCCTACCCCCTCAGCTCACGCTCCTGGCTCTGCTGTCCCTGTTGGTGGCCCCAGCTCAGCTGGCCCAGCCTGGAGGCACTGCTGCCCAGGGAGGGGCTGCGGGCTGGGCTGCGACCCCGCAGCTCTCCCTCCCTCCCTCCCTGGGGTGGATGGTGGGCTGGGCTGGCTTGGGAGGCCCTCAAAGCTCATCCCAGTCTGTCACCATCCAGGTTTTACCAAGGTGAGGCACAAAGGGCTGAGGTACCACGAGATCTGGCCAGGGTGTGTTAAACTGAGTTTGTTACAAGCACTGTCAGATCAGGCAGTAGTCAGTGGCCGCTGTGACTGGTTTTTTTTCTCCCAGGGCTGTTGTGCTTGTTCTCAGTGTCCCTGTGATGGTCCCTGCTGTGCTGCTGTCCCCTCTGGGCTCAGGTTTGCTTGTGTTGGGGTTGTGACACCTGGTTGTGGTACAACAGAATGGTCTTGAAGGAAGATGTATTTCCTTTTTGTGTGCTATAGCAAGCAACTGGAAAACACTCAGGGGTCAAGATTTATCCATTCTATCCCAGATAATGCCTGCAGTGGTTAAAAGCCCTCTCTCTCCAATCAGAATGCTTTTGGGCTACTAATGACTAACTAAAAACTTGCTGTACATCCCAGAGCTGTTGGGAGCACTCAGTGCTCCCAGGCAGCCCCGGGCCAGCCCTGTCACAACGGGGGGACCCTTTATTGTCACAAATACCCTTTACTGTCTGTGCTGCCCCTGGAAGGGCTCCCTGCACGGTCTGGCATTCCCTGTGACTCGTGCCTGCTCCTCCCTCCTGTTCCCCCTGCAGCTGGGGGAGCCCAGGGCAGAGCTGGGGGCTCCTGGCTCCCCTGCCCATCACAGCCCCACGGCTCTGCCTCTGCCCCCTCACCCCTGGGAGAGGGGCTCAGCCTGGGGAAAAGGGGGCTCAGGGGGACCTTCTGGTCAGGGTCTGCTCCCAGGGAACAGGAGGAGAGGGAATGGCCAGAGAGGCTCAGGGTGGATATTGGGAAAAAATATTTCATGGAAAGGCTTGTCCAGCCCTGCCCCAGGCTGGCCAGGAGGTGTTCAAAAAGCGTGGATGTGGCACCTGAGGACGTGGCTGGTGCTGGCCTTGGCTGAGCTGGGCTGGCAGCTGAGCTCGTGGGCTCAGGGGGCTTTTCCAGCCACCAGGATTCCACAGTTCTGTGATTTAGCAGCACAGCCAGAGACAAATCAAAGCAAGCCTTTGGAACAGAGGGTGGTCTTTGGGTTTAGTTTTCTCTCCTTCCCTGAACACACAGCTGGCTCCTGGATTGGCTCCTGCAGAAATTCCAGTTCCCCATATTGCCAGTCCCAGTCTCTAGGGACAAAACCAAACTCTGGGCTGTGCTGGTTTGCAGAGTTGCAGTGGAAGGGAATCCCATCAGGTTTGATTCCCTTGGACACACTCAGGTGTAGCAGGAGTTAAAGGAGCTGCTGCTTGGCAGGTGCCCCTTGTTACCTGTCAGTCACCCAGCAGGCCCAGCAGCCTGACCTGCTTCCAGCCTGAGGGACCTCTGCCAGGCAACACTTCCTAAACAAAGGCCATTTTTTACTTCCTTTGGTCAGGAATTTTTTTCTAATTCCCCTCTTGCTAAAATACCAGTGTGTGTCCTAGGACTGACATGGTTTTGGCCTGATAAGGTTTTACAACCACAAATCGAGTAAAAAAAGCATAGTGGAGAAGCAAGGGATGCAGCAAATGGGATATATCCTGGATGTGAAGAGGAATGCAAACCAGGAATGCTTAAAGCCTCCCGAGAGTTGTGCTGCAGGAAATAGGAGGTGGGAATGGATGCTGAGACAGGAAAAGCAGGGCACAGGGATGGGGACAGTCACTAAGGCTGGTGGTGTCAGAGTTGGCATCAAGAGCAGGAGCAGACAAATATGAACATGGTCTTTTCCCTCACAGCTGTTTTTGGTGTTTTGGGAGTGTGGGGGCAGTGGCATGGGGGGTTTGCTGCAGGAGCAGTAACAGTTCCATGAGGGGAACAAGTTGTTGGTGAGCTCAGTGCTCTGCATAAACCTGTGAGACCAAAGAGAAATAAATGCTCTGCTGAAAATATCGTGGCTGATGGTTAAAAATAAGCCAGTCAACAACTGAATTTGAGAGTGAGGAGTATTTCCCAGGCAGGAATGTTGCCTTTCCTGCTCGTGCTCCCGTGTCAGTCAGCACGGGGTACCGGGGAGTGGCAGTGAGCAGGCGTGGCTCCAGGCAGGGATGTCTGCACAGGCAGGGCTGCACTCACACACCCTCTGGTCATTGTTGTGGTGGTGGTGCCCTGAGGGTCTCCAGGACAAAGTGGGAGAGGAGAATTGGCTCCAAGTTATCAGAAGGTTGATATATTATATTATATTATATTATATTATATTATATTATATTATATTATATTATATTATATTATATTATATTATATTATATTATATTATATTATATTATATTATATTATATTATATTATATTATATTATATTATATTATATTATATTATATTATATTATATTATATTATATTATATTATATTATATTATATTATATTATACTATATTATACTATATTATACTATACTATATTATACTATATTATATTATACTATATTATACTATATTATATTATATTATATTATATTATACTATATTATACTATATTATATTATATTAATTCTATTATATTATATTATACTATATTATACTATACTATATTATACTATATTATATTATACTATATTATACTATATTATACTATATTATATTATATTATATTATATTATACTATATTATACTATATTATATTATATTAATTCTATTCTATGAAAATGCTCTACTAAAGCTATGCTAAAGGAAGAGAAAGGAGACATCAGAAGGCCAGATAAGAATGATGATAAAAACTCCTGACAGACTCAGAGAACACAACGCAGCTGGCTGTGATTGGCCCTTAATTAAAAACAACTCACATGCTGGGTAAACAATTCAAATCACATTCTAGAGGAGCAAAACATGGAGAAGCTGAAGCTTCCCAGCTTCCCAGGAGAAGAAGTCCTGGCAAAGGGATTTTTCAGAAAATATGGCAGTGACACATCCCCAAACTGGGAGTGAGGGGCAGGCAGCAAAGACCCAAGGGCTTGTTAAAGCAGCTGCAGCTTTGGGATGGAGTTTGGAGGTGCTGCTGTACCCCAGCACTCAGGGGCTCCGGGTGATCCAGTCCCTGATGAGCCCTGGCTGTGACCTGGGAGCTCCAGCTTTCCTGAGGGGTGCTGTACTCGTGCCTTTAGGAATGTTATTTCATGGCTGCCTATTTCATATTAATGCACTCATCTATTTGAAGTAACATGCGTGCCAGCTTAGGGCCTTCCCCTTTCCCTGGAGTTCTGAATTCCAGGCTGGCTCGACTCACATAGGGTACAATTGTCTGAGATGTTTTTTCCTGTTCTTTATCACCCAGGTCAGTTTTGTTCCATCTAAGCTGAGGCCATCAGCCATGCAGGCCTGGCAGGAGCCATTTCTGACACCAGCTGTTATTTCATTGCTGTTGTGTTCTCAGGCCCAGTGCTGGGTCTGCCTGGTGTCCTGCCCACTGCTGACAGGAAAGTGCACTGAGTGAGCTGGAAACCTCTCTGGGCAAGCTTTCCCCTGGGGATCAGAGCCCTGGGTCCTTGGCTCTGCAGCCCCCAGCCCAGGTCCCTGACTGTCCCCGTGCCCTGGTAAGGCAGTCCTGGGCACAGGAGGCCAGCCTGCTCCCAGCCCAGGTCCCTGACTGTCCCCATGCCCTGGTACAGGAATGCTGGGCACAGGAGGCCAGCCTGCTCCCAGCCCAGGTCCCTGACTGTCCCCATGCCCTGGTAAGGCAGTGCTGGGCACAGGAGGCCAGCCTGCTCCCAGCCCAGGTCCCTGACTGTCCCCATGCCCTGGTATGGCAGTGCTGGGCACAGGAGGCCAGCCTGCTCCCAGCCCAGGTCCCTGACTGTCCCCATGCCCTGGTACAGGAATGCTGGGCACAGGAGGCCAGCCTGCTCCCAGCCCAGGTCCCTGACTGTCCCCATGCCCTTGTTCAGCAGTGCTGGGCACAGGAGGCCAGCCTGCTCCCAGCCCAGGTCCCTGACTGTCCCCATGCCCTGGTACAGCAGTGCTGGGCACAGGAGGCCAGCCTGCTCCCAGCCCAGGTCCCTGACTGTCCCTGTGCCCTGGTAAGGCAGTGCTGGGCACAGGAGGCCAGCCTGCTCCCAGCCCAGGTCCCTGACTGTCCCCATGCCCTGGTACAGGAATGCTGGGCACAGGAGGCCAGCCTGCTCCCAGCCCAGGTCCCTGACTGTCCCCGTGCCCTGGTACAGCAGTGCTGGGCACAGGAGGCCAACCTGCTCCCAGCCCAGGTCCCTGACTGTCCCCATGCCCTGGTAAGGCAGTCCTGGGCACAGGAGGCCAGCCTGCTCTCAGCCCAGGTCCCTGACTGTCCCTGTGCCCTGGTGCAGGAATGCTGGGCACAGGAGGCCAGCCTGCTCCCAGCCCAGGTCCCTGACTGTCCCCATGCCCTGGTAAGGCAGTGCTGGGCACAGGAGGCCAGCCTGCTCCCAGCCCAGGTCCCTGACTGTCCCCATGCCCTGGTATGGCAGTGCTGGGCACAGGAGGCCAGCCTGCTCCCAGCCCAGGTCCCTGACTGTCCCCATGCCCTGGTACAGGAATGCTGGGCACAGGAGGCCAGCCTGCTCCCAGCCCAGGTCCCTGACTGTCCCCATGCCCTTGTTCAGCAGTGCTGGGCACAGGAGGCCAGCCTGCTCCCAGCCCAGGTCCCTGACTGTCCCCATGCCCTGGTACAGCAGTGCTGGGCACAGGAGGCCAGCCTGCTCCCAGCCCAGGTCCCTGACTGTCCCTGTGCCCTGGTAAGGCAGTGCTGGGCACAGGAGGCCAGCCTGCTCCCAGCCCAGGTCCCTGACTGTCCCTGTGCCCTGGTACAGCAGTGCTGGGCACAGGAGGCCAGCCTGCTCCCAGCCCAGGTCCCTGACTGTCCCCGTGCCCTGGTACAGCAGTGCTGGGCACAGGAGGCCAGCCTGCTCCCAGCCCAGGTCCCTGACTGTCCCCATGCCCTGGTAAGGCAGTGCTGGGCACAGGAGGCCAGCCTGCTCTCAGCCCAGGTCCCTGACTGTCCCCATGCCCTGGTACAGCAGTGCTGGGCACAGGAGGCCAGCCTGCTCCCAGACCAGGTCCCTGACTGTCCCCATGCCCTGGTAAGGCAGTGCTGGGCACAGGAGGCCAGCCTGCTCCCAGCCCAGGTCCCTGACTGTCCCTGTGCCCTGGTGCAGCAGTGCTGGGCACAGGAGGCCAGCCTGCTCCCAGCCCAGGTCCCTGACTGTCCCCGTGCCTTATTCTGCAGTGCTGGGCACAGGAGGCCAGCCTGCTCCCAGCCCAGGTCCCTGACTGTCCCTGTGCCCTGGTACAGCAGTGCTGGGCACAGGAGGCCAGCCTGCTCCCAGCCCAGGTCCCTGACTGTCCCTGTGCCCTGGTAAGGCAGTGCTGGGCACAGGAGGCCAGCCTGCTCCCAGCCCAGGTCCCTGACTGTCCCCGTGCCTTATTCTGCAGTGCTGGGCACAGGAGGCCAGCCTGCTCCCAGCCCAGGTCCCTGACTGTCCCCATGCCCTGGTACAGCAGTGCTGGGCACAGGAGGCCAGCCTGCTCCCAGCCCAGGTCCCTGACTGTCCCCATGCCCTGGTAAGGCAGTGCTGGGCACAGGAGGCCAGCCTGCTCTCAGAAATGTGGCACTGTCTCCATTGCTCTCTCCTCGTGAGCAGAGGGCTGGGAGGGCACTCAGAGAGAAAAGCTCTGTGTGAAATGTCACATTTGGCAGCCTGGCAGCCCCTCTTCAGAAAGTCTCATTTGGACTCTGAAATATTGTAACATTCTTGCTGGGATATAGGATTTGTTTTGGTTTTTTTTTAAAAATTGCAACACATCTACTTTGAAGATGAAGCATAAAAATTATTTTTAGCACTTGATGCTAAGTCATCAGAGATGATAAAGGAGAAAGAGCAACATTTATAGCTCCCTTCTCTTTGGCAACAGCAGAAAAACCCCATCCTCCTTCCTGGCTGAGTAAGGAGCTTTCCTCAAAGTTGACCTCACAGCCCCCCCAGTGCCACCCCTGCCATGGCAGGGACACCTCCCACTGTCCCAGGTGCTCCCAGCCCCAGTGTCCAGCCTGGCCTGGGGCACTGCCAGGGATCCAGGGGCAGCCCCAGCTGCTCTGGGCACCTGTGCCAGGGCCTGCCCACCCTGCCAGGGAACAATTCCCAATTCCCAATATCCCATCCAGCCCTGCCCTCTGGCACTGGGAGCCATCCCCTGGGTCCTGTCCCTCCATCCTTGCCCCCAGTCCCTCTCCAGCTCTTCTGGAGCCCCTTCAGGCCCTGGCAGGGCTCTGAGCTCTCCCTGGAGCTGCTCCTGCCCAGGTGAGCCCCCCCAGGTGTCCCAGGCTGGCTCCAGAGGGGCTCCAGTTGCAAAATAGGGCTTTAAAATTCTTGATTTTAATTAAACATAAGTGCTTCTAAAAATTCAAATGCCATTCTAAAACACTTCAGTTTCATTTTTGACAGCATCTCAATTTCTCATCTTAATGTTTTGACTAAAATGATTGAGAAATAAATCCATCACCAAAAAATGCTCCAGGCAGCAGAGTTCACCCCAGCAGCTGTGTGGGGTAGTGGGGTCCCCGTCCCTGGAGGTGTCCCAGGAACTCCTGGAGGTGACACTCAGCTCAGGGCTGGGGACAAGGTGGGCACAGGGCACAGCTGGGACTCCAGGGCTGGGAGGGCTTTTCCAGGCTAAGCAGTGCTGTGATCCTGTGTGTCAGACAGAGCCTTGAGCCTGCAGCCTGCGGGGCTCACTGGAAGCTCAGTCCCTGCTCTGAGCAGCCATTGCCCTTGTGTAGCAGAAGGGAAAAGGCAGAAGAGCAGCGGGTTGGGCTCCATGGCAACGGCGGCTCCAGCCGTGCCTGGGGAAGGGCTCCTGAGCACGGGTTTGTTTTCAGAGCTGCTTGGCACGAGCCCCTTGCCAGCAGAGAAAGCCTGCTTTCCTCAGTGCACTGAGAGAGGGATGTGTCACTGTGCAGGGCCAGGCAGGGCTCTGGGCTCCCCTGGGGGCTGCTGGGGACAGGCCTGGCCTGCACCAAGGGGAGCAGGGCACGACAGGGAAAGTGGGCACTGAAAGCCCCTGTTCAGGTCCAAACAGGGCATTTCACTCCATCCCCTCTGGATTGTATCCTGCACCAAGGGGAGCAGGGCAGGACAGGGAAAGTGGGCACTGAAAGCCCCTGCTCAGGTCCAAACAGGGCATTTCACTCCATCCCCTCTGGTTTGTACCCTGCACCAAAGGGGAGCCGGGCAGGACAGGGAAAGTGGGCACTGAAAGCCCCTGCTCAGCTGCAAACAGGGCATTTCACTCCATCCCCTCTGGTTTGTGTCCTGCACCAAAGGGGAGCAGGGCAGGACAGACTCTGGGCACTGAAAGCCCCATCCCCTCTGGTTTGTATCCTGCCCTAAAGGGGAGCAGGGCACGACAGGGAAAGTGGGCACTGAAAGCCCCTGTTCAGCTGCAAACAGGGTGTTTAACTTCCATCCCCTCTGGTTTGTGTCCTGCACTAAAGGGGAGCAGGGCAGGACAGACTCTGGGCACTGAAAGCCCCTGTTCAGCTGCAAACAGGGCATTTCACTCCATCCCCTCTGGATTGTATCCTGCACTAAAGGGGAGCAGGGCAGGTCAGACTCTGAGCACTGAAAGCCCCTGCTCAGCTCCAAACAGGGCATTTCACTCCATCCCCTCTGGATTGTATCCTGCACCAAAGGGGAGCAGGGCACGACAGACTCTGGGCACTGAAAGCCCCTGCTCAGCTCCAAACAGGGCATTTCACTCCATCCCCTCTGGATTGTATCCTGCACCAAAGGGGAGCAGGGCACGACAGACTCTGGGCACTGAAAGCCCCTGCTCAGCTCCAAACAGGGCATTTCACTCCATCCCCTCTGGTTGGTTTCCTGCACCAAAGGGGAGCAGGGCAGGACAGGGAAAGTGGGCACTGAAAGCCCCTGCTCAGCTGCAAACAGGGCATTTCACTCCATCCCCTCTGGATTGTGTCCTGCACTAAAGGGGAGCAGGGCAGGACAGACTCTGGGCACTGAAAGCCCCTGCTCAGCTGCAAACAGGGCATTTCACTCCATCCCCTCTGGATTGTATCCTGCACCAAAGGGGAGCAGGGCAGGTCAGACTCTGGGCACTGAAAGCCCCTGTTCAGCTCCAAACAGGGCATTTCACTCCATCCCCTCTGGATTGTGTCCTGCACCAAAGGGGAGCAGGGCAGGGAAAGTGGGCACTGAAAGCCCCTGTTCAGCTCCAAACAGGGCATTTCACTCCATCCCCTCTGGATTGTGTCCTGCACCAAAGGGGAGCAGGGCAGGGAAAGTGGGCACTGAAAGCCCCTGTTCAGCTCCAAACAGGGCATTTCACTCCATCCCCTCTGGATTGTTTCCTATTTTGCTGGAGGGTTCCCAGCCCATGGCATGGGTTGGAAGTGTCCAAGGCCAGGTTGGACATTCTGCCTGGGATGGTGGAAGGTGCCCCTGCCATGGTGGGGTGGAGTGAGAGAAGCTTTGAGTTCCTTTTCAACCCTAACCAACCCGGGATTTTAAGGATATAACAAATACAAGGGTCAGACTGCTGAAGGAAATGGCTGAGCTGGAGATGGAGAGGTGACAGCCTTTCTGGGGTCTGCCTCCCCCTCCCAGAGGTGTTGCTGGTGTGTAATTAGGGGCAGTGTCCCCCTCCCAGGTGCTGGTGTGTCTGGGGCAGTAATTACAGGTGAGTAATTAGGGGCAGTCTGCTGGATTCTGGCCTTGGGGGGTTGGGGCTGGTGGCCCCTTCCCTTTGAAGCCAGGCCAGTGACAGAGCTGCTGTGAGCAGGAGCTCAGGCAGCAGGAGCACAGCCAGCCCTGCTCTCCTGGGGGTTTGCAGGCTCTTTTAAATTGGGATTCTCTTGTGCTTCAGGCTAATATTGATTTTTTTTCCTTTTCTGGTTTTATTATTTTTTATTGAAGTATTCACCTCATGTCTCCTGCATGACATGAAAATTTCATTCTTCTGCTTTCTTACTCATTCACACATTGAATCCATTCTAAAACTCTCAACTGCACCTTGTATTTCTCTTTTTAAAGAAGATGCTGTTCATTGCTTCACAGCTGAAAACTGTACCTGATGGTCACTAATATTTTAGTGGTTTGAACAGATTTATGTCTGCAGAGATGTCAGAGTTCTCTGTGCATCTCTTCTATATGTATGTCTTCTGTATCTCTTCTGCACCAGCTCTTGGCTGCTGCTGGAGCACCCTGTATCCCAAACCCTGGTGGTCAGAAGCTTTGTAACCTTGAGGACTTTGTTAAATCCATGGAAGTCTGCAGGATGTGTTTGGGATTCGGTGGTGCCAGCACAGGAAGGAAAACAAGACAGTCCTTTTATGTGAATGGCATCTGCATTCTTGCTTCTAATTAAAAAATCGGAGGGAAAAGCTTTCTGTAATTAAAGGGCATGTTTGCTAATTTGTCACAGGCTGGACTCTGGAGCAGTTCTGGTTGGAATTGGATCATTCTGGAAGTAACTTCCAGCTTTCCCTCTCCACAAGAGCAGGCTGAGCATTTCTCTGGTCACAAATGCCAAGGGCAGGGCAGGGCTGAGCAGGGACAGGACAGTGTCCGTGTGTCTGACCCGGGCTGCTGGGCCCTCCTGCAGACACCTGCCCAGGTGTGGGGTGGTGCCAGAGCTGGGGATACCCTGGCAGGGGCTGGGGCTTTGTGGGCTGGGCCAGCTGCTGCTGCTGAGCTGCTGGAGCTCAGGGCTGTGCCGGTGGCAGACACAATCACCCAGCTGGGTCGTGCCCAGCTCCTGCCCACCCAGGCAGGCTCAGCCTGGGGCAGAAGGGTATCCCAGCCCTCCCCAGCTCCCCTGAGACCCCGCTCAGGCACCCCCTGGGCTGTCCCTCCCTGCTGTGGGCAGTGCAGAGCCCCGGGACATGGTGGGCTCTGGCCCATGGCGCAGGGCTGTGGTTGGGGTGAGGAGATCTTGCCCTGCCTGGTCCCCTCCAGGGGGATCCTGCAGCCTGTGCAAGGCCGGAGGGATCCTCCCAGAGCCAGCTTCACTCGTGGGGCACTTGGCATCCCAGAGCCAGCCTCACTTGTGGGGCACTTGGCATCCCAGAGCCAGCCTCACTCGTGGGGCACTTGGCATCCCTGCCAGCCTCACTCGTGGGGCACTTGGCATCCCTGCCAGCCTCACTCGTGGGGCACTTGGCATCCCTGCCAGCCTCACTCGTGGGGCACTTGGCATCCCTGCCAGCCTGCCAGGGCTCCCCGGGCAGGGCTCCTGGGGCAGGGGCTCCTCAGGCAGGGCTCCCATTCCCACTGTCATTCCCATTCCCATTCCCGTTCCCA
Organism: Haemorhous mexicanus; assembly: GCF_027477595.1. Taxonomy (NCBI): domain Eukaryota; kingdom Metazoa; phylum Chordata; class Aves; order Passeriformes; family Fringillidae; genus Haemorhous; species Haemorhous mexicanus. Next base: position 42,269,997 of record NC_082347.1, read on the forward strand.
TTCCCATCCCCTTTCCCATTTCTATTCCCATCCCCGTTCCCATCCCCTTTCCCGTTCCCGCTCCCGTTCCTGCTCCCATTCCCATCCCGATCCCCGTTCCCGTTCCCATCCCTGTTCCCATCCCCGTTCCCATTCCCATCCCCGTTCCCATCCCCTTTCCCGTTCCCGTTCCTGTTCCCATCCCCGTTCCCGTTCCCATTCCCATTGCCATTCCCATCCCGATCCCCTTTCCCATTCCCATCCCCGTTCCCGCTCCCGTTCCTGCTCCCATTCCCATCCCGATCCCCGTTCCCGTTCCAGCCCAGCACGGGTGCCCGCAGCTCCCGGCGGTGCTCCCAGGCCGGCCGTGAGCCGTCGCCTTTGCTTTTCCCTCCGGCGCAGGTGGAGGCTGGCAGGCTCTCCCGGCTCGCTCGGCCCCGGTTCCCATGCAGGCTTTGCATTTGATTTTTTTCCCCCAAGAAGCCGTTTCCTGTTGTCGTAACGTAGCCAGATGGGGAGGGTTCAGTGGAAATACCTCGGGAGAGGCTGGCAGAGCGGCGGATCCGGGAAGCAGATCCTCCCCGTAATATTGGCACGGTTTGGTAAGTTCCATCTGAAAAATAAAAAGCTGCTCCTTTGCTGAGTCACAGCCCCTCGGAGCTGGAGCCGTGACAAGCCGGAGCCGCCGCTGCAGGAGGTGGGGTGAGGTGAGCGGAGGCTCCGGGATCCCGCCGGGTGCTTTTCTCGCCTGAAATGGTGTTTGACCCCTCGGTAAAGCGCTCTGTCAGTGTAACGCCGTCCGTGGGAACGTGCGGCGGCCCTGGTGGCCCGCAGGGTGGGGGTGGCACGGCTGTGCCGAGGCAGATGCCGGGCACATCCCGGCCACATCCCGGGCACTTCCCGGGCACTTCCCGGGCACATCCTGGGCAGCCCCGGCCGGGGCGCGGAGCGGCTGCGGGCGCTGCCAGCGGCTCGGGATGCGTGTCCCGGGCAGGACCGAGCCCTGCCCCGGGCTGGCAGCTCCCGGTGGGGCCGGAGAGCCGTGCCCGGCGCCAAGGGCAGCTCTGCCGTGCCGGGGCCGGTGTCGGGGCCGGTGTCGGGGCAGGCGGAGCTCCTCCCGCAGCAGCGCCGGTGCCGAGGCTGTGCCGGAGCCGCTCTCCGGTTCCGGGCTGTCCTCGCCGGACAAACCCCTGTGCGGCCACGGCCCGGGGCTGCTCCAGCCCTGGCACCGGGGTCTGTGTGCTGCAGGCTCACAGCTCCGTCCGCGCCCCCGTGCCCGGTCCCGGGTGCAGGTGCACGGTCCCAGGGTGCAGGTGCACGGTCCGGGGTGCAGGTGCACGGTCCCGGGGTGCAGGTGCCCGGTCCCGGGTGCAGGTGCCCGGTCCCGGGGTGCAGGTGCCCGGTCCCGGGTGCAGGTGCACGGTCCCAGGGTGCAGGTGCACGGTCCGGGGTGCAGGTGCCCGGTCCCGGGGTGCAGGTGCACGGTCCCAGGGTGCAGGTGCACGGTACCGGGGTGCAGGTGCCCGGTCCCGGGGTGCAGGTGCACGGTACCGGGGCTGCAGAAGCCCCATCCCAGGTGTTTGTTCCCTGGAGCTTTTTTATCTCCTCCAGCCCACAGAACTGGATGTCAAATCCAGAGGAATTTGTGCAGGGAGGAGGGAGCTGGGATTGCTGAAGGAAGGAGGAGGGAGCTGGGATTGCTGAAGGAAAGACAGGAGGGTTCCCTTACAGCAGAGAACCTGCAGGTAGGACAGGGACACAGGAGCATTTCCTGAGCACCAGTAAAATGTGGCATTTGACACTTGAAAGTAATTCTAGTTCTGTTGAAATTCTGCCAAGATATTATTTTCTCAACAGAAAAATGGTCTTGGGCTCTTTCCAGTGTCTCTGGTCATTTCATCGCAGATTTCGTTTTTAAAGCACATCTGAAGTTGTTATTATTGTTAGACATGTTTTCCTTGTACCTTTTAATAAGCTTTTAGAAGTTTTTAAAAGCTCAGCATCTTTAGGAGCTGTGCTGTTGCTGGTCCGTGGGTGATCAGCCCACCTCCAGCTGCTGAGCACTGCAGGTGACCGTGGCCTGAGCTGACATCCCTGAGGGATGGAGCAGAATCATGGAATCATGGAGTCACAGAATTCATAAAGTTGAAAAAACCCTTGCTGATCATCAAATCCAGATATTGACCCACACCACCACCATGCTCACCTCTAAACCATGTCCCTAAGTGCCACATCTGCATTTTTGGAACACTTCCAGGGATGGTGACTCCATCACTGCCCTTGGCAGCACTGCACAACCTTTTCTGTGTAGAAACTTTCCCCGATCGCCAACCTGAACCTCCCCTGGTGCAACTTGAGGCTGCTTGCTCTCATCCTGAGGAATGGAGCTGGGCTCCTCTCCTCCCGGCCCCGTGCCCCTCTCCTGAGCCTCTGGGCCATCCCCTTCCTCCTGGCCCAGCAGGGCTCTCCCAGCTGTCCCCAGGACACCTGTCCCGTTCCACCTTGCACCAGGAGAGCAAAGCAGGAGCTGTGATTTCAACACAGGAACAATTAAATGAGAAGGACAGTGCTGTCCCCCAGAGTGCAGGCACCAGGGACTGCCAGCCCTGGCCTGCCCTGCCTGCTGCAGGTGGGGCTGATGGGCTGGGCTGGGCTGGGCTGGACTGGACTGGGCTGGGCTGGGCTGGGCTGGGCTGGGCTGGGCTGGGCTGGGCTGGGCTGGACTGGGCTGGGCTGGACTGGAAGGGCTGGGCTGGGCCGGGCTGGGCTGGAAGGGCTGGGCTGGGCTGGGCTGGACTGGGCTGGACTGGACTGGGCTGGACTGGGCTGGGCCGGGCTGGACTGGACTGGACTGGACTGGGCTGGGCTGGAAGGACTGGACTGGACTGGGCCAGGCTAGGCTGGGCTGGGCTGGACTGGACTGGACTGGACTGGACTGGACTGGACTGGGCTGGGCTGGACTGGACTGGGCTGGGCTGGAAGGACTGGACTGGACTGGGCCAGGCTAGGCTGGGCTGGGCTGGACTGGACTGGACTGGACTGGACTGGACTGGACTGGGCTGGGCTGGACTGGACTGGGCTGGGCTGGAAGGACTGGACTGGACTGGGCCAGGCTAGGCTGGGCTGGACTGGACTGGACTGGACTGGGCTGGGCTGGAAGGACTGGACTGGACTGGGCCAGGCTAGGCTGGGCTGGGCTGGACTGGACTGGGCTGGGCCGGGCTGGACTGGACTGGACTGGACTGGGCCAGGCTGGGCTGGGCTGGACTGGACTGGACTGGAAGGACTGGACTGGACTGGACTGGACTGGACTGGACTGGACTGGACTGGACTGGACTGGACTGGGCTGGGCTGGGCCAGGCTGGGCTGGACTGGACTGGACTGGGCCAGGCTGGGCTGGGCTGGGCTGGGCTGGACTGGACTGGGCTGGGCTGGGCCAGGCTGACCTGACCTGACCTGACCTGAGGTGGCTGCTCTGGTCCCAGCCCCAGGGACTCAGCTCCTGCCTGTTCCTGCCCAGTGATGGTTTGACCCCAGGAGCAGCAGAACCATGGGCAGCTGCTCCCAGGGTTTGTGGTGTGTGATCCCAAGTCAAAGATTCATCTTGCCACCAGAAAAACAATTTCATTTCCTGCCAGTGCCCACAGGGTGGTTTCTTGTTCTTGCAGTAGTACAAAAAAGTGACTGAAACATCCTTTTTACCTACACAGTATCAATCATTTAATAACTTCCTGTTCAATGTCCTTCCAAAAAATCACAGAGCCTCTCTCTTCTATTACCTGGTCACACCTATTATGTTTCATTTAGGAGAATTTGAGTGGATTAATGAGCACCTACCATTTAGCTTTCTGCAGCATCATAATGCTTTTCCTCTGATTTCCCATCTCCTGCCTCTGTAATACCTTATTTACACTGCTGTGTGCACAGCAGATGTCCTCAGTGATGACTTGATCTTTCCTCCTAAATCTCTGTGTGCAGGATATGTCAAATTGTATTTTTAAATGTAGATTATCTTGTACTTTCACGGATTGAATTTCATGTTGCTAAGTTACCTATTTTTTCTAGTTTGAGGTTATTGTTTTATTTTTTTTCCTGCCTTGTCCTCTTTCCTGATTGACCTACATAAACCTCTGTTATCAGCAGGATTTATGTCCTGCCCTTTACCAGGTCACCAGCACACCCAACAGTGCCAGCCCCTGCCCTGAGCTCTCAGCTGGGAATCTCCTCCCTGGAGCAGCAGCTCCTGTGTTTGGGTCCCCACCGTGACTGCAGCTGGTTTCACGTCAGTCACACTGCTCAGTCTCCTCTCGGGGTGCCCAGGCTGGGGTGCTGGGGTGCCCTGGCTGGGCCAGGGCTGGGCTCAGTGGTCCCTGTGGACCACCTCCAGCTCAGATATTCTGTGATTCCACAGCCCTCGAGCAGTGACTCACAGCACTGTCTGACCCTGGAGTGTCCTTGTGGAACTGAGATCCAGATTTCCATCCTCACCTCCCCATCACCTTTGGGCTCCAGGACTCCCTGAGGTCACTCTGCTGCCCCAGCACAGCCCACGTTTCTCAGCCCCTCTGCCTGCTGGCAGCCTGGGCAGGGTGTGCTGGCCAGGGCGTGCTGGCCATGGGCTTCTCCCCTGGATGTCATGAGCCGTGGGAATGTGCATTGTTTGGATTAAAAACCTCCCAAGCTGCCCCAGAGCAGAGCAGCCACAGCCACTGCTGCTCCTAATGCTGCCCCTCGGGGTGCCCAGAGCTCTGCAGAGCCTCAGTGCCCTGAGAATGGCCAGGCCAGGCTGGGGGACACATCCTGCAGGGAGCATCCCCTGGGGGCTGGGGGACACATCCAGCAGGGAGCATCCCCTGGGGGCTGGGGGACACATCCCTGCAGGGAGCATCCCCTCGGGGCTGGGGGACACATCCAGCAGGGAGCATCCCCTTTGGGCTGGGGGACACATCCCTGCAGGGATCATCCCCTCGGGGCTGGGGGACACATCCAGCAGGGAGCATCCCCTCGGGGCTGGGGGACACATCCAGCAGGGAGCATTCCCTCGGGGCTGGGGGGACACATCCAGCAGGGAGCATCCCGTGGGGGCTGGGGGACACATCCCTGCAGGGAGCATCCCCTTTGGGCTGGGGGGCACATCCAGCAGGGAGCATCCCCTTTGGCTGGGGGACACATCCTGCAGGGAGCATCCCCTCGGGCATCCCCTGGGGGCTGGGGGACACATCCAGCAGGGAGCATCCCCTGGGGGCTGGGGGACACATCCCTGCAGGGAGCATCCCCTGGGGGCTGGGGGACACATCCAGCAGGGAGCATCCCCTGGGGGCTGGGGGACACATCCCTGCAGGGAGCATCCCCTGGGGGCTGGGGGACACATCCAGCAGGGAGCATCCCCTCGGGGCTGGGGGACACATCCAGCAGGGAGCATCCCCTGGGGGCTGGGGGACACATCCAGCAGGGAGCATCCCCTCGGGGCTGGGGGACACATCCAGCAGGGAGCATCCCCTGGGGGCTGGGGGACACATCCCTGCAGGGAGCATCCCCTGGGGGCTGGGGGACACATCCAGCAGGGAGCATCCCCTCGGGGCTGGGGGACACATCCCTGCAGGGAGCATCCCCTCGGGCATCCCCTGGGGGCTGGGGGGCACATCCAGCAGGGAGCATCCCCTCGGGGCTGGGGGACACATCCCTGCAGGGAGCATCCCCTTTGGCTGGGGGACACATCCAGCAGGGAGCATCCCCTGGGGGCTGGGGGACACATCCAGCAGGGAGCATCCCCTCGGGGCTGGGGTTCGGGGAGCATGCCCTGCGGCATCCCGGCGGGGCAGAGCCCGGTGCGGCGCTCCCGGAGCAGCGCTCGGGTCCAGGCGGGGTCAGGAGCCAGATGGGCACAGCCCTCCCTCGGCTGAGGATCAGCGCAGTGCCAGAAGCCACTTTCCCTGAAGGAGTAAATGCAGAAGGCCGAGAGAGTGGAGAATCTGGAACTCAAATCCCAGATTACCCAGCTGCCACACTGACCCACTAGAGGAAAGGCTGCTCCGCAGCTTCTCCAGCCTGTGACGGGAGCTGTTGGTGGGAATGCTCCCCCGGTCCGTGGTGCAGCACATTTCACACGGGAAAGCGGGGCCGGTGCTCTTCCCGATCATCTGCACGTCTGAGGGGGAGATTCCTGCAGGGGAGGGGTTCCCCAGAGGAGGCTTCAGCCGGGAGAGGCCACCGGGAATGAGTCCCTTGGCCTCAGAGGTGAACTCCAGGAAGTCACTTTTAGTGACCCAGTGGTGAGCACAAGCAGAACCAGCTGATGAAGTCCCTCTTTCCTCCCCCTATTTTTTTTTTTTTTTTTTTGTTAGTCTTGGTGAAAAAAAAAAAAAAAAGGGCTATAGAGTTCTTGTGTTGAAAATAAGATTTTCCCAGAGAAATGGATCAGAGAATCCCAGAATGGTTTGGGTTGGAAGGGACCCCCAAATCCCACCCAGTGTCACCCCTGCCATGGCAGGGACACCTTCCCCTGTCCCAGGTGCTCCCAGCCCCAGGGTCCAGCCTGGCCTGGGGCACTTGGACGGGGCAGCCCCAGCTGCTCTGGGTCTGGGCAGCTTGTTTAGCCTGGGATGCTTGGACTGGAAATGTTCAAGTGAGGGTGAAGCAGCCTTTTCTTCCCTGGGCTCTGGGTCTGCCATGGTGCCAGGAGGCCTCACTCCCTCCTACTGATGCGTGCAGTGGAGCTGCAGGGCAGTGCTACCTGGCCAGGCAAGCTGACTCCAAAGGTCCATGCAGCATTCCAGATCAAATCAGCTTTGAGCAATCAGATTACAGCTGCAAAGTGCTCAGCCCGTGCCTGTGGTGTGTGCAGAGCCCTCCTGGCAGAGCTGCCCTGGCCAAGGGCAGCAGCACGGGGTCCCCTCTGTGCCTGGGGGCCTGGGTGCCCCAAACCCCCGTGGGCACAGGCTTTGGCTGATGCCACACCAGTGCTTCCCACTGCTCTGAGTTCTCTCCATGGCCTGCAGCCTTTTCCTTCCCACCTGTTGCTCTGTCCCTCCTCTGGAAACAGGAGCTTGGTTCTGCCAGGCTGGTCAGGGTTTCTGGATCTTCAGCTGGGAGGACATTTTGCCTCTAGGATTTTATTCAGTCATTTTCCAGGGGCTGCTTTTGTTCTGAAATCCTTTTCATAGTGGATCTTTTCTGTGGAGTTGGAACAATTTATTTAGCCAGTGCCTGCAGGGGCTCCAGGAGAGCTGGAGGGGGGCTTTGGGCAGGGACTGGAGGGACAGGACACAGGGAATGGCTCCCACTGCCAGAGGGCAGGGCTGGGTGGGAGATTGGGCAGGAATTGTTCCCTGGCAGGGTGGGCACAGGGTGCCCAGAGCAGCTGGGGCTGCCCCTGGGTGCCACTGGAGCAGTTTCTGTGTTCTGAATTCGTTTGCCATCTCTGCATTAGGTCTCTCTCTTTACCTTCCCCGACAGCACCTGTGCTGGAAGCTCCACCTGGTGAAGGCCGCACCAGGCTCTGGGTTGCTCTGATGCAGATCTGCCTGCCCCCAGAATGTACCTAAAGCTCTCTTGATGTGCCCCAGGGACCATCTTCCCAGCTGAGCCCTGGAGGCTGGCACAGGGTCTCAGCAGAGCCCACCCTGCCAGCCCTGGGCTCTGCAGGGACTGGGAAGGAGAGGAGTGCTGCCCATCCCTGCTCCCCCTGCCAGCCCTGGGCTCTGCAGGGACTGGGAAGGAGAGGAGTGCTGTCCATCCCTGCTCCCCCTGCCAGCCCTGGGCTCTGCAGGGACTGGGAGGGACAGGAGTGCTGCCCATCCCTGGCACTGCTGCCCCGGTGGGTACCACCCCTCAGTGCACACCCCAGCCACGCTGGGAGCCTGGGCATGCTCCTGCTCTCCTCCTAAAGCCCTGTTTATGTTTATTTAGGGTGTTGTTGCCCTGTGTTTACTGTTGTGTTTCTGGGCCGAGGATCACGGTCAGTAACAGGGCAGAGGTGGGCTGGCACTGGGAGGAGACTCGCAGCAAGTGTCACAGAAAGGTCATTTAAACCAGGGTATTTAGTAATGAAAAATCAGGTTTGAAATGATCTGATCCTCAGTTTTCCAGGCTGCAGGAACAGCTTTTCACCAGAGCCTGATGGACATCTCCCAGCTGTTTGCATTTGGGAGATTAATCAACTTTCCATTCACATTCTTGTCTGTTGCTAGGAAATGTCAATTTTTGTCTTGATTTAGAGCTGGGCACACACCTACGGAGAAGTAAAGCCCACTGTCAAATAGAAATGTGATTTTTGGATAGCCTGGGTCAGCCTAAAGAAAGGTTCCTACTCCCATCAGTTTCTTGTCCTGCTGCCCAGTTCCTCCCAGCTGAATTTAATGATGATGAATCAGTCTGGAAATTAACCTTAATTCTGAAACCCAAAGCACAGGGGTTTTGTTGCCACTGTTGAGTCTGTTATTTTTTCAAGCTCATTTATAAATTGAATAAATCCAAGAACTGAAAATCTTTTCTAAGAGCGTAGCAATTAAACACTGCCTTTTCCATCCTCAAATCCAGCTGTGTTGTGTGTTGGTGCCGAAGAGGGTTGGAGAGGTAGCATTAAATAGTTATTTAGGGATGTTAATAACATGCTTAGAATGTTTCCATCAAGTGCTTTTGGATGGTGCGATGCCATCTGTGTTACAGTTGATTTAGTTAATTACACAGGCCTGGGTGCCTTGGGAGAAGGGATGGCACTGCTCTAACAGCTTGGTTGTGAGCGAGAGAAGGCAGTGACACTCTGTTAAACTCGTGGAATTGGCTCTGAAATACAGTCCTCACTAACAGCCCTCCCCAAACTACTGCTGCAGCGGGACAGATCGTTGGGATGGGTGTGTTATTGGAGCTTACTGCAGAGCCTCCAATGGATTTTTGTACCTTGGATATTGGGGATTACCTGAGAAAAAGGAGAAATTGCTTTCCTACCTAGTCACCTGTTTTAATTAATTGTTGCCCGTTCTGCAGATTAGCCCTAAGAGTTGTACAGCTAAGCAGGTGTCCTGCAGTAAAATGTCCCTGCTGGGATTCAGCAGCAATTGTGTCTGCCAGGACTGTGTTCAGAGACTGCCCTGGACCCACAGGATCTCCCAGTGCAGCCCTGGCCCTGCCCAGACACCCCAGAATCCCACCTGGGCACCCCTGGGAGAGCTGTGCAAGCTCTCCTGGAGCTGTGGCAGCCTCGGGCTGTGCCCATTCCCTGGGCAGTGCCAGCACCCTCTGGGGATGAACCTTTCCCAAAATCCATCCAAACCCCTGGCTCAGCTCCAGCTGCTCCCTATAAACCATAATTAGCTTCATAATTGACACCCACCTGTGGTTTGCACTTGAAACAAAGCCCCACAAAGCTGTGTGAGCCTCATGATGAGGAGCCAGAGGGTGGGCTCTCCATCCCTGGCTGTGGCACAAACAGGGAACCTCCCACACAAGGGGAGGCTGAAGTGTAGAGCTCACAAAGGACACGATCCACCCATCAAGGAGTTAAAGCCAACAACGGGGGAAGGATTAATCTTTGAGGAAAAATCCAGGTCAGTGGGGATTTGACATGTGTCTGTTACAGCTGCTGCTGGAATCAATCTAATCCTCAGCAAAACTTTGGCTAGACTTCCATCTGCAGAGACCTCGGGGTGAGGGGTGGAATTATTTTGAATTTAAAGCAGATATGATATCGTGAGAGACAGGTTTCAGAGCTCACTTCACCCTGGGAAGCATGGGTTGGTTACTTGTTTCCCTTCTGGAGATGGAGACTTGCTCCACAGCAGGCAGCTCTGGGTACCAGGGGGTGCTCCCTTTGCAGTGTGGGGAGCCTGCAACTCCCTCTGCAGCTCCTGAGGAGCTGGGAAGGGGCTGGAGAATTCCTGAGGGAGCTGGGAAGGGGCTGGAGAATCCCTGAGGGAGCTGGGAAGGGGCTGGAGAATTCCTGAGGGAGCTGGGAAGGGGCTGGAGAATCCCTGAGGAGCTGGGAAGGGGCTGGAGAATCCCTGAGGGAGCTGGGAAGGGGCTGGAGAATCCCTGAGGAGCTGGGAAGGGGCTGGAGAATCCCTGAGGGAGCTGGGAAGGGGCTGGAGAATCCCTGAGGAGCTGGGAAGGGGCTGGAGAATCCCTGAGGAGCTGGGAAGGGGCTGGAGAATCCCTGAGGAGCTGGGAAGGGGCTGGAGAATCCCTGAGGAGCTGGGCAGGGGCTCAGCCTGGAGCAGAGGAGGCTCAGGGGGGCCCTTGTGGCTCTGCACAGCTCCTGCCAGGAGGGGACAGCCGGGGGGTCGGGCTGTGCTCCAGGGAGCAGGGACAGGAGCAGAGGGAACGGCCTCAGGCTGGGCCAGGGCAGGCTCAGGGTGGGCACAGCAGGAATTCCCCCATGGAAAGGGGGCTCAGGCCCTGGCACTGCCCAGGGAGGGTTGCAGTGCCCATCCCTGCAGGTGTCCCCTGGAGGTGGCACTCAGGGCTGGGGACAGGGTGGCCATGGGGCACAGCTGGGACTCCAGGGCTGGGAGGGCTTTTCCAGCCCCAGGGACCCCAGGACTGGATTCTGCACGTGAGCCCATGGGATCTGCATGAGAAGGGAATGCACAGCAGAGCCCTGTGTGCAGGACAGTTCCTGCCTTGGCCTGCTGACTCCTTTTCCCATGCAATCCCAACAGGTTTCCCTCTCACCTTGCAGCTGAGGGAGTGATGCTCTGGTTCTATGGATATTTGACAAATGTTTATATGGATAAAGCCCAAAGCACAGCTCCAGCAGGGGACACGATTGCGTGGCTTAGCATGAAATTCCTTTTCAGAGGAAAACTCATTTTCTTGCATTTGGCTCTCTAGGCTGGTGCAATCCTAAATGGAATGTGGATATTACTCATATGAAAAAGTGGGAGCTCAGCCATGAACTGTATTACATTTTCTTTCTATCATTGTATTTCAAGGTGCACCAGAGGCTCAAAAAGGTTTGTTTAAACTAATAAATCAGAACAATTTGTCAAAACAGAGAACACCAGTGCTTGCAGGGCTGAGGCAGATGTTGGAAGTGTTCCATATTTGTAAGAACAGTGTTCTGCTTTCAAATATTGGTACCCTGGGTAGGGATTAATTCAGTTATTTTTAAGCACGGTGAAACATTCATTTCTGCAGCTACTACCTAGAAAACACATTTCCCAATTAGTCTTGATGTCTGAATTGCAAGTCAGGAGGCAAAGGGAGTGCTGAGCCCTGCTCAAGGCAGCTCTGATGCATTATTGATGCTGTTTTCAATATCAAACATGCCAGGAATCAGATGCATACTCTGTTCTCCCAGCATCAGAAATATCATGGCCTTTCTGTTCTATTAAGGTGATGTGTCTGATGGCTGCCCCTTCTATGTAACTCACTGGAAAAATAAAGGGAAAACCCCGGGGCAGGTGACTGGTTTCCAGGGAATGTCTCCTGTGCCCAGTGCTGTGGGAGGGGGAGCTGCTCTGTGCCCTGCTGAGGGTCTGTGCCCAGGGACCTCCCGAGGTCCCCACGTGTGCCCAGGGTCAGAGCAGAGCCTGGAGCAGCAGCTCTGTGTCCCCTGAGCCCAGGAGGAGCCACCTCCTGCCTGCCTCTGGCTCAGCACCGCTGCCTGCAGAACCTTTCTGTGGCATGTTGTGCCCCAGTATTTGTGATAAATATTCTTTCAGGCCTGGCAGCTGGCCCCGGGTCCAGCTGGCCCTGTGCCCAGGCTGCTGCTGCTGCTGCAGGGCCACTCTGGGAGCACAAGCCCCCACTGTCGTGGCTCCAACAATGGCACTTGTCCCCTGCACACACACGAGGCCGTGGCTGTCACTGGGAGCTGCCGTGCCCTGCTCAGCCCTGCTTCCATTCTCACCCTGGGAACAGCACCCCAGTGAGCCCAGCCCTGCTGGGGCAGCTGCCAGGGCTGAGCTCTCTGGCCCCAGCCCCACACATAGACATATACATACATATCTATAAATATAAACACACACACCTGGCTGCAGCATGGCTCCTGGGCTCTGCCATCCTTCACACACTCACATCCCCTCTGCCTCCTCAGACCCTCCACCCCTCAGGGAGAGCCTGGACATTTGTGAGATTGGTGACAGGGTCTAGTGGGCACGGTGCTCATTCCTGCACTGCCCTGTGCAGGGCCAGCTGTTGAGTTCAAGGATCCAAGCAGCTGCTTGGCATCAAACGTGTCAATCCGTAACATTTTAAAGAAAATTAAAAACCTGACACATTTTAAAGAAAGTTAAGATCCTGGTACTTACACTGTAAGTATCAGGATCTGTGCTCTACAAATTGACCTCAGACAGAATTCCCAGCCAGCAAACTCTGCTCCAGAGTACCAGCTCCTGAGTTTTCTTTTCTGTAACACACAGATGTAAATCCTCACAGCCCTCGTCTGTCAAAGGAATCCTGTTAGCAATTACTCCCTCAAATCCCTGCACCATTCCAATGATGATTTGTCTGCCATTCATGTGGAAGCAGTTACAGCTTGTTGGTTGCTAACCTGGCTCACACTGCCTCTGCCTTTGGAGGGAATCCTCTAAGAAAATAATTGTAATGTGCACAAAGGGCTCATTTGCTGCAGCAGGTACTGCTCTGTGCCTGTGGCTACAGGCTGCCCCATTTTTTATCAGTAAAGAAAGGGGGTTTAAATCTCCATTGGTGTGTTGTGTCTGCTTGCACAAAGCAGCAAGAATCTTAAATGCAAAGAACACGTACTCATGTTACAGATTTCTCAGGCAATATCTTTAAAATTTAATTCTTTTCTACTCCTTTGCCCAACCAAACATATTTCTTTTATAGAAATTTCTAGGCTACAAAGTCAGGAACCAGCCTGAGAAACAGCAGAACTGAGACTGTTTGTACCACCTTGGTTTGGACAATTAATTTCAGGAGTGTTATTTCATTCTCCCACTTGTTTCTCTAGGTCTCAGCCTCCCTCCTCCCCTCTGACCCAATGTCCTAAGTGATTTCTCTGGCTCTCAGCAGCTCTGCCCTCCCAAACCCCAGCCCTCTCCCAGCCTTGTATCCCATTTTTATGCCCCCAGAGCAGCTGCCTCCCTTGGCCCTTTTCTCCCTGGTAGATTCAGGCTTTTGCTCTTAGAATTCAAACCTGGCTTTTTTACTCACAGTGTTGCTGTGGAGCTTGGTTCTGTTGCTGTTTTGCTGCTATAACTCATGGTTACTCTCTGCTTGCAGGTGCCCTGACCTGCTGAGCCCCATCCCTGTGCCTGGGCAGGGACAGTGCCTCTGCTGTGCTGGACCATGAGGGACAGAGCGAGGCACTGAGGGTCACCAGCCAGGAGCAGTGCTGCCCACGGTAACAGGATTGCTTCAAAAAGGTTGGAAATGTTTTCCCAAATCTGAGCACTTTTTAATGGAACTTTGTGGTATGACCATCCCGTGCTTCCATGATTCTATGCAAATAGAATAGAAATAAAATCTTCCCAGTGGTTGCTGCCTCTGAGCCGTGGCAGTGCTGGGGGCTGGTGGGTGGATGTCCCTCCTGAACATCCACGTTCCCTGCCCTGTGTGAATTCCATGTTCCCTGCCCTGTGTGGGTTCCACATCCTCTGCCCTGTGTGAAATCCACATCCTCTGCCCTGTGTGGGTTCCACGTTCCCTGCTCTGTGTGAATTCCACGTTCCCTGCTCTGTGTGGGTTCCACATCCCCTGCCCTCTCTGAATTCCACATCCTCTGCCCTGTGTGGGTTCCACATCCCCTGCCCTCTCTGAATTCCACATCCCCTGCCCTCTCTGAATTCCACATCCCCTGCCCTCTCTGAATTCCACATCCTCTGCCCTCTCTGAATTCCACATCCTCTGCCCTGTGTGGGTTCCACATCCTCTGCCCTGTGTGGGTTCCACATCCTCTGCCCTGTGTGGGTTCCACATCCTCTGCCCTCTCTGAATTCCACATCCTCTGCCCTGTGTGAATTCCACATTCCCTGCCCTGTGTGGGTTCCACATCCCCTGCCCTCTCTGAATTCCACATCCCCTGCCCTCTCTGAATTCCACATCCTCTGCCCTGTGTGGGTTCCAGGACAATAATTGTCCAGGGGGAGCAGGCCCTGCTCCCAGAGAACAGGGGATGGGACAAGAGGCTGCAGCAGAGGAGGTCCAGGTTGGATATTGGGTTCACTTCTCAGTGGAGAGGGTTGTCCAGCCCAGGATGGGATGGGATCCCTGGAGGGATGTAAAAGCCATGTGGATGTGGCACCTGGGGACATGGGGGATGGACTGAATGGTCTTAGAGGACTTTTGCACCCCAGCAAAGCTGTGCTTGCACACTCAGCCTGGGGAATGCAGTGATTGCACACTTAGCCCGAGCAGAGCTGTGATTGCACACTCAGCCTGGGGAATGCACTGATTGCACCCTCAGCCCGAGCAGAGCTGTGATTGCACACTCAGCCTGGGGAATGCAGTGCTTGCACACTCAGCCTGGGGAATGCTGTGCTTGCACACTCAGCCCAAGCAGAGCTGTGATTGCACACTCAGCCTGGGGAATGCACTGATTGCACACTCAGCCTGGGGAATGCTGTGCTTGCACACTCGGCCCAAGCAGAGCCGTGATTGCACACTCAGCCTGGGGAATGCTGTGCTTGCACACTCAGCCTGGGAAATGCAGTGATTGCACACTCAGCCCGAGCAGAGCTGTGCTTGCACACTCAGCCTGGGGAATGCTGTGATTGCACACTCAGCCTGGGGAATGCTGTGATTGCACACTCAGCCTGGGGAATGCCGTGATTGCACACTCAGCCCGAGTAGAGCTGTGATTGCACACTCAGCCCGAGTAGAGCTGTGATTGCACACTCAGCCCGAGTAGAGCTGTGATTGCACACTCAGCCTGGGGAATGCACTGATTGCACACTCAGCCTGGGGAATGCCGTGATTGCACACCCAGCCTGGGGAATGCAGTGATTTGCACCCTCAGCCTGGGGAATGCTGTGATTGCACACTCAGCCTGGGGAATGCAGTGATTGCACACCCAGGCAGGGATGCAGCCCCTCCAGCTGACCCTTCCACCCCAGCAAAGCCATGATTGCACAGGCAGGCAGGGATGCAGCCCCTCGGGTGGCCCTGGGGCGTGCTGGGTGCTGTGTCCCTGGCAGGTGACAGCTGTCCCTCCCTGCAGGCCCCAGAAGATGTGAGCAGCGCGCCGCGGGGCCGGGCCTCCCTCAGCATGGCCAAGAGGGGCTCCAGCAGCCGCGCCAGGGGGGACAAGCCCGACGCCCTGGCCGCCCTGCAGGCTGCCAACGAGGAGCTCCGGGCCAAGCTCACCGACATCCAGATCGAGCTCCAGCAGGAGAAGAGCAAGGTGGGCAGCTTCCCTCCCTGCGAGCGCATTCGCTGTGTCCGGAGAGGTCGGGGTGCCAGAATTGTCTCTGCTGCTTCTCCTCTTGGGGTGCCAGAATTCTCTCTGCTGCTTCTCCTCTTGGGGTGCCAGAATTCTCTCTGCTGCTTCTCCTCTTGGGGTGCCAGAATTCCCTCTGCTGCTTCTCCTCTTTCCCTTTCACGCTCAGGTCATTTGGGTTTTCACTCCAGCTCCTCCAAACCGAGCGCTTACCCACACGTGCAGTACTGAGCCTCAGCTGAGCCCCCTGTGCTCATCCCCAAATTCCAAGGAGGCACGGCTTCTCCCTCAGCCTGTGGGAGAGGGGCAGCAATGGGGCTGGAGCCTCAGCTCCAAGAGCTTCCAGCTCCTGCCTCAGATCACTTCTCAGCCAGAGCGTGGAATATTCATTTGCTTTTCCCCAGTTCTCCAAAGCAGTTTCCACTGATAGACTTTGGGGGTTTTTGGTTCCAGAACAGAAATGTGTTGCCATGCAGGGACAAAATGATAGTTTGCATTTTCCTGTGAATTTGCATCACTACCAGGCATTTTAGACCATGAATCTGACACCCGGGTATAAGTAAATAGAACATTTACTGATTGTTCTGGATTGCAAGGCAGGATGTATTCTATTACCATCTGTATCCACCCCTTATTCTATTTCCATCTGCATCACAATGAATCCTTACACACAGTTCTCACTTAAGACTAGGTTTCCCTGTGGTACACAACGGCTTTCTCCATCTTTCTGCATTACCCACCAAGTGTAACCAGGTCCTTGAGCAAAAACAATTCCACGGATGGGTTTGTCTTTGCCTGAGGTGGGAGTAATCCAAACAGTCTTTCCTAAAATACCTTTCATGTGTACAACAGGGACTTTATCTCCATCTACAGTGTGCAGGGGTTCAGACTGGGCAGGACCAGCTCGATTGATAGACCCTCTGGTGTTGACCATCCAGGTGGCCTTTGCTAAGTTCATCTCCCAATTTCTAAAAGTCCCCCCACCAAGTGCCTTCAGGGTAGTCTTGAGTAGTCCATTGCACCGTTCAACTTTCCCGGCAGCTGGTGCATGGTAGGGGATATGGTATATCCATTCAATACCATGTTCCCTAGCCCAGGTGTTGATAAGGCCATTCTTGAAATGGGTCCCATTGTCCGACTCAATTCTCTCAGGGGTTCCATGTCTCCACAGCACTTGCTTTTCCAGGCCCAGGATGGTGTTCCGGGCAGTGGCGTGAGGCACAGGGTGGGTCTCCAACCATCCCGTGGTGGCTTCCACCATGGTCAGCACGTAGCGCTTGCCTTGGCGTGTCTGGGGCAGTGTGATGTAGTCGATCTGCCAGGCCTCCCCATACTTGTACTTGGACCACCGCCCACCATACCACAGGGGCTTCACTCTCTTGGCGTGCTTGATGGCAGCACACGTTTCACAGTCATGGATAACCTGAGAAATACTGTCTTTGGTTAAATCTACTCCTCGGTCTCGTGCCCACCTATAGGTGGCATCTCTACCTTGATGACCTGAGGCATCGTGGGCCCATCGAGCTAGGAACAACTCCCCCTTATGTTGCCAATCTAAGTCTATCTTCGACACCTCTATTTTTGCTGCCTGATCTACCTGTTCGTTGTTTCGATGTTCCTCATTAGCCCGGCTAGCTCAGTCGGTAGAGCATGAGACTCTTAATCTCAGGGTCGTGGGTTCGAGCCCCACGTTGGGCGCCAAAAATCTGTCTTGGTTTGGATAAGACAGGTGCCTGCTAAAGAAGGCAGGAGCTTCCCCTGAAATGGAGAATGCAAACCCTCCCCACCCCTCCAAATTGCTATGAATTTTAAATTAAGGGGCTCTCAGGCAAAAAAAAAAAATACGGGAGCAGGAAATAACAGTTCTTTAATAGGGAAGGGGGGAAAAACCATAAAATGATAAAACAAAAACAATGCAGTACACTAAAATGACAGAGTCAGAACTCAACCTGACACCCTGTTGGTCAGGGTGCTGGCAGCAGTCCAGTTGGAAAAGTGGCTGCAGTCCTCCTGAGGTGTCAGGTGTGGTTCTGTTGGAGCAGGGGGTCCTGTAGAAAAAGGGTGATTCTTCCTCCGCAGATCCGTGGAAGAAGAAGCAGCTGCTGTTCCTCTGGTGAATCCAGTGGAGAGGCTGTGCTGGTGTGTCGGAATCTCCTGATTATATCTGGGTAGCAATGCTCGGCTCCTCCCTCTGGGCGGAGCATCTCACAATGGGATGTTACAGTTCTTATCAGCCATGCAGTGACATTCAATAGCCTCTTATCACGGGATGCCCCCTGCTGAGGGAGGAGTGATTGTGATCTCTCAGGGAGAGAGATAAGGGGAAATTGCCCACTTAACACCTAGACAACTGCCATACAGATGGTAATAGAATACATCCTGCCTTGCAATCCAGAACACTGATCCTTTTGCTGTGCAGCAGCATTTGCAGCTTTAAGGCTGAGGACTTTGTTTTCCTTCTCCCTGTCCTTCACAGCCACTTCTGGCCATGGCTTCTCTAGAGTTTATGGCATGGTTTGAAATTGAAATATCACTTGAGCCTGGTGTGGTCAGGTACAGTCAGTTATTTCTGCTGAATAATTTGTCACTTAAAAACCATCTGGTAAAATGCAGCTCTTTGGGGCTCCACAGGAGCTTGCACAGAGCTGCTGGTGCCCTGCCTGTGCACGAGCAGGTTTGGCCTGCCTACCTGAGCGGGCCAGGGCAATGGCCTTGGCATCTGATTTTTTCCCTTATTTTGGGGGTAATGTGCTGTGAGAACTTCTGCAGAATAAAGTAAGGAGTCAGACTTGCTCAGAAGATACTGACTGATTTCTGAATGTGTGTTAAACATGAGCCTGCAGTGAAATAAAGGTCTTTGCTACCACCAGTTTGTAGACACAGATGTACCAGCACTGAGGTGTAATACTGTAAAGTCATCTGCACCATTTTTAAATATCATTATATGGATTGATTATTTGGTTGATTGAAAATACTGAACTTTTTTGGTTTTCCTTATAGGTCAGCAAGTTGGAAAGGGAGAAGAATCAGGAAGTGAAGCAGATCAAGGAGCACGAACAGCATAAAAGCACAGTGGTGGTCACAGAGCTCAAAGTCAAACTTCACGAAGACAAAATGAAAGAGCTCCAGGCTGTCCGAGAAACTCTTCTGAGGCAGCACGAAGCTGAGCTGCTCAGAGTGATAAAGATCAAAGACAATGAAATCCAGAGGCTGCAGACGCTGCTGAACGCCGTGCGGGACGGGGCCCCCGACAAGGTGAAGACGGTGCTGCTGAGCGAGGCCAAGGAGGAGGCCAAGAAGGGCTTCGAGGTGGAGAAAATCAAAATGCAGCAGGAGATCTCCGAGCTGAAGGGGGCCAAGAAGCAGGTGGAGGAGGCCCTGACGATGGTGATCCAAGCTGACAAGATGAAGGCAGCGGAGATCCGGAGCGTGTACCACCTGCACCAGGAGGAGATCACCCGCATCAAGAGGGAGTGCGAGCGCGAGATCCGCAGGCTGGTACGTGCTGCTCCCTGCTCCTCTGGCCCCTGGGGAAAGGATCAGGGCTGGCCTCTGGGCGGCCCTGGAGCCTCTGGGGCTTGCTCCAGCTCTCTTTGCATTCACTACTAGAAAGGGCAAGGTGGTTTTTGAAAGTGTTAGGATGTTTTGTGAGAAACTTCTCTATCCCTGTGAGCACCTGTGGATGTTGTTCACCTTAAAGGTAGCAGGAAGAGCCCTCAGGCTGCTGGCTGGGCAGGGCAATGCTACAGCAGTAGTGTGTCTTGGGTTATGCCTCTATTTCCTCACCAGTCCCTCTCTCCTGACCCCCCTTGGTCCCTCCCTTCCCCTGCCTTTGCTGGCTCACCCCATGGCGAGGCTCACACAGTCCCAAGTGCTCTTTGTCTGCACCCCTGAGTGCTGCCCACGCAGCAGGGCATGCAGGGGGAGCCCTCTCCGTGCCCACCCTGGTGGCTTTCCCCAGGGCTGGCTCTGCTCCTGTGTGGCTCCCACCTGAGCAGGTGGCTGGGATCTCACCTGGCCATGCTCACCTGGCCCTCAGGAGCCCTCTGTGTGTGGCTGCTCAGCCTGCCCTCACCCGACCCAGCCCCTGAGCCTCAGCTGCAGCAGCTTCACCTCTGTGGCTTTGGAGATTTCCTCTGGCCTGTGGGACCTGGCTCAGAGCTTGGAAGGGTGGGGGTGCTTGGAAAAGGGGGAAATCCCAGTGGGAGAGAGGGAGGGAGTTCCCTCCCTGGCAGGGAAGGCTGTGCAGCAGAGCCTGGCAGGCCAGCAGCACCCTGAGGGGCTCGGGGGGTCCATTGCTGCTGTCCCAGCCCCTGCCTTGTGCCCACAGCTGAGCCCCTGAGGGCTGCTGGCCTGCCCCGGCCTGGGGACACAGCCATGCCCTCGGGACGTGTGTCTGGGCCTTGTCTCAGTGTCTGTGTGGTGTCACCATCGTGTGTTTGCCATGCTGCCTCACAGCCTCAGCGTCCTGGCACAGACCCACCCAGCTCTCGTCTGAGCCGTTAGCCCTCAGCTGTTACCCAAACCCTAAACAAATGTAAAATGCCCCAGGAGCTCGCAGCCTGGCCCCAGATGAAAGGCTGGCAGTGTGACCAGGCTGCAGAGACCCCCTGCAGGAGCCCTGCCCTGGAGGATGCTGTACAGCATCCCCTGAGCCCTGACCCCAAAGGGCCTGGCAGGGACTGGCACACCAGCACTGGAGTGTCCCCTGCCTTATTTAGCCTCCTCTTCTCTCAGACTTTAGGCTGTTAAGGCTTTTTTCATGGATTACTTTATTTTTATGAGGAGGATATTGAAAATAATTTACAACCAACTGCTCTATTGATGCTGTTCAAATAGCCTGCAGTGTAAGTGCCTTCTCCTCTCACCATCCATCACTGGTGCATTGATTTCACACAGCACAGTGAATGGGGGTAGTGGGCATCCTAAATAAACCTGCTGCATCACCTGGAAGGTCCCCACTAATGGCCTTTAATGTAGAAGCTGTAAAATAGATATGGTCTCAGTTACAGGGAACAGAGTGGTTCAAAGGGATGTCATCTAAACTGCCTTTGAAAACCAAACTTGTGAAAAGTTCCTGCTTGAAGGAATCAGATTGGCTCACTGCACCAATGACCTTACCCTGATGCCATGATTTACCTGATGCCATGATTTACCTGATGCCATGGCTTTACCCTGATGCCATGGCTTTACCCTGATGCCATGGCTTTACCCTGATGCCATGGCTTTACCCTGATGCCATGATTTACCCTGATGCCATGGCTTTACCCTGATGCCATGATTTACCTGATGCCATGGATTTACCCTGATGCCATGATTTACCTGATGCCATGGCTTTACCCTGATGCCATGATTTACCCTGATGCCATGACTTTACCCTGATGCCATGACTTTACCTGATGCCATGACTTTACCTGATGCCATGACTTTACCTGATGCCATGACTTTACCCTGATGCCATGACTTTACCCTGATGCCATGACTTTACCCTGATGCCATGACTTTACCTGATGCCATGACTTTACCCTGATGCCATGATTTACCCTGATGCCATGATTTACCCTGATGCCATGATTTACCCTGATGCCATGATTTACCCTGATGCCATGGCTTTACCCTGATGCCATGACTTTACCTGATGCCATGACTTTACCCTGATGCCATGATTTACCCTGATGCCATGATTTACCCTGATGCCATGACTTTACCCTGATGCCATGACTTTACCTGATGCCATGACCTTCCAAGCCCTGAGTGCCTCCTGGGTGCAGCCAAGTGCTCTCAGCTCCATGGGCTCCACCTCAGTTATTTGGGTGGGAGCTGGTGGCTCCTGGCACCTTGTGGGGAGGGCCCTGATGTCTGGGGTGCAAGGCTGTGCAGTGCCCTGGGAACAGAGATCAGGGACCCACTGACTCAGCCTCAGGGCATTTTCTGTGCTTGCATTGCCTGCAGGCTGTGACAGGAGCAGAGGGAACGGCCCCAGGCTGGCCCAGGGGAGCTCAGGGTGGGCACAGCAGGAATTCCCCCATGGAAAGGGGGCTCAGGCACTGGCACTGCCCAGGGAGGGTTGCAGTGCCCATCCCTGCAGGTGTCCCCTGGAGGTGGCACTCAGGGCTCTGGGCTGGGGACAGGGTGGGGCTGGGCACAGCTGGGACCCCAGGGTCTGTGATTCTGGGTATTCCCCAGATTCACTCCCAGCTCCTCACTGCAGCCATTCCCAGGGCCAGGGTGGATGCCAAAGGCTCCAACCCACTCCCATGGAGCAGGGCTGGCAGCTCCCAGCACTGCAGGCAGCACAGGGAAGGCAGCTGGGTGGTTCTGGGTGGTTCTGGGTGGTTCTGGGTGGTTCTGGGTGGTTCTGGGTGGTTCTGGGTGTGCTCAGGCTGCTCTGACCCCGGCGCTGTGCTGGCCCACGTGGCTGCTGCTGTCTGTGCCTGCTCAGGCTGGCTCAGCTGGCCCTGGCTCTCAGCCTCAGGGGTGGCCCAGGGAGATGAGATCCCCCTGCAGATGGCAATGAGCACGTGTGGCAGCAGCCTCCTTTGGAGAGAATGTCTCATTTTAGCCAACCGTCCCTAAATTTCAATTTCTGCATTCTAAACTGCCTTAACCTACTGCATGGCTGTGTTTAATGGTGGGCAGGAGCACTCCTGCTTAGTGTGTGCACAGCCAGGCAGCAGCCTTCAGCCTGCAGTGTTCCCCAAGCCTTGATGCTTGCCACGTGGGGACCAAATTCAGTGTGGTACAGAGCATTTAAACTGTAATTAACTC
The DNA here is from genome assembly GCF_027477595.1 of Haemorhous mexicanus. Lineage (NCBI taxonomy): Eukaryota > Metazoa > Chordata > Aves > Passeriformes > Fringillidae > Haemorhous > Haemorhous mexicanus. Next base: position 42,292,084 of record NC_082347.1, read on the forward strand.
TAGGTTGGTCAGGAGGGAAAAGTTCTGCACAGCCATGGCCACTGCAGCCTCTTCACTCCCATCTCCTTCATCAGGGGACTGAGAAATCAGAAAAACTGAGGAGATGGGATTTGCTGGAGCCTGGGAGTGGTTATTTTTGATCTAGATAAACTTGAGTTGATTATGAGCAGCAAAAGCTTTAATAACCTGTGCCAATCCCCCCGTGAGAGCTCTGGACATGGAGAGCTTCACAGCTCCTCATGGCAGTGCCACCCCCCAGCCAAGGAGGGGATCAGGGCTCTGAGCAGCACTCTGAGCTCTGCCAGACAGTCAGTTAGTGAAGATGCCTGATGTAAAGGGTAGGAAGCTGACTTTTGAAATACTGACTTTATTGGTGATTGATTTAGTCTTCACCCTCTGCTTTTGACTCCTTTGTGTGTTGAGAAACCCCCATATCTGGGGTTACAAAGGTGACTCAGCACCTGACAGGTAGACACACGTTCAAGGTGAATTGTTCCTTCTTCCACCTGGGGATTTTTAGTCATTTGTGGTTTGACCCTCATTTACCACCATTTTTCCCCCCAACTGAACCTGGGCTGAAGGATTTTGTTGCATATTAAAGCCAAACAGCATTACTCCTATGCTTAGGAGGGTCAGGAAACCTCCTCATTCTGAGGGGCTCCTTTCATGTCTCTCAGGCCAGCTTTTAATAACATTTTTCTCTGTGGACCTAATCAAGGATCTAATGTTTCCTGGGCTGTAACCACACTGTTGCTGTGCTACAGCCCACCTAACACAGGGCCTGGGCTTAGGCCTCTGGGAGGGCTTTTGGGGGTCTGTGCCTCCAGCAGGAGCTCTGCACAGCCCGTGCTCCATTCCTGAGTCACCAGTGGCACTGCTGGCTACCCTGGGCTTCGCCAAGCTGAGCTCCCAGCTCCCTGCCAGCCCAACCTTCCAGGGCCCTGTGCTGCTGCGGGGTGCCCAGGACAGGGAGGCAGTGGGGCTGGCTCTGCAGAGGGAGGGCACGAGCAGGGTGTGTGTCCCCATGTCCCCTGTGCCTGAGCCCTTCTCCCAGGGCTGGCACACCCAGGGCCACCCTGTCCCCTCCCACCTGGGCAGCTCATCAGCCAGGTCCCAGCCCCTGGCAGTCCCATCGAGGCTGGCACAGGTGTCCTGCCATGTGCTGTCCCCAGACCGTGGGGAGATGTGCCTCCCCTGGCCAGGGACCCTCCTCTGTGCCCCCACCTGGGGGATGCCTTTGATCCCAGGCACTGGCAGCTTCAAAGGCCGTTTCTGACAGCATCAGTCAGCTTGCAGGGCCCCAGGAAGATTGCAGGGACAGATGCCCCAGCCAGGACCCTCAGCCTGGGTTTGAACGAGGATGGCAATAATAACTTCAATAACAGAGTCAGGGCTCCGAGCCTCGAGCTGCAGGAGCACGAGGAGCAGCACATCTCCCTGAGCACGGCTGCTGCTCTGTAATTGGCACCAGCTGTGCTGGGGCTGCCTCCAACCAGCAGACACATAAATATTCAGCAATATCCGTGCAGCTCTGCGTGCAGCGGGTGCCTGCGGGGGTGGGTGGGTGCTCCTGCACTGCCGCCCCTTCCCCGCTCCGGAGCACCAGGGTGGGAGCAGGGAGAGCAGCCAGAGCCTGGTCCAGCCCAGCAGAGCCCACACAGCACCAGCAGAGCCCAGCATGAGGCCAGGCTGGCCCGAGGGCAGCGTGCCCACGGACCCGCAGCGCTGCCCGTGAGTTCTGGGGCCCTTGCCCTGCCTTTCCTTCCTCTCACCCCTGGGCTGAGGCACTCCTTCCCCTCCCTCTCTGCTGTTTCCACACTGTCTCTGTCTGTCAGTGGCTGCAGGCACCAAACTTGTGCATGTGTCACGTATGGGAATTTGCTCTGCTGAAGGAAGATGTCAGTGCTGGGGTTTGCTTGTGGTCTATGAAGGTTATGTTTAGGGATTTTTTTTTTTTCTGGAAAACAAGCCATTAGTGAAATGCTGTGAAGTGTTTTGTGTTTTCTCATCTCTTTGTTCCTCCCAATTTCACGTGTTGCCTTTGTTGTAATATGTCTTTGTTTCTATATAAATAATAACCAGCTCCCCAATATTCTGCTTATTTTAAACAAATAATCATTTGATGATGTGTTATCTTTTCACCTGTGCATCCATTTAGATTTCTCCTCATTTGGCTTTTAGCAGAAAGACCTCAGGTGCTCTGGAGCACCTGTGTCTTTGTTTCATTCCAATCAGCAGATGCTGCCTTCACGGACATTGTTTAAAGGATCATTAGTCAGAGGCACCCAAAATCCCTTTCTTTTGCTCCATTTTGCTTTCCTGGTACCTGGGTGAGCTGCCAGCACCTGCCCTCGTGGGCCACCTTGGCATTTACTGCAAACAAGGTCCTTGGAGTGACTGTTGATTCCCTGTGTCATTTTTCCCCAGGTTTGCAGACAAAGCAGAGATAAAAGTATGATCACAGCTCTTAGAAGGCAAAATGGTCTTATTTGAAGCAGGCCAGGTTCAGAAACTGACCGTTAAAATTAAATGTCTGAAATCTCAGAAACTGATGGCAAAATCTCGTGTTTCTGGAGTCTGAAAGCAGCTGGCAGAGCCCTGAGGGCTGGGTGTGATTGCTGCCCCCTGCCCCTCGGGCTGTGACCACTTCTGCAGCCGCGGGAATGTGCCTGGGGGTCCAGCGTGGGCAGCACCCCGGCCCGGCTGGGCTGGGATCAGCTGGGCTGGGATCAGGCATTCCTTCACTGGGCTGGGATCAGCTGGGCTGGGATCAGGCATTCCTTCACTGGGCTGGGATCAGCTGGGCTGGGATCAGGCATTCCTTCACTGGGCTGGGATCAGCTGGGCTGGGATCGGCTGGGCTGGGATCAGGCATTCCTTCACTGGGCTGGGATCGGCTGGGTTGGGATCAGCTGGGTTGGGATCAGGCATTCCTTCACTGGGCTGGGATCGGCTGGGTTGGGATCAGCTGGGTTGGGATCAGGCATTCCTTCACTGGGCTGGGATCAGGCATTCCTTCACTGGGCTGGGATCAGCTGGGCTGGGATCAGCTGGGCTGGGATCAGCTGGGCTGGGATCAGGCATTCCTTCACTGGGCTGGGATCAGCTGGGCTGGGATCGGCTGGGCTGGGATCAGGCATTCCTTCACTGGGCTGGGATCAGCTGGGCTGGGATCAGCTGGGCTGGGATCGGCTGGGCTGGGATCGGCTGGGCTGGGATCAGGCATTCCTTCACTGGGCTGGGATCAGCTGGGCTGGGATCAGGCATTCCTTCACTGGGCTGGGATCAGGCATTCCTTCACTGGCAGGACCCAGCCATCCTGGTGAGCTCCAGCCAGACCCCAGGGGTTGGATCCTGGCTGATCCCATGGGATGTGCACAGGCAAACAGGGAAGGAGAGCGTTAGAGGTCACTGGGTATTTGTCATTTCAACACTTGGTGATTTTGCACAATGTTTATTATGTGTAAGTAAAACCTCTCATGGAAAAGAAATTGCTCACAAGGGAGACTTTTGGACAAAAAGAAATTTAAAAAAATTCATATTTCTTCTAAGAATTTTGAAAATTTAAAGGATACTGAGGTTTCAATATTTTTCTTTAAAAATTATTAATCCACGTTTTCTAGAGGTGACATGCAAGCAAAACGCTGCAGAATCACTGAGGTGTTTGAGTGAAGCAATCCAATGTGATGCAAATGTTTAATTTTTGTGAAGATATTCGGAAGTGGTGATAGGATTTCAGGCTGTTTGCCAATATTTCACTGCCAGCTGCCTGCCAAAGGAGGGATTTCCTGCTGGGTGGCCCTGGAGAGGGGCAGTGCTGTGCACAGTGCTCACTGTCACTGTGTTGGCAGGGCAGTGCTGTGCAGTGCTCACTGTCACTGTGTTGGCAGGGCAGTGCTGTGCAGTGCTCACTGTCACTGTCACTGTGGTGGCAGGGCAGTGCTGTGCAGTGCTCACTGTCACTGTCACTGTGGGTGGCAGGGCAGTGCTGTGCAGTGCTCACTGTCACTGTCACTGTGGGTGGCAGTGCTGTGCAGTGCTCACTGTCACTGTCACTGTGGGTGGCAGGGCAGTGCTGTGCAGTGCTCACTGTCACTGTCACTGTGGGTGGCAGTGCTGTGCAGTGCTCACTGTCACTGTCACTGTGGGTGGCAGGGCAGTGCTGTGCACAGTGCTCACTGTCACTGTGGGTGGCAGTGCTGTCCACAGTGCTCACTGTCACTGTGGGTGGCAGTGCTGTGCAGTGCTCACTGTCACTGTCACTGTGGTGGCAGGGCAGTGCTGTGCAGTGCTCATTGTCACTGTCACTGTGTTGTCAGGGCAGTGCTGTGCAGTGCTCACTGTCACTGTCACTGTGGTGGCAGGGCAGTGCTGTGCAGTGCTCACTGTCACTGTCACTGTGGTGGCAGGGCAGTGCTGTGCAGTGCTCACTGTCACTGTCACTGTGGTGGCAGGGCAGTGCTGTGCAGTGCTCACTGTCACTGTCACTGTGGTGGCAGGGCAGTGCTGTGCAGTGCTCACTGTCACTGTCACTGTGGTGGCAGGGCAGTGCTGTGCAGTGCTCACTGTCACTGTCACTGTGGTGGCAGGGCAGTGCTGTGCAGTGCTCACTGTCACTGTGGGTGGCAGGGCAGTGCTGTGCAGTGCTCACTGTCACTGTGGGTGGCAGGGCAGTGCTGTGCAGTACTCACTGTCACTGTGGGTGGCAGTGCTGTGCAGAGTGCTCACTGTCACTGTCACTGTGGTGGCAGTGCTGTGCAGTGCTCACTGTCACTGTGGGTGGCAGGGCAGTGCTGTGCACAGTGCTCACTGTCACTGTGGTGGCAGGGCAGTGCTGTGCAGTGCTCACTGTCACTGTCACTGTGTTGGCAGGGCAGTGCTGTGCAGTGCTCACTGTCACTGTCACTGTGGTGGCAGGGCAGTGCTGTGCAGTGCTCACTGTCACTGTGGGTGGCAGTGCTGTGCAGTGTTCACTGTCACTGTCACTGTGGGTGGCAGTGCTGTGCAGTGCTCACTGTCACTGTCACTGTGGTGGCAGGGCAGGGCTGTGCCGCCCTGGGGTGCTCGGGTGCTGCTGAGCCCTGTGTGACTGTGTTCTGTTCTCCTTGTAGATGGAGGAGATTAAGTTTAAGGACAGAGCAGTCTTCGTGCTGGAGAGAGAGTTAGGGGTGCGAGCCGGGCATGCTCAGAGACTGCAGCTCCAAAAGGAGGCTTTAGATGAACAACTGTCCCAGCTCAAAGAGTCTGACCGGCATCTGAGCAGCCCCAAGCGGGAACTTCCTTATGCAAGTGGTGCAGGAGACGCTTCAGATCATTCGGGAAGCCCCGTAAGCACTTCCACGTGGTTTCACCTAAACGAGCGACCAAACGAGTGGCAGAATCTTGATGAGTGCACCCTGGAGCAAGAGCTGTCCCATGGCTGTGCAGGGCTCCTGAGGCACCTGCTGGTGCTCTGGTTTTTGTGTGCCCAAACCCTTGAGATTTCCAATCAAACCTTGCCATGGGAGAGCTTTTGCTTTCTGTCCTTTTGTGTCCCGGTCGGTTTGGTTTGGTTTGGTTTTGTCAGCAGGGTGGAATTGCTCTGTTCTCTCTCTCCTTTTCCTCACTGTACCATGCTCAGCCACCCGCCTTGGTTTGACACGGCTGCCAACAAACGATGCAAATGCATTTCTCACCAAGCGCTGTTTGTGTGCAAGCTCTCGGAGGCGCGGGCCGGGGCTGGGGGAGCAGACGTACGAGGCCAGTTCCAGAGGGGACGAGGAGGGCAGTGCAGGGCAGCACGGACCCTGCAGCCCCAGGGCAGCCCTTCCTGCTGCTCGCTGTCAGCAGGACACAGAGTGAGCCAAACGCCTCCTAACCTATTCTCTGCAGTTTATCCTCTGCAATGGCCAGAGCCTTTGATTGCAGTCACCCCTCCGCAGTGGCTTTTGCAGTGTAACTCTGGCCCCTCCCTGCTGGGCCCCCTCTGCCCAGAAGAGCCCTCGGGTAACTGCCCTCGTGCCTCTGACGTGTGCAGGTCGTCCTCATTGCTGATCCTCATCAAGATTTCTTTTGCGACAGCCTCGATTGTCTCAGTGCCAGTGTAAAACTTATACCTGAGCAAACCAATCTGTTTTATTCTTTGGCCCAAGCCTCTCCTGCACCTGTTGAATGAGGAACCCTAGACCTCCCAAAAGTGCCACCAGCACTTTTTTGTGGGCACTAATTTGCCTCTCTCTAGTTCTACTCAACTTCTGCCAAAGACCAGAACAAGTTGCAGAGAAGGGGAAAAGTCTGTCACGTTTGTCAGGAGCTGTAACTCCTCTGATTCTGAGCAAGAACACATCTACCTATATCTCTATTCATTTCTAATTTGATTGACACATTTTCACTCAGATAAAGTGCTACCCCTGTGGCCTTATGAGCGACCCTTTAGGACCCCATAAGGGCCACAGCTTTCTGGAAGAAGAGTTTATTCAATGCACAATTGCATGGATTTTCCCCATTCAGTAATTTTAATTCCAGTTTCTTATGACCAAGTCCCCAGAGTGGGTGATGAGTCTGAAGCTCTCAGTTCAACAGTGGCATCATTGGAACACGGCCTTCAGTTCTGATATTTTCTGTTGTTTCCAAGTTTACCATTTGTAAACTTTGTGTTTGCACATTTGTATTGTCACATTTGTGACGTTGTATTTGCATATGCATATACACATACATATGCATATACATACCTCTGCATTTGCATTCTTTGTTACATTTCCACTCCTGACTTCCCGTCGGTCTCCCCCTGCAGCTTTCCATGGTCAGCTGGGCTCCACGGGTTACACTCTGTGCACTAACATTTTAAAATGTTTGGGTTTGGGATAAGGAAAAGTTTGAGCTTTGCCAAGGTGCTCTTGCGTGCCCACTTATGAACAGTTATTTGCAGTTGATCTTTGTTTTAGGAACAGCAGTTGGATGAAAAGGACGCCCGGCGCTTCCAGCTGAAAATCGCGGAGCTGAGCGGGATCATCCGCAAGCTGGAGGACAGGAACGCGCTGCTGTCGGAGGAGAGGAACGAGCTGGTGAGTGCAGCAGGGCCAGGCCTGGGGACATGTGCCCTGTGCCAGGAGCACCCCAGGCTTTGCTCCTGTGCTGCCTGGAAACGAGGGGCTGCCTCCTGCTCAGCCCCTGCTCAGGCCGGGCTGCGCCGCTCCCCTCTTGGCTCGCGCAGCAAGGGATTTTTTAGCTTGAATTATGTGTGTTTCTTTTTAAAAATAAGTACATTCCCCTCATTGAACGTTTGCTGCACAGGCAGGATATCTTACTGTAACCACAGCTCTCTTCACAGAGAGCAGCAGGCACAACTTTCCCAAGGATTTCTCCGAGGGAAAGGCAGTGAGAAACCTCAGAGAAAACAACGCTTATCTCTACTTGCTGCTCCTGTTGTTTGGCACATGTGGAATGTGTGAGGAGATTGTTTACCAAAAGGGATTTGTTAATTGGACTCTGGTGGTGGTTGTTTAGATTGATTAGCCAGTTAGGTCAAAGCTGTGTCGTGACTGTCTCCAGACAGTCATGAGTTTTTCTTTAGTATAGTTTTAATATAAAGCATTAGTGTAATATAATATAGCTTAATAAAGCATTTGTTCAGCCTTCTAGAATCATTAGAGTCAAAGCACATTACTCCTGCATCAGGGGCTCCCTACAACAATATCTTCTCATGTGGGAATGCTCTCTTCCCAGTCGAAAATCCCAAGAGTTTTTATCAGTTCTGCTTTGCATCAGGAGAAAATACCTCCAGTGTGATAGTTACAGAACATAGTTAATATATTCAATGAAAAAGCTCCAGAGGTGTTATTTTCCTCTTTATCTTTCAGTTGAAACGTCTCAGAGAAGCAGAAAGTCAGTATAAGCCCATTTTGGACAAAAACAAACGCCTCAGCAGGAAGAATGAGGAGCTGTCACATGCCTTACGTCGAATGGAGAATAAACTGAAATTTGTGACACAGGAAAACATTGCCATGGTGAGTGCCCCTGCTCCTGGGAGAGCGTGGGACGTGGAGCTGCTGGGGCTGAGCGAGGCTGGCATTGCCCACCCCTGCAGGTTCCGTGGGAAACTCTTCCATCCTGGTGAGGGCCCTGCCAACCCGAGCTAACCTGGCATTCTATGGTTCACCTTCCACTTTCCTGCCAGAATCACCTCATCATCCCTGGGAAATCTGCACCTGTGACCCTGCCCCTCTCTCCAGCTGGAGGGGCAGGACCCTCTGGCACATTTGGAGCCTGGATGTGAGGCTCAGCAGAAGGGGAGCAGGACAGCTGCCAGGGAAACCATTAGAGGGATGTTTTTTACTTGCTGTAAAGGGAAGGGCCAGACAAGTCCCTGGCCAAGCCTCCTGATCATTTCCTCCTCTGCCCTGTGGTTTTTGGATTCTAGAGGCAAAGAGCTGGGGCAATAAGGAGACCGAGCTCCCTAAATGACCTTGACCACAGCCAGGAAGAAAGGGAAGTGGATTTCCTGAGACTACAAGTTATTGAGCAGCAAAACCTCATTGATGAGCTCTCCAAGGTAGGATGGGAGGCTGCTGCTCTCACATGAGAGTGCCCAAGGGCAGAGCAGAGGAAGCCCAAGGAAAGGGTGCCTGAGGTTCTGGGAGCTGGTGGGCACAGTGGGCAGCAGGGGAGCCTGGCAGGCATTTCTGTGCTTAGGAGTAATAGAAATTATCTGTGGTGTTTGGGAAAACCCTTTCACTCTGCATTGGCCTGGCTGACAGAATCATGTCCTTGCATGTGCTAGTGGCCAGGTCTGGGAGGGAATCTGTCCGAGCTCCTTCAGCTGGACACACCACCAGGGCTGAAGATTCCTGTGTACAGGGAGGGCTCTGCAGTCCTGGGCTTGGGGTTTTGCTTCCTTCTTAACATGTTCTCTGTCCTTGGAAACAGAAAACACCAAAATCATGACACTTTTCTCGAAAACAGCTTTTATTTCTTCCCTTTCTTTTTAAGCCTGTCCAGTTACTGACATTATTTCATTCCTTTCCATTAGACCCTGGAGACTGCTGGCTATGTGAAGAGTGTCATGGTAAGAGTGACATTAGCTTCCCCCTCATCTATGTATGCTTTAAATTGCTGCTCATGGAAAGCAGGCAGGGTACAATAGCATTTATTCTCCCTTCCATCTGTGTTCAGCAGTGAGCTGACCCAGGGGTTTCCTCAGAGCAGATTTTTTATCAGCAGTTGTTCACCAGAGAAAAGCACAGTGATGGTGGGCAGGAAAGCTTTAATCCCACCACCTGTCCTGATGGCCAAGGGCAAGTGTCCCCATCTCCAGGGCAGCTCTGTCCCCTTGGAATTGCTTTTATTCACTCTGGCTACCCCTGGCTTTGTGTGACACACAGCAGGCTGTGCTCAGCCCTGCCCTTGCCCCATCCCTATGCTGTGCTGAGCTGTTTGGGGTTCCAAACTGGGATGTTTGGGGTTCCACCACTGATGGGTATTGATGGCATGTGCTGTTCCCATTGCCAGGCAGCGAGTGTTCGATTGTCCCTGGCCTGGGATTGGCCACCAGGCTGGGCAGCAGCCTGTGTCAGTGTGCCCAAGGTCACCACATCCTTGTACCCAGGGAAATGGAGCAGCTGAGGGTTTCCCCAGTACAGCTTCTCTCTCTGCACTCCTGGGCTTTGCAGGTCCAGAACAGAGACTTTTTTCTGAGTGCTGTAAAAAATCAACCTAAAACCACAAAGAGGAAGGAATTGTTCCCTGGCAGGGTGGGCAGGCCCTGGCACAGGGTGCCCAGAGCAGCTGGGGCTGCCCCTGGATCCCTGGCAGTGCCCAAGGCCAGGCTGGACACTGGGGCTGGGAGCAGCCTGGGGCAGGGGAAGGTGTCCCTGCCATGGCAGGGGTGAAAGGAGGTGATATTTAAGGTCCCTCCAGCCTGGAATTTGATTATTCTATTATTTTGTCTGATTGGAAGAATTGTTGACAGCAGTAAGGGCTCAAACCTTACTCCAGAGGCACAGGAAACCTGCAGATCCTTAGAGAAGGAGCTGAGCCTGGAAGTGCAGAGTCCCTGCAGTGTGTGCAGTGTGTTGGGTGTGTGCCCCTTCCAGAGCCACCAGCAGCCACCAGGGGCAGGGACAGGGACAGAGCCAGGGCAAGGGCTATGGGGCCATGGTCACCCAGGGAGCAGCTCCACAGGTCACCCAAACCTTTAGCACAAAGCTTATCACCAGCTTTATTTCAGCTTGATTTTCATGGACATGAAGAGCAATTTCTAGTTGTCTGTGGCAAAGCTGAAAGAGGTTGGAGAAAATAAGCCAGGCCTGGTGGTGGTGTGGGACAGTGGCCAGCAGGGACATTCCTGTCTGCTGCTTCCCCAGGGGCTCCTGGTACTGACAATGTTCATTTCAGTAACTGCTCTCTGGAAACAGCTGACACGTGTCTCTGGCTCTTGCAGGAGCGTGATAAGCTGCTAAGGTTCAGGAAGCAAAGGAAAAAAATGACAAGAATTCCTAAGGTAAAGAACAAACCCTTCCATGGTGACATGCTGATGGACAGGGCTGGGGTGCTCAGAGCACCCCAGGGCCATGGCAGTGCTCTCCTCAAGGGCCTGCAGGTGGGTCCTGAACTTCAGTGTGGGTGATGTGGCTGAAGGACATTGACAGACTGCATTGGGATGTTCACGGGGGGCCGGGGACTTGTTCTCATGGAGCATTCTGAGCCTTTTCCTGCTCTGCATTTACCCTGGGGGACTCTGCTGGGATGTGGTTGTCTTAAGAGCAGACAAATTTTATGAATTAACACATCTCCAAATGATCTTCTAATGGTGCTGCCTGAAAACATGTGTACATAGTAAATAATTCATGCTGCAGTTTAGTAACATGTGAGAATTGCTGGTTGGGGAAGCAATGGTTAGAGCTCAGGGAAAAGGGGATGTTGGTTAATGAGGGCTTGGCAGGGTGTTGATGTAAATAGTACCACTCCAATGGCACAGTAAGGTTTAATGTCAGGGCTGCCATGTGCTGTGATCCACTGATGAACAATTAGAGTGAGGCTGGAGCTAATGAACCTGTGAATAACTAATTGAGGTCGATGGGAGAGAACTCCTGTCATCCTGAAAGCACATCAGGCCTTCCAGGGAGACACTTCTGTCTGAAAGCTGGGTGGGGCTTTGGGCTGGGGCTGGAGGGACAGCACACAGGGGATGGCTCCCAGTGCCAGGGGTCAGGGATGGATGGGAGATTGGGAATTGGGAATTGTTCCCTGGCAGGGTGGGCAGGCCCTGGCACAGGTGCCCAGAGCAGCTGGAGCTGCCCCTGGATCCCTGGCAGTGCCCAAGGCCAGGCTGGACCCTGGGGCTGGGAGCACCTGGGGCAGGGGAAGGTGTCCCTGCCATGGCAGGGGTGGCACTGGGGTCACAGAGCCATGGAGGGGGTCCCAGGGCCCCCCTGTGGCTCGGGGCTGTTTCCATCCCCCAGCACTTTCAGCCCATGGCTCTTTGCCTGCCAGGGGCACTCTGTCCAGGTGCAGGGGCAGTCTGTGCAGGGGCAGTCTGTCCTGGTGCCAGGGGCAGTCTGTCCTGGTGCCAGGGGCAGTCTGTCCTGGTGCAGGGGCACTCTGTCCTGGTGCCAGGGGCAGTCTGTCCTGGTGCCAGGGGCAGTCTGTCCTGGTGCCAGGGGCAGTCTGTCCGGGTGCCAGGGGCAGTCTGTCCGGGTGCCAGGGGCAGTCTGTCCGGGTGCCAGGGGCAGTCTGTCCAGGTGCCAGGGGCACTCTGTCCTGGTGCCTGGGCACTCTGTCCGGGTGCCAGGGCAGTCTGTCCAGCTGCAGGGGCAGTCTGTCCAGGTGCAGGGGCAGTCTGTCCTGGTGCCAGGGCAGTCTGTCCAGGAGCCAGGGGCAGTCTGTCCGGGTGCCAGGGGCACTCTGTCCGGGTGCAGGGGCAGTCTGTCTGGGTGCCAGGGGCACTCTGTCCTGGTGCAGGGGCAGTCTGTCCTGGTGCCTGGGCAGTCTGTCCTGGTGCCTGGGCAGTCTGTCCTGGTGCCAGGGGCACTCTGTCCTGGTGCCAGGGGCAGTCTGTCCAGGTGCCAGGGGCACTCTGTCCGGGTGCAGGGGCAGTCTGTCTGGGTGCCAGGGGCACTCTGTCCTGGTGCAGGGGCAGTCTGTCCTGGTGCCTGGGCAGTCTGTCCTGGTGCCAGGGGCACTCTGTCCTGGTGCCAGGGGCACTCTGTCCAGGTGCAGGGGCACTCTGTCCTGGTGCCAGGGGCACTCTGTCCAGGTGCCAGGGGCAGTCTGTCCGGATGCAGGGGCACTCTGTCCAGGTGCCAGGGCACTCTGTCCTGGTGCAGGGGCAGTCTGTCCTGGTGCAGGGGCACTCTGTCCTGGTGCAGGGGCAGTCTGTCCTGGTGCAGGGGCACTCTGTCCGGGTGCCAGGGGCACTCTGTCCAGGTGCCAGGGGCAGTCTGTCCAGGTGCCAGGGGCAGTCTGTCCAGGTGCCAGGGGCAGTCTGTCCGGGTGCCAGGGCACTCTGTCCAGGTGCCATGGCACTCTGTCTGGGTGCCTGGGCCCTCCCTGACCCTGCTCTCTGTCAGAAGCCAGTGGTGGAGACGTTCTATGGCTATGATGAGGAGGCTTCCCTGGAGTCAGATGGTTCCTCCATCTCCTACCAAACCGACCGGACCGACCAGACCCCCTGCACGCCCGAGGACGACCTGGAGGAGGTACCCCTCAAAAACCCCTCCTGCTTTGCTCCTGACCTTGGTGCTGGTTTTTAATGAAATCCCTGCTCTGTTCCATCATTTCTTTCTGTCATTGCTGCTCTCTCATATCTCTTCTGTCATTCTGTCACCTCAGACCACAAAATGAAACACTTGTGTTAAATTTGGTACTGTGCATGTTGGTCAGTATCTCTAAATCTCAGGTCTTCAGCAGCTTCCCAACTCCCAGCCAGGCTGGAAATCTCATATCCTAAGAATATTGAATGTATGGCAGGTTTGCAGGTCTGAAAAACCGAGAAATTGGACAGGCCTTGGGAGGTGTGTTCACTCTGAGCCTGGCTGCAGATTTTGGCCGGTGCAGTTTGGGCCAGCCAAGCTCAGTAAGGTCTGTGTTGGTGCAGGGAGAGGGAAGGAATGCTCCCCTGAAGCTCTGGGCTCCAGGGAAAGGCTGGTTCCTGGCTGGGTTCCGGAGGCTCTGAGAGCAGAGCACACAAATGTAATACAAATTAAAGGGATTATTCCTTGGATTTGCCAGGGCTTCCCCACAAATGCACTCCCCAGCGTGTGTCAGATCACTGGCCCATGACACAGCCCTGGGCTTAACAAGACTCTTGTAATAAACAAGAATTGCCCCTGATGATGTGCAGCCTTTCCACGGTGTGCTGGCTGCAGGTGTGTAATTCAGTCTGCAGAAAGGGAGCCTGCAGAATTCCTCACTCCATCATGAAAGAAACCTGATGGTTACCAGGCTGCACTGCAGGAAATCTGAATGCATTTGTGTATGCATGAGCCTGTTTATTTTTCATTCCTGTATTGACATCTTCCCCCTGTTCAGCCAGTGGAGCTGATGCCTGCACCCAGCAATGTAATTCCATTTCATGTTGAGTGAAATATTCCGGTCAGACATGAAAGCACTCCATCCTGGATGTTGTAAGGAGGGTGAAGAAGATGAAGGGCTCCTTTCATGTTGGCTGTCACCACTGCTACAACTATTAACTCTGGATTCATGTTTTAATAATTGAGTGAGGCTGTCAGGCTTGGTTTCCTTTCCAAATGGAAACCTTTTGTTGTTAAAGAAAGCTGCATTTTCACCTTTAATGGGACGATTTTCCCCGTTCCAGTAGGAAAGGGTGCTGCAGTCATTAGTGTGCTATTCAGAAGGTAAGCTTTTATCCTTCCAAGGCAGGGACTATCTTTGTATTTCTGTATTGCACTTCCTGGAGGTAAGAGCGTGCATGAGATGCGTAGGGGACGGAGGGGAAGCAGCCTGAGGGCTCTTAACCCAGATTTCTAGCGCCGTGCTTCCAAATTGCACTTCAAAAGGGATAATTTTGGCACTTTTAAGCGACCACAGACCCACGCCCTCTTGTTCTGTGCCGGCAGGGCATGGCCAAGGAGGAGACGGAGCTGCGGTTCCGGCAGCTGACGATGGAGTACCAGGCGCTGCAGCGCGCCTACGCCCTGCTGCAGGAGCAGGTCGGGGGCACCCTGGATGCAGAGCGGGAAGTCAAGGTCGGCAGGGCCTGCATGCCGTGGGAATGGGGCCTTGGAGCTGCCAGGAGGGCTGGGGGACCCCCCTGGCCGGGCTCGGCTTGTTCTCCTGCTCACCTGGGCTCGGCCAGGCGGCTCCAGGCACTCTGGTGCTGCTAGCCCCCTGGGAAGGGGCTGCTGAGAATCCAGCACTGCTGCAGCTCGGGCTGTTCACCTCAAGGGAAATCCAGAGAATTTTTTATGGGAAATCCTTGAAAGTAAGCTCTTTTTCTGTAAAGAACTAGGACAGATAGCCTTAAATATGTAATGTGTGGTCTGTAATTCCTTGTGGGCTCTGAGAGATTACATGATTCCTCATAAAATGTTTAGAAGGCTTATAGCTGAGATTTTTCTGTTAATTAAATTGCCAAGTGCTCTGTGCTATTCTGCCTGTGTGCCTCACAGAGTTCCTGTGGCTCTGGGCAGCTGGCCTGATGTGCTGCTTTTGTTAGGAGCTTGTTGTGTGTGCCAGGGACTTACAGAGGAATTGTTCCCTGGCAGGGTGGGCAGACCTGGCACAGGATGCCCAGAGCAGCTGGGGCTGCCCCTGGGTCCCTGGCAGTGCCCAAGGCCAGGCTGGACACTGGGGCTGGAGCAGCTGGGACAGGGGAAGGTGTCCCTGCCATGGCAGGGGTGGCACTGGGGGGATTTGGGGTCCTTCCCACCCAAACCATTCCCTGACTCCCGGAAGGGCTGGCAGGATGGGTCATGCCCAGCCTGCAAGGGTGGGTGCAGTCAGGAAAGGGACAGATTTGCTGTTTAACAGGAAAAATGTGCCTGCAGAGCCCTAATTTGTTCCTACACCTGTTCTGTGGAGGTGTTATCCAGGAACACTGGGAGTGGGTCACGGTGTAATGCATGAAAACTGACATTCCCAGAATGAACATCTACTCTGAAAGGTCAGGGATTGCACCTGGAAGGAAAATCCCAGAGAGCCAAGGCGTGCCCAGCTGTGGGAGTGACTGGATTTTAGTCTTTTCACAGGGGGCCAAAGGAGGCACCAGTGTAGGTCAAGCAAACAAAATCACTTTCAGTGTAAGTAACGGGATAAATAGCAGAGAAATGGCTCAAGGAAATAAATGTTCTATCAAAGTGTGTAACAAATACAACAACTAGCAATAATTACATTTGTTCTCCAGAAAACACGTGTAGGAATGTGGTGTCTGTTTAAATGAGCAGGAGGCTACAGATGCAGCAAAAAATGAGAGATGGGTATGAAATAGATGTGGCACTAAATCATAGATAAGGCCCCAAAGGCACAAGGTCAATGAAATTGCCACTTTGGGCAAATTAATTACTGTGGGCTCTGTTCTGAGTGTTTAACGTGCCCCAAAGGGAGCCAGGTGTGCCCAGAATTGTGCCATGGTCATTCTCATTTGTTCTCCTGGAGAAAGGGAGGCTCTGGCTGCAGCCTGCCATGAGCAGCTGTCAGGGGCCAGCTCTGCTTTGCCATCTTGCTAATCTTGAGTTAAATCTCAAAATCAGTAATCCTATCAGCCAGACTTGGTTTGATTACATTTGATTATTTGATACTCTGTGCTCAGCTGCAAATTTCTTCTGCCAGGGAACTTTCAAAATAATTTGTTAAAAGCCTTTGGTGTTTTAAATATTTTCCGTAACTGCATTAGGTTTGGTCTTTTGGAGAAAGTTTGATTTTTTTTAAATTTATTTTAAAATTATTCTTTATCAATTTTTGTTTTTTTCGTTTCTCTCTCATATCCCACAGACACGTGAGCAGCTGCAAGCAGAAATACACCGGTCCCAGGCTCAGATAGAGGACCTGGAGAAGGCTCTGGCTGAGCAGGGACAGGTAATGCTGACTCCAGCCCTTCCCCTCCTCTCTGCTGGGCCACCAGAGAGGTTCCCAGGCTGGTTACAGCTTGTGCACCACTTCTGCTGACAAAAAACCAGCAACCAAACAAAGCAAAAAAACCAAAACAACAACAAAAGTAAACAGAAAGTGTTTTTGAGACAATTAAATATTGTCTAAAAAAATATTTGCCTCTAATCTCATGAAATAAAATATAAAAATAAAATATAACAACAAAATATTAAATAAATCAATCATTGCCTTCCCAGCTTAACCTTTTCTTGTTGTTCTTGCTGATAAATGATGTTCTGGGTTTGTGGGTTTTATATTCCTCAAACTAAGAGATTAGCTTCCAAATAAAATTTAGTTTGCCTGATCTGCAGAAATATTTAATTTATATTTAGCAAAGTAGAAATTTGGTAGTAAACACATAGTTAGAAATATCCCTTTTAATGAGAACCAGATTTTTCCTGAAAGAGTTGTTTAATCACTGGAAGGTTTTTACTCCACTTGTGTGCTACAGAGCTGTTGAAAGATATGGGCAAGTTTAGCTTAGAAGTTATTTTAGGAAGCAATGGGCTTACATTTCACAGCTCTCCCTGTCCTGTCCCTCTGCACGTGAGGCTCAGTGACATACTTGCTGCTGTGCTGCTGCAAATGCTGCAGCTTCACCTGCAGCGTTGCTCATTTCTCCCCAAGGACATGAAGTGGATTGAGGAGAAGCAGGCCTTGTACAGAAGGAACCAGGAGCTGGTGGAAAAGGTATTTAATGTTTCTGTTTGCATTATTCAAATAGCAGTTGTGTCCTGAGGGATGCAGGAGGTGCAATATTCCAGTCTGTAGGGACTGTCCTGCTGGCAATAACTCATGTTTAATAGGAGATCCTCATTACCCTGGAGAAGTGGGGCTCTGGCACTCCCCGTGGGTGTCTGTGCATGGGGACAGTGGCCCTGGGGTGCCCTGTGTCCCCCTGGCCCGGGGTGGCTCAGCCCTGCCCAGGGCTGGCTGTGCCTGCCCCCCTGGCTCAGGCAGGTGCCCAGGGCTGGCTGTGCCTGCCCCCTGGCTCAGCCCTGCCCTGGCTGTGCCTGCCCACCTGGCTCAGGCAGGTGCCCTGCCCTGTCTGTGCCTGCCCCCCTGGCCCAGCCCTGCCCTGGCTGTGCCTGCCCACCTGGCTCAGGCAGGTGCCCTGCCCTGGCTGTGCCTGCCCACCTGGCTCAGGACAGGTGCCCTGCCCTGGCTGTGCCTGCCCACCTGGCTCAGGACAGGTGCCCAGGGCTGGCTGTGCCTGCCCCCCTGGCTCAGCCCTGCCCTGGCTGTGCCTGCCCCCCTGGCTCAGGCAGGTGCCCAGGGCTGGCTGTGCCTGCCCCCCTGGCTCAGCCCTGCCCCTGCCCTGTCTGTGCCTGCCCCCCTGGCTCAGGCAGGTGCCCAGGGCTGTCTGTGCCTGTCCCCCTGGCTCAGGACAGGTGCCCTGCCCTGGCTGTGCCTGCCCCCTGGCTCAGCCCTGCCCTGGCTGTGCCTGCCCACCTGGCTCAGCTCAGCCCTGCCCTGGCTGTGCCTGCCCCCCTGCCTCAGCCCTGCCCTGTCTGTGCCTGCCCCCTGGCTCAGCCCTGCCCTGGCTGTGCCTGCCCCCCTGGCTCAGGACAGGTGCCCAGGGCTGTCTGTGCCTGCCCCCCTGGCTCAGCTCAGCCCTGGCTGTGCCTGCCCCCTGGCTCAGCCCTGTCCTGGCTGTGCCTGCCCCCTGGCCCAGCCCTGCCCTGTGCCTTGGCAGATCAGGCAGATGGAGGCTGAGGAGGCACGCCTCAAACACGACGTGCAGGACGCCAAGGATCAGAACGAGCTGCTGGAGTTCAGGATCCTGGAGCTGGAGGTGAGCCCCTGGGGCAGCCCCATCCTGCTGGGCACGGTGGGTGTGGGGCACTGCAGAGGGGCACTGCCTCTGCAGGGAGGGGGGCTCCGTGCCCAGTCTGGTGGGAGAGGAGAACCACCAACCACACAAACACCACAAACAAACACCACAAACAAACACCACAAACACCACAAACAAGCACCACAAACACCACAAACAAACACCACAAACAAACACCACAAACAAACACCACAAACAAACACCACCAACAAGCACCACCAACAAACACCACAAACAAACACCACAAACAAACACCACAAACAAACACCACAAACACCACAAACACCACAAACACCACCAACAAACACCACAAACAAACACCACAAACAAACACCACAAACACCACAAACAAACACCACAAACACCACAAACAAACACCACAAACAAACACCACAAACAAACACCACAAACAAACACCACCAACAAGCACCACAAACAAACACCACAAACACCACCAACAAGCACCACAAACAAACACCACAAACAAACACCACAAGCACCACAAACAAACACCACAAACAAGCACCACAAACACCACAAACAAACACCACAAACACCACAAACACCACCAACAAACACCAGCGTGGTTGATAGGTTGCTGTGGCAGGAGGATGGGTGGGATGAGCTTTAAGGGCCCTTCCAAGCCAGACCATTCCATGGTGCTGGCGTGGGACACAGCCAGGGGGTAACCAAGGATTCCTGTCCTTCCAGGAGAGAGAGAGGCGGTCCCCGGCCATCACCTTCCACCACGGCCCCTTCACGGAGGGGAAGAGCCCTCTGCAGGTGTACTGCGAGGCTGAAGGTGTAACAGTAAGGGATGCTCCTGTCCTGTCCTGTCCCTGAGCAAAGCCAGGTGCCCTGTGCTGACTCCTGCTTCTCCATTTCTCTCTTGCCAGGACATTGTGGTGGCAGAGCTGATGAAAAAGTTGGACATTTTAGGGGATAACGCCGTAAGTGTATGTTCCTTTAATAAATTGTGCATGCTTTGGGGAACACCTGTCCTGGTGTGGAGTGAGCAGAGCTGCCTGCTTTGGTGCTGCACAGCCTGCCCTGCCTCTGGTTTGGGCTATGAGCAAAGCATTTGCTGCATTTCAAGGGTTTGCTGCCCCCTGAGGAGTGAAGTGCGGGGCTCGTGGCACCACGCTGCTCCAGACCCCTGTCACTCAGTCCTGTCGGTGTTTGGGCTCTCTGGCCACTGGTCACACACGGTTCCTTGGTTTGCTTGCTCTGCTTTTGCTTTGCTTTTGCATTCCAGCAGCTGTGTGCTTGGAGTTTGCCCAATAACCCATTAACCCTTGATACTAACCAGGGTGTTACACAAGAAGCCAAAAGAGCAGCGTGAAAAGGAGAAGCAAATAACAAGAAAGGTGCAGTGCTTCTCCTTCAGCAGTGGCAGTGAGTAACTGCACACAGCTATGCACGTGGGAGGCACCCACAAGGCCCTGAGGGTCTGTTCCTGTGCTCTCCTCTGCCAGCAGAGCCCCAGGGCTGGAGGGGCCAAGCAGAGCTGAGCCCCTCAAGGTCTCACAGAGCCCTCCTGGGACACCCACCCCAGCACTGGGGCTGCAGAAGGGTCCCCACTGTTGTCACAGCTCTGCACCTGGCTGCCCCAGCTCTGACCAGGCTGGGCACCTGGGCTGCCCCAGCTCTGACCAGGCTGGGCACCTGGGCTGCCCCAGCTCTGACCAGGCTGGGCACCTGGGCTGCCCCAACTCTCCCTCTGACCAGGCTGGGCACCAGGGCTGGCCCAGCTCTGACCAGGCTGGGCACCAGGGCTGGCCCAGCTCTGACCAGGCTGGGCACCTGGGCTGCCCCAGCTCTCCCTGTGACCAGGCTGGGCACCTGGGCTGCCCCAGCTCTCGCTCTGACCAGGCTGGGCACCTGGGCTGCCCCAGCTCTCCCTGTGACAGGTTGGATAGCAGCAAAATGCCCTCCCCAGGACCATGGCACAGCCTGGAAGTACCAGAACTATAAATACCTGAGGGTGGGCAGGCCCTGGCACAGGGTGCCCAGAGCAGCTGGGGCTGCCCCTGGATCCCTGGCAGTGCCCAAGGCCAGGCTGGACACTGGGCTGGGAGCACCTGGGGCAGGGGAAGGTGTCCCTGCCATGGCAGGGGTGGCACTGGGGGCGTTTTAGGGTCCCTTCCCACCCAGAGCATGCCAGGGTTCCCTGATTCAGTCCCTCAGGACAGCCCTGCTGTGCCCCAGCAGTGCCTGGGGCTGGAGCTCTCCCGAGCCCCCCTGCTCAGCAGCTGCCCTGGCTCAGGGTCCCACACGAGCCAGGCCCAGCCCTTCTCCTGCTGTGCCCGTGGTCACACTGGAGCTTGGGATGAAATGCTCAGCTCCAGTACTTTGAGATTTTTGAGAAAGCAACAGAGGAGGGATGGGATGGCCAACACCTCAACAAATGCTTCCCAAAATCATCCCTTGGCTGCACCAAGTGAGGATGGTGCATCTCTTCTCCCCACGGCTCTTGGTGCTGAGCTTGGTCCTGTCCTGTGTAAATGTCTGTTTATTCCCTGTTGGGTACCAACAGATCCAGTGTCCCTGCTCTCGTTGGTAAACATGAGAGTTTTGGGGGAATTATGTATGACAAGGGTTGGTCTGAATAGTGACAATGCCTTTTACAATGATTTTGCATTACAATATTAATTTTGTCTGCCTCAGTTCATTGTTCCTCAGACATGTTTAATTCCAGACATATTTGAAACAGCAGTGGCCCAAGCAGTGGGTTAGCAACAGGAACTGGGATTTGTTGTAATTGTGCTCTGCTCTTGGTGCAGAATCTGACCAACGAGGAGCAGGTGGTCATCATCCAGGCCAGGACTGTCCTCACACTGGCTGAGAAGGTGAGGAGCACAGGTGGGAGGGGAGGAGCACAGGTGGGAGGGGAGGAGCACAGGTGGGAGGGGAGGAGCACAGGTGGGGAGGGGAGGAGCACAGGTGGGGAGGGGAGGAGCACAGGTGGGAGGGGAGGAGCACAGGTGGGGAGGGGAGGAGCACAGCAGGGGAAGGTGAGGAGCACAGGTGGGGAGGGGAGGAGCACAGGTGGGGAGGGGAGGAGCACAGGTGGGGAGGGGAGGAGCACAGCAGGGGAAGGTGAGGAGCACAGGTGGGGAGGGGAGGAGCACAGGTGGGAGGGGAGGAGCACAGGTGGGGAAGGGGAGGAGCACAGGTGGGAGGGGAGGAGCACAGGTGGGGAGAGGAGGAGCACAGGTGGGAGGGGAGGAGCACAGGTGGGGAGGGGAGGAGCACAGGTGGGGAGGGGAGGAGCACAGGTGGGAGGGGAGGAGCACAGGGTGAGAAGGTGAGGAGCACAGGATAGGAGGGGAGGAGCACAGGTGTGGAGGGGAGGAGCACAGGTGGGAGGGGAGGAGCACAGGTGGGGGAGGGGAGGAGCACAGTTGGGAGGGGAGGAGCACAGGGTGAGAAGGTGAGGAGCACAGGTGGGAGGGGAGGCCCAGGGCACCTCTCCTGGTCTCTGTGCTTGGAAGCACGTGCCCCTCGGAGCAGGCCTGCTGGGGGAGCTGACAGCCCCCACAAAGGCACGGTGCCTGCTGAGGAGCTGCTCTGGGCTGTGTCCCAGCAGGGTAGGCAGCCAGCAGAGCAGCAGACAGTGCTCCACTGGAACGTGGCTGAGCTCTCAGAGCCAGGCAGGAGGAAGGGCCGGGCTGGGCGATGCAGCTTTTTGGAGATACCAGTGGCAGGTTAATGGTGCTGGGCTGGGTGGGTGGCACCTGCCTGCTGGCACCTGCCCAGCCCAGGGCCCTGCTCAGGCTCTGTCTGCTCCCCAGTGGCTCCAGCAGATCGAGGTGACCGAGTCTGCGCTGCAGCAGAAGATGCTGGACCTGGAGAACGAGAAGGTACCGGGGAGGGGCAGGTGGGGACAGGGCCAGAGCCTGGGGGTCACTGACAGCCCCTTCCTCCGCCCCAGGAGCTGTTCAGCAAGCAGAAGGGCTACCTGGACGATGAGCTGGACTTCAGGAAGCAGTCCCTGGACCAGGCCCACAAGGTGAGGACACCTGGCTGAGCCCGTGTGCTCTGGCCCTGGGCAAGCTCTGCCCTGCAGTGCTGCTGTGTGTGCCCCAGGGGCTGCAGGTCAGGCTCCAGCAAATCCTCTGCACCCTGAGCTGGCCAGGACTGCCTCCTCAACAGAGCTCCTGGCTCTGAGTGGCTCCTGCAGGCTTAGCACCTGAACATTAACTGACTCAACACCAGCCTTAGTTCAACCAAAGCTGCTCTAAAGGTCTGATAAGGAAATTGGGTTTTCAATAATTTGCCTTATATTATTAAATAAGGTGTTTTAGCCTGCACATTACCTTGGATTTTTGATTACACCTTCTGTAAGCAGAGCAGCTGGAGGTATTCTGGGATGTGTAAATTTGAAATTAAACTGCTTTTAAGTCAGGTTCATCATTAGTTGATCCTAAGGCATTTTGCCCATCTTTTCAGTCATCAGCTGTCTTGTTTCCATCAATGAGAGAAAGGTTACACATATATCCACAAAAGGCATAAAGTTTCCTCTCAGCTTATCTCATTTTCCCAGTTCTACATAAGCCTAGAGCACAGTTACACATTGTGAGGAGCAGTGAGTGTTTATGCCTCTGTCTCTGCTCCTGTTGTCTACTCGTGTCTTGAACCATTTGGGGGAGCTTTTGCTCCATACATTTTCTGTCCTGGGGGTGATTTTTAGGACTGGTTTTGCCACGTTCTGAGCTGTACTGGGAGCCAAGGCACAGTGGAAACCTTGGAAAGCCCACAAGCCCCCTCAGCTGTGGTGTCAGCAGTTATCAGCAGGTATCAGCAGTCATTAACCAGTTATTAGCAGTTATTAGCAGTTTTCAGCAGTTATCAGCAGTCATTAACCAGTTATCAGCAGTCATTAACCAGTTATCAGCAGTCATTAACCAGTTATCACCAGTTATCAGCAGTTATCAGCAGTCATTAACCAGTTATCACCAGCTGTCACCAGCTGTCACCAGTTACCAGCAGTCATTAACCAGTTATCAGCAGTTATCAGCAGTTATCAGCAGTCATTAACCAGTTATCACCAGCTGTCACCAGTTATCACCAGTCCCACAGCCCCTGCCATGGTGCCACTGCTCTGCTGGGAGCGTTCTGCTCTCCTGGCTCTGCTGAGACCCAGTCAGACACCAGCAGCTCAGCTGGAAAATGGGATTTTGAGCTGAGTTAAATTATCACCACAGACCCAGCAGGGATTTAAAAGCCCTGTGGATGTGGCACTTGGGGACAGTTGCCCTGAGGGACCTCGAGGACTTTTCCAGCCTCAACAATTCCATGGTTCTGTTGCAGTGGGGTTCTCCTGAGGCCATGGAGAGCTCTGCAAGGTGCCACCAGCTCGGGAGGGGGTGTGCAGAGGTGCCACCAGCTGCTGCCTTTTCTCCTGCTCCGGATCCAAGGTGCTGAAATAGCTTTCAGCTCGCTGTTGGCTTGCTGGGGCAATAGCCTTTATCCTGGATTCCAGGGCAGGGGACCCTGTCTGCCACCACCAGCAGGGTGCCAGGGATGCAGGGATGCTCAGTGACCCCAGGGAAGCGTGGCCAGTGCATCTCCTGCACTTCTCCATCCCAGTGGAGGCAGAGGGTCCATCTGTCTGCCTGGGAGGGGCAGGAGCAGAGCCCAGCTCCAGGACAGGGTCGTTTCCTTGGGCACAAACCCTCCTGGAGCTCCCAGAGGAGGTGCTGGGAATGTGTTCCCACGAGGCATTTTGTCTGGTTGGTACAAAATGCTGCACACACGTGGCAGGGAGTTGTTCCTCCTGGCAGGAGCATGGGCTGGTGCTGCTGTGTCCTCTGCTGGGGAGCAGGAGAGCTGGGAAAGGGCAACCGAGGGACTGGAAAATGCACGTCAAAAATATCTGTAACTCACAAAATGAGTCTTTTATGAACCTCTTTCCTTTTTCCTGCTGACCTTTTCCCTTCTCCCTTTTCCCTCCCCCTTCTCCCTTTCCCCCTTCCCTTCCCTTTTTTCCTCCTCCTGCTCTCCCCACGGCCATCTCCCACGCCCAGGGAGGAGCAGCTGGCTCCCGCACCTTTGTGGGGCAGACCAGGTGGGGCCCAGAGGCTGTGCAGCCCCAGGGCTGCTCGGAGCCCCTCAGGATGGAGGCAGCCCGGGCTGTTTTCCCTCTGGAGGGAGCTTTCCGGGCTGTCCTTGTGGAGGCTCAGCACGCAGCCCCTGCTCCGCTCCCGTTGCCTTGCAGGGTCGGACGTTCCGCTCCTCACAGACTCCTCACCCAGCCGGGGACCAGGTCGAGCTGACAGCTTTATATTGTTTTTGATTAGCAAATTCTGGAATTAGAAGCCATGCTCTATGATGCCCTGCAGCAAGAAGCTGGAGCCAAAATTTCCGAACTTCTTTCAGAAGAGGAGAAGGAGAAGCTGAAGAGCGCCGTGGAGCAGTGGAAGCGGCAGGTGATGAGTGAGCTCCGGGAGAGGGACGCCCAGATCCTGCGGGAGAGGATGGAGCTCATCCAGCACGCCCAGCAGGTGGGTCTGGGGCAGGGCCCTGCCTCCCCTGGAGCTGTCCCGAGCTGGCCAGGCCCGGGACAGGCTTTGCTTGGCCTTGGATGCCCCTGCAGACGGGGCAGCGTGCTGTTCCTGCCTTTGGCACACACGGTGGCAATCCCAGAGCACTCACCTGCAGCCCAGGGCCCAGTCTGCCTTTGGCAGGAGCACAGCACATACAGTCTCTATCCCCCAACTAATGCATCTGCCGGGTACATCTGTATTTGGTTGGTTAATAAATATTTTTTTATTTGAAATCTGACAGAGAATTAAAGAGCTAGAAGAAAGAATTGAAGGCCAAAAAAGACAAATAAAAGAGTTAGAGGAAAAGGTAAGGTCATGCAGACGGAACAGCTGCTGTGTGTGCACATGACCATTCTCCATTTCACCTGGGCCAAGGAAAGCACCCTAGAGAGAGCTCGTGTGTGTAGTGCAGTGAGGAAGGGGGACAGCTCCAGGAAAACAGCTTGCATTTGCACCAGCCCCTCTGAGGAGGGGAGATGAACTGGCTGAATTGAGTCCTTCCTCCCTGTTACCCTCCGGGGCAGCCTGGCACTGGGCAGGGAAGGGCCAGAGCCAGGGGCTCAGCAGCAGAGCTCTGGGGAAGGGGGTGTTGCTGCCTGCTCCCCTCCCATCCATGCAGCCCCTGGAAGGGCAGTGCATGGAGCAGCCTTTCCCTGCAGGAACGGGGGCTCTGCTCCCTGCCTCGCCTGCAGCCATGGCGGGTGTCCCAGAGCGTTCTGCAGCCCAAACTGGTGAGTTTTACCCCAGAATGGCTCAGCCCTGCCCTGCCTGTCCGTGGGAGGGCCGGGCTCAGGCACAGCAGGGGCTGAGCCCAGAGCTCAGCAGGGCCGGGCTCGGGGTGTTTTCAGGGGTCAGGAGAACTCAGCTGAAGTTCCCCCATTTCCCCCGAGCCCGTGGCTGGGGCTGGCTGGGCTCACAGGGCCAGGGGGTCACTGTCACCAGCCCAGGGGACACAGGAGCTCTCGTGAGCCAAGCTGAGCCCCGAGCACTCACACTTCACACTCCATAATTCTTCTCACCCGAGAGTTTTGTTGCACTCTGTCTGTAACCACAGCTTATTTCTCAGTTAAACACACTGTAAACTCTTAATCTCTTTCTTCTCTTCCATTTTTTCCTCTCTTCTCTCCCCCTTTCAGTTTTTATTTTTGTTTTTATTTTTCTCTTTAGCTTTCATTCTTTGGTCATAGTCCTTCAGGCCACATGCACAAGGTAAGCCCTCTGCTCTCCTCTGCTCTCCTCTTCTCCTCCTAGAGCATCTCTATTTTCCCATAGAGAAAAGAGCCTTCCTTCTGCTGTGTCAGCAGGATTGAAGGCTCTCTTGGGCAGGCCAGAGAACCCAAAAATTGAAATCTCCAAATCCTTTAAAAAAACCTGGACACCGGCAGGCAAAAACTTGCCAAACAGAATTTCCTTCTTTAGAGCGAAGGACAAGGAAAAACTAAGCAGGCTTAAAAGCAAGGAAGCCTCTGGCAAGCCAGGGGGAGCCCCCAGTCTGGGGTGGCTCCTCTGAGTGCATTGGGGCAGCTCCAGCTGATCTGTGCTGGAAGCCCATGGAAACCCTCAGCCCCTCTCCTGCCCAGCCAGAGAGCCTGTCCTGCCTCCAGGACAGCAGCCAGGAGGGTTTGGGGGACCGTGGCATTTGCTGGGGCGTGTTCCTGCAGGCATTGTGCCATAGGGCCCCAGGGACCCCCTGAATCCCCTTTTCCCATGAAAATGGGGATAAATTGCCCTATTTCTGCCAGGAATGACCACAGCACGGATGGCACGGAGGGAAACGCTCCCCACTAACAACAGAAATCAGATCACAAACCCTTTTTTACCAGTTGTACAATTCAGCAGATAATTATAAACAGGACCTCAGAGAAGCTCTGTGAATGTTATTTTTGCCCAGGTGGGCTTTCCTTTGATTGCTGTTTTCCTCTCCTGTTTCAGCCCCTGAGGCCACTGCAGCTGCTCCTGCTGCTCCTCCCAGAGGGACAGCCCTGCTCCCCGAGACCCTCACAGAGACTTTGCCCCTTGCCCCCCGGATCTGCCTCGCTCCTTGCTCTGGCCATGCAGCCCGTGGGCCTCCCAGCAGGGCAGGGCTGGGCTGGGCTGGGCTGGGCTGGGCTGGGCTGGGCTGGGTGGGAGTGCCTGCGCCCCCAAACCCCGCGGAGCCTTTGCAGAGGACAGAGCTGAGCCCACCAAGGAAGCCCAGAGCTCTGCTGCTGCCCCTGTGCAGCCCAAGGAGGGCCAGCCCTGCTGCTGGGCAGGCTCTGCCAGCAGCCCCAGCACTGATTCAGATACTCTGGATTGACCCTGGTTCCCTGCTAAGCAGGTGGCAAATTGCTTCTGTGTAGAAGTGCCCGTGTCCTGTCTGTGCCACACGCTCCTGTTTGTTCCACAGTTCTTCAAAATCCTGCCTTGAAAGAAGGTTTTAGGAAGGTTCCAGAGGAGCAGCTCATGAAAAGGTGGATGTCAGTGAAAATGAAGTGGTTTGTTCCAAGGAATTTCTCCATGGCACAGAGTATGTCCCATGCTTTGCTGAAAATCCCACGAGCCCAGTTTTAGGAAAAAACATAAAGCTACATTCAGGAAACCAAGATGTAATTATTTTTTTTTTAAAGAAAACCATTATGAAAAAAATTGTGCAATAATTCATAATTGGCTGTCCCTGAACAATGACAAAAGGCTTAACACTGTCCCAGCAAAAAGTTCAACCTGGAAAAGAGTGAACTGAACCAGATTATCCCTGATCCACATGCACTGGGCTGGGAGAGGGAACAGATGTTCACCTGGAAGGTGTCCTCACCTGGAAGGTGTCCTCACCTCGGGGAAAGGAAGCACAAGTCCCACAGAGCCCGAGCCCAGGGGGCTGGCACAGGAACCAGGAAGGAAAAAGGATCCTCTAGAAAAACAGGTGAAGAGGGGAAAATCCAGAAGAAATTCCAGAGTGTGACTGACCACGTTGGATCCACAGCTGAGCACAGAAATGCAGGGCTGTGGGGCAAGGCCAGGGATGAAGGACAAAGCCAGGACCAAGGCCAGGGATGAAGGACAAAGCCAGGACCAAGGCCAGGGATGAAGGACAAAGCCAGGACCAAGGCCAGGGATGAGGACCAAGGCCAGGAGTGAGGTCCTGCCAGCAGCCAGGGTCCCTCGGTGCCCATCCCTGGGAGCACGGGCAGGAAGGGATCAGAGCTCTGGGCAGGTAAGATGGGCTGACCAGCTGGAAACCCCTTTATCCTGGGATTCTGTGGAACTCCCTCCCCTGCTGGTCCCTCTCACTGCAGTTAATAATTACAGGCGTTATTATTCTGTTATCATTATTCTCTTATTTCTCAGAGGAAATACTGGATTTGGTACTGAAATTACCAGAGTTTTTTTGTAAACATTATTTAATTATTGCTGATAATTCAGGTGTTAAATTTCAGTGTGATATGAAAATAAATGCTGGGTTTGTGTTTTAGAACAGTGGTCACTCTTAACACAAAGTTATTGGGAGGTCATTAAATGCATTATCAGATTTCAATGGACAGTAAGCAGTCATGCTGCTTTTAAAAAGACGTTTTAAATGCAGGAGATGAAA
Source organism: Haemorhous mexicanus (assembly GCF_027477595.1). Classification (NCBI taxonomy): domain Eukaryota; kingdom Metazoa; phylum Chordata; class Aves; order Passeriformes; family Fringillidae; genus Haemorhous; species Haemorhous mexicanus. The sequence continues at coordinate 42,320,117 of NC_082347.1, forward strand.
ATAATTTTCATTTTGCATAGAAAAGACAAATAGTAATTGAAAAATATTTTAATTCCCAATTTCCCTCACTTTTTTCAAAATTTGTGCTGATAAGGAGTTCCTTGGCAGATAAACATGATGGGGAGAGCAGCAGAGGAAGCTGCAGTTGCACAGGTTTTATGGAAGTGTTATTTACATGCCAAATTTATGTATTAATTAGGCATCAAATGGTAATTCCACTACTTCCAGATGAAGCTGTCCTGGGTCAAAGTGGGCAGTGCCCAGGTAGGGGTGGTGGCAGCCAGGTAGGGGTGGTGGCAGCCAGGTAGGGGTGGTGGCAGCCAGGGGTGCCCCTCAGCAGAGACCCCATCAATGGGCACCCCAGTGCAGGGTGCTGCAGCCAGGGGAAACTGGGAGCTGTGTGTCCTGGAGGAGAGAATTGTGCTGCACAGGCCATTTGACTGTCCCAGGCAGGTTTGGGAGGCTGTTTCAGTTATTTTTTAGTGTCTGTTGAACCCTGGGGACTGGAGGCTCACAGGGCTGGGTAGCACTTGCCTGTGTCCAAATAAATAAGCTGTCACTTACCTAAGAGAAATTTTTATTAGATATTACCTGTTAAATTTATAGAAGAGGCTTGAGTGTCCATATTTCTTGCCCTGATTATCTTAATTTAATTAAAACCTCCAGCATTTATTATAGCTCCATCTGACGTTTGTTCATTCAAAGGAAACAACATGTGGAACGTGCTGGAACAAATAATATCAAATCATTGTTTTCAGTTTTCCAGTGATGGAAGGATGGGGAAAGCACCGTGGCAGAGGGCTGGAGCTGCAGGATCTCTGCAGGCCCTTCCTGCCCGAGGCAGTCTGCATTCCCTGTTTCTAGAGCAGCTTGCTGTGTTTAACTGCTCTGTGGGGCTGAGCCCTGGGCTGGTGGGGAGATGCCAGCCATGGTCACCAGCAGCAAGCCACTTTGAGGTTCGTGGTGGACTCACCTATTTTCAATGTTCCTCTAACCCTTGCATTTCTTACAACAATATAAATTCTCTTTAGAAATGGCCCGTAATATTTTAAATTAAGAATACACAATGCATTTCCTACTGTAGGCAGCAATTACAAATACCAGTTTCAGGAGTCCAGAGCTAGATGGTTTTATTTAACCACGGCTGGGGACATTTCCCCAGGAGGAACCTCCTTCACCCCCAGAGCAGGATCTGCCCCTGTGAGCCTCTCAGTTTGGTAGATAATTCCTTTTCCTTAAATGACTTTGCACACTGATCAGTTGAACAGTAGCAGGTTGTTCTGTGCTCTGTCAGCAGATGGGGGGGTGTTGGGGTGTTGGGGTGTTGGGGTTTTTCCTCCCTTGCAGAAGGGATCCCCAGGGGAGGTGAGGGTGCTGGAGCTGGAGCTGGCAGCCCTGTGTGAGCGCTCAGGCCCTCTGGAAATGAGTTCCTTCCCAGGGGCACTAACGAGCTGCAGCCTCAGAATGCTAATTGGGGACTCTGCTGTGCAGGGTGAGCCCAGACATCCTCCTTTGAAGTGAAGTGTGGGCAAATTCAGGCTGTCAAGGAGACTCCCACTGAGCACAGGCATTGGCTCCAAAGCCTTTATTCCTTTTGCTGTGCTGCAAACCTTGCGGGTTCTCCCTCTCAGAGGGCAGGATTGGCTCAGCACTGAAGGAGATTGCCAGTGGGTTATAGCTGTCAGTTTGTATAAGAGCAGGGGCTGTCTCCTGGCAGGGCGTTCCTGCCCCGCTCTCCCGGGGGCTGCTGCAGACTGAAATGCACAGAGGTGACAATGTCAGCCTGAGTTTGTGGCTGAGGCGGGGGACAGGGAGGCCCTGGGGCAGGAGTGCCTGGCTGGTGCTGAGGGAGGCTCCAGCCAGGTCTGGCCATGGCTGGGAGCTCCTGCCCCCCTGCTCATCCCAGACATCTCTGCTGTGCACAGGCTGCTCCTCCATGGCTCTGCCAAATCCCAGGGCCAGCGGGGATTTTCCTTCTGAGCAGAACACCTGGTTCATTACAGCAGGAACTTTGGGTTGTGCTTCCTGGGCACGTTCTGGGGGCAGGACGTGGGACCAGCCTTTCATTTATCCTCTCTACAAGTAAAACCTCCCACTCCTGTGTTGCTGCAGGGGTGTCACACGCAGCACAGGATCCCAGAATGGTTTGGGCTGGGAGGCACCTGCAAGGTCATCCCTGCCATGGGAAGGATGGGAACCTCCCACTACCCCAGCTTGCCCCAAGCCCCATCCAGCCTTCCCTTCAATCATTTCCCCTTTCTGTGGGAAGTAGAGAAGAGCTTTTTTGGAGTGTGAATTTGTGCAGCAGCAGCAATTTGGTGTCCTGTGTGCTTCCCCCTCGAAACCCCAGCACCTTGCATCCTCAGCTTGCTCTCAGAATGAAAACTCTGCCTAACTCTGTACAGACTGGCAGGGTAAAAGCCTGCTCCACCAAGCTGGTTTTAAAGATAATCATTCATTTCACATTTCATTCCCCAAAGCACTCCTGGGCAGAGCAGCTTCAATTCTCATCACAGCTGAAGGGTTCTCCCCCTCAATTTGGGTCTTGCTGAGCTCTCACACATAATAAGGACAAGTATTTTTTTAGTTTACCAAACTCAGCTTGAGCCTGGAGAATTCTTCAGCTGGAAAATCTATCATGAAGTGAGCTTTTTTAAAAGAATGCATTCTGTTTGTAAGTGGTGTTGATGTGAATAGCCCTGCCGTGGAGGGGCTGGGCCCAGTGATGTGTCTGCACTTGCAGGGCTGCAGAAATCCCAGAGAAAGCTCCCGGGGAGGGAGGACGTGTCCAAGTCACTCAGGCTGTGTGCAGGTCGGCAGAGGCAGCCGAGGAGGTGCTGCTCTGCCAATGGCTCTTCAGAGGAGAGGTGCCCCGGGCTCTGTGCTCCTTGCTGTAAACAAGGATGCTGTGAACACCCCCGGGGCACCAGCCTGGCCAGGGCAGCGTCAGGATTGGCACGGCTCTCACAGAGGGGCTGGCGGCGCTGGAAGGCGATTGTGAAATACTCACATCGGCACTTAGAGCCGCGCTCCTCCCTTTGCTAAATCGGGGAGGATTCCAAGGGCTGTGAGTGGATGGGGTGCCAGGCTCTGCCAGGGCTCCTGCAGCTCAGTTCCCCAACGAGCAGGCTGTGCCAGCAGCACGGAGCAGGTCTGTCACCCAGAGCCCCCAGTTCCTGCGGGGGCCAGCAGGGCTGGCATCCCCCGATGTCCCCCCGATGTCCCCCGGTGCCTTTCCCGAGCAGGTGCAGGGGGGGCACGGGGTCAGCCTGCATTTCCTGCCTCAGCTCCGCCTGTTCGTCCTGCTCAGCTGTCCCTGAGCTGTCCCTGAGCTGTCCCTGAGCTGTCCCTGCTGAACTGTCCCTGAACTGATCCTACTGAACTGATCCTACTGAGCTGTCCCTGCTGAACTGTCCCTGAACTGTCCCTGAACTGATCCTACTGAGCTGTCCCTGAGCTGATCCCACTGAACTGTCCCTGAGCTGTCCCTGAACTGATCCCACTGAACTGTCCCTGAACTGTCCCTGAGCTGATCCCACTGAGCTGTCACTGAGCTGTCCCTGTGCTGTCCCTGTGCTGTCCCTGTGCTGTCCCTGTGCTGATCCCACTGAACTGTCCCTGAACTGTCACTGTGCTGTCCCTGAGCTGATCCCACTGAACTGTCCCTGAGCTGTCCCTGAGCTGTCCCTGAGCTGTTCCTGAGCTGTCCCTGCTGAACTGAAAATCCAATGTAGAAAGAAAATGCTGTGGGTTTCTATGCATGTATTTATATACATATATATGTGTGTCTGTGTCTGTGTGTAGAATGAGCAGTACCAAGATTTTAACACAGGTAAATGATTTGTAATGGAAGGAAACAGCTTTTTAAACCCCTGCTATTATGCCTGGAGGGAGCAGCTGTGTTTTCTGCTCTAGCAGAAGCAGTTTGCAGCAGGTCTGTGCCAGAATCCCCCCGTGTCCGTGGGGGCAGGATGGGCACAGCCTGACTGTGGGGCCAGAGCCACTGGGTTCCCCTTCCAGCACAGGAGGGGATGGCAGTGCCAGAGCACAGCCCTGCCCTGCCTGGGGTGGCTCAGGGCATGAGGCTGCAGGGAGGGAACAGAAGGGCTGGAATCAGCCGTGCTGGCTGCTCCTGCAGCCCTGCCTGGGGTGGCTCAGGGCGTGAGGCTGCAGGGAGGGAACAGAAGGCTGGAATCAGCCGTGCTGGCTGCTCCTGCAGCCCTGCCTGGGGTGGCTCAGGGCGTGAGGCTGCAGGGAGGGAACAGAAGGGCTGGAATCAGCCGTGCTGGCTGCTCCTGCAGCCCTGCCTGGCCGAGCAGGGCGGGCACTGACGGGCACCGTGATGCCCAGCATCCCCTGCCCAGCTCCAGCCTCTCCCCAGGCTCCTGGAGCTGCTGGAAGGCTTCAGGGGGCCGGGGAGCAGCGTTTCAGATTCCAGTCTGTGAATGTTGATGAGGTGAAATGCTTTCATGCTCGTGGGTAGTTCCTCTGCTCAGCGTACGCTCAGCACTTGTCAGCACAAATGGATACGGTCAGGAACGCTCCTTCCTTGGTACATTGGGCTGGAAAAGCCCAGAATCTTCCAAGTCAGTACAGACATGGACAAAATACACCATGGGCCTGTTCACTGGGATATCCTGTGAAACAGTGCTCTAAATTTTAAATTGAAAATGAGGAATTAGGTAACAAATTAGGTGGACAGTGAGGGGCTGCTGATAGCTGAGATTCTCAGGGCTAGTAGCCCATCCTCCAGCCACAAAAACCATGGGACTGTGGCCTGAAATGCAATCAAGAATCTGAATTTTTGCAGAGACTCTGTAGTGAATTGCCTGAGTGTGTTCACCAACTCACCCTGCTCACAAAGGCAGGTGTTAAAAAATTAACATCTTAACAAAGAAGGTGCACTTTGTCAAAGCTGGGGGTGCAGCTGAGATTTGTGTAAGTCCATTTGTGCAATCCATTGACTGTTATTACTCTGATTTTTAGCTGCTTCACTGCAGCCAGCAGTTTCCTCTTTCTCACCAGGAAAAAGGGGAAAAGAAAAAAGAGCTTCCTCTTCTTGCCAGGGACCTGTCCCATCCTCTTCCCTGACATCAAATGTTCCCCTTTGTGGAACCTATTGGAACTGAATGACCACTGTTTTTAGATGGTTAAACAACTCCCCTCTGTGTTTTATTCTGCTTGTGATTTCTCATCTTCCTGTTCTCTGGGCCCCCTCTCTGCCCTGCAGTACGTCCCAGAGGGTTATTTGCATTTGCATTCGTGTGCACAGGAGGGGTTGAATAAGCCATAAATGCCCTCGTGTGAATCCAGTGGGAGAGGAAGGGGGAAAGGCAAGGAAGCCAAGTCCAGCCCTTTGTTCTTTACATGGATGTGAAACTCCACCTGTTTATTCTCCACGTGGGGCATGAGTGGGAAGATGAGAGATCCTGCATTCCCACCTCCGGGGGGCTTGTGGGGTCCCAGGTGAGGATGGGGTCCAGCCCCCAGGGCCACAGCCCCGAGGTGCTGGTGTGGGGCTCTCTGATCCTTCCCATTGCATGGATCCCAGAGGGATCCAGGATTTGCTGTCCCACTGACACCTCCCAGGCAGCAGTGGGGTCCCGGGGTGTGTCCCAGGCTGGATTCAGGTTTGGCAGTGATGAAGAGCCTCAGGCTCATCCAGGCAGACTCTTCTTTGGGAGAGAGGAGTGAGCTGCCTCAGAGCCACCTCCAGCAATGCTTCACCTGCTTGGTAACTCTGCACTACCTTGGCCAGTCCAAGGGCTGCCTGGTGGTTCTGGTGCCTTTTCCTTACTCCCCAAACACATCCCAGCTTTTCCCAGCAGCCCAGGATGCTGTCAGTGCCTCCCTCAGCCATATGGTCCCGTGTGATATATATAAATAAACATATGCATATATAAATAAGCATGTAAATATATATCCATAGATGAATCTGTAAATATAGATCTTCCATTGCAGCCTTGGCAGGAGGCTGTGCTGATGAAGGTGATCATTCTTCTTCAGGAACTGTTGTGACAGGACAAGAAGTAATGGGGTCAAACTAAATCAGGGGAAATTTAGCTTAGATATATGGAAGAAACTCTTCCCTGGGAAGATGGGCAGGCCCTGGCACAGGGTGCCCAGAGCAGCTGGGGCTGCCCCTGGATCCCTGGCAGTGCCCAAGGCCAGGCTGGACACTGGGGCTGGGAGCACCTGGGGCAGGGGAAGGTGTCCCTGCCATGGCAGGGGTGGCACTGGGTGGGATTTGGGGTCCCTCCCAACCCAAACCAGGCTGGGGTTTTGTGATTCCTTTCTCCCATGAAATTTGATCCGTGATCTTTGAGGAACTGCCTTCCTGCACTGTTCTCTTCAGCAAAGCTGCTGTTTTCCACAAGCCACGAGCGCTCAGAAGCACAACTGTCAGCGCTCCGTGCGTTACCATTTTTCACACGCTGCTGCCCCAGTTCTACAGCTCGGGAGCAATTCCGTGTGTTTGGGGGAGGCGGGGGTGAGGGAGGGCTGGCTGTGCCGGGGGCGAGGCCCGCGGGCAGCGGCGGGGGCAGCGCTCGGCTCCGAGCGCGCCGTGACGGCCCCGACGGGCGGGCAGCGAACAGAGCCCAGCGGCCCTGGAGAGCCCGCGCCAGCCGCCCTCGCTTCCTCTTCCGTCGTTTACTGCTCGGTGTCTTTTCGGGAATGGCTTCTGAAATCCTTACGTGCTGGTGTCGCCTGTGAGCAGCATCCCCTGTCTCAAGGCTCGGGGGGACAGAGGAGCCCGCAGGACCTGCTCAGCCCGGGACTGTCTGCCCTGCCGGCCGGGCTGGGAAGGGTTAACCCTTTCCCTGCACGGTGGCTGAGCCGGGCAGGAGATTCAGCTGCTGCTGGGGCCTGGGGAGAAGAGACAGGGAACAGGGGCTGGAGAAGGGACGGGGCGCGGGGGATTCTCCCCTCTCCGGCCGTTGGCAGGGCTGCTCTCTTCCCTCGTGTGTTCCTCCCCCAGCCGTTCCCCGTCCGGCGGGCGCTGCTCTCCTGGGGGGTGGGACATGGGAACAGGGGCACGGCGCCAAGGAGGGGGCACGGGAAGGGGCAGGGCAGCTGCAGCAGCCCCCTCCCACCTAAGGGCACCAAGTCCTTCCTTCGTGCCGCCTCTCCTCCCCTGGGGAGGTGGAATTTGCCTCCGTGGTCATTAACTCGTCCTCTCAGAGTTTATCAGATGAGGCAGATTTTAAATTCATCATTCATCACGATCATCACCATATTCTGAGTGCTACCCAAAGCTGTTAGGGGAGTACTGCTCGAGGAAAATGAATTATTGGATGTGTGGCACAGCCTGGAGAAAAAAGCACATTTAACATTTAATAAGTTATCTCTTGTTTTTCAGGGAAAAAACAGTAATTGGCTAAGCCTACTCCAACTCAGACTTAACTGACAGCTGCTTAACACAACCCAGCACAACCTATGGAATGGAAATGTTGTAGATTTTGGGATTCCAAATCCCATGTGGAGGAGAGGACCACAGCTGTAGTTAAACCTTGTGTTTATTTTATTCTGTAGGTACCTGCGCCGCTGGAGTTTATAAAGCTATGAAGAAAACCCCTGGATACTGAAATTCTTCAACCTCTTCCTGCACTTGTACATCCACCGTGTTTAAACCCAGCACAGGGAGCTCAGCTGCAGAAACAGGAGGAAGGGAGTTGGTCAGAGAAGTGTGGTATTTGAACCAGAGGGATGCAATGTTTTAAGGCCAAGGTTGTGGATTTTGATCTCAGCATCCGATTCTATCATGGAATTGATTTAACAAGCTCCGATTCTACCAGATACCAATACCAACAGTGCTGGCATTCTGGGATGAGCTGCATTTTTGCTTCTGCATTTTTGCTTCTGCATTTCACGCCTAAAACAAGTTCATTTTGAGTTCTGCAGAAATACTTCATGTCTTAAAATACTCTATTCACTGGAAGCCCTGCAGGTGGTGGCTGAGGTGACAAAGGGCACCTTAGGAAGTGGCTTGAGTCCACCTCATGGCTCCTCATTCAGGACGTGCTCTTGCCCGGTGTGTCCGTGTGTCTCAAATACCGGTTCTGTTTCCCATTCACTTCCTTGATCCTGGGGGTTTTAAGTACAAAGCCAATTGTACAGGACAGGTCTGTGTGTAAATAAGGAATTGTGCTTATCTATATGTCACTATAAATATGTATGAAGTTTTGTACATAGGAAAGAGAAAACGGCTCAAAGAATGTTTTCAGAACTGTGTCCTCCGTTTGAATGCACAGACAGGAGATTGCCATCCATGTGCTCCCTCACTCTCCGGGAAGGGATCCTGCTGGTTCCGCTCGCTCCCCGCGCCCAGCTGGGCTCTGTGTCAGGAGTTTTTGGTGGCCCGGAGCCGGGCTGGCCTCTGGGTCAGGAGTTTTTGGTGGCCCGGAGCCGGGCTGGGCTCTGGGTCAGGAGTTTTTTGGTGGCCCGGAGCCGGGCTGGGCTCTGGGTCAGGAGTTTTTGGTGGCCCGGAGCCGGGCTGGGCTCTGAGTCAGGAGTTTTTGGTGGCCCGGAGCCGGGCTGGGCTCTGTGTCAGGAGTTTTTTGGTGGCCCGGAGCCGGGCTGGGCTCTGGGTCAGGAGTTTTTTGGTGGCCCGGAGCCGGGCTGAGCCGTGTCGGGTCTCGGCTGCCCCCGCCTCACTCTGGCCCCTGTGCATCTCTCACAAACACCGTCTCCAAGGCCCGGGACGGCGGTGGGGCAGTGCCCCGGCCCGGGGCGTTCCCGCAGTCCCTCCGTGCCCGGTGCGGGGACAGCAGCCGGAGCAGGGGGTGCCGCGGGCCGCCCCCCGCCCCAGACCCGCCACCGTGTGTGCGTCAGGCACGGACCGCTTGTTCCAGCTGCTGGAGGATGTGGCTGTTATTTCCTGTACTCTGCTCTGTATCTGTAGCCTTCAGTGATTCCTTGAGTGCCTTACATGGCTTGTGGACAGAATTCCTGACCGGGCGGAGAAAATGCCCCTGGACCGACGCCGGCTCCTTCGCAGCCCTGTGCCCCTCGCCGGCAGCGTGCACAGGAAGAGATTTAGCTTCGACTCAGGAAATCGCCGTGTGAATATGTGTATTAAACCCTGTATGATGTGCTGTACAGTTTATAAAAAGGGACTGTTGTAAACTTATGCAAAACGTAACACAGAGAAGATGGAGGTTTTTGGTCCCCTGGCTGGCGTGCCGTAACCCGTGTCCTCTAATCCTACTCCAGAATCATATCCAAAATACAGAACGCTGGGTTCAGTGCTGCGACAGCAACCGACAGCCCGAAAACAGGGGCTGGAGAGAATTTTACAGTTATTTTTGTATTGTGATTCCTATGATATATATCGAGAGACTTTCTATTCCTTTGTAAAATACATAAATTATTGTCAATTTTAATTAAAAAGATCTGTTTTAAACCTTCAAATTAGATGAACTGGTTTGGGGTTGAGGGGATGGGGGAGCTGGGCTGTGACACCGGCCAGGCTGGGGGACCGGGGATGCCCGGGAGGGCTCGGAGGGGGGGCGTTCACCCGATCCCCGCGGCAGCCAACCCCGCGCTGTCTCTGCCATCACAGACGCTGGAGATGTCACCTCGCGGTCGCACGCGGGGCCGGGCACGGGTGGATGGGCACCGGGAGGGGCGGGGGGTCCTTGGGCGGCTCTTAACGCGGCGCAGGGCTCTCCTCCGCAGGGCGAGCGGCTGCGGAGCGCAGCGGCGGCGGGGAGCGCAGGGGTGCCGGGCCCATGGCGGGGAGGCAGGAGGAGGCTCTGCCCGCCTGCTTTGCGGGGCTGGGCGCGGGCAGCCCGCGGCCGCGGCAGAAGCGCGGCGGGATGTTCTGCAGCGTGGAGGATGCCTTCGACAACAAGACGCTGAACTTCGCCTCGCTCGCTGCCTCCGGAACAGCAACACCCGTCGGGGGGCAGCGCCGCGACACCAACCCGGGACCGAGCCCCGAGGCGGGACCGAGCCCCGACCCCGGCCCCGCCGCGGCCGCGCTGCCCCCGAGAGCTCCGGCCGCGCTGCCCGACGGCTGCCGGCAGGTAACGGGACTGAGCCGGGACGGGGGCCGGGGTCACCTCGGCGAGCCGGCCTGGCCGAGACCGCGCGGGAGGGCGAGCGGGACCCGTCCAGCTGTCCTTCTGCCGCCTGTCCCATTCCGCCCCGTCCTGTCCCGTCCGGTCCCGCGGAGCTCGCTCCGGGAGCGGGCGCTGGGCCCATCCCCGCGGCGCGGGTTTGAGCGGGGCACGCTGCGGGGGCGCCGAGCGGCCGCCTTTCCCTCGGGGGGCACGGCTGAGAGCGCCCCGCCGGCCCCGGCCCCGTTCAGCCCCGCTCGGCCCCGTTCAGCCCCGCCGGACCGTCTCTGTCCGCGGCCGGGCGCGCGGCGGGGAGGGCGGGGGCGCGCACGCAGGCGGGGGCGCGCGGCGGCGGGCGCGGGCACGCGCGCAGCCCCGCACACACGCGGCGGAGGCGGCGGCGATGTCGCAGCCGGGCAGGAGGAGCGGGAGCCGCGGCACGGTGAGGGCTCCCCGCGGGGCGAGGGCTGCGGGACCGCGGGGCTGCGAGCCGGGCCGAGAGTCGCTCCGGCCGGCGGAGGTGGAGCAGGGCGGGCGGTCGGTCGGTCTCGCCAGCCGGGGAGCGCCGCGGGCTCCTGCCCGCGCCGGGGTCAGCGCCCGGCGGGGCCGTTGCCGGCGGGGCCGTTGCCGGCGGGGCCGGTGCCGCGGGGCCGAGCCCCTGCCCTGTCCGCCCCTCGCAGCCTGCCCGCTCCGCTCCTTTGTTGCGCGGCCCGGCCGGAGCCCGGCGGTCCCGGCGCTTTGTCCCGGGGCCGTCCCGGGGGGACAAAGGCGGGCGGGCTCCGCGGCGGGGCTGCCCCGCCGTGCCCCCGGCTCCCTGTGCCGCCGGGGCCGGAGATGTGCTCCGGGCACGCTTTCATCGCGGGATGGGCTCGGCAGTGTGAGAGCATCTCGCAGCCGTGCTCTGCCTCCCCCGTCAGCCCGGGGTCCCCCCGCGGCTCCCCCGGCCCCGGCCGCGCTGCGTGGGAGGGGATTCCCTCCTCCCGGCGCTTCCCGGCAGGAGCCGGGACAAATCCCTCGATTGCGATGCCTTGTGTTTTGTTTCTTCTCCTCTTGCTGGCTCGTGGCAGAACTCCCTCGGGAAGAGCCCGGTGGGTGCGGGAGCCAGGGACCGGCCCCGTTACTGGGCTGCGGGAGCGGATCCTGGGAGTGGGGCGCTGCCGCCGGGGTGGGGACGGGGTGAGGATGAGGGTGAGGATGGGCATGGGGTGAAGATGGGCCCCACAAGGGGAGGGGCCGTCAGGCTCTCCCATGGGGCAGTAACACTGAGGCTTCTTTTGATTGATGTTATGGGACGAGGGGAAACAATAAAGACAATAAATCCTTGACTGTTCAAAAAAAAAAAAAGTCATGCATTTCTTTAGTTTTCCTTTTATATGCCAGCGATGCTCTTTTAAACAAGCCCCAAAATGTTTCTAGGCAGTTTTGCCTCCGGACCCGGCTCTTTGTGGTGCAGCACCTCCAGACTGTGCTGCCACGTGCTCAGGCGTCCCTCGGCTGGTTTTGTACCCAGGCCGTGCTCTTTGTGTTGCCCATTTCAGCACTGGAAATAATTTTTCAAGCAACACCAGAGAGCAGGAAAGGAATCCTCTGAAATTAGGCTGCAGCTCCACATAGATATCAGTGCTGCTGCTTCCTAAATTTTCTAGTTAAAGATTCTGTAAATCTGAAAACTGTGCCAGTGTCTGGCTTTGAAGTGAGGCAAGTCCTCGAGGCTTTATCTGCCTCTGCCGAGACTGTGAAAACGGATGAATGGCAATAAATTACCAGGTTAATGAGATGCACTGAGAAGCCTGTAGCCAGAGCTGAGGCAGGAGCACGGCTCAGCCCTCGGAGCTGGGGGTGCCCAGGGCTCAGCGATGCACCCCTGGCTCCTGCCACCCTTCAGACAGCTGGGCTCCTCTAAATGACAATTTCATATGGTTCCCCTTGCAAATATAGAATAGTCTAGATAGTCACTGAACTTGAGTGATTGCAGGGAAAATACTAAACCTAGATTTACTTAAAGCTTGGAATGAGTAAAGTGGAATCCAAACAAAAAAATCTTTAAAAAACTGTGGATTTTTTTTCCCTTTAGAGTGACCACATTCTAATCAAAGGAGGAAAAATTGTCAACGATGATCAGTCATTTTACGCAGACATTTATGTGGAGGATGGCTTAATAAAGTAAGTTAAAAATTTATATTTGCTAATGTAATTTCTTAGAATGATACAGTGCCTTGGGATTTGAACAAGGTTCCTTCCCATCATTTTTTCTTGAAAATCTTTTAGGAAAATAAAGGCAGCATTTTAGAGTAGTGTCAGGAAAGAGCTACACTGGTGTAGCTGCCGCTGTAAAGACTCGCAAAGCACTGGCAGCCGGGGGAGGAGCAGCAGAGGTTGTTTTGGCATCCTCGCTTCAAAGCTGTTGCCAGTTAAGAGGAGATGTTGCTTTCCTTTGCAGACAAATCGGAGAGCACCTGGTCGTTCCCGGCGGCACCAGGACCATCGATGCCCACGGGCAGCTGGTGATTCCGGGCGGCATCGACGTCCACACGCGGCTGCAGGCGCCCGCCATGGGCCTGAGCTCGGCCGACGGCTTCCTGCAGGGCACCAGGGCAGCGCTGGCAGGAGGCACCACCATGATCAGTAAGGCAGTAAGGGCTGCTGCCTTGCAGCAGAGCACACCGGGCCTGCAGGCACTGCGGGGGTGCTTGTTTGCCTTCACAGCACTGAAATGTCCGTTTCTGCTGGACAGGTGCACACACCACAAAGCTAATTGAAGGTGGTGTGTGCTGTGCAGAACCTCCTTCACTTGCTGCACATGGACATGAAAAATAGACACATTTATTAAAAATATCTGTCTGCTCCTGCCTCACCTCATCTGAGAGCAAGACAGAAGAACACTTTAGAACACTTTAACCACCTTTTGATATGTTTTTAACAGCTCTGCAAGTGTGGGGCATTTTTGAGTTTCCCAACTTTAAGCACAGGATCCATTTCTGTGTTAATGTAAAATAATTTTGCTCTCTGTCCTGTTCCTATTCCATTCCCAAGTTCCGCTGCAGTATGTGACTGCAGGACCAGTCTCACCAGTCCTGGCACAGCTCCCCAGCAAGCCCACGGCCAGTGCTGCAGGGAATGGGAGCAGAGCTGAGGGAAGTGAGGGCAGTGGGGGCTGCCCAAGGACACTGCCCCAGAGCAGAATCCTCACCAGCACTCACGGTGCGGTGCTGGCTGAGAAACAGGACAAAGCTGTCACTGGGGTTTGCTTGTTGCACACGTGTCACTTAGTCTGGGGGCTCCGTGCCCCCTGTCCCTCGGCAGCACTGTGAGTGAGCTGGCACTGCCATGTCCGTCCCGCAGCAGCAGCTGTGACCGGGGCACAATGCCCGGCATGTCCTGTCCCTGTCCCTGACCCGCGTGTCCCTGCAGCAGCTGTGTCTGGGGCACAGTGCCCGGTGTGTCCCTGTCCCTGACCCGCGTGTCCCTGCAGCAGCTGTGTCCAGGGCGTGGTGCCTGGTGTGTCCCTGTCCCTGACCCGCGTGTCCCTGCAGCAGCTGTGACCGGGGCACAATGCCCGGCATGTCCTGTCCCTGTCCCTGACCCGCGTGTCCCCGCAGCAGCAGCTGTGTCCGGGGCGTGGTGCCCGGCGTGTCCCTGTCCCTGTCCCTGACCCGCATGTCCCCGCAGCAGCTGTGTCTGGGGCACGGTGCCCGGTGTGTCCCTGTCCCTGACCCTGACCCGCGTGTCCCCGCAGCAGCTGTGTCCGGGGCGTGGTGCCCGGTCTGTCCCTGTCCCTGTCCCTGTCCCTGACCTGCGTGTCCCCGCAGCAGCAGCAGCAGCAGCAGCTGTGTCTGGGGCACAATGCTCAGTCTGTCCCTGTCCCTGTCCCTGACCCTGACCCGCATGTCCCCACAGCAACAGCTGTGTCCGGGGCACAATGCCCGGCATGTCCTGTCCCTGTCCCTGACCCGCGTGTCCCCGCAGCAGCAGCAGCAGCAGCAGCTGTGTCTGGGGCGTGGTGCCCGGTGTGTCCCTGTCCCTGTCCCTGACCCGCGTGTCCCCGCAGCAGCTGTGTCCGGGGCGTGGTGCCCGGTCTGTCCCTGACCCTGACCCGCGTGTCCCTGCAGCAGCTGTGTCTGGGGCACGGTGCCCGGTCTGTCCCTGTCCCTGTCCCTGACCCGCGTGTCCCAGCAGCAGCTGTGTCTGGGGCGTGGTGCCTGGTCTGTCCCTGTCCCTGTCCCTGACCCATGTGTCCCCGCAGCAGCTGTGTCCGGGGCACGGTGTCTGGCGTGTCCCTGTCCCTGTCCCTGACCCGCGTGTCCCCGCAGCAGCTGTGTCTGGGGCGTGGTGCCTGGTCTGTCCCTGTCCCTGTCCCTGACCCATGTGTCCCCGCAGCAGCTGTGTCCGGGGCACGGTGCCCGGCGTGTCGCTGTCCCTGTCCCTGACCCGCGTGTCCCCGCAGCAGCTGTGTCTGGGGCACGGTGCCCGGCGTGTCCCTGTCCCTGACTCCCGTGTCCCCGCAGCAGCTGTGTCTGGGGCACGGTGCCCGGCGTGTCGCTGTCCCTGACTCCCGTGTCCCCGCAGTTGACCACGTGTGCCCGGATGCGGGCAGCAGCCTCCTGGCCGCCTACGAGCAGTGGCGCAGCCGCGCCGACGGCCAGGCCTGCTGCGACTACGGCCTGAGCATGGACATCCCGCGCTGGCACGAGAGCCTCAGGGAGGAGCTGGAGGCCCTGGTCAAGGACAAGGGTAAGGGCAGAGGGACCCCGTGGGTCCCTGCAGGGGGGGTCGCTGCAGGGTCCAGGGGTGGCCGTGGCAGCCCTGCTGTCCCTGGCACCCGGCGCTGCAGGGACAGGCGCGGGCGGCCGCGCTCCTGCCCGTGGAGCTGGCACCTCCCCGTCCTTGGCCGGCCAGGGGAGAGCTGTGGACGGGGACACGGGCATCAGGTTCCTGCCATAACATCTGGGTCTGTGCCCTCACCTTTGGGCAGTCGGCAGCCTGGTCATGGAAGGGGATTTTGGAAGCTGAAGGAGTAGGGTTGGCCCCCCTGATGCGGGCTGCCAGATGTACAGAAAAAACATTTAAAGAAAACCTCTGGGACAGGGCGTAGAGAAGGAAACTCAGCTGTAAGCATTCCATAGTGGTTCCGTTGTGCCTGTAACTCCTGTGCATCCCCAGGTATCTGTGGCACATGGCTCTCTGGAAAGCAGGAAAGTAGACCACGAGGCAGGGATTCATGCATTCATTAATACCTATTGCCGTGTTTGCAACTACACTTTCCTTCAGATATGCTAATGCAGAGCTAAATGTCTTCAGTGTAATTTGTAGTCTTGCAAGCAAGGGTTTAATTGGCCAATTACCATAGAAATTCGCAGTGAATTTCCTATTAAAATGCAGAGTGGCTGAAGTAATGGAGCTGTTCCTTGGAGCACATATGAAATACAGCTGTAATTTGATCATGGTTTGGTATTGCTCATTGCCTCTATCCATACAAAATACAGCAGCAATTCACAGAATCATGGAATGGTTTGCATTGGAAAGGACCCTGTCCCATTCCCTGCCATGGCAGGGACACCTTCCCCTGTCCCAGGTGCTCCCAGCCCCAGTGTCCAGCCTGGCCTTGGGCACTGCCAGGGATCCAGGGGCAGCCCCAGCTGCTCTGGGCACCCTGTGCCAGGGCCTGCCCACCCTGCCAGGGAACAATTCCCAATATCCCATCCATCCCTGCCCTCTGGCAGTGGGAGCCATTCCCTGTGTCCTCCCTCCATCCCCTGTCCAAATTTGAGAATAAGCCATAGACTGAAGCCACCACTGGAGGGAAATCAGCCTGTGTGCATTCAGAGCCAGTCACAGAGGGTGCCTAACCCCAAACACGGATCACAAGGGGTTTCATTTTTAGGGTTCAAGTGCACCATAAAGTAGGGGTTTATTATATTTCACAACTCCTGAGCTTTGGGGTCAGTGGGGACATTTCCCACCTCAGCCCTTGGCTTTGCTTTGCTTCCAGTGTAACCCTCTCCAGCACAGCCCCCTGGTCCAACCACCCCTGCCCAGCCCACACCAGGGCAGTGACAAAGGGACAAAACCACACGTGTCATTTTCTTTTTTCAAGGTGTGAACTCCTTCCTGGTGTTCATGGCGTACAAGGACAAGCTGCAGTGCACTGATGGCCAGGTAGGAGCCCAGAAGGCAGGGAGAGCCAGGCCTCACTCTGAGCAGGTGGGAGGTGGCAGGGCTGACCTGCACCCGCTGTGTCTCGGCAGATGTACGAGATCTTCTGCACCCTCCGGGACCTGGGGGCCATCGCCCAAGTGCACGCGGAGAACGGAGACATCATCGAGGAGGTACCGTGGGGTGTGCCCTGGGACCCCGGGCTGAGCTGCCCTGGGGAGCAGAACCCTGCCCCGGGAGATGGAGCCCCAAAGCCTTGGAGGGAACGGGACCCTGTGTAGCAGCGGGTGCAGGCAGAGGAATGTGCAGGAGCATCAGGGTGTCCTGTGGAATCATCAGTGTCCTCATGGATCTTCACATGTGGGTGCTTGGGTTCCTAAAAAGCACTTTGTGCCTTCCTAAGGGACGACTGACTGCCTTAAGTGGTGCTTTATCCCGTTATCTGTTTTGTTTAGGAGTTTGGATTACTTGAAAAAATCAGGAGGTTTGAGGCTTTTGCAGTAATGTCTGTGACATTGGCAGCACTTAACTCCACCATCAGCACTGGGGAATTCCTTGGTGTCACAGCCTCTACTCAGGGGCCTTATTTTTCCTTTTTACCTGTAGAAAAGACAGTCTTGGCTCCAGCCTCAGTCAGGGACACAAGGTGGAGTTAGACTGGCAGTTCCTCAGGCTCACGGTCAGCCAGCACCCAGCCTGGTGTGGGAGGAAGGCTGAACTGAAAGCCAGATCCAATCCTTCAAATGGGTTTATTTGAACAAACAGGATGAAGGCTAATTCCCACCTCCTGGGGTTTTATCTGGAAACCTGTTCCTCAGCTGGCTGTGGAGCCAGGCAGCTCATAGCTGCAGCAGTGTTTCTGTCAGCTGCCAGCGTGGTGACACTTGAGCCCTGGGGACAAACTCGGAGGAGATCTGTGACAGGAATACAGACAAATAGGCACGCTCTAAGAGCAGGGTCCTTTGAAAGATCCTGTGGGATCTGCTCCGTGGAGTTGGATTACATCCTTGCCTTAGTGCCAGCTGCCTGGGAGGTTACATAATACAGAGCAGCAGAGGGACAGGGTGAGGTGTGAGCTGGACATCTGCATTCAGGCACCATGTGAGTGACCTGGGACATCCCAGAGCTCATCTCAGCATCTGTCACTGCGGGTTCCCTTTCCTCTGTGCCACATGGTGAGGTGCAAAGGGACAGGAACCTTCAGGAGAGGTGGCACTGGCTGCACCCCAATGACAGTCTCACATCCCTGTGCCCATCCCTGCCTCCTCCAGGGGCTCCTGAGCAGCTCCAGCAGGCTCAGGTGCTGGGATCCCACTCCCTTTGCTGTGGCTGGGGTAGCCTGGGTGTGTCCCCTCCTCCAGAACCGTGGGTTTGAGGGGTGGGAGGGTCCAGAGGTGCTGCTAGGGCACAGCAGCTCCCATGCTGGAGCATTTCTGCAGCACAGCACAGGTCTCTGGGAGGTGGCCCTGGGGAGTGTCCCATGTCCCACCCGCCCTCGGGTGGCTCTGGACAGGCTGTGCTGTGTCCCATGGTGCTCCAGCGGGCTGTGCCCATCACTGACTGCTCTCTCCTTCCTCCTCGCCCCCCAGGAGCAGAAGAGGCTGCTGGAGCTGGGGATTACGGGCCCGGAGGGGCACGTCCTCAGCCGCCCCGAGGAGGTAACGCCACCAGCCCTCGCTCCAGCGCCAGGCCCGCCCTGCAGAGGGGCTGGGACCCCCGTGTCCCGGGACACCTGCGTCGTGGGACACCCGTGTCGTGTTCTTGTGCCCACAGGTGGAGGCAGAGGCTGTGTTCCGTGCCATCACCATCGCCAGGCAGGCCAACTGCCCCCTCTACGTCACCAAGGTCATGAGCAGGGGGGCTGCAGATGTCCTGGCTCAGGCCAAGAGGAAAGGTAACACTGGCCTGCCCAGGCCATCACTGAACCCCTGAATCCAGCCAGGAGTCTCATTGTGACTGTGAGGTCTGAGGAGTCCTTATCTCCTGAGCTCACCCACACTCTGAGGGCGCTGAGGCTCCTGCTGGTTTCCATGGTAGGCTGTGCCAGAGCTAATTGCTTGGAGCTGGGAGGATTGGATGTGTTGGAAGCTGTGACACTTCCATCTAGGCAGACACAGCTGAGAAACGGGGAATAATCCACTTGTGATCGTTTGGTGTGAACTGAATGAAAAACAGACGTGGAGCAAGCTCCAAATTGTGGCTGGGGTGGAGTGGGAAGGGCTGGGATGAATCCTGTGGGGAGCAGGGTGGAAGGGGGAGCACAGTCACTGCTTCCCCCGCCTGGTGGCTGCCAGACAGAGACAGGTTTGGTTTAAAGGAAGGCATGACAGCTCCTAGGAATGTGTGCCTGGTGAAAGGAGGGGACAGACAGATCCAGAACTTGCTTTGACAGCGTCTCCCAGTCACCTGAGATAATGTAAGGGATTAGGAGGCTCTGAAGTGCTGGCAGTGCTGAGGGAGCAGCACTGCTGTGTGTGGTTGTGGCAGCGCCGTGTCTGCCCACGCTGCCCTGACAGCACCTTGCTCTGCAGGCACCGTGGTGTACGGGGAGCCCATCACGGCCAGCCTGGGCACGGATGGCTCCCACTACTGGAGCAAGAACTGGGCCAAAGCCGCCGCCTTCGTCACGTCCCCGCCCATCAGCCCCGACCCCAGCACGCCCGACCACCTCAGCACTCTGCTGTCCAGGTGGGTCCCGTGGCACACCTGGGCACACCTGGGCACACCTGCCCTGCCCGGTCTGCATCCTGCCCACGCCCACCCGCTGCCGTTTGCAGCACCCACATCGCTGTGGGGCCCAAGCCCACGAGCCTCTGGAGCCCCCATGGTCTGCCCAGCAAGGGGGGCTTTGCCAGCCCAGGGTGCCATCAGTGCCCCCCTCCCTGACCCCTGCCCTGTCCTTTCCCCAGCGGGGACCTGCAGGTCACGGGCAGTGCCCACTGCACCTTCAGCACTGCGCAGAAGGCCGTGGGCAAGGACAACTTCACCCTGATCCCCGAGGGCACCAACGGCATCGAGGAGAGGATGGCCATAGTCTGGGAGAAGTGCGTGGTAGGTGCTGCAGTGGAGCTGCACGGGAGGGAGCACACGTGAGCTGTGCCTGGCCTCCAGGCTGTCACAGCCTCGTTACTGCAGACGAGCCGGAGCAGTGACACTGTCTAGACACTGCTGCAGCTTCAGAGAGCTGCTAACACAGACTGAGACACACAAATGCCTGCACGGTGTCTTCAAAGGCTGCCGTGTAGGGACCACCCTCTGCTCCTGCTCAGTCACCAGGGAGTCTCTGCAGCACTTTCTCCCAAGGGTGATGAGGTGTTCCTGTCCCCTGGTACTCACAGAGGCCTGGGGGGTGGGTGGGGAGAGGGTGTCTCTCCCGTGGGACGTGGCTGTGGCCATGCTTCCAGCTGCCAGGTCAGCCCAGGCCCAGCAGGCTCCATGTCACCTCTGTCTGCCTGGCAGCAGGGCTGTGATCCGAGGGTGGATCAGTCTGTGTCCCTGCACCCCAGAGCACGTGTCCCTGCTGGCAGCATCCCTGGGGGCCTCTATCCTGCATCCCACAGAGCACATGTCCCTGTGCAGACTGCAGGAGCTTGGGAGCCAAGCCACCCTGAAACCTCCCTTAGATGTGCTTTGTTCAAAGAGCAGTAGAACTTTCTTAAGATGACGAGTGAAGGTGGTAAAGAAATAGCACTGGTCAGGTTCAGGTCCAGTCTTTCTTCACTGGGCTGTCCTCAGCCCTCTTCAGTGATCCTGAGGTGCCTGTGAGGAGCTGGAGCCAACCAGTGAAGGTCTTGTTTTTCACAAACTTCAGCCTTTGGAGTCCAAGGAAAATAAAACCTCTCGTATCCTCAATCCCACAGGGGCAAGGCTCATCCTCCCCTCCCCTGTAACCACTGCTCTGTGGCAGAGCAGACCCTCACCTACATGGGCACAGGGCTGGGGCAGCAGCTCTCCCCAGGGGACAGCCATGGGGAGGGACGTGCCCCCAGCCCATGTCACCTGGGATGTCTCCTGTCCCCAGGTCCCTGGGAAGATGGATGAGAACGATTTTGTAGCTGTGACCAGCACCAACGCTGCCAAGATCTTCAACTGCTACCCCAGGAAGGGGCGCGTGGCCATGGGCGCCGACGCAGACCTGGTGCTCTGGGACCCCAAGGCTACGAAAATCATCTCAGCAAAGACCCACCACTCGGTAAAACACATTTTAAATCATTTCCTGGGGCTGGTTTTACAGTCAGAAGAGATCTGGAAAGCAGTGCATGTCCTTAGCTAGATCAGAGCATTCAGTTGTCTGTGTGGGTAAACTGATGAAGGACCTTGCATTTGCTTTTAAAAATAGTAGGAAAATATCCTTTAAAGGGTGGGATTGGTACTGAGTGACCACTCCAAGACAACTGGCATCTGGTAAGGAAATCTTAAGGCCAGTGTATTTGCTGTGGACTAGAAAAATGTAGGTGCTGAACTGAAGTATTAAGCTGAACTGCAATGTGTATTAGTTTAATATGTATTAAACTATTGCTGTATTTTAATATATAGTGGTATTAATCTTAATACAATACAAAATTTAAATATTCCATAAAGAATATATAAATAATATAATACTATAAATATATTTTAATAAAAGTATTAAACTATTGTTGTAGTTTAATATGATTGGTTTTAAGGTTTATTTTCTCTATTCCAGTTTGATTCCCATTGGAATCTTGTTATTTGAAATATGGGGGGTTAGTTAGTTCTGACTGATGGTGTACGAGGAGCCGTGTACAAAAATGGGAGGCATTGTTGGCCTCCTCTTAAATCCTGCAGGCACTGAATGTCAGGGTTTGCTTCTTCCAGAACGTGGAGTACAACATATTTGAAGGCACTGAGTGCCACGGGGTCCCAGCCTTGGTCATAAGTCAGGGAAGAGTTGTCCTTGAAGATGGAAATCTGTGTGTCGTCCAGGGCTCAGGTCGCTTCATCCCTAGGAAGACGTTTCCTGATTTCGTTTATAAAAGGATAAAGGCAAGAAACAGGGTAAGGAGAGTTTTATTTGCCATAATCCCATATTTTGATCACAATCTCTCAGCTGTAGTGTATTGGAGCCGCTGTGATGGCAAACCTGCAACAGCAGCAGGAATATTATCAATGCTATTTCTTTCTGTGTGTTGTCATGTAACTGCCTGGCACCTCAGTCAAGAATTCTTAGTAATGGAGCTAATAATGACAGTTTTACAAGCCTATGACAGTGTTACAGAGCAAAAATATTACTTTGTATAGATGTAGAGGGAGGAATTCCTCTCTTACCTGTGCTGGAGAAGTTTCTGTTGCTGTATTCCCAGTGTCTGCTCTGCAGCCCTTGGCGGGTACGGGATGTACATCCCATAGGTACTGGAATACAGTAAGATAAATCCTCCTGTGTGCTGGCACAGCTGTTTAAAGAGACACAAAGACATGCAGATATGTAAAGAGCTTCTTAGCAGCTCTGTCCTCCTTCCCTTTTCCCCGTGCTATTGCAGGCACTGTAATTCTGCATCCTACCCAAAGGCAGAGCAGGAGTCAGTAACCCACATTAACTGCAGAGGCAGGAGCCCCAACTCTGGTGTGCCTCAGGGTGTCTGGGGTGCCTGGAGGGCAGAATGGGGATGTCCCAGCTCCCTGCAGGGTGGGAATGGGACCCAGAGAAGGTGCAGATGCCCCATCCCTGGAGGTGTCCAAGGCCAGGTTGAAAGTCCTTTTAAGACCATCAATTCCAATCATTCTCCCAGCGCTGCCCAGGCCACCACTGCCCCATGTCCCAGGTGCCACATCCACATGATTTAGAAATCCCTCCAGGGACGGGGACTCCAGCCCTGCCCCGGGCAGCTGTGCCAGGGCTGGGCAGCCCTTTCCATGGGGAAGTGTCCCGTACCCAGCCCGAGTCTCCCCTGGCACAGCTGGAGGCCGCTGCCCGGGCCTGTGGCTGACCCTGTGCTCCCCGCAGCTGGCCGAGGTGCACGGCGTGCCCCGGGGGATGTACGACGGGCCGGTGCACGAGGTGCCGGCCAGCGCCAAGGCCGTGGCGCCCGGCGCGGCCCCGCGCCTCGCGCCCTGCGCCGGCAAAGCCGCGGCAGCGCCCGTGCGCAACCTGCACCAGTCCGGCTTCAGCCTGTCCGGTAGGTGGGGCCGCGCGAGGGCTGGGCGGGGGGACTGCCCCGGGCTCAGCCATAGAAACCTCCGCTGTGTCCGTTCTAGAGCTTTCCTTTGTCCCAGAAAGCTCTAGAATGCTCTACGGTATGGATGTCCAGGCACAAAGCCTGGTGGGGGCTCTGTTCCCAGGAGCCAGAGCAGGCAGTGATTCAGCATCATTTGTTTGCAGAAAGCTGCCCAGCAGCTGTCGGGAGCTTGCAAAGCCAATGCTCTGCCCTAAAACCACTTCCATAATGGTTTGTTAGCTTGTCGGATCATGTGGGTCCCATATTGTTTGATAAATGTTACCGGTCCCCACAGTTTATTATATACAGAATTTATTTCTAGGAAAGCCACTTATAAATCTTCCAGAAAGGAAAAATTCAGGCAAATATAGCCATTCCAAACTGTGCCATGCTCGTAGAGTCTCCAAAATGGCATATAATGAAATTATTAGTATTTCCTGGGGAAGTGTTTTCTGGTTGTGGCATTTAAGCAGTGGGACTGCCCCTCTCTCTGCTCTCCCCAGGGTCACAGGCTGATGACCACATTGCCCGGCGCACGGCGCAGAAGATCATGGCCCCGCCGGGCGGGCGCTCCAACATCACCTCGCTGTCCTGACGCCGTCCCCGCGCCGGCCCCGCCGCCTCCCGCCGGGCCGGGGCCGGGGGGCCGCTCCCGAGCTCGCCAGCTGTGCCAGCCCTCCCCTCCTAGGTAGAAAGTAGAGTGATCCCCGAGGTAGCGCTCCCAGCTGGGTTCTCTGTGCGTGTTCCTCCGCTAGCTGCTAGGAAAGCCCTTCCCTCCCGTGCATGCGGCACCGCCCGGCCGAGGGCTGCGCGGCTGCGTGGGCATGGGGGCACAGCCAGGCTGGATCACGCTCCTCTCCAGCAGCACCCACTGCCCGCTCTCATCACAGGACTTCCAGGTGACGAGCACTGCCGTGGTTTCCAGTCAGAGCCCTCCGCCCTGGCCGTGCTCCCAGAGCCACCCCCAGCCCGTGTGTCCCTCGGAGGTCCCAGCTCAGGGCCGAGTGCAGCCCCGTGTCCTGGGGCAGAGTGGTGCTGGCCCTCCAGGCCACGCCGGGGCTGCTGTCCTTCTGTCAGCCTTGTTTTTTAAAGACCATTTATACGGTTTTTCAAGAACTGACTGTGAGTCCAATACCCAATACCAGGGCTTGTTTGGAGGCCAGGTGCATGCAACACACTTTTTTAAAAAGATTATTCTAGCCCAGGTATTATATTTAAGGGTGTGTACACAGAGTGAACCTCTGGCTGCAGAGCCATGCGTGTACCTCCAGGAATGGCTTTCCTTCCATTCCTGTCTGCTCCTTGCTTGGAATAAACTTGGTTGGAAACCACGAAATGGTGGAAGTGGTTGATCCACCCGAGTCCATTTTGTTGTTTTCTTCCTTTGAGTTTTTCTGGGTGACCATCCCATTGTGGCTTGCAGGTCACTGTGCTCCCCTGGAGGGGGAGAGGCTCGTGATGGCAGTGTGGGCAGGGTCCCACCCTTCTCCTCAGCCGTGCTCGGGGCCGTGCAGCCCCCTGCCCCTGGTTTGCAGATGAACCCCCAGCTCCAGCAGCGGGGGCTGGCCTCCCCCCGGCCCACGCCGGTTCTGGTGCTGGTGAGACACCGTGGCATGGCCATGAGACACTGATTTCCCTGGCACTGCCAGCCTTGGCTCTCCAGCTCTGTCTGAGCCAGGCACGAGAAAGGGAGCAGGGGTTCTGGTGGCACCAGCAGGGATCTGACTTGTGGGTGGGGGCTGTAGCCACACATATGGCAGCTCCAGATACATGAATCCATGAATTAGGAATGAACCCACAAATATAAACCAGGGAGGGATTTAACTTTTTGCTGGGGGTTTTTGATTATCTGATATGACCTACATTTCACAGCTTAATGCTGCAGTAATTTCTGTGTTAAGCACATGGGAATGTATTTGTATGTTTTATATTTAATTTTAAATTTAATTTAATTTATTTCATTTGTTGATTTTCTGATTTTCCCTGAAATTGCACTAAGGCAATTAACAACTAGTGGAAAGTGTCCCTGCCATGGCAGGGGGTGGAATGAGATGAGCTTTAAGGTCCCTTCCAGACCAAACTATTTATGATTCTATGGTCTCTTTTCATCCTGAACAGAGCTGAAATTACAGCAGTGGGAAATCCATAAGGCATGGGAGGGACAGAAGTCACAGTCTGATGGCAGTGACCTCCCCACCGCCCCAACATCCATGGGCTGACAGAGACACCCCAGCACCCCACGCTTGTAAACGCTTGGCAAAGGAAGTTCTGAGGTCCCTGTGCTGCAAATGTTCCTTTTCCCACTGCTGGCCTGGTTGGTGCCAGCAGAGCCACTGTTCCATCTCCACATCAGCCAGTTTAGGTCCCCCTCTGTGGCAGCCCAGGGCTCGAGCCCTGCCTCCCCCAGGGAGGGAGGGTTTACATTTATTCCCTCTGTCAGGGAGCTGTCGGAGCCAGCACAGCTGCCCCAGGCTCCTCCCAGTGCAGGGATCAGAGCCAGCAGCATCTCTGCAGCTCTCCGGTGCCAGCAGAGGCTGAGCCGGCAGGAAACAGCCCCGTGGCACCCACACGGTGTCTGGCCCTAATTCCTTTGGACAGCTTTCCTGCAGGCTCTGGGTCAGGGACACCGCCGAGACGCTCTGTGCCCTTCACTGACAGCACTGCAGAGCTGGGGAGGAGCCCCGGGAACCCAGCTTGTGCTGGAGTGGGGAGGGACCCCAGTTCACTCAGGACAGCAGAGCTCCTCAGGGATGGACCCCAGTTCCATCAGGACAGCAGAGCTCCTCAGGGATGGACCCCAGTTCCCTGCAGAGCTCCTCAGGGATGGACCCCCAATCCCCCAGGACAGCAGAGCTCCTCAGGGATGGACCCCAGTTCCCCCAGGACAGCAGAGCCCCTCAGGGATGGACCCCCAATTCCCCAGGACAGCAGAGCTCCTCAGGGATGGACCCCAGTTCCCCCAGGACAGCAGAGCTCCTCAGGGATGGACCCCAGTTCCCCCAGGACAGCAGAGCTCCTCAGGGATGGACCCCAGTTCACTCAGGACAGCAGAGCCCCTCAGGGATGGACCCCAGTTCACTCAGGACAGCAGAGCCCCTCAGGGATGGACCCCAATTCCCTGCAGAGCTCCTCAGGGATGGACCCCAATTCCCTCAGGACAGCAGAGCTCCTCAGGGATGGACCCCAGTTCCCCCAGGACAGCAGAGCCCCTCAGGGATGGACCCCAATTCCCCCAGGACAGCAGAGCCCCTCAGGGATGGACCCCCAATTCCCTCAGGACAGCAGAGCTCCTCAGGGATGGACCCCCAGTTCCATCAGGACAGCAGAGCTCCTCAGGGATGGACCCCCAGTTCCATCAGGATAGCAGAGCTCCTCAGGGATGGACCCCCAATTCCCCCAGGACAGCAGAGCTCCTCAGGGATGGACCCCAGTTCCCCCAGGACAGCAGAGCTCCTCAGGGATGGACCCCAGTTCCATCAGGACAGCAGAGCTCCTCAGGGATGGACCCCAGTTCACTCAGGACAGCAGAGCTCCTCAGGGATGGACCCCAGTTCCCTGCAGAGCTCCTCAGGGATGGACCCCAGTTCCCCCAGGACAGCAGAGCTCCTCAGGGATGGACCCCCAATTCCCCCAGGACAGCAGAGCTCCTCAGGGATGGACCCCAGTTCCATCAGGACAGCAGAGCCCCTCAGGGATGGACCCCAGTTCCCCCAGGACAGCAGAGCTCCTCAGGGATGGACCCCAATTCCCCCAGGACAGCAGAGCCCCTCAGGGATGGACCCCAGTTCCATCAGGACAGCAGAGCTCCTCAGGGATGGACCCCAGTTCCCCCAGGACAGCAGAGCTCCTCAGGGATGGACCCCCAATTCCCCCAGGACAGCAGAGCCCCTCAGGGATGGACCCCAGTTCCATCAGGACAGCAGAGCTCAGGGATGGACCCCAGTTCCATCAGGACAGCAGAGCCCCTCAGGGATAGACCCCAGTTCCCCCAGGACAGCAAAGCTCCTCAGGGATGGACCCCAGTTCCCTGCAGTGCTCCTCAGGGATGGACCCCAGTTCCCTGCAGTGCTCCTCAGGGAGCAAATGAACTGGCACGCAGGCACTGAACTATCTCCGTGCTTATCCCTGGCTTTCCATGCTCACTGTGTCTTTTTTCTTTATGTTTATTTTGCATGGCTTCCCACTGCCACAGGGCAGGGTCAGGCCCTGGCACAGGGTGGATCCCTGGATCCCTGGCAGTGCCCGAGGCCAGGCTGGACACGGGGGCTGGGAGCACCTGGGGCAGGGGAAGGTGTCCCTGCCACGGCAGGGTGGAACAAGGTTTAATGTCCCTTCTCACGCAGACCACTCTGGAATTCTGTGGTTCTGTGATTTCCCTCACATCCAGCACCTTGATCAGCAGCAGGATCAATTGCAGCAGGTAAGAAGACAAAGCAGGTTGGTGAGGGTGGTTTGTCTGTGTCAAATTCCAGTTGCCATGGTTTAGGGTTTAGGCACAGTGGTGATGGCACAGGGCTGGCAGGCACTGAGCTCTCCTGGCTGCTGTGGCTCTTTCAGTCCCTCAGCTCCCCCTGCCCTCCCTCTGTGACCCTCACCTTTCCCCGTGCAGTGCACAGCCCAGCTCAGTGGGCACCCTTGGTCCCTGGGGGAAACCCAGGAGGGTGCAGAAGGGACGAGTCCAGGCTCAGCCATTGACTGTCTCAGCCTGCACTGCTCTTTTGAAGTGAGCAGCATCTCTGGGAGCTGTGTCTGCGCTGCAGCCAGCCAGCAGCACAGTACAAGCAAGATAAATCATTCCTGCACTGAGGAGATCAAAGAGGAAAAGCAGAGCTCTCCTGACACTTCCAGGGGTGCTTTTATTGAGGTTAAGATACGTAACCCAGGGCTCTGTGGGGAAATACCACACCCCTGTGAGCCGTGGCTGTGATGGCCTCTGTGCCCCGTGCCCTGCCCCTCTGGCCCACCCTGGTGCCCCAGCACGGGTGGCAGCAGGGCTGGAGTGGGCACAGCTGTCCCAGGCCAGTGCCCGTGCCTGGGGCTCTCATCCTCACCGAGACCCCCGGCCAGCATGGACAGTGCCCACAGCCCCAGGGTGAGCAGGTACAGCTCTCCACGGAGCACAGACCCTGGCTGGCACTGAGAGGGGCACACGGGAACACCCAGGGCTGGCTGCTCCCCTTCCAGTGCCTGCTTCTGAGCTGGTGGTCCCACAGCTCCCGCCCCACCCAGCTCTGTGCCAGCTGGCAGTGTCCCACCAGCCCTGCTTCCAGAACTCCAGTGTTTGGATGCTTCTGTGCTTTCCTGCATCAATACCCTGGAAATGACACCAAATCCTTGGCAGTGTTAAAAATACACATTTATTACTCCACATGTGCAATGGCTTCCGACAGTATCTGCAAAAACACAACCTTGTCATAACTGAAATACACTGCGATGTGGTAAAATTGTCATGCAAGAAAATTACGGGAATGTATTAACATAAAATACAAAGATATATTTACATATATCTGCACTGAAATAATTTTTAAAAATACCCTCCCAAGGCAGCAGGATTTCAGTCCAGGGTCAAGTCCATATTACTGGTATTTTTGCTATTATTTTATTACTCTTAGACTTTTTTTGGCAAGCTCTGGAGTAATAGAGAATTGGCAACAGAAGAAACATCAGGACCTGACCTGCCATTTGTCTTATGCACAAAATTCCCAGTGAAGGCTGTGGAATTCAATGCAAACACTTAAAAATATGCAACTTTGCAAAACTTCGTAACACAACAGAGATAAGAAAACAATCTCATGGCAAGTGATTAAAGGAGAATAATTTATAGGTGCTGTAGACTTTTCACAGCAGATAATGGCACACACTGTATAAATCTGTCATACAAAAAAGATACAGGTATTTAAATATTTATGTACAGAAAATTCCTGTGTTCTGGCTGTAGTGGAGGTGCAGCCCAGAGCTGTTAGTGACACCTTCCAAGCTGGGACGTGGGACCAGGGCCCTGTCACGACTTCACTGTGAGGTTTGCTCAGCAGCAGCAGCAGCCAGGGCTCAGCCAGAACAAGGGCACCAACACGGGCACCTCCATGGGCACCCCACCCATCCCCAGCCCAGCCTGTGCCAGCGGCCAGGGACAGGGAACACCCACGGGTGTGGCACAGGGAGGAGAGAGGATCAGAGCCCCAGGACAGCATTGTGGGTGGGGTGAGCCGGACATGGGACACCGTGGCAGGAGCCACAAAGATGTGTAGGGCCAACAGGACTGAGCTGGGCTCAGCTGGCACAGGCTCATTACAGGGACACAGCAATGGGGACACAAGAGGGGCCCAGAGTGGGGCACAGGGGGAGCAGGAGGCCCCAGAGCACTGAAACCCTCCACAGGGGTTCTGACAATGAGAATAACACTGAGCTGTTGTCACTGTTGTTCCTATCACTTGTCCCTTTTCCAATTGCTCTTTTCGTGCCATTTCTACTCCAGGGACTGAGAGCAAACAGGTGCCAATGAAACCTTGTTCCCTGTGGGCTCTGATGAGGTAATGCCCAAACATTATTTACAACCAAAGCCAAGCACTGCAGTGATGTGTCCACAGTGTCTCTCCCACTCAGCACAGTGACCCCACAGCTCAGTGTCCTGGTGCTGTTCTCAGGGATCCAGGCTCAACAGTGTCCCCAGCACATCCCTGGAGATGCACTGCTGGATTCCAGGGGTGCTGCCCAGGCAGCCAGGATCCACCCAGAGTGTTTCCCCTGGGAAGGAGCCATTCCCTGGCATCCCCCCAGAAGCCCTCCTGGTTTCTGCCAGGTGCTGCGGGGCTGTTTTGCACAATGCACTGGAGGAGTGCTGCAAGGGGAACAGGTGACTGACAGAGAGGGCTTGGGCTGAGAAGGCTCAGTTTCAGAAGCAAGCCAGCTCCTCCCCACACACACCACCCCCCACTACAGGGCCCACTTGTCTCTTGTCCTAAGGAAGGCCATGAAAACATCCATTACCCATGTAACTGCCAACACCTCTCCTGGCCTGGGAGCTTCTGGCTGAAGAGGATGGATCTTCATCACTCATCTGTGGGATGGTTTGGTCAAAAAAGCACCACTCCTCATCATTCCAATAGTCCAAAATTTTGGTGTTATTTACAGGAAGTTTCTAAATAGCGCAACGGAATTCACTGTAAAATCCTACCCACACTGCTAGAGTAAATCACCTGTAATTCATAACTCCTGAATAAATACAGGGCTTGAGCCTCATCTGCTGTGCCAGGATAGAGCTGGGGTTCCAGCTGAGAGATGTGGGATGGAGACACAAGGTGAGCACAGAGCCACGGGGAGAGGACCAGGGAGAGCAGGGGAGCAGGGGCTGCTCAGCACAGCAAAGGGACCAGAGCACGAGGCCTGCACACAAAGGTGAGCTCTGACAGGTGAGACAAGGTAATTAGGCCTCCCTGGTACCCAGTAAAGAGACTGGAAGTTACTGGGGGCAGAGAGGGCAGGTTCCCCAGCACAGCTTGGGATCAGAGCCAGGGTAGGTGCCCTCCTGTAGCTGGGAGAATGAGCAGGAGGACACAGTGATTTCAGCACTCACTCAATGACTGACCACAGCCCCTGAGCCATCATTAACACAGCTCCTAACGAGGCATGGGGTGTGCAGGACCCATGGCTGACACCAGGGACCCCGGGCCTGACAGAATCTCCTGGCTCTGCCCTGAAAGTAACCATGCAACTGGACACAGAGCTGCAGCTCCCCTCCTCCTGCACACCCCTAAAGACTTCCATGAAAACACATCTCTGCACAAGTGCAGCCACACACTGATTCCCACATAAAACTGTGGGAGACACACATGCTGTGCCCTTGCCTGTGGAAGATCATTTTGTACCATTCTGCCTTTCTGGTTTGTTCATGGAAACAAAAACCACAGCAAAACTGGTCCTGACAGAATCCGATCTGTGAAACATCTCCCATCCATTTCTGCACTAGGAATGCCCAGCAGGGATGCAAACACTGCAGCCTGCCAGTGTCTGGCAGCAGACACTGCTGATGGCTGATGGTGACTGTGGTCCCACCGTGCACCTGGAGCAGTCGTGTGGGCTCGGGTTCACAGCAACCAAAAACCCCTCTGCAGCAGGGGTTGTTCAACAACCAGTACAGTGAAGGCCCCTGCAACAAGAAAGGCAACACCCACAGCTG
This sequence comes from Haemorhous mexicanus, assembly GCF_027477595.1. Lineage (NCBI taxonomy): Eukaryota > Metazoa > Chordata > Aves > Passeriformes > Fringillidae > Haemorhous > Haemorhous mexicanus. Next base: position 42,350,680 of record NC_082347.1, read on the forward strand.
GAGCAAGGGAAGATTTCCCGTCTTATTAAGAAGTTAAGACAGGTATTGGCAAATTATATACAGTACTTGTACTTTACACTGAAAATAAAGTAAATCGAAGGGTGAAATACAATATTCCTGTCTTTCATAACCAAGCAGCCTTGCAAGGCCTCCCACTCTGCCTCCAACAAAACCTCAGCCTGTGATAAACGGTGTCCTCTGAGCCTGGGCACATGGAGGCAGACCCTCCAACCCATCCCACAGCTCCTTACTGCCTGCAGCAGCCACGTCAAGGAGGAAAACATTTTAAATGCCTTCTGCATCTCAAATATGCATTGAACCATTACCCAGCCCCTGAAGAATCCATGGAGTGCACACAAAACATTTATTTGCCTTGAATCGGGAAAGGAACTGACAGGTGACACAGGGACAAGGTGCCTGGGACACCCTTGTGCTGCAGGACCCAAGCAGCTGGAGGCTCCCAGGAGCTGGTGCCAGAGAGCCCCGGGGCTGCTCTGGTTTGCACAGGGATTGCCCATCCCCAGAGCAGCATTTGTGAACACGGAGTGACAAAGTCAAGCCCAAACACCACTCTTTGGCCTTCCTCCCTGCTCCGTGTCTCCCTGCTCCTTGTCTCTCCCCGTGGGGCCCAAGGACATGGCTTCGTTCCCTGTCCTCTCACTGCATTAAAAACGTGTAGATCAGCAACCTGACATTAAAACAGAAAGACTAAGTAAGTTGATCTCCTCCCCTGACACGTTGCATAGCCTGTATCTTCCCCGACAGGCAGCCATGGTTCGGGGCTGGCCATCCATGGCCCGGGGCAGTCCTGTGGGAATCTGGCTCCCTCCAGCTCTCAGGGGGAGCTGGGCTGGCCATCCATGGCCCAGGGCAGTCCTGTGGGAATGAATCTGGCTCCCTCCAGCTCTCAGGGGGAGCTGGGCTGGCCATCCATGGCCCAGGGCAGTCCTGTGGGAATGAATCTGGCTCCCTCCAGCTCTCAGGGGGAGCTGCCGGTGCTGTCCGGGGGCAGCGGGGCGGGCTCGGGTGCTCAGCGCACCTGAGGGCAGGTGAGGGTGGGCGGGCTGGCCCTGGCCTAGCTGCTGCCCGAGGAGCACACGGAGCTGCACATGTGCAGGGGCTCGGCCTCGGCCTCGGCCTCCTCAGTGGTCTCAGAGGCAGACACGGACTCGCTGGGCTGCTCTTGGCTCTTCTTTAGCCTGTGGGAGGGGAGGAGCAGGAGTTACAGAGCCGTCCCCCAAGCAAACCCCCCAGCAGTGGGCAGGGGGTCTGGGCCCCCGTGCCCACTCCCTGCTCGAGAGGTGCCTGCAGCAGAGCCACAGAGAATGAGGAGTCCTCCCAGAGCTCACAAACGGGTCATGACAGAGCCCAGAGTATCAGCAAACCCCACTGAATTGCTCTGAAATGCCCCAAAAGAGCCTGCAAGGCTGCAGCCCACCCAGACCTCGGCCATGAGTACCCACAGCACGGCCAGGCTCCTGCCAAGCCCTCCTCCACAGAGCCTGCCTCATGCTCTGCTTACGGACCAAACAGCCCCAACCCTGGAGAAGCAGTGGCTTTAATCCAGCACTTTCACTGCCTGCTGATTCCCACCAGGGACTTTTCCAACCTGAATGATCCTGTGAATCTATTCTATGTGTTAAAGATCTCCACAATCATTGAGTCCAGCCTTTCTCGCCTTCATTTCCCAAAACATCATCTGCTGAAAGCAGGATGGGTGAGGAGGTGCCACAGGGGAGCAGAGGCAGTGTCGCACACGTGTTAAATCCCAGAAGTCTCTCCACAGCACATTTTATTTGATGGCAGTTAATAATCCTTGATCTTGCCTCCGGTTGTGGCTAGAGCCATTTTTCATACACAGGCAGACCTGAGCTCCTCTGCTGACACCAGTCACCTGGGGCTAAGCCAGCAGCAAGGTGCTCCTGGCTGTCAGGCACTGGCACTGATTCCTAAGGGAAGTCAGAAAAAGGAGTATTTTTCCCTTAAAAAAGCACCCCACACACTCACTTCTCTCTGTTGAAGATGACAAAGTCCTGCTGGATAGCTTCAAGGCATTCCTGGAGATAGTCATTTTCCTATTGAAGAAAAATAAAACATGCATAAGCAGCCCCGTTTGCATCTCATTGCTGCCTGCAGCTCCCCGCATTCCTAGCTGTGTGCAGGAGCCTCCAGCTGTGGAAGGAGCCCCCACCACCCTGAACCTCAGCCCAACAGCTGGAGGCAGCAGGGCTGGCTGCCATGTGGCTTTCACCAGGGGCTGGTACCATCCATAGCAGCATTTTCCATAAAACACAGATCACACCGTTCCTGACATAAAACTTGTTTCTCCATGTATCCTGTATTTTGGGAGTGCTGTCAGCCCAAAGGAAGCTCAGGCAGGGTAGGGAGAGCCCAACACGCAGCCCATGTGTGGGAGTCCCTGCCAAGGCACACAGGGAGCTGCTGCCTTGTGCCCAGCCTGGGGCTGTGCAGGGACAGAGGTTGAACACACCAGACCTCTCCTGCTCATCTCACTTCCCAAAGTACCCACTACTGGGAAAGTTTGGTCAAACTCCCAAAGAGGAATATGTGGAAACGACTCCAATGGGCAAATGTTTTCATCAAAACAAACCCATGGCTCCTGCAGTGTGGCAGTAACAGCTGCAACACCCGCCCAGATCCAGCCTTTCCCAGCTGCATGTTACCCCAGGGAGCACATACAGACTGAGAGCTGTCTTTGCTGTTATCCCTTGACTTGTTCTTTGCGAGCCTCTTCTTCTTCTTGTGCAGGGGCCTTGACTCCAGAATCATCTCCTCCAGTTCGAAGGTGGGGTCGCAGTGCAGGCGGCCCTTCTGCCAGGACACACGACACACTCATGTCAGGCACAGCAGAGACCCAGGAGCCCCTTCCCCCTCGGAAAAGCTGCCACAGCGTGAGGAGCAGCCCCTGCTGAGATGGGGCTGGTCCCTACTCACGTTGGGGACGAAGGCTGGCTCCACACGCTTCTCGCTCACGTCGCTCCACACCACGCCTGACAGCTGAGCCGAGGCCTGGATGTGCGCCAGGCAGGAGAAGCGATGCTCAGGATTCACTGTCAGCAGCTGGGGAGGGAAAAGCATTGCTGATACAGCACTGGAGAGAAGAGCATTCCTGCCAGAGGAGGAAGGCAAGGCAGCCTGCCTGGGCCAGCTGCAGGGCTCAGCCACGCCAAGGAGCCTTTCTGCTGGGGGAAATAGAGAACTTGCTGCAGGAAAAACACCTAAGAAAATGTTCTGCAGGCACCCCAGTGCTCAGGGGGAACATGGGGGTCCCTTCCCGGCTGAGGGGGCTGCTGGCACACACCTGGTGAGAGGCTGGATTCCCTGGCAGCCTGGCTGCCCAGCAGATGGCAATGCGAACCCGCTGAATGCGCGTCGCAGCCTCTGCCAGCAACTCCTCATTAAACTGAATCTAATTATGCAAATTGCCTACCCAACATTAACTCATATCAGAGGCACTTATTTGCTGCCGGCACCGGCTGTCTCTTTCCTACAACAAACTCACCAGCTACTTTCCAGAGTTCTCAAGCAAGCCAGAGCTAAACCAGCTGCCTCAACACATTCCAACTTTCTCCAGCAGCAGCACGAGGAAAGTAGCAGAGCATTCCACAGAGCTGGAACCCACAGCAGCTCTCACAAGCCCATCAGACCCTTCAGCCCCAAAGAACGAGCAAGAGGGAGCAGCCAGTGCTGCAGTGCAGCTCCACCTCAGCTGCCAGCCCACACAGAGGTGCTGCTTTTACAGATGACACTGACCATGGAGAGGATGGGATGCTGGAAGGCACAATTCTAGCCCAGCTGGGAATCTGACTGTCACACCAAAAACAGCCTTTTTGCTTCCCTTGCTATCAAACATCATGCATCCTATTACAGGGATAATAAACACAGCACACATAATTAATCATAGGGTCCCAGACTGGATTGGGCTGGAGGCTCACCCAGTGCCACCCCTGCCATGGCAGGGACACCTCCCACTGTCCCAGGTGCTCCCAGCCCCAGTGTCCAGCCTGACCTTGGGCACTGCCAGGGATCCAGGGGCAGCTCCAGCTGCTCTGAGCACCTGTGCCAGGGCCTGCCCACCCTGCCAGGAACAATTCTTAATTCCCAATATCCCATCCATCCCTGCCCTCTGGCAGTGGGAGCCCTTCCCTGTGTCCTGTCCCTCCACTCCTTGTCCCCAGTCCCACTCCAGCTTCTCCTGGAGCCCCTTTAGGCACTCCCACAAGGTCTCCCTGGAGCTTCTCTTCTCAAGCCTTAACATCCCTAACTTTCCCAGCCTGTCTTTTGTAAATTACTATAATTACTCTTATTATTCATTGTTTATTAATACACTGATAACTTTCCAGCTAGTCCTGCCTGCACAGTAGCTGCCATCCAACCCAAACCCACCCCAGACGGACAATTCATCCAACAATTCATCCAGCTCCACCCCAGAAGGGCCACTCACCTTCCTCAGCAGCGCGACCATTTCCTTGGACCAGGCTGAGGAGTACTGGACGCTGACGGTGCTGAAGAGCTGCACCAGGGACTCCACGGGGTTGTTGGAGTGGATGTCATACGGCCTCTGGGGACAAGAGCACAAGGGTGAGGAGCGTCCTGTCCCTCTGGGCCAGCCAGAGCACACGGTCCGAGGGCCGGGACAGCCGGAGCCCTACCCAGCCCCGCAGCAGCTCGTAGGCCATGATTCCCAGGGACCACCAGTCCACCTCGAAGGAATAGCCCGTCCCGCCGCTCAGGAAGGAATGGAAAATCTCCGGGGCTGAGCAGAAAGGCATAACACACAACAGGTTATTCGTTGGTCTCTACTCCAGCAGTTCATGTAAGCCAGTGCACGTTTACGGTGATTTTTCTGCACGGCTGTCCCAGGGGAGGCTGTGTGAGGCACGAGAGCAACAGCAACAGCCGTGTGCCTGCCCTCACTGGGAGCTGGGATGTCAGCCACCTGCAGGGAGAGCCCTCCCAGCACAGGACAGCACAACCATGGGGCCCCGGGAGACACCAAGTGCAAGGCTGGAGCCAGAGAGGGATGGGAAGTGCAGGAGGAGGAGGCTGGGTGGGATGAGGAGGGCAGGGCAGGATGGAGGGGACTGGACAGGATGTAATGCAGAAGGCAGGACAGGACAGGATGGGACGGGACGGGACGGGACAGGATGGGACGGGACGGGATGGGATGGGAGGACATGCCAGCCCCGATGGCTTCGCACTGGGAGCTCCCCTTCTCAAACAATCAGGCTCTGCTGAGTGACTTGGACAGGAGCACCAATGTCCCAAATTAACTGGAGGGCCCTGGCTGGGCAGCATGTGCTGAGCACGCAGAACGTGGCACAGGCACGAGAGCAGCCATTGTCTCTTACCCATGTATGGCTTTGTCCCAGCCAATGCTGTCGCTCTTTCCCCGTCCCTAATGATGGTTGCAATATTAAAATCTGTTAAATGGGCATGACCTTAAATAAAGACACATTTTAAGAAGGAATTAATGGCAGTGCAGTGGCAATGCAGAGACAGAACACATTTGTTTCATAAGCTTCTGCCCTGAGACAGGGTAGCACAGACACAGGCAGGTCAGGGTCAGATCCCATGGCATGGCCACAGGAGATCCCAAAGGTTTCCCAGGATTTGGGCTGGCCAGGTGATTAAAGGGTAGGGAGCTTTGGGTTTTGATTTTAAATCACACTTGGAGTTAGCCAGTAACCCCCAGCAGCTTCAGCACTGGCCAAATTGCTCTAGCCAGAAGCTACAGGAGCGAAAAAGACACCAGGGAAACACTATCATAGAACCACAGAATGCTTGGGTTGGAAGGGACTTAAAGATCATCTCGTTCCAAGCTCCTGCCATGGAGCTTCCACTAGGCATGGGTGTTCCAAGCCACTGAAGCCATTGAACTGCAGTGACTCCAAATTTCCAGGGCTGAAGTAAGGCTGACCACAGCATGCTGGACAGGCCAGCTGGGTGACCCTCCCCACATTAAAAAGCACAAGGATGTTCAGCCAAACACAATCCAGTAAAACCAGAGCAGCTTTTCCCACACATTTCCTCAGGTAAAAAGATACCCAGTACTCGGGACTAAAAGGAATCTGTCCCTGGAATGAAAGAGGGAGCAGGCAAAGAGGAGCAGAGTAATCCTACCTTGTTCATCGAGGAGGATATTGTCTGGTTTTACATCTCTGGGGAAAGAAGGAAGATTACAGCAGATGGAATCTCAGTCAGACCAGGGATGAGACTCAATGACAGAAATCCTGCAATTGTTTATCTATCAAAAATTAGGAGCAAATTAAACAAAAATATTCTAACATGAGGCAAGCCCCTTTAAAATAGACTAGAAATATGCTTTTCCTGGGCAACTTGATGAAAAATTGGAAGGATTAGACTTGTTCAGGAAGGAAAGGAAATTCCCAAGGAAAAGGAATAACAATAGGGGATATTTGTGTGAAGCCCTGGATGGCTTTAACACCTGCCCTGAAGTGTTCAGCGCCCAGTGAAGCATCAGACTCCCTCTGGGTGGTGGGGGCAGGACCAGCAGCCAGGGGGTGGCCAGGAGCAGCACCACGAGCCACCCCAGGCCAGCAGGGCAGGTGCAGCAGGCCCAGCAGAGCTGTGGAGTTACCTGTGGATGATGTGCTGGCTCCGCAGGTAGTCGAGGGCCAGCGCCATCTCACAGATGTAGAGTTTGACTGTCTCCTCAGTGAACTGCACGTTCTGCTGCAGGTGGTAGCGCAGGTCACCTCCCAGGAGCAGGTCCACCACCATGAACATGTCCTCCTCGTCCTGGAAGGAATACCTGAAGGACCAGGGAGCAGCTGAGCCTCCTGGGGCTCACAGACCCAGCCAGGCTTTTCCCCTCTCCTCATCACACAGCTCCAGGAAGAACTGCACGTGGCCCCACCATGGGCACAGAATCCCAGAATCGTTTGTGCTGGAAAAGCTCTCTCAGACCTTCGAGTCCAACCATTCCCAGCACTGCCAAAGTCACCAATGACCATGTCCCCAGATGCCACAACCACAGGGTTTTTATATCCCCCCAGGGATAGGGACTCCACCACTGCCCGAGGCAGCTGTGCCAGAGCTGGGCAGCCCTTTTGGATAGAAAATTTTCCTTCATTTCCACCCTGAGCCTGCCCTGGCCCAGCCTGAGGCCGTTCCCTCTGCTCCTGTCCCTGTTCCCTGGAGCACAGCCCGACCCCCCCCGGCTGTCCCCTCCTGGCAGGAGCTGTGCAGAGCCACAAGGGCCCCCTGAGCCTCCTTTGCTCCAGGCTGAGCCCCTTCCCAGCTCACCCAGCCCCTCCTTGGGCTCCAGCTGCTTCCCCAGCTCTGTTCCCTTCCCTGGACATGCTTCAGCCCCTCCAGGCCCTTGCAGTGTTGGGCCCAAAACTGAAGATGCAGCTTTGCTGCTTGCACTTTCACAATCAAGCACGTCCAGCTCAAGATGCTTACTTGTTTTTTAAATCAATTCCTACACTAAAAAATGTTTCCCTGAAAGAGATGAGTATCCCAGGTAATGTCCCCCTGCTCACGCCACCACTGTCCCTGAGCAGCTGTGCCATGTCAGCCCACCAGCACAGAGCTCAGGCTCTGCCAGCCAGACACTTCAGAGAAACTTCACATTTTCAACTACAAACAATATCATAAAACCTACTTAAAATATCTCAGCCTATCTTGAAGATGAATTGGAAAACACAACTGCTAATTTAACCAGATAAACCAGAAAAAGAGATTTATATTTACTGTGGAGTAAACCGCCTCTCTAAATCTGCCGTGGGTCCCACGGGAGACTGACAGCAGTGGGGATACACCAAAACAACGCTCACTGTTATATTTGGTGACTGCACTTCCAAGGAAAGAGTATGTGGGATTGTATAATACTTATGAATCACTCACTTCTGCTCCCATCTTAAATGTGGGTTTATTCTAAAACTAAGAGCCGAAAGGGTTTGCTAAGAGAGCAAGTTCTCTACAGAATTTCATTGCTTGTCGGGAAAAACATTTGCAATTGCTAAGAAACTGAAAAATATCAATATTAACTCAATTGGCTATTCTGGAGCAATGGATCAACAAAACAAATGTGACACATCAGCCAATTCTGTCACTTTGGGTATAAAACTTGCTCAGTTTTTAGAAGTCTCCCCCTCCCCACCAGCCTGGCACACATCCAGAACTGCTGGAGGGGAGGGGACCTTTCACTGGGCAGGAAGGATGAGAAAGGACAGATCACTGGAGCAGGGGGTCCCAAGGCCTCTGCCCAGGGCTCACCCCAAACTAACCAACAACACTAGGATATAATGCTCTACTTTCTAAAACTGTAAATTAGTTTTTCATGCAAAATTTGATAATGATGTGTCTGAGCTCCAAAGGAATGTTTTATCTGGCCAGTGAGTGCGGTGCAAAGCACGCCGAGGGATGCTGGTGGGCTGAGGGGTCGATGTGGTTGTAGGGCAGATGAGACAGACTGCAGCCTTTGGCACTGCCTAGACAGGATACATTTCCCAGGATTGCCAACTCAAGCTATTTGTTAGACTTCAACCTGATTTTAAGAGTGTTTTTTAAAATTAGATGTTGCTCGGTAATGAGGATATTTCTGCCCGTGCACTCAGAGTGAAGTCATTATTGAGCAACTCGAAATGCCACTATTTGTAGAGATCAGCTGCTGAAAAAGTTAGGAGAGCCCCTGGGATTATCGGGTGTGTGGCTCTGCGAGCCCTGGAGGCTGGGGAGGGAGCTGCTCACCAGAGATTCACCAGGAACACGTGCTCGATCTCCTGCAGAATCTCCAGCTCTCGGAACACGTTGCGTACCTCGTCCCTCTCGATGCACTGCTGCTTGTTCATGTACTTCATGGCGTACATCTTCTCCGTGTCCCTCTTCTGCACGATGCACACCTGGGCCAGGAGGAGAAAACAGTCAGGACCGTGTTCCGCATCTTCATCTGCTGCTTTGGGAGCTGAGACCCACTCTGCTCAGCACCTCACCCCTCAAACATCCCTGATCCCTAGGCTGAGACTTGGATCTACGGACAGCAGCATCCCTGCTCCCCGCGCCGTGCCCGACTGGGGAGCGCGCGGGCTCTGCTCCAGCCCACTGCCCATCGGACACTGCAGCTGCCTCCAGGGCACTACGGCCGGCTCCAGAGAGCTTTCCAAAGGGACAGCGCTTCCAACAGCTGTGTGGGAGCTGTGCGAGAGACCTCTGGGCTCGCTGTGCATGGATGGAAATGGGCGTCAGGCAGCCACAGGGTTCCGTGCCAGCCTCGCCGCCCCGCTGCTCACAGCGCTGCTCCGCAGGGCGGCTCTCACCTGCCCACACATCGCTGGGCTCCCAAAGGGGAAAATAATCCCTTCGGGCAGCAGAGAGCGACCAAAATGCAAACTGGTTACAGCAACAAAGGCCTGGCCCGGAGGGACACCGCGGGCCTGTCCCCAGGGCCCCGCTCTGCCGCGGGCACAGAGCCCCCGGGCTGGTACCGAGCCCCCGGGCTGGCACGGAGCCCCTGGGCTGGTACCGAGCCCCCAGGCGGGCACGGAGCCCCGGGCTGGTACCGACCCCCCGGGCTTGCACAGAGCCCCCGCGCTGGTACCGACCCCCCGGGCTGGCACGGAGCCCCCGGGCTGGCACGGAGCCCCCGGGCTGGTACTGAGCCCCCGGGCTGGCACGGAGCCCCCGGGCTGGTACCGAGCCCCCGGGCTGGCACGGAGCCCCCGGGCTGGTACCGAGCCCCCGGGCTGGCACAGAGCCCCCGGGCTAGTACTGAGCCCCCGGGCTGGCACGGAGCCCCCGGGATGGCACGGAGCCCCTGGGCTGGTACCGAGCCCCCGGGATGGCACGGAGCCCCCGGGCTAGTACTGAGCCCCCGGGCTGGCACGGAGCCCCTGGGCTGGCACGGAGCCCCTGGGCGGGCATGGAGCCCCAGGCCGGCACGGAGCCCCCGGGCTGGCACAGAGCCCCCGGGCTGGTACCGAGCCCCCGGGCTGGCACGGAGCCCCCGGGCTGGTACCGAGCCCCCGGGCTGGCACGGAGCCCCCGGGCTGGCACGGAGCCCCCGGGCTGGTACTGAGCCCCCAGGCCAGCACGGAGCCCCTGGGCCGGCACGGAGCCCCCGGGCTGGTACTGAGCCCCCGGGCTGGTACCGAGCCCCCGGGCTGGCACGGAGCCCCCGGGCTGGTACTGAGCCCCCGGGCTGGTACCGAGCCCCCGGGCTGGCACGGAGCCCCCGGGCTGGTACTGAGCCCCCGGGCTGGCACGGAGCCCCCGGGCTGGCACGGAGCCCCCGGGCTGGTACTGAGCCCCCAGGCCAGCACGGAGCCCCTGGGCCGGCACGGAGCCCCCGGGCTGGTACTGAGCCCCCGGGCTGGCACGGAGCCCCCGGGCTGGCACGGAGCCCCTGGGCCGGCACGGAGCCCCCGGGCTGGTACCAAGCCCCCGGGCTGGCACGGAACCCCCGGGCTGGCACGGAGACCCCGGGCTGGCCCTGCGCGCCGCCCTCAGCTCCACTAATGACACCTTCATTACCAAGGTGACTGCTTTCCAAAGAGCTAATTAACTATCACGGTAACTCTTTTTAAATTACTAATGGCATGTCTACATCTGCTATAATTATGCCTGCCCTCTGTTAATTATCAGCCGTGCGGTAATTAGGATGAGCTGGATACGCTCCCCGGGCAGCTCGGCCGCTGCCTCGGCCGGGGCGGCTGGAGGCAGAGAGCGGGTCCCGCTCACACCGAGTGCAACAAGGGAAGGGAATTTCTGTGGGTGGCAGGGAACCGAGACAGGTGGGAGCCGCGAACACTCCGCGCCTCTAAACGCTGCCACTAATAACCATGTGCAAGTGCTAATGGTGCTCGGTATAATATCATCAAGGACACGCTGCCGCAGGGAGGTGACAAAATAATGGGTGGTTATCGTTAGCCTGATATACCCCCTAATTAGTGATGCACAGGAATTACCGCGATTATTTTCTGCCGTCGTTACAACTGCGGTGAGAGCTGAAAATCAGCTGTTGCCATAACTCTCTGCACACCTCAGCTCACTATAAGGGCACTTCGTGGGCAGAGTGACCTGAGCTGTTTCCCTGCGTCTGGACCCCTCCGGTGCCCATGGGCGAGCAGAGCCCTTCAACTCCAGCTGTCAGGGACTGTTCCAGGTACCAAACATAAGGGAAAACCTTCTTCATGCAAACTTAATAATAATAATAAATGACCTACCACAATGCACACCACCAGCAGGATCCAGCCCCTGCCTAGAGCAGGCTGAATTGGTTGTACGTTCAATAAACCAGGCAAAAATATATTTTATAAATTCTTTGAGCAGCAAAGCCCTAACAATTTTCCTTTAAAACATGGTCATTGCTGTAGAACTGCTCTGAAAACAATCCAATCCTCTGGGTAATAGCCACCAAGGTGCTGAGCAACATTCTCTCCTGATGTCAGCTTATTCCACATTATTGCTGGAAGTTCATTAATTTCTAGGTCCTTTATTTTTTAGGTTGTGACTTGCTGTACCTTAATGAGTATTACATGTTATTCTGATGTAATTTGTCTCTTGTTTCTCCACAGTGAAAATGGGAGCCCAGCATAATAAATGAGAAAATGATGAAAACTTCATGTACTCTGTAATTATGATAAACAGTTTTCTGCAATGGAACAGCATCACCTCCATGCAGAGCAGCACCCGTTCCAGGCACTCTGGGAATGTTTGTTCTCTGATTTCTGCAGGAAAAGTGGATGTCAGTGGAGAGGCGCTCCCTGCAGCGGGGCTACCCAAGGTCAGAGTGAGCCCCACGGCCCATGGCCAGCTGGGCAGGGCACTGTGAGCCCCATGGACAGCTGGGCAGGGGCGCTGTGTCCACAGCACAGCCCCCACCAGCTATTGATCACATCACACCACTCTTGGTCAGAGTCTAACTTGGGTCAAGCCAACACCAGGACCAGTGCTGGTGCTGCCTGCCTGGGCTCAGCCACTCGGTGCCCCTGCCACAGGCAGCGACCATTCCTAAGGTGCCCCTGCTTACAGAAATGCATCAGTGTGTTTGTGTCCCCCAAAATGGCAGTGACACAAAACGTATCTTTTTCTTTTTGAGCTTCTCTGTTCATGCATCTGTTCCTGGAGAAGGAATAAATATCTATTTGGTCACAAGTCAAGAGTGTGTTTTTTATATTAATCCATTTTCAGGCAAGTCTTCAATGCGGAGCAAGGCAAGAACGAGAAATGACTCTGTCCTCATTCTGCACGTTGCAGCCACACAAAGGGAGTGTTTGGTGGTTAAATACAGCCATTAGGAAAACGAGTGGAACGGAGCCAGCCCTGCGAGGCAGGAGCCGGGCAGCAGCTGGGAGTGGATTGCTCAAGACACGGCACATAAGAGCGTTCACAGAGCCCCTGACACCCGGGCATGTGTGCAGCTGCCCCTACCACAGGGGCGGCTGGACCCCCACCCACGACTCCAACCAGCACAGGGACAGGTGACACCTCCTTGGCCCATTTCACCCCCCGGGCCGAGAGAGTGACAATACCTGTGCCGTCACAGTGACAACACCTGTGTGTCACCCCAGCCGGCAGCTCAGCTGAATCCCTGCCCTTCCCAGCCTGGCATGCTGCCTCCAGCGGGCTCTGCCTTTTCTCCTTTAGAAATCCAATAACTTTTTGCCCTGCTGATTCTGAAGGAATTCATCAGGCTGAAATCTCCATTTAGATGAGAGGTCACCTAATCATTTGACAGCATGTCCTGACTTAGCCTTGTTATCCAGGGACAGCAGAGTGTTCCTGGGCTCAAACAAAGCCATTCTGGGCAGGACCCATGCAGCTGGTAAACACTGGGGATGGCTCTAACTCAGCTGCACAAAGACTTTGTTTCCTCCTGCATATGCAGAGGTCACGCAAAGGGAAGGTACTCGTGGCCCCTGAGGGACGTCACTGTCACAGCTGGTGACAAACCCACAGCTGACTCAGGGATGTGTCTTTGGGTCTGAACTGGGAGCACTGGGTTTCTTTCTTGAATTTCTGCTCCTTTGGCTTCTGCCTCTGTAAGACGAGAGCGATGCCCTGTAATCCTCCCACACACAGACACTGTTGACTGCAGCTGAGCCACGGGGACATTCCAGTGCACAACCTGGATTTCACTCTTTTTGTTTTCAGAGCAGAGGCAAGGCTTAGAGTCAGCCAGCACTACACACCTACATCAAACACCTTAATCCTACCCAGCTCTGAATCGTGGCCTCTGGTCTAGTTTCTAAAAATCCTTCTTCGCAGTGGTTGCACCTTGCCCACACATATTGATTTCCCCTCCAGCTTCTGCTGGCTATTTATCCCTCTCTGTTTTCCCCAATATCTACAGAACTGCAGTTTACCAGAAAGGCTGAAATTTGAAATGAGGAGCATTAGCATGAAATTGCCCATGGCACCCAGAAGCATCAGCAGGCTCTGGGACTGCGTGGGGAGACAAGTCTCTGCTGTGGGGGAAGCACAGCAGCAGCCTCGGGGTGCTGGGGACACGGGAGATTTGCAGCCTCTGGAGCAGGAAGAACTAAGTCTTTCATCCTGAAGGACCAGAAGCAGTGAGAAGGCACTTACCATGATGTAGAAACAGCTCAAGCTTTTTTGACCACGGATTTCATTTTGAGCACTAAATTTTACTTTGGAGACAGACTGCAAGGGCAAGGATAGGCTGGACAATTGTGTTCACTGGTTTCCTGAGCTTGCTGAGCAAAGAGTAAAGCAGGTGAGAAGAGCTTTATTGCACCTGTGCACTGCTGAAAGGATAACCTCAAAACTGACTTCTAACAAGTTCATCTCCTTTAGCCAAGCTCTCTTGAATGGCTCAGCTCTTACACCAAGACATCATTCACTTTTTCCAGGGTTTTCATCCTTTAGAAAGTGGCTGGAGGGAGATCCCTGTCACCCAGCATCCCCAGGTCCCCTCTGCTTTGCTCTTGTACCAAGAACTGCAGGCAGAATCTTGCCAATTATCTATTAAAAAAAAAAAAATTAAACTCTCAGCTGCTATTAGAAAAGCTGCAAACAGGGATCACTGTTCTGGGCATGGCCACAGCTGCACAGGACACAGAACTACTTCCCCTGGCATTCAAATGCATCTTTGTATCCATATTGTATTATGATGGTGCTGTTGGCAATTAAAATACAACTCTTCCCTGGTAATTAGCATCTGTGTAACACTGGTAATCAAAAACTTCATAACAATTTGTTCTACAATCCTCACAAATATTAAGGATAAAATCAGCTAATCAATTTTTTTTTTTTTTTAGGCATAGCCAAGAGAAGAAAGCCTACAGCTGCCTCACATGTGTATCTGCAGAGACATAATCCAGTGTCAGGGATTCACTCAGCACATGAGCCATGGGAACAGCTGGATGAAGCTCTGCTGGAAGCATCTCCCACAGGCACCCCAGGAGCAGCTCCCCTACACCAGCAGGCCCAGAAGGGGCAGGCAGCCCCTCAAGGATGCTGCTGGTCCCTCAAAGGGGCTCCCCCTCCACAATGCTGACCCAGAGCTTGGTGCCATGAGCACCAAGAGAGATGAAAACACTGCAGGCTGCCAGCACCTGCAGCCCCTCTCCATCCCCTCAGGGCTGGTCCTGGGAGGGAGCTCTGGGCACAGCAGATCCTTTCACACCTACCCTTAGTGGGCAAGGGGCCCAGTAACACCCAGAGGGACTGTGGCACCAAGTCCTGGCCGGGGGCTGCAGCTGCACACAGCCTGCCTGTGACAGTGACACTCGCCCCATGCTCAGCGGGGACACGGAACCAGAACTGTCTGACCCTGAATACAAACTTACTCTGAATCAATCCAAACCCTTCACTGCTTGACTGCAGAGCTTATTGAAGCAGCACTTGGTCCTGGAACAGCTCTGACAGCAGTGTCTCTGGCAGTGTTCTCTCAGCCATTGTCTCCAGCACACAAAGACCTGTTTGCAGGACCAGGACATCTGCTGCCATTCCCACAGCCACCTCCATGTGCCAGTGACCCAGCCCAGGGGACACCAACATGAGAGGGCTGCTGGCTGTGACAACAGCACCCCCCAGTCTTCCCATCCAGCTCACAGAAACACAAACTCACAGAAGGGTTTGGGAGGGAAGAGACCCCAAATCCCCCCCAGTGCCACCCCTGCCATGGCAGGGACACCTTCCCCTGCCCCAGGTGCTCCCAGCCCCAGTGTCCAGCCTGGCCTTGGGCACTGCCAGGGATCCAGGGGCAGCCCCAGCTGCTCTGGGCACCCTGTGCCAGGGCCTGCCCACCCTGCCAGGGAACAATTCCTGCCCAATATCCCATCTAAACCTCTAAAGTTGCAGTGGTAGCCAAACAAGTGGGACCCTCAGGAGCCATGCTCTAAGTACAAGGTTATCAGCTCAACAAATCTGCCTTCACATCTTTAAGTGCTGATTTTGTTTCCATTTCCAGACACCTTGCCATGTTTCACTCCTTAAGAGATTTTTCATGGAGCCTTACAACTTTAGTTTTTCCCTGCTGAAAAGCTGTGCTTTTCCACAAGATTGATGGACTTGTTTGTCAGAACACCATAAATCATTAAAATCTCTTTTATGCAGCACTGCTGTTTGCTGCAGCCAAGTTGTAACAGCAGCTGATGAAACTTTTATTCACAGCAAGCCTGTTGGTGTTTCCAGGTCGTGTCAACACTTCCATAAAAAAATCTCTTTCTCAGTTGCTTATGCTAGAGCCAAAAAAGTCTTCTGACCCAAAATAACACCTGCCATTCCAAACAGCACTTCAGTGTGCTGTGTATCAGAGGATCACAGAATCCCAGACCGGTCTGGGTTGAAAGGGACCTTAAAGATCATCCAGTTCCAGCTCCCTGACATGGCAGGGACACCTTCCACCTTCCACAGGCTGCTCCAAGCCCTGTCCAGCCTGGCCTTGGACACTGCCAGGGGTCTAGGGGCAGCCACAGCTGCTCTGGGCAATCTCAGTGGCTTCAATCTGTAGTCCTAAGAATGTGTTCCTGTGCTTCTGTGCAGGTCCACAGCCCTCCCTGAGGCTCAGCAGACCCCTGTGGATCTGTATCCCCTCTGGGTGTGCCCAGCACTCTGTGTGCAGGCAAAGGAAACCACGTGTGCAGGTGCAGCTGGAGTGGCTCAAAACACAGGCAGAGCTAAGCTTGTCCATGTTTTTTTATTTTGTTTCCAGAATGAGCCTTATTCTGTCTCACTCACACAAATGGGGCAGCCAGCACACTGAAACTATGTCAGGAAAAGCTCTCCTCATTGGTACCCTGCAAACGGGGCTGGGGCCTTCCAGTTGGGATCTATCAGGGAACATTTCCTCATTTCCCTCCAAGAAAACATGGAAGGGGGCTGCAGAATGGTATCTACAGGGTCTGAGCCCTGTGACTTAATGCAATTTAAGGTGATTCAGAGTAAGCATTTCCCTTTAATGTCACGCTGAGAAAATAAGGTCCCATCAGACATGAAGCAGATGTTTCTGTAATTGAGTTTGGATATGGGGGATTATTTGACTTGAAGCTCCAAAACACGTGTAGATTTCTTTTCCTCAGGAGAGACACTAATCCAAATAAACAAGGAGAAACTGCAGAAGTGACAGCAGAGAGCCCTAAAGAACAAAAAGGAAAAAGAAGAGTTTTCCTTTGCTTTTCCTTGTCCTGGTTCTCCACCTGTCCCCCTGCACACCAGCAGAGCAGCCCCATCACCTGCCAGACACCCCAAACCTGGTGTCTTCGCTCAGGGCTCAAACACAAATGTACACATTTGGGATTCCCCTATGGCCACAGCCCTGAGCACATCTCTGGTGGGGCACAGTGTGATTTGCTGACCTCCAGGCCATGGAGCAGCCCCTGGGGTGGCCCTGAAGGGGACAGGGGCTGTGCTGGCACCGTGCGGAGAGCAGGGAGGAGCACAGCCCAGGAGATGTGTTCTGGAGCTGTCACACTGCCTACAGAAAGGCTGTTAGGCATCTACATTTCTGTCTGGCTTTAATCACATGCTCAGAGATCTCTGCTGGGCTTTTCTTTTTCAATAATTAAAGTAGAATGATGAAAACAGATCAACCTGCAGAGATCCCTGAAGACACTGTGACCCATCTTTCTGCCTTTTGGGTGGATCCAAACCTGGATCCAGCATTTCCTCCAGCTCAGCAGCCCTCCATAGATTTACATGAGCACCTGGACCCCTGTGCACAGCCACAGCTAACGAGCATTGTCTGAATAAATCGTGCAATGTTTTCCTGTGGGCGACACGCAGTTTGAGTTATGTCTAGTATTTGGAGCCATCTCTCCTTATGGCCATGACTACATTCTGTGGTAGGCTGGTTAAAGAGGCAAAATTATTTTTTTTAACTACATATTTGACAGATATTGGGAACAGAAAGAAATCTAATTACTTCCAATGAAGATTGGAGGCCTTATTTAATCTCTGAACGTAAATTGATGTTGAAGTTCCCTGACCCCAAGGCAAGAACACTTGCTGTGCTATTTTGAAAAGCCTCATCACTCATCCTGACCCGGCCCTGATGGGCACTGGCATCGAGACCCAAGTGGCCCCAATGTCCTCGTCTGTGCTGCTGCCACAACACGCCCCCAGGCACCAAAGCTTCCCTTCTGTGCTGAAGGAAATAAATACAGGTCTTTCTTTTCAGCCAAGAAAGGAGGAGATACTCCTGTTTCACAGTGCAAAACCCTCAGGAGGAATCAATGCCACTTGCAGCCAAATGCTTGATTTTCCCTTGGCAGAAGCTTGCTCCATTGAGCTGGTGTTTAGCACCAGGCGGCACAAAGGGATCAGCCCTGGAAGGGCAGCTGTGGAGGCTGGGCAGATGGAGTTCCCTGCCAGAGTGAGGGCACAGGGCTGTGGTGGGCCTGGACACAAACCCCCTGCCCCTCCTGGCTGCTCTCCTTCCCCTGCACTGCAGCCACCCACCGGCCAAGCCCCAGCAGCCAGTGCCTGGCCCCAAGGAGCCTTCACAAGCCTCACGAGCCTTCCTATCAAACCCACCAAACAGCACTCCATTACCTCAAGCTACCAAGATAAAGAAATGTGCTTTATATTCCTCCATGTTTCCAGGGATGGGACTCCTCTGCCCAGGAACACCCTGCAAATCTCAGAATCACAGAATCACAGAATGCCTTGGGTTGGCAGGGACCCCAAATCCCCCCCAGTGCCACCCCTGCCATGGCAGGGACATCTCCCACTGTCCCAGGTGCTCCCAGCCCCAGTGTCCAACCTGGCCTTGGGCACTGCCAGGGATCCAGGGGCAGCCCCAGCTGCTCTGGACAACCATCTTGCCCTGACAAGCCCAAAGATAGTAGCAGGGGCTAAAATCGAGTTCCAGA